>NW_024100508.1:2521281-3151602 GCF_016545835.1 Crotalus tigris
AATGAAAAAAATAACTTATCACCATGTTTCACACTTATGACCATTGCAGCCTCCCCAGGGTCAGGTGATTTACATTCGGATGCTTGACACCTGAATAATAATAATAATAATAATAATAATAATAATAATAATAATAATAACTGCAGCTTCGTGCAATAACTCCAGCAATGTTACAAAAAACTGTGCTACTCCAAACATCTTATATTTTAAGGAGGTACTTGGTTGACACCTAGGATGCTGGTAGCAATCCGTGTCAACCATCAGCGCCAGCTAATTTGAATATTCAGTTGACTGAGGTTCTTGTCTAATGAATAAAAGATAATAATAATAGTAGTAGTAGTAGTAGTAGTAGTAGTAGTAGTAGTAGTAGTAGTAAAGTTGGAAGAGACCTTGGAGGTCATCTAGTCCAACCCCCTGCTCAGGCAGGAAACCCTATACCATTTCAGAAAAATGGCTGTCCAGTCTCTTCTTAAAAACCTCCAGTGTTGGAGCATTCACCGCTTCTGGAGGCAGGTTGTTCCACTGGTTAATTGTTCTAACTGTTAGGAAATTTCTCCTTAGTTCTAGGTTGTTTCTCTCTTTGTCCCGGGGTCATGTGATCCCCCTTTTATGACTTTCTGACAAGCAAAGTCAGTGGGGGAAGCCAGATTCATTTAACCACCATGTGACTCATTTAACCCGTTCAGTGATTCACTTAACAAACGTGGCGAGAAAGGTCGTAAAATGGGGCAAGACTCACTTCACAAACTTCTCGCTGAGCAACATAAATTTTGGGCTCATTTGTGGCCCTAAGTTGAGGATTACCTGTATTTTGTGTCTAATGCTAATTTCTGGAAAAATTATTCATTTTATGCTGGAGGATATCCTGCAGATTTTTTGATCTGGGACTGAGATTCTGCAGTTTCAGGACGTTTTCGGTCACGGTGGTGGTGGTGGAGGAAAATGTCAGAACGGTAAAGATGGCGCTGAAACCAACCAATCAAAGCCTTTCAATATCTGCAGGTGGGTGGTTGATGATGCAATTGTAGCTGCCATCTTGACTTTTTTGATACCTGCATATATCCTCGCCATGCTTGATTTCTGCCATCACCCTCTCCTTGGACTTTTCTCCCACTGCTGAAAATCTGGAGTTAGGACCAAAAGGAGTGGACCCTCCAGGGGTAGGCAACCTTGGCTCTTTTATGATTCGTGGACTTCAACTCCCAGAATTCCTGAGCCAGCATGGCTGGCTGGGGAATTCTGGGAGTTGAAGTCCATGAGTCATAAAAGAGCCAAGGTTGCCTATCCCAGCTCTAACCCCTCTAAACCAGGGATCCTCAAACGTGGCCACTTTAAGACTTGTGGACTTCAACTCCCAGAATTCCTGAGCCAGCATGGCTGCCTGCCAACATGTCCTGGATAATGTAAAATCCTCCCTTGTCATTCATCTCCCGTGGAATGAAGCACCTATTTATTGGATCATCAAGTTGATTTAAACTCACCCTTTCATTGTAAAGACAATGGCTGATTTAGAAACCCCTTTTTTCAGCTTTGTGGAAGAACTAAATAGCAATTGAATGAAGGGATGTGTTACCCCCCCACCCCCCACCCCTGGTGCTGTGCTAAATGAATCGCTCTTTTTCTTAAACCTGGGTATTTTTAATAATGCAGATGATCACAAATCCACTAGAGCTGCAGAGCAGCAAATGGGAATCTTTATGTTTCTGATCCACCCAGCTTCCGCTGTAAACTGCTGCAGCTGAGGGCTGCATTTTGTCCCCATGTGGGAAGTTGCTGTTTGCAGCCTTGGAATAGTTTTCTAACCATGAATAGGTTTTAATCTATACCAGTGTTCCTCAGCCTTGGCAATTTTAAGATGGGTGGATTTCAACTCCCAGAATTCCCCAGATAGCCATGAGAGTTGAAGTCCACACACTTTAAAATTGCCAATGTTAAGAAACATTGGCCTATGCAGTCTTTATTCTCCACCCCAGTCTTCTCCAGGGGGGTGGGACTACAAGCTCCATCATTCTTTAGTCACATGAGATGGGGGTGGTGAGCATTGTTTTCCAACAGGCCCAACTCAAAAGTAGAAGGGACAAACAAGAACAGTGCAAATCAATTATCTCTCAGGAGTAACCCCAACTGTACAGGACCCTTTATTATTGCATTATATTCTGCTTTTCATTTTCAGAGGTTGATGTCCCCATAAATGACAAGGGGAGGTCATCTCCCTTTATGTTATTTTCATGCCGGTTGGGCCTTTGTGGGAAGTCAGCCCCCCCCCCAGAGAAGGAAATATTAAAAGGGCAGAAAAATATATTTCCTCAAAGGATTTTAAAGAGGCAGAAAAGCATGCCCAGTTTTCTTAATAGCCCCAAGTCTGCCTTCCCCAAGTAGAAACCAGCTCTGTACAAATGCAGATGTAAACCATCCAGGAAGGTTGGAAGCCCCAGCTAGAAGATTAAGAAGACAAAGACACCTAAAATCAACATTAACACACCCCCCCCTGCAAAGTCTAAGACAGGTCATAATAGGATTAACTTACAGATGCCAAAGAGACACAGGTCAAAATACATGACACAGGAAATACAAAGTCTCAAAACAGGAACAGGAGGCAACTCCAAACAAAGGGCTCCAGAGGGTATAAAAACCCACTCCCTTCATGTGCTCAGCCCTTTTTCTCTCTTTTCTGCCAGAGCCATCTTTCTGTCTGGCTCTCCTCTTCAATAAACTGCAACCTTCTTTCTAAAGCAGTAGCCATGTTGTTTATCCCCAGCTTGGACTGAACCATGATGAAGACTTTTCTTCCAACACCTTAAAAGAGAACAATTGGCTGAAAGTCACTCCAATAACTTGTTTGCTATCCAAGGGAATCAAGGAACAGAGGTTATCTTTCAAGTAAGATTATCGTCATGTTATCAGTGGGGGAAAAAAAGAATGGACTCAGGGGAAATAAAATAACCCAGTTGGAGGTTACCTTAACTGAATTATGTCTTCTAAACAATGGTATCTGAGATGGGGAAGCTTCCTTTTTGTCCTTGGGATGGATATTTATTTTATTTGTGTGTTTATTTAAATCTCGCCTTTATTATTTTTACACATAATTTAAGGAGGCAAACATGCCCGACACACCTTCCTCCTATTTTCCCCACCACAACAACAACTCTGTGAGGTGAGTTGGGCTGAGAGAGAGTGACTGGCCCAAGGTTACCAGCTGGCTTTCATGACTAAGGCAAGACTTGAACTCATGCTCCCTGGCTTTCTAGTCTGGTGCCTTAACCACTAAACCAAACCGGCAATCTTGGCCTTCACTGGAGCAAGGGACAAGGCTGAAGGTGGTTATTGAGGAGGAATCAAGATGGCAGCCACAGCCATGCAATCAAAGCCCCATCCTTGCCGATAAAAAATGGGCACAGTCTCAGTGGTCCAATCCTGGTTGGTTTTTTGGATATTTTTACGCCTGCTCTGTGGACATGGCAGACAAGGGGATATCTGCCATGTCTACCCTGGCTTTCTAAAAGCTTGGCACCCTCCAGATATATGGACTTCAACTCCCAGAATTCTCAGCAATGCTGAGGAAGCCAAGGAAAAGTTGGACTAGCCAAGAGACCATCTACTAATTAGCATATTTTCCTGATTTACCCTTTAGACTAGAGCAGGGGTAGGCAACCTCGGCCCTTTTATGTCTCATGGACTTCAACTCCCAGAATTCCCCAGCCAGTCATGCTGACTCAGGAATTCTGGGAGTTGAAGTTCATGAGTCATAAAAGAACTGAGGTTGCCTACCTCTGGACTAGAGCATAGCTGTCAAACTTGCCATGTCACGTGATGTGTTGTGACATATCGCGACGTTTTTTGCATTGCCAGAGCTGTGGGTGCGATCTCCGTATGATGCAACTGGCCCGCAGGCCAGTAGTTTGGTACTCTTGCTTTAGAGCAAGGTTTCTCACCCTGGACCACTTGAATGTGGCTGGCTGGGGAATGTCTGCAAGGATTCTGTGTTTACATTATTATTAAAATTTCTATCCCACATTTATTCTGTACAACTCAAAGCATGCACACACACAAACACAGACTGCCTCCACTGCCTATTTTCTCAACAACCTCCCTGTTAGGTGGGTACGCTGAGTCGGTATGACTGGCCCAAAGTCACCCAGCTGGTTTCCATGCTCAAGAGTAGACTAGAACTCACAGTCTCCTGGTTTCTAGTCCAGTGCCTTAACTACTACACCCTCCTAGCTCTCATTAAGAGGGTTTTGGGTAGCCCAAGAGATGATGGAGAGCCATAAGGCTCATCCTCCTCTCCCACAGACTAAAACTCCTATTTCAGAATTGGTTTGGAATTGAGCTGGAAGGGACCTTGGAGGTCTTCTAGTCCATCCTCCTACTCAAGCAGGAGATCCTATATTATTTCAGACCAGTGATTGGTTTATGCCAATGTTGAAGACAAATGCAGTACTAAAGGACTCCTGCCAAACTCTCTTCAGCTTTGCGCAGTACAATCTCCTTCCATCTTTTTTTGCATTTCATCACCCTCCGATTCCACTCCACACAGCCCTGTTGTTCGGCTGCCAAGAGATAACATGGCTGGAAGTCAACCTCCAAGGTTGGCAGTCCCAGTGCACAGGACTTCGGGCGCACAAAATGGCATTCTGTTTCCCCTTGACGTCTTTGCAATGTTTCCATTTGAACCAGAGGTTTCATGGAACAGCTCAAGGAGGCTGAATGAGAAACCCCAAAGGACTATCTATTTAAAACTTAAGGAAACTACACAATGTCTCAGTCCTCTGAGGCTAAGTGCAAGAAGCAAATTGCAACATTTTTTGAAAAGAAAAATAGTTTGGATTGCCAAAAACATTAGTGTATATGCCTTTAAGAATTCAGTTTTTAGGGGTTTGTAAATACTTTGAAGCAGTGGTGGGATTCAAATATGTGAACAACCGGTTCTCTGTGTGGATGCTGCTTCCGGAAGTCCATTCTGGGCCTGGGCAACAAAAAATTAGCTACCGGATCTGCCAAACTGATGCAAACTGGCTGAATCCCACCATTGCTTTGAAGTATCTTTTTAGTAAACTAGATGATATAAATCCAAATAATTATTTTTAAACAATCTTCACGCAATGAAGATTATTTTTCAGAGGTATGAACCACTATCAGAAGCGAAACATCTAGATAAGCATTCAGCAGATAGCTTGAAAGCACTTCAGAAACATTTCACTATGCCTGATTTTAATATCTTTCAACTTTTGAGATTTCATATTGAGCGAGAGGGATTTAAAATATCCTGCTTTATGATATGTAGCCCAAGCTTATTTGTCCTTTCAGGAACTGCTCCAAGAAGGCCAGCCAATGATCAGGAGGGAATTGGCTTAAAATAGCTCACAGATTATTATAATGAATAGTGTGAATTGCAGGGATAATTAAGCTGTGTACAAATCTGCTACCACAAAAGTGTGGAATTTATTGGCGAAGTGAGATCTTTGCAGTGTGGTGTTCTCCATCACATGATCTCAGCTGTGAAGATGCAAAGGAGAGAATTTGGTATACCTACATCAGGATGACTATAATTTGAGAATAGTTCTTGGTGTTTGTTGAGCTTGACAGTTGTCCTGCTAATGTTTTATTACAAACACTACTGACCCCTACACTGGTTATGTCAGGGCTTTTCAACCTTTTCAATCACTGTACCACTTTTAGGATATGGCAACATCTGAGTACCACTAGTTGCCTAGCAAGGTGTCAAAAATCTGATGACCAAAAAAAAAAAAAAAAAAAAGGAAAAAAGCGATAAAATATAGGTAGTCCTCGACTTACAACAGTTTGCCTAGTGACTGTTCAAAGGTACTGAAAAAAGACCCCATAAGCCACAGCCAAGCAAGACACCTGCCTGCCCACCAGGTGGCGCTCTTCCTCTTGTCTGAGGTTTTTGTTGTTGTGAGCATTTCTGTTGAGGATTGGCAGCGGGGGTGAGGTGGGGGTGTTTGGTTTTTATTCCCCCCATCTGCTGGGTGGTTGCAGCAGGTTTTGGTCACTTCACATGACCCTGGGACACTGTGACCATCATAAATATGAATCAGTTGCCAAGCATCTGAATGTAAATCACAGGACCCTGGAGATGCTGCAACATTCCAGCTGATTGGTGCTTCTTCTGGGTTCAGCAGAAGAAGCACCAGGATCAGCGCCGAGCTCCAGCTGGAGCCTGGTGCTGATCCTGGCGCTTCCACTGAGCCCTGACATCCCTGAAGAAGGGCTGATCAGCTAGAAAGCGGCACTGATCCTAGTGCTTCCACTGAGCTGTGACAGCCCTGCAGCTCCAGCCGTCTCGCTCAGGCTTGTGCGGTGCTGCCACCGGTTCAGGTCATTCCCCTCCCATGCTACCACTTTTCTAGGATGGTCACGTACCACCTGCCAGGTGCCAATGTACCATATGTGGTACCCATACCACTGGTTGAAAAGCCCTGGGTTATGTTACCCAGCCTGGTAATGAAACCTCTAGAGCAGTGTTTCTCTACCTTGGCAACTGTAAAATGCCTGTATTTAACTCCCGGAATTCCCCAATCAGCAAATTCAGCAAACACCAAAAAGCCAACAGTTCCAGATGGACTAGAACAGAGGTCCCCAATCTTTTGGGCACCAGGGACCAGTTACACCAATGGTTCTCAACCTTTTTAATGCCGCGACCCCCAACCAGTTGTAAGTCGAGGACTACTCAACTGGTCGTAAGTCGAGGACTAACCAACCGGTCGTAAGTCGAGGACTTTCCCTGCCCGGGAGCACTGCACATGCGTGGTGCCGCCCCCTGCACCAGCCTAGGCCTAGCTGGCAAGTGGCAGCGACGGTGCAGGACGACCACAGGCTGGGCCACCAGCTGGCCCAGCCCAAGGGAGGTAAGGCACCCGTCAGGCCCTACGCGTGCCAACAACCTTCCCTGCACCCGCCGGCCTCCCACCTCCCACCTCTGGCCCTCTTTTACTTACATTTTTAGTAGTTGCTCAGCAGGGAGGGATGGAAACTTCCAGACAGCTCGCCTTCGCTGCAGACAACTTGCAGCACCGTTTGCAGAATGGGACTTTTGGCGGGCTCAGCAGGGCAGAGACAGCCTGGACAATTCCTATTGGCTTTTGAAAGGCAATAGAATTAGACTCTATTCAAGAGAGTCTATTCTATTGGCTTTCAAAAGCCAATAGAATAAAAGGGAGTAGCACAGCTAAGGAAAAGGGGGGGAAAATGGCGGACTGCATTGTTTGGCGACCCCCGTGAAATGGTCGTTCAACCCCAAATAGGGTCACAACCCACAGGTTGAGAACCGCTGAGTTACACGGAGAAAGGTTTTTCCACAGACCAGAGGGGGTGTAGTTTTGTGTACTGCTTGTACCACACAGATGGGGCTTTGCTTGTTTGTGCAGCCCAGTTCCTGGCATGCCACGGCCCGGTACCGGTCCACGGACCAGGGGTTGGGGACCCCTGGACTAGAAGACCCCCAAGGTTCTTTCCAACCCTGTTATTCTATGTGCTATGAGTCAACCTTGGAGTGGCCTAAATTTTCTATTGGTGTTTGAAAAGTGAGCCTTGCACCTTATCTGAAATACAGCAGTGAACAGGAAAAAAAAAAGGCCTCTCTTACAGTACTTATTGAACAAACCAAAGTTGGGAATGAGATTCAAAAAGCAATTCCAAATTTCAAATGGGAAGTAAAAGTTACAGCCACATTCAAAGGTTTGGAAAAGTTAAAATGTTTGGACTCCATCTCCCAGAATTCCCAAGCCAACATGTGGCTGGATAATTCTGGGCATTGAAGTCCATACATCTTAAAGTTGCTGATGTTGAGAAACAGTGCAGTCTAGTATACTAAGATATTCATTGGGTGAACCCTTTCTGGGGAGCATTTCATATTTCATATTCATATTTCATATTAAAAGTATTCATTAAATATTTCTCCAATTTCTTTGGCAATTTAAATTGCAGGACTGTAACCAGTTTTAATTCTGCTGTTGTAGTTTTTACATGGATGTTATAGTACTTACTCTATGATTAATGTGCTTGTGGTTATTTTTCTGAAAGCAGCTTTGGGGGTGGAGTTAACAAATGAAAAATGATCTACTCTTTTAAAACAGAAATATCACCCAAATGGAAGATTTTAACACCATATGCTCCACAAACCATAAAATACCTCTTCATTCTCCATGTCATCTCATAAGGAAAGGCCCCCAGATAATGAAGAATATCACAAAACATTCTCTCTTCACTGATTTTAATGCTCCGCATTTGTTTAAGGGAGAGTTCAGAGCGAAAGAAAATTAATTCATTGATTGAAAAGGGCAATTAGAAAGCATGACACAGCAGACTGCATAAAAACGAAGTCCTTTCTAATATCTTCTGCTCCTTCAATGGATCCCTGACACCTTTTCCCATTAAAAAGTCATTATAGGGTTGCACACATTTTCTATGTTGTTTGATTAGTTCCATTTGATCATTTTTGTTGATCTTTGCAATTCCAAAGCATTCGTTCTTAATGTAGCAACCGCCCACAAGGCTAAGAGTTTAGCCATAACACTGCAAGCGTGAGAAAAAAGTGACATTAGGAAACACCTTTAATTGGTCAGGAGGACAGTGAACTCTAGAAAGATTCCTCCTAAGTGTGGCTTTTTTTTCATGCAAAGGAGAACCCCAGATTTCACATTTAAATGATCTGCAAAACTTGGAAGAAAACCGTGAATGAAAGCAGACGTTTAAACATCACACACCAACACACACCAGTTCCCCTTACATCAGTTAGTTTCACTGATCTTTTAATGAGGGAAATTGAACTGGGATGACTCCCAGAGAAGAAACAGGACTGATGAGGTGCCCTAGATTCCCTGTTTGTGCACCTGTGTTTGGGCACTCATACAGGATCAAAATCAGCCTGCTACATAGCATTTTCAGCTTACAAAAGGCACTTGCTGCAAGGATTAAATGTATAAACATATAAACCATGAGGCTGGATTCAAGAAAAGCTTTTTTTTTTGTATGGAAGATATTAATGGAAGTAGCAGGACTTCTGCAGACATGGTTATAGTCAGACATGGTTATATAGACAGTCTTGAGCCCGCTGGATTTTGCAAGGAGAATGTTAGTTGCTGCCGTCCTCTGCTGGAGAAAAGCCAAACTGACCATGGGAAAAATCTGTGACAGAGTTTCTTCAACCTTGGCCGCTTGGAGATGTGTGGACTTCAACTCCTAGAATTCCCCAGCCAGGTAATTCTGGGACTTGAAGTCTATACATCCTCAAGCAGCCAAGGTTGAGAAACACTGATCCAAGACTTAATATCAGGGGTCTTCAAACTTGGCCCTTTTATGACTTGTGGACTTCAACTCCCAGAATTCCCCAGCCAGCATGCCTGGCTGAGGAATTCTGGGAGTTGAAGTCCACAAGTCATAAAAGGGCCAAGTTTGAAGACCCCTGCTTAATATCAACAAGGATTCCTAGGGGAGTCATTCAACCTTTCACTCCACGCCCATCATCATTGTTCAATTAAACCTAGCCAGATTTAGAAAAGGTAGAAGACTTGAGTCCACGTCACAGGCAGAAATCTCCTGGGGTTGGAGCTATCGTCACTGATTAGCTGCCTTCTTGACTGGAGTGGATTGCAAGCTGAGAAGGGAATTTTAAAAAGCTGGCCAGATTTCTTTGCATAGCTCTACTAAAACCCTTTTTCAGGCTGGGGTCTGAAATTTCCTCACCTGACTTAATGCAGCCAACTGTGCTTGGTTAGTTTTTGCATGTTACAGTAGCATCTCTACTGTGGGGGGGGGGGAAGAATCAAAGCAGCATAACCCAAACCCCACCTCTTTTGCAATGCATCATGATATCACCAGCATGTTCCAAAAGCAAGGGTCTTCAAACTTGGCCCTTTTATGACTTGTGGACTTCAACTGCCTGGCTGAGGAATCTGGGAGTGGAAGTCCACAAGTCATAAAAGGGCCAAGTTTGAAGAGCCCTGTCCTACAGGTACCCTTGGTATCAGTGATATCAGGGCTTGGGGCTCTTTGAAACTCCACCCTTTCTCTGAAGCTCCACCCACTAAAGTCAGAGGAGGTGTCACCGTTTCGTAAGACAGAAAGCAAATACCTGCCTGGGTACCATAATCAAGGTAGGGCCTTCATGGGCCAGATTGGCTTTCCCACACATGCAACACACAAATGCGTACATGGGCAGCATCCCTCAGCCTCCCCCAGTGTGATAGCTCCAGTTTGGTTGGCCTTCCAAATGTAATAATTCTTAGCCAGCAGGACCAAATGCATGGCTGAAAAAAGGCAGGAACAGAACACCCATCCCCCAAAGTGAAGGTCACATTCTTTCCACCCTCAAGCTGACCCTTGTAGCAGTTAATTTTCCTTAATAATGCTGCTTATTTCTAACAAGACAAAGTCCCTATAATCCAGGAATCTTCAAACTTGGCACTTTTAAGACTTGTGGACTTCAATTCCCAAATAGCCTTTTCATTTCCCCTCAGTGGGAAACACTGTTGTCCTCAACTGGCCACAGGAAAAAAAGAGGGAAGTTGCTCCTCAGCAAATTTCTACCAAAAAGAAAAAAAAAAAGCTTTTTCAACTTGTTATATTGCAAAGTTCATCTAGGGCTCATTAGCTGGGTGAATCTGTTGATGAGATCACATCCTGCAAGAAAGGATCTGCAGAAGATTGCAGGGTAACTCTCTAGCAGCAGAAAATGGGAAAAACAACTAATGGTCTGAGAGGGTGGGCTGCAGACAATACTGGCTTCAAAAGATTCTGTGGATATCCAGAGATTTGTTTTTGTTGGCTACCCATTCACAAGTTGACCTAAGGGAATATTAAATTTATTTCAGGCCTAGCATCTTCTACTCCACTAGTTCCTGAAGGTCTTGGTAGCTTATTAAATAAATCCAATACTGAAGTTCTTGTACTTCCAATTAGCTTCCCCATTCCTGTAGCCCCATGTTTCTCAGCCTTGGCAATTTTAAGATACATGGACTTCAACTCCCAGAATTCCTCAGCCATCATGCTAGCTGGGGAACTCCGGGAGTTGAAGTCCACACATCTTAAACGTGTGTTTAAGATCAAGAAACTCTGCTATAGACCTCCTTCTCCTGGCATTCATTGAATGCATTTGGTCATGCTGGGCTGGAAACTAATAATCAAGGTATCTTGGGAAGGTAATCCTAATGTCCTCCTTGTCTTCTTTCCCATTTGCTCTTTCCATTCCTTTCCGCTTCCATTTCCACTCCTTGTCTTCTCCCATACTTGTATAGGGAAGCTAGAATAACATCTACCTCTTTGCCCAATGGTTGGGTTGTCAGAACAAACTGATAAGATTACCCTCTTGAAATGGGGAGAACCACCAAACTCTTATCATCCTCAGCGGGCAAATTCTCCTTCCTACTTTTAAAAGCCAACTGTGCACCCTAAAATCCTGTTTTCAGAACTAATAGAACTATGGCTAAAAAAAACCCTTGCTAATGAACACAGATTTCAATCCTACCTCCATTTCTTTGCACATTTATGATCAATTCACCAATCATCCATCCATCCACAGGAAAGACACAGAGGGAAAAGCATGGTTTGGGGAAGTTGTCTATCCCTCCCAGGCTTGTCCCCTTCTATGAATACAATTCAGATTGGCTGTGCCATCTCAAATGGCACAATTATTAACAATAGAAAACACCAATGAAATAGCACCTTATGCTGGATGAAGCTCATGTGTGCTTTTCTTTGGTGATAAGGAAAAAATCAGGATCTCTCACTATTCATTGTTTTTAGAACTATTGCTTTGGTGGGAGCCCCAAATTGATCTCGTGGTAACAATCATGGTTAGTTCTGAACAGGGAGGAACCATCTGTGAAACTGAGGAGAATATACTAGATTGAAAAACTTGAGCCACAAGCGACAGCAAACCACTTCTCTAAAGCTGCCGAAAGAACTGCACGGATGCAGCTACCAGGAGAAGAAGCTTGACTCAAGGGACTTTTATTTCCAGAAGCCCAAGGAGAACTTTTTAAAAGAGAAGGGCTCAGACAGGGCTCTACTGTAAAGCAGCTTGAGCTGAGCTCATGAGTTAGAATCCCACATGGTCACTAGAACTTGGTTGAAGGCCAATGGTTAGAAGGCTGCCCTCCCTCTCGGAGAGGCAGTGGACTTCAAACAGCAAGCCAAAACAGAAGGAGAAGGCCTTGGTGGGGCTTGCTTGGGTTGGGATGATCCCAGAGGCAACCAGTTCTGGAATTCACTGGAGTTGTGGCAAGCAATGGGGTTGGGAGGACCAAGGCCAAGCGGAACAAAAGAGGGGGTGCTCCAGATCCAGGAAAATAACGGATGCAGCTACCTAGGAGAAAGGGAGAAAAGGAAAGAAGTGAGGCACATCAGAGGAAGTTGACATTCAAATAAAAAAAGAAGCTGAGGACCTCAAATGAGTTGTGAAGAGACTCCCAGTTACAGCCAGGCTGTTCGGTAGAACCGGTAACTAAATGTTGTTGAGTTTGGAGAACTGGCGGAATGCACACTGCTTCTGGAAGTCTGTTCTAGGCCTGGGAGGCCTGGAGGAAGCCTCCCAGGCCTAGAACGGCCTGCCGGAAGTGCATGGATGCCACTTCCGGAAGTCTGTTCTAGAACTCGGAAGCCCAGGCCTGCATCCATGCAGAAAACCGGTTGTTCAGGTATTTGAATCGCACCAATAAATTTATCATGGTTATGAATGCCATCTTGCTGTTGGAGTTATCCCCAAGTCACTTGTTTTCCAGATTTATTCAAAACATCAGATAGCTCAGCTGCCGGTCCTTTTGCTTGATACATCTTAAATTCCTGGTCCTATATTGCTTTGATCTTGGCTCACTGACAATTAATCGCTTCAGACAGGGAACAATGGACAGCTTAGCGCTGTAATCCATATTGAGACTGCTTTTATTTATTTTACCAGTCTCCACTGGCTGGATCATAGATTGGAGCCTCCATTTTACATCCCAGGATGACCTTCGTGGAACAAATTGAATGTCACTTGGACAGGTTCGCATTTGCGCACACACAGTTTGAAGTTTGGCAGTTTGCAGCTGAAAAAGGTGATTCCAGATGGGGCCTTTGAGAGCCTGTTGTCCACTTTGTAGAAGATGGCTCTGTTCTTCACCTCTCACATGGATCCTTTTGTACAATTCCTCATCCAGTTTTGAAAGGAGAATCGTTGCAGTGAGATCCTGGTTTTCCATGATTAATACCCTTGGCACGATTGTGTGAACTGAGGTTTGGACCTTCAACTCCACTGCATGCTTAATTTCTGCTTGATTATTGCTGAGGTCATCAAATGGCACACTTACCTCAGAGGCCCAAAAGAAGATAACCCTGAAAATTAAAGACAAGCCAATCACTTCTACCCCAAAATAGGAAGTTTAGACAGGGAGGAAAAAACTGTCTTGCCTGCCTCCAATGTCATGTTTTCAAGAAAGCAAGGTGCCCTTCCTTTTTTTAACAAATGAGTTATTTACGATATAACAAACAAAACTAGCTTTCCTTTTAGATCAATATAGTATCTACACAAACAAGTCCTTTGTTCTCAAGACCACTTGGATCTCACAGAAGAAAAAGGGAAGAAAAGGGAACTAAATGTTGCATTTTGCACAAAGCCGCAAAGACGACAACGGATGGTAAAACCACAAGAGAGACAAAAATCAAACTGAGGTTAGATCACAAGGGTCATTTTTTCATTTAATCTGCAAGCAACTCACCAGTTCCAATGTCTTCTATCTCATCCTTGTGGATAAACCTAGTGGGAATTCAAAAAAAACAAACAGACAAAAAAAAGTCTGAGTTTTTAAAAGGCCTTTTCCTGAAGCGATTTATTCTCTCTCCGTCAGCAAACACACCTTAAGCTAGGATAGTCCGTTTCCTCCGGTGTCTGAGGCATTATATACCCAGACAGCTTTAAAGACCATCTTGGTTCAGAATGCTAGATGCAGCAAATATAAATTGGCAACATATATAAATAGGCAACCATTTCACCACCTCTAGACCAGGGTTTTTCAACCTTTTCACAGATTGTACCACTTTTAGGACATGACAATATTTGAGTACCACCAGTGCTTAGCAAGGTGTCAAAAAGGGGAGGGGGAATTTGGGTTTTACTGATTAGATTCTTTTGTTGTTATAGAAATGGCTAGTTTATAATATTATGGGAAAGTAAAAAGTTGAGGTTCAATGTTAATACTTCCTTCTACTGCAACAGAGGAAGTATGTTCTTTTTCCCTTCTCCCCCTTGCTCCCCCCCCCTTTTCCTCCCCACTGTGTCCTACTATTTGCTTTTGTGTTTTATTCTATAATCTAATAAAATATTACAAACTGTAGAAAAAAAGAACCAGTTTTAATTTCTTCTGTGGCTGTTCCTTTGCTGAATCACTTTCCCTTTGCACTGACAAATGTATGATGAATTCAAACTTGGCACTTTTATGATTTGTGGACTTCAACTCCCAGAATTCCTCAGCCCTCTTGGCTAGTTGAGGAATTCTGGGAGTTGAAGTCCACAGGTCTTAAAGTTGCTAAGTTTGTAGACTCCTGCGCTAGCTGGTTGGCCCTTCTGAGCTTTTCCAATCCCTTCCCTGTACCCTTAAAGCAGTGGTTCTCAACCTTTTTAATGCCACGACCCCCAACCGGTCGTAAGTCAAGGACTACTCAACCGGTCATAAGTTGAGGACTACCGTTTGCAGAATGGGACTTTTGGCGGGCTTTTGGCGGACTTTTGGCGGACTTTTGGCGGGCTCAGCAGGGCAGAGACAGCCTGGACAATTCTTATTGGCTTTTGAAAGCCAATAGAATTAGACTCTATTCAAGAGAGTCTATTCTATTGGCTTTCAAAGGCCAATAGAATAAAAGGGAGTAGCACAGCTAAGGAAAAGGGGAAAAAAATGGCAGACTGCATTATTTGGCAACCCCCGTGAAATGGTCGTTCGACCCCAAATGGGGTCCCAACCCACAGGTTGAGAACCATTGCCTTAAAGACACAGGAATCAAGTGCAAAGAAAGAAAATAAAGAAACACAAACTCGGGGTTTTTTTTCTTTTTAAGCTGCCTCAGGCGTGTCACATGTCACAATGTTGCAATTCTTGACTGAAAGGCTCCGGCAATTGCAAAAAGCTTTAGCTTTAAATTAAGCCTGTTTACCTTCAAAGAAAACTTTCTAAAAGCCACAGACAGACTCAATTAAAGGGGGTAAAACTAATTACATTTGTTTAAAGGGGTTAAACCTTTCCTGATGTCTTTTTCCCCCACCCAAACCACGTTCTTTTATAGCCTTTCCTCTCTTCCCCCCTTTTTCTTCAGTTCACCTCCAGTTCCGAGCTGCTTCCGGAAGCGCCAATCAGCTGGAGCCCTGCCAGCTCCTGGGTCTTCTGCCAAGCCCAGACAGTTCTGCAGCTGCAGCTGCCTCTCCCTCAGGCTTGGCTCGCTTTGGCTCATTCCCCTCCCCTTCTACACTTGGCTAGCAATCACGTACCACCTGCCATGTGGCAAAGTACCACAAGTGGTATGTGTACCACCGGTTGAAAAGCCCTGCTGTAGAAGTTTCATAATTGTCACTGCCTGGTTCTGTGCTGTCCCAAAGGAACCCCTAATTTGAAGTCTGCACACTGCACAAATGAATCAGCCTTTTCAAGGACTTCTAAGAGATCATAGATTTTCTTACATATTATCAAACTTAATGGCAGGATATGATGGTATAAAAGCAAGCTCAGTTTACATATAATTTTTAAAAAGTTCCCTGGCCCAGAAAAAGTTCTCCCCAAGAAAAATAGAGGAACAGAGAGTGTATATGGCCACAGATTGGCTCTTACGCCGGATTGAGCTCCGCAGAGTTCCTTCCTCTTCGACCGGTTCTCCAGTCCTGGGGACAAAACAAAACCATCACATTGGGTCTCCACCTCTTGAATTATCCTCATACCTGCCAGTGAAAACTGTTTGCATGCAGAACAGGTTCAGAGGGTTACCTTGCATTGTATTACGTACACCCCAAATCCCTTCAAGCTCTGCAGCTCTCATCTTTACAATTTGCTTTCCTTTTAAGGAACTATTTTAGCTGATTGTAAAACTAGGGGTGTCCAAACTTGGCAACTTTAAGACTTGTGGACTTCAACTCCCAGAATTCCCCAGCCAGCATGAGTAATTCTAGGAGTTGAAATCCACAAGTGCTGGAGTTGGGAATGTCTAGTTTAACGAAGAGAAGGATGAGGGGGGACTTGATAGCAGTCTTCCAATATCTCAGGGGCTGCCACAAAAAAGAGGCAGTCAAGCTATTCTCCAAAGCAGCTGAAGGCAGGACAAGAAGCAACGGATGGAAACTAATCAAGGAGAGAAACAATCTAGAACCTCCAAGGTCCCTTCCAACTTTATCATCATCATCATCATCATCATCATCATCATCATCATCATCATTATTATTATTAAGTCTTGCCAAGCTTGGACAACCCCAGTTGTAAACGGTTGCACTATCAAATTTGGCCCCTTACAAACAATCCCCAGAAGAACCTTGTAACATTAGAAACTGGCACATTGAGTTCTTTATTTTTCCTGTCTTGCGCTTTATTCTTTTGTGCCATGCATTTTTTCCACAGTAAGGCTGAAAAAATCTTGCCTTGATAATTCATCAGAATGCAACGTGCTGGGAATTGTTCTGGCTGAAAAGAGCGGCTGAGTATCAATGCAGGCGGATTTGGTATGATGTCACCTATGCATGTATAAGCGGTTGTAGGACTGCACATGGATAGAAAGTTTTCTGTATAAAACCTATGCTACAGCGCCCCCTGCTGACATCCAAAAGGAATAACAATTCAGCATAGTAAAGGTAATGATAAACTATAAGGTCGAATCTGAATGCGCAAATGGGTGCAGCACACATCAGTAAAAATGCTGCAGTGGGAATTCTTGCCTTCCCTTCCTCCTAGCACCATGTTGTTTGTGTGCTTCATTCATACAAGAGAAACATCGACTGGAGAACTGTAAAAATGGCCAACCCCTTCTGGTACTCATGCCATGTGCTGCCAGCAAAAGAAGTCCTATTAAATACATGTAGTCCTAATTTACCAATTGCCTCATTCAGGAACCATTTAAAGTTATGACAGTGCTAAAAATAATTTTATGACTGTATTTACAACCTTCACAGTCCTCAAGTCACACAATCACTATTACAGTCAGTACAGATTTTCCTGTGCTTGACCTATTATCCCACCCCCCGCGCAGAGTGAAGAGATTGGAGAACAAGGGATTACAAGAGAGTAAATCAGGACACAATGGGGAATATATCCAACTGTTTGCATAGAACACTTGGGGCTGCTGCATTGCTTACAATGTATATTCCCCAATGTGTACAAGCTTAGTTCCTTGTAGTCCCTTCTTCCCAATGAATGGAGATTCAAACATTAACTCCTTTCTTGCTAATGATCTCAGTACCAAGGTGAGGATACCAAAGAGAGAGGAAGTGGTGAGGAGGCAAAGGAGAAGATGTGAAACTGATTACAGATAGACCTCAACGTACGACCACAATTGAGCCCCAAATTTTTGTTGCTAAGTGAGACATAAGTGAGTTTTGCCCCCTTTTTGCGACCTTTCTTGTCACATTTGTTAAGTGAATCACCATAGCTGTTAAGTTAGTAACATGGTTGTTAAGTGAACCTGGCTTCCCCATTGACTTTGCTCGTCAGAAAGTCGCAAAAGGGAGTCACATGACCCAGGGACACTGCAACCGTCATAAATATGAGTCAGCCATCAAGCGTGCCCTCCAAATATCCGCAACTACAGTGCCGGCACTTCTGAAGGGTGTCAGATGTGAGAAGGCTGTTGTCGATTCGATAGTTTAGATAACAACGGAAGTTAGCTAGGGAGTTGATTAATCAATCCTCAGCCTTTAAACAATCTGTGGTATTCTTTCCTTCCCAATTTTCAGAACTCTTATTAGCTGCTAACACCCCACAGCTTCCAAATCTCCATTTTATGTGTATAATTTGAATATTTCTACAAGGGTCAAAATTAAAAGCTCATTTATTGGGTAATTATCGACATCATGCTTACAACTTAACCTTCTAATGCCCTGTCTCTCCCTGCTTCCAATCCCCGCATCCCAGAAAGAAAGCAATTATCAGCAGATGTACTAATTCAGAGAATGAATCATTGTGCTGGCCAGATTCTTCCCCAGCAGGGAGATAAAAGAAAATGGAAATAAAAGAGAATAAAGAAGAAGCAGGGTACTTCAACGGTCTCCAAATAATTAAGATATTTGAACCACATCGCAAAACATGCAAAACTACGTGACGCTATTTGTCCCCCCTTTTTTTCATACTGTCCCTCTTTGTCTATTGAAAACAACTCAGATAACCACTGTTCCACATTTCCCCCCCCCCCCCAAATTAGCCTTAGGAGAGGCTTATTACCTTTGCTGCTGGTTAAACTTGCAGCGACAGCGCCGGCCTAGGAGAGGAAGAAAGGAAGAAGAGTTGAGCAAGGACCTCAAAAGAAACTGAACAGGGATGAGGGGGGTTTTTTGGGTGAGAAGGACTATTTAACAGAATAACAGAGTTGGAAGGGACCTTGGAGGTCTTCTAGTCCAACCCTCTGCTCAAGCAAAAGATCCTATACCATTGATGGCGAACCTTTTAGAGACCGAGTGCCCAAACCACAACTCAAAACCCACTTATTTATCACAAAGTGTGGTGCCCTCGGGGGGGGGAGGGGTATGGGGGCATAGCCCACTGGGTGGGCATGGCTCCAGTTGTCACAGCAGACTGGGTGGGCGTGGCTGGGGTGGGCATGGCCACCTTGATGTTGCTCATGGGGGGGGGGGAATGCCTGTGGGGGCCGGGCAGGGTTGGGGGAGATCCAGGGGGTCTCTGGCAGGTGGGGCGGTGGGCAGGAGGCCCAGCCTAGATGAGGGGAAGCACACAATCCTAGTTGGGACGGGGGGGGGGCATGGCACTAATAGGGATCCGGCTTTTCCTGCTTGAGGTGGCCTTCGCCTTGCTGGGTGTGGGTGTGCTCTACCACCTCTACTCGAGCTTGCTAGCTGGCTGCTTTGCCTCCTTTGGGCTGGGTGGGGCTGCCGCTCCGGGTAGTGGTGGCTTAATGGACCTGCGCAAACTGCTGGCAATGGCAGCCCATGTGCCCACAGTGAGGGCTTTGAGTGCCACCTCCGGCACGCATGCCATAGGTTCACCACCACTGTCCTATACTATTCTGGACAATTTTATTTGAAAGGTATAAGTCTTGAATCCCACAATGCAGTAGTTGGGTTCATACACAAGAGAGAAGTCAGATCATAATGCATGAACACACTCGGTATAGTTCAAGGGTGTTCTGACCCCAACCCACTAAGCCCCCTTCCTGGGCAACCACGGGATGGTAGTTACTCACTAAGGATAATGAGGATGCCCAGCAGAAACAGGACAACTGCAAACACCAAGCCTCCAACTCTCAACGAATAGTAATCTGGTGTGGTGGGAAAAAAATGGGTTTGTCAGGCAAGGAATAGAAAGTAGCTTGGAATTAAAACAAGAAACCCTATTTCTATAGGCCTTAAACCACTGAAGAGATAGAGTGCTTTCCACCCCTCCCTGGACCAGCAGAAAATTATTTTATCTCCATCACTGATTCCTCTCCTGCCTGCTTTATTGCCCAACCCTTAAGCCTTAGGGTTAGGGTTAGGTCTCCATGAATTCAGAGAGTAAACTGGATATCACCAATGGATTAGTACAGGGGTCTTCAAATTTGGCAACTTTAAGACTTGTGGACTTCAACTCCCAGAATTCCTCAGCCAGCCCAATGATTAGTACAGGGGTCTTCAAACTTGGCAACTTTAAGACTTGTGGACTTCAACTCCCAGAATTCTGGGAGTTGAAGTCCACAAGTCTTAAAGTTGCCAAGTTTGAAGACCCCTGGATTAGTAGTTCCATCAATATGTTTTTGAGACAGCTCTATCTATATTTCTGGTAAAATACATGGGGAAATCCCATTGGGGGGGCAAATTCACAGGGTTAGGTCTCCATCTATTTTGAGGGCAAAATGGGTACCATTGGTGTGCTTAAGAGGGTTCTGACTTTTCAAGGCCACAATCAGACTTTATGCTTCTTAATGCTCTCTTTGGTTACTGTCTAATAGTCAAGGATGCTATAAGCCACCTCCCTCATGGACGGAGACAAGAGGAAGATAGCACCATGGAGACAAAGTCGAGCACGTGTGTTACCATGGTTTTATTATGTTGTGACTATCTACAAATGGAGAACCAGCATGGTGTAGTGGTTAAGGTGCTGGCCTAGAAACCAAGAGACTGTGAGTTCTAGTTCTGCCTTAGGCATGAAAGCTGGATGACTTTGCACCAATCACCAGGAGATTGAGAGTTCTAGTCCCATCTTCAGCATGAAAGCTGGTTGGGTGACTTTGGCCAATCACCAGGAAACTGAAAATTCTAGTTCCACCTTAAGCATGACAGACAGCTCGGTGCAGTCCCGTGTGAAAAATAGGAGGAGGAAGGAATATCAGGTATGTTCTCTGCCTTGGGTTATTTATAAAGTAACAAAGGCGGGATAAATAAAAAATAAATAAAAATGGATTCTAGACGTGTTCTACTTCAGTTCCAAATCAGCAAATTATTGTGGATGTCTTTTCCCACTTATTTTCCTCTGCATTGTTGCCCTATTAGCTTCCCAAAGCAAGAAGGCAAAAGAATTCAAAGGCATTTCCTTACATTTTAAGATTAAGAGAACCTTTATTGTCATTTTTTTGCTGTGAGCACACTGGCACACATTAAAAATGAAATTCTGTTGCCTGCTCTCAAAAGAAAGTATATATCTACCCATACACACACATAAAAGGGGACTGAATCTGGACGTTCTGCTTTGGATACCGCAAAGCCCCCTCCTCCCAGAAGATAACAAGGAAAACAGGTTATGAAGAGGATGTAGCATCCCTGATAATCCTATGGACCTTGCTCAAGATTCGCTTATCTGCCAAGTCCTGGATAGAAAGAAATGAACTACCAATAATCTCTTCTGCCATCCTCACCACTCTCTGCACCGCCTTCCTTTCGGAAGCAGTAATGCTTCCAAACTAGACAGTAAAGCAGTGTTTCCCAAACTTGACAATTTTAAGGCATGAGGACTTCAACTCCCAGAATTCCACAGCCAGCGTTGCTGGCTGTGGAATTCTGGGAGTTGAAGTCCTCATGCCTTAAAATTGTCAAGTTTGGGAAACACTGCAATAAAGCAATAGGACAGGATGCTCTCGATCATCCCTCTGTAGAAAGTGGTCAGGACAAGGGAAGAAAGATGTACTTTTCTTGTGAGACGCAGAAAACGCAGGCGCTGCTGTGCCTGCTTCACCAGTGTCTTGCATCCAAAGATCTAATCCTGGCTTTTAAGCAGAAGTCAGGTGGGAGTTTTCCAAAGAAAGCCTGAAAAAAAAGAGTTAACGATCCTTCCAAAGCATTGTTGTGATCCTCAGAATATTTGCCTGTTTCCAAATTAAATAAAAACAGGGGAATCCTTCCGGGCTTTTCTTTTTCCTGTGTTTTGTTCCTAGGGTAGTTACTCTGCCAGTTGCAGCAATTTGCATTGACTCCCAAGGCCCAGACATGCTTTCAGTAATGATTAACTTACCATATTCGAAGGGGTCGGGAGGCTGATCCTTGGGGGACTCTGAAAGGTGAACAAAGAGCAGGAGATGGATTATAAAAAACAACAACCCAGAGACAGCCTTAACTATGCTCCCCAACCAGTTAAGGTGAGGGAGCTGTTATCAGAATTGGAAAAATAGATAAGATAACTAGTAAAAAATGACAATAAAGGTTACCTTATCTTATCTGCTTTTCTAATCTTAATTAGAAAAAAAAAGCATAAGCAGGTTATTTGTTTTAGCTCCCTTGAAACTCAGCAGCACATATGTTCAATCGCTAAGGCTTCCACCATGGACAACTACAATAAGAACTGAAGCCATTTTACACAAATCCATCCAATTATTATATTATTCACCTTCTCCTACTCCCTGTCTGGCAGAATTGGTGTTGCGTGCCTCCCCATTTAAAACAGTGTTTCCAGTGGTGGGATTCAGCCGGTTTGCTCCACTTCGGCAGAACCGGTAGCTAATTTTTTGTTGCCCAGGCCCAGAATGGACTTCCGCAAGCAGCATCCATACAGAGAACTGGCTGTTCGCATATTTGAATCCACTACTGAGTGTTTTCCAACCATGGCAACTTTAAGTTATGTGGACTTCAACTGCCAGAATTCCCCAGCCAGCCTTTCAACTTACTGCCCTTTGTTTAGTAGCTGTTCAAAGTTAACATGGCACTGAAAAAAGGAACTCCTGGCCAGTTTTCACACTTGCAACCGTCGCAGCATCCCCATGGTCATGTGATTAAAATTCCGGTGCTTGGCCCCTGGCATGTACTTGTCCCAGGGTCACGTGATTCACCATTTGTAACCTTCCCACTGGCTTCAGACAAGCAAAGTCAATGGGCAAAGCCAGATTTGCTTAGCAACCAAATGCTTCACTTTGCAACTGTAATGATTCACTTAACAACTGTGACAAGAAGGGTCGCAAAATGGGGCAAACCCACTTAACAACCATCTTGCTTAGCAGTGGCGATTTTGGGCTGAATTGTGGTTATAAATCAAGGACTACCTGTATTCATTTCCTATTTATTTTCAAAAGCTGATCTTGCTATCTCAGATCCTTTCGTTTCTGTATATACTTTTTCCTCCTGAACACTCTGTGGGCTAATATATTTTATTATTTGACAACTGATCACTGTTCTTAAGACATTTTGCTTTTCAACTGTTTCTAAGCCGGATAACAGGTGCTGCATCCACGTAAATTGCCTTTTCATGTGTTCTACTGACTTATTCATCAGAAACAAATGTCTCGCCATTGAAGAGTAGAGAAAGGCGGTGGGCACGTGGAGTTCTCCCCCTCTGTTCTAGCTAAGGGGCATCAAAAGCAGTACTGAAGTCAGCTGCTGTAAATAAATAAATGCTTTAAACAAGATCTCATGCTTGCTTTATTGAATAGTAGCTCTGTTCAACTCCTCATATGATAGCTGGGATACAACTAATTCTGGATAACCCGGTTTTAACTCACAGCATCATTTTAATGTACAAGTTTGGCTCAGTGACTGGATTTAACTCATTGATCTAAATCAGTGGTTCTCAACCTGTGGGTCGGGACCCCATTTGGGGTCGAACGACCATTTCACGCGGGTCGCCAAAAAAGGCTGTCCGCCATTTTTCCCCCTTTTCTTTGGCCACGCCCCTGGCACTCGGTGATGTATAAGTGGTTGGGGGTCACCACAACATGGGGAACTGTATTATGGGGTCGCGGCATTAGAAAGGTTGAGAACCACTGATCTAAATCATAATTGAGTGATTGGATTAGCACTGGATTTTTCAACTTTGTCAGCTTCTAAACTGAAGATGTTGCCTAATTGGGTAACAAAATGTCTGCAAACGAACAACCCAGCTCAGCCAGCACCGAGGACTCCACAGCCATTTGTCTGAAATGGTATAGGGTTTCCTGCCTGAGCAGGGGTTTGGACTAGATGACCTCCAAGGTCCCTTCCAGCTTTATTATTATTATTAACAGTTCAACCTTGAGCTACAGGTATTCTTTTCCATTAGTTCTAGATGTGTGCTTTTCAGTTCCCAGAATTCTTACCACAGTCATGTTAGCAGAGAATCCTGGGAATTGACGTTTAAAAGTTGACAAAGCTGAATACATTGGCTTGGATAGATTGTGCACTACAGGTCTGTAATGCATCGCAATTATAACCTAAACCAGTGGTGGAAAACCTATGGCACGCGTGCCAGAGGCGGCACTCAGAGCACTCTCTGTGGGCACATGCACCGTTGCCCCAGCCCTGCCTCCCCTGCAGACCCCTCCTCACCAGCAGCCCTCCTGGAGGAGAGTAGCCCCTGGACACGGCCCATACAAAGCAGCACAGCCAAGGACATGGCAGCTGGGCAGTGGGGACAAGACTCCGCCCTCGCAGCCCATCGCGCGCAGATGATGCTGTGGGACACGGGCAGAGGGCGTGGCTGCCATGGCACTGCTGGGCCACCTGGGTGATCTGCGGCAGGCTGTGAAGGCGGTGGGTGGCCTTGTGGGCAGGGCAGGGGGCGAAGCAGACGGGCTGGGGGGCAGGCGGGGGCAGGTTTTGGGCACTCAGTCTCTAAAAGGTTCGTCATCACTGACCTAAGCAAACCACGGTTTAGCATGATGTGTAATCCTAGCCATTCAGTCTGTGTATTTTTTACAATTTATTATTAATTGTATGGGGATAAAACTGAACTTTCAAAATTATAACCATCATTTCTCCATGGGGAGACAGAAACTCACTTTTAATGCCACCAACTCATTCGCCATCATTAATATTATACAGGTAATAAATAATACTAACCCCAAAGGTGGGCAAGATTTTTCAGGATATAAGGTTAAATTGACTGATGGAAAAAAATATCTTGTCTGCCCTTAAAGATCAGATCAATATTCTACAAGCTTGCACTTGGTAAGAGTTTTGAACTGCAATTCTCAAAACACTAGCCAGACAGGTTATCTATGAATAAGGGGTTGTGGGGGGGTCCATGGGCAGCTGGGGGATCACTGCGCTTTGCAACTCAAACCATGTGACTTCCATATCAGCATCCAATGTCTGGACTCAAGTACAAAAGGTCAGGGTTTGTCTCACGGTATCACAAGACACAATTTGGTTATTTTTGTGTCACCAGGAGTTGTACTGGGGGAGGAGTGGACACCCAACAATTCAAAAGCACAGGAAGGCAGGCAATGGGTGTTACCTAGAACTTTCAGAATATGATATGCATCTTATAAAGTGGGGATCCCAAAGATGCTTTTTCACGAGGCAACTGTACTTTCTTGTTTTTCGTTGAAGATGTTTCACTTCTCATCCAAGAAGCTTCTTCCGCTCTGACTGGATGGTGAGGAGTCAGAGCGGAAGAAGTTTCTTGAATGAGAAGCAAAATGTCTTCAACAAAAAACAAGAAAGTCCAATTGCCTCGTGAAAAAGCATCTTTGGGATAACTATGACCTGGATGACTAAGAATCTCCATAAACATTTAAAGTGGACACTTTGGTAAAGGACGACCTTCATATCTTAACCTCTAGAAAGTATGAAGTTGTAGAAAATGGATTTAGAAAAACCCAGCCAATCCAGGATTCAGATTATGGCATCTTTATGTTTCAGTTTTTGTGCTAGGCAGGATACAGTGGGATATATCTGTTTGTGCATATACATTTGTTTCTAAAGGGCGGCCTTCTTACTTTCTGTCGTAAGTCCTTGAAGACCAGACTTGACCTTACCTGCGGTTGAGCTTGCTATGAAGACCCCACAAAGAGGAAGAAGGATCCACATGTCTACAAGTTGAGGGGAGATAAAATACAAAAAGGACAGTCAGGTTCCTGGATGGGGTTGAGTTGGAGCATGCAGTGCTCCATATTCTGTGCTTTTTGTTGTTTTCTGGGAAATCTGGGTTCCCACTCTGGAGATAGCAAATTGTTCAGCCCTTATGGCTGGATGGGAGGCCTGTGGCCTTCCAGGGGTTGCTGAACTACAGGGGTCTTCAAACTTGGCCCTTTTATGACTTTTGGGCTTCAACTCCCAGAAGTCCTCAGCCAGTGTGCCTGGCTGAGGAATTCTGGGAGTTGAAATCCAGAAGTCATAAAAGGGCCAAATCTGAAGACCCCTGCCTTAACCACTAGACCATACTGCCTCTATGCATTCAAACTCATGCAAACTGGCTCTTTTCTGGCACATTCCCAACAACTGCAATCAATAAGGTTGTCCTTGACTTATAACAGTCAACTAAATAAACCTCCAAAAGCTATCTATGACCCATTTTTTATGTTATGACAAGCACAAACATACACACACACACCAATCGTATGATCACATATTGAGCATTTGGCAATCGGTTTAACTTTAAAGCCATTTGCAGCATCCCACTGTCACATGATAATCATTTAAGCTATTTTTTGTCTGCTTCTGGCATTTACTTCCAGTTTCCAGCAAAAAAAAAAACACCCATTGGAGAAAATTTAATGAATAAAAAAATGTTGAATAATCCAGTCAGGTCACATAATGCCTTCATTTATGATTGCAATGACGATTGTAATTCCAGATTGTAATTACAGTTACAAATCTAGGATTATTACAGGATTATGATTTTTCTGTCTTGATAAGTTTCTGGGCCTTTAGCATCGCTTCTCAGCTGAAGCAATCACCCCAAACCCAACAGATAACTCTCCCCAAATCACTGCACTATCAGTACCAGAAAACACATCATGGGGTGCTGGGACCTCTTAGATCTCCTGCTCAACCCAAGAGCTTTGCCAAGTCCCAAGTCTCAACTGCAGCTGTCAACAGCAACAATCAAAACATCAAAATAAATCAGCGAAAGTAAAATTAGAGGGGGGAGCTTTTGGGATTTTAAAAAAGGGGAGTCTGCAAAGGAGCAAATAAAGCCATAGCTATCTAAACTAATAATAATAATAATAAAGTTGGAAGGGACCTTGGAGGTCATCTAGTCCAACCCCCTGCTCAGGCAGGAAACTCTATACCAGTGGTTCTCAACCTGTGGGTCGGGACCCCATTTGGGGTCGAACGATCATTTCACGGGGGTCGCCAAACAACGCAGTCTGCCATTTTTTCCCCCTTTTCCTTAGCTGTGCTACTCCCTTTTACTCTATTGGCTTTTGAAAGCCAATAGAATAGACTCTCTTGAATAGAGTCTAATTCTATTGGCTTTCAAAAGCCAATAGGAATTGTCCAGGCTGTCTCTGCCCTGCTGAGCCCGCCAAAAGTCCCATTCTGCAAACGGTGCTGCACCAGTTGAGTAGTCCTCGACTTACGACCGGTTGGGGGTCGCGGCATTAAAAAGGTTGAGAACCACTGCCCTATACCATTTCAGACAAATGGCTGTCTAGTCTCTTCTTAAAAACTTCCAGTGTTGGAGCATTCACCGCTTCTGGAGGCAGGTTGTTCTACTGATTAATTGTTCTAACTGTCAGGAAGTTTCTCCTTAGTTCTAGGTTGCTTCTCTCCTTGGTTAGTTTCCATCCGTTGCCCTGCCTTCAGGTGCTTTGGAGAATAGCTTGAGCCCCTCTTCTACATGGCAGCCCCTGAGATATTGGAACACTGCTATCACGTCCCCCCTCGTCCTTCTCTTCAAGAAACTAGATATACCCAATTGAACATAGTGTATTTTTGAAGAAAAAATGAGCAGGATCTGGCAGAAGGCGGAGACTGAGACAGTAGCCCCTGGAACAGCTGGAGAGGAAGGCATTCTGCATGGAGAAGGGGGGGGGGGAGAGCAGAACAGCCAGGTGGAAAGGAAACAGAGGGGAGCAAAGCAAGCTTGGAACAGCTGGTGCTGGGCCCACTAGTTCACATTCTGAAATGACCCAGCTGGCCCTGGAGGGAGGGAGGACAAAGGCCAGTTACTATGGCAGTGAAATGTTTGCAGTGCTGAAAATTTTCTGCAATGTTTGCAGACGGTAACCTGTCTCTCGGTGCTCAGGGATGTCGCAACCAGCTACCCTTCTGCCAGCTGTTGCTCACCAGGCAATTTCCAGAGTGCAAATGCCTACAGACCATGCTTAGTCAGGACATATGGGGAGGGGGATGGTGGAATCAGCATTGTTGAAATAAAAAGCAACCCAACTTCACAAGCTGAGCTGGCAAGTACCCAGGGCATTATAGAATAGTCTGGGGGGCTTTGATGGAAAACAAGAGAGATTTGTAAAAAAAACAAAAAAACAAAGTTGCAACATATTCCCTGAGTTAACCACAACCATAATAAAATAGTGTAACCCTGGTGGTCAGAGACAACTGGAGTTGCAATGTCGCATTTGCAGAGGGAGGCTATTCCACCAAATGACAACCCCACAAACAGAAATATTGTATTTGGGCTCTGAACTGAAACTTCTCCTTATAAAACTGAGTTCCCAGCAAAGGGAAAAAAAAAAGAGAGAAAGAAACATTTTAAAAGGAAAGAACCAACTCTGTTTCTCAGGCTTTTTAAAAACATTATATTTACCAGCAAATATATTTTTAAATTCAACCAAAAATACAAAGCAACTGTATAAACTTTTCCCACAGAGCAACGTGACTCCTGCCCTTCAGACCCACTCTTCTTGACCTTAAGTTAGATCTCAAACTGGAAAAAAGTACACTGAAACCTCCGCATTTCTTACTCTTTACAAGGAGTCCTCAACTTACAACATCAATTGAGTCCATTGCTAAGAGAGAAATTTGTTGAGTTTTGTCCCATTTTATGACCTTTTCCCCCACAATTGTTAAGTGAATCACTGCACTTGTTAAGTTAGTAAAGTGTTCGTTAAGTGAATCTGGCTTCCCCATTGACTGTGTCAAAAGGTCACAAAAGAGGATCACGTGACCCTGGGATGCTGCAACCATCATAAGTATGAGTCAGCTGTCAAGCATCTGAATTTTGATCACCTGACCGTGGGAATGCTGCAACGGTTGTAAATGTGAAAAATGGTCATAAGTCACTTTTTTTCAATGACATCACTTTGAACGGTCACTAAATCAGGGGTGTCAAACTGCTGGCCGGCCGGCCAGTTGCATCATCCTGAAGCCACGCCCATCCC
Organism: Crotalus tigris; assembly: GCF_016545835.1. NCBI lineage: Eukaryota > Metazoa > Chordata > Lepidosauria > Squamata > Viperidae > Crotalus > Crotalus tigris. Next base: position 2,549,920 of record NW_024100508.1, read on the forward strand.
AATACAAAAAAAGTTGCGATACGTCGCGACACATCACATGGCAAGTTTGACACCCATGCACTAAATGAACTGTTTTAAGCAGGACTACCTGTACTAGAAAAAAAATCCATTGCTTTAATTGTTCAGGTGGCTTTATTATAATGTTCAAAAGCAACAGAAGAATAATGCACTAGGTATCTCTCCAAAGACTGCAGGGTCCCAGTCAAGAGGCACAGAATTAAAACATAGCAATTATTAAACAGTGTGAGTGTGAATCAGTTTTGCTGGAAGATTTATCTATCGACTTCCTTCAAGAGAAAAACAGGGAAGTTGGTCGGTCCAGGTATGCAAAGTCTCCCCTCCCTTTTCCCTATCCCAATTCTGTATCACTCTGCAAGCCAGTTTTTTCAGTAAACATCCTTTTGGCTAACAGGCTTGGCTTCTACTGCTAATCAACAGGAAAGGAAATGGAAACACTCCCGTCCTTTGGCTCACTTGTGGCCTGAAAGGTTTTTCACCACAAACAGAAAACAGGCTTAATATTTCCCTGTGCAAAAAGAAGTTGTCTTATGTATTCGGAGCTCTGGGCCTCCTGCTCGGAGTTAAGATACTATTTTCCTTCTAAAACTGGATGGAAAAAGAAATGCGACATTCTATTTTCCTTTGGAATCCAGTTCACCTCTCTTCTCCCATCGTGAGGTCAGAAATGGGAAGATTTTAACCAGGAGACAAATGACTTGCTAACTTCCAGCTGGAGCAAAAAAAATGCCTGAAGAGTTTAAGAGTCATTTTAATCCTTATCCTGGACTGTTAAGGAAGCCTCAAACATTTGTGTTTGCAAAATATTCTGTATGTTTTTAAAGTTTTTTTTTTAAGGTGCTAGAAGGGAGAAATAATTAAGCTCATGGCTGGATGGACATTCTGTTAATTCTAATGGAGTGTTAATGTACATGAAATTAATTCAAAGGTTCATGCTGCTCTCACTCATTTCTGGAGTGGGTGAGTGGTGAGACCACCCATCAACTTATCTCGCAAAGACTGGGATAATTGTTGCTCTGGAAAAACTAGGTTGGCGCTAATAAGCCATAATGGTCAGACTTGTATAACGTGCTCCACAACACCAAACCACATTAGTATGAAGACTGCATCCAAACACCAGAACTATCTAGCCTAAATAGGTTAGAACAACATCAGTTCAGAAACTCTTAATGTTCTACAGCAGTGGTTCTCAACCTTTCTAATGCCACGACCCCATAATACAGTTCCCCATGTTGTGGTGACCCCCAACCACTTATACATCACTGGGTGCCAGGGGCGTGGCCAAAGAAAAGGGGGAAAAAATGGTGGACAGCCTTGTTTGGCGACCCCCGTGAAATGGTCGTTTGACCCCAAATGGGGTCCCGACCCACAGGTTGAGAACCACTGATCTACAGTGTCTATGGAGATTCTCAGTCACCCAGGTCATAGTTATCAGAGCTGAAGAAGCTTCTTGGATGAGAAGTGAAACGTCTTCAAAGAAAAACAAGAAAGTCCAGTTGTCTTGTGAAAAAGCATCTTTGGGATCTACTGTAAGTTATTAGATCTATAAAATATCAGCAGGAGTCTAGGAGCCTCTTTTCAGACTAAAGTTATTAATGATAGTCAATTTGATAAAGCCTATACTTTTTAATAAAATCAGTTAGTCTGAAAAGTTGCTACCAGACTCCTCCTGATTTTTTACTGCTATAGATTAACTGAGCTCTCTTATAATGTCTAGGAGAGAGAGAGAGAGAGAGAGAGAGAGAGAGAGAGAGAGAGAGAGAGAGAGAGAGAGAGAGAGAGAGAGAGAGAGAGAGAGAGAGAGAGAGAGAGCGAGCTAAATTTGTCTGCCTTGGCTTTGGGACAGATGTGAGAGGGGGGCAGAGTAAAGCCTGCTAACAGAACATGTGAAGGACAAAACAAGCAAACTACACACAGGCAATAAGGGGAAGAAAGCAATGGGGAGGAAGGAATTGGGATGGGCTGATGTATGCAACCACCACCCACCTCAGTAATGCAGCCTTGGAAATTAATCCCTCAGAGATATGACATGTCTTTAACTAGCTGGAGGTCATATCTAGAGGGGTCACTCTTGATAGAGTGATATCTGAAAAGAAAGGCAAGTGAGCATTGGAGAAAGGGGGAGGGAGGGAGGGAGGGAGGGAGGGAAGGAAGGAAGGAAGGAAGGAAGGAAGGAAGGAAGGAAGGAAGGAAGGAAGGAATTTTCCATCTTTTGCTTCAAAGAGATCTAAGGAACTAATTGCAATTTACCATTCATCTTGTATGGATTTTGCTATTATATAACACCCACATGTGCCAAGGATTCACTGCAATGCATTTTCCGCAAAAAAATGCCGCCTCTGAGGTGATGCCACCAAAGGGTATCAATTGACCACTGGCAACTACAGCTTGGAGAAGAAGAAGTTGGGACCGTTTGGATCAGGATCCAAGCCAAGGGAGGGCAAATAGCCCACCCTCCTTGCTGTGCTCTGCCAAGGCGGCTCTTTCGTAAGAAACACATATTTGCGGGAACAAACCAAAACTTTGCAGCCGAGAAACCTGACTACTCAGAATGGCACAAAAGGGTACAGAAATTTAACACAAAGATTATAAGGACACAGTATGCTTGGCCTGTTTATTAAGTTACACATTTTCCAGGTTTCTACCAGCCTGAATTTGCACCACCACAAAAAAAAACAAAACAACCCTCTAATCATGTTTATGGTGCCCTGCAGATGCAGCTTACAGATTTGTAAATGACCTGATTAAGTATCCTGTGAGAACAGAGCCGGTGTGTAGTTTAGCCATTATTAACTGTGAATAACCAGCCTTATTATCCTGATGTTATACAACAGCTTCCCCCAATCCTGTCTGTATTGAATTAGGATTGTAGAAGCTGAAATCCAGCACATCTGGAGTGCAGCAACTTGGGAGAAAGTTAATATGCACTATAAAATCTGCTGGACCAAGCTGGAATTGGTTTTAAGAGGATCGAGTTATGATGGGCTATCAGTCTGATTTAGTGATTAAGGCACTAGGCTAGAAAACCAGGAGACTGTGAGTTCCAATCCTGCCTTAGGCACAAAAGCCAGCTTGGTGACTTTGGGCCAGTCCCACTTTCTCAGCCCAACTCACCTGTTGTTGTGAAGAAAACAGTAAGAGGAAAGAGTAATAGGTATGTTCACCAGCTTGAGGTATTTTTAATAATAATAAAGGGATAAAAAAAATAAAATAAAATTTTAAAAACCTGGCCACAAGTTCAGGTTTTGTACTCCACAAGTGAGATCTCAATTATGTCCCATCAACACACAGGAGTCTTTGCCAATTTAAGAGAAGGACATGTAGGAAGGAATTTGCAATCCACATTTGGTAGTGGGCGGGAGAGACAACAAAGGAAAAATGAGCGATCAAGGAGAAGAAATAAACATGAAGGCACGGCTAGATCTGGACTTGACTTCCACTGAGGTCAGAAAGGATCATGCATAAGCAATCTTTGTGAAAGAGAAGGCTTGGAGGAAGATGTTGAGACTCTAGAACAGTGTTTCTCAACCTTGACAATTTTAAGGCATGTGGACTTCAACTCCCAGAATTCCACAGCCAGCATTGCTGGCTGTGGAATTCTGGGAGCTGAAGTCCACATACCTTAAAATTGTCAAGGTTGAGAAACACTGCTCTCGAAAGAGTGCAGAGAAGAGCAACAAAGATGAAAAAGGCACTGGAGGCTAAAACATACAAAGAATGGTTCAAGGAATTGTTTAGTTTATGTCTAGTTTAAGGAAGAGAAGGACGAGGGGGGACATGATCACAGTGTTCTAATATCTCAGGGGCTGCCATCAAGAAGAGGGGCAAACTATTCTCCAAATCACCTGAAGGCAGGACAAGAAGCAATGGATGGAAACTAACCAAAGAGAAAAGCAACTTAGAACTAAGGAGAAATTTCCTGACAGTTAGAACAATTAACCAGTGGAACAACCTGCCTCCAGAGGTTGTGGGTGCTCCAACACTGGAGGTTTTTAAGAAGAGGTTGGACAACCATTTGTCTGAAATGGTAAAGGGTCTTGAGCAGGGGGTTGGATTAGAAGGCCTCCAAGGTCCCTTCCAACTCTGTTATTCTGTTGTTCTACTCCAGTGGTGGCGAACCTATGGCACGCGTGCCAGAGGCGGCACTCGGAGCCCTCTCTGTGGGCACACATGCCGTTGCCCCAGCCTTGTTTCCCCCCGCGACCCCCTCACCAGCAGCCCCCCTGGAGGAGAGTCACCCCCAAGTGTGGCCCACGCAGAGCAGTACAGCCAAGGACATGGCAGCCAGGCAGTGTAGACAAGACTCTGCCCTCACGCTCCATTGCGCACAGTTGATGCTGCGGGGCATGGCCAGATGCCATGGCCGTCATGGCACTGCTGGGCTACCTTGGCAATCTGTGGCAGGTCCTGGAGGTGGTGAGTGGCCCTGCGGGCAGGCGGGGTGGACCAGGGGCTGGGCCAGTTTTTGAGCACTCGGTCTCTAAAAGGTTCGCCATCACTGTTCTACTCTGTTAAGAAGGAAGGTGGAAAGTGAGCATCGCACAGGCATTTTGCAAAGAATCGAGTGCAGAATAGAAAACAGAGCAGGAAAACTAAGAGATGCAGGTCTTTAGGCACTTGAGGATGGCCGAAATGGAAGGATTGAGATCAGAAGGCTGGTGCCCGGCTTCTTTGACTTCCCTGACCTATTTTTTAAAAATGGAAAGCCAACTTTGATCACTAAATTTCCAAGAGCAGTTTAGGGCCCCCAGGTCTTCTCTGAAAATCAAAGCAGTGCTAACTTGTAATGCTAGTTATACTCTCCTTGTCTCTTGGTGATTTCACGGACGCGTCCATGCAGTTTCCTTGGCAATGAGATGAAAAAGCCTTTGCTGTTTCCTTCTTCCCGGATGCCTTTGAACCTCCCAGACTAGCCAACAACTGTCTAATTCTCTGGCATCCTCCCAGTCAAACCCTAACTAAGCTTGACCCTGCTTGGCTTCCAAGCTGAACCATATTTTTTTTCTCTTAAAGACTTGATCCAAAGAATCAAATAATTTGGGGGACAAGGAATGGATTTCTCTCTTTGTTGGCCCATGGTCCTTACTTTATTTCTTCGTGAGTTATTGGAATGGAAAGAGGTGGTAAGAAAAGTTCTGAAGGAAGCATACAGTAGCTAGAAACTCTGCTCTAGAGCCTCACTGCATCTGATTTTTTATAGGCCAGCGTGCTGTCTAAATATATCAAACCTGGCAAGATGTTGGAGTTATAAATATTCCCCCTTCTCAGTCCCTGTGACATCCAGCCCCCAAGCGACGCCGGGGTTCAGTACCAGCCCTCCTGCAGGAGGCACATAGCAACAGAGTAGACACACGGCCAGTTAGAGGACAACACTTTAACCTCTTTCTTATCCACCATTCACTTTTTGGCATAGGGAGAAACAGTAGCTGGGGCCAATCCAGGCACGTAGAAAGTTCAGAACAAACAATCACATTCAAGGATCCAGAGTGTCAACAACACTGCAGAAGCTCACGGCATTTCAAACCCACAGTGTTAGGATTAAAAAAAAAATATTGAAATATCTGGATGCCAGGCATAGAAGTGATGGCTTTCGGGCGGTGGTGGGATTCAAATATGTGAACAACTGGCTCTCTGTGTGGATGCCGCTTCCAGAAGTCCATTCTGGGTCTGGGCAACAAAAAATTAGCTACCGGTTCTGCCAAAGTGGTGCGAACCGGCTGAATCCCAACACTGCTTTCAGGGTAGATTTATAGAAATGGTTTGCCCAAGCCTGTTTCAAGAAGATTTTTTTTTTTTTTTTACTTTCCAGTCCAACTGCAACCGATGAAGCTAACAGAGTGAAGCCAATAGGAGCAGTTTGGTCAATTAGAATCGAATCAAGTTGGCACCCAGAGCCACCTCTTGAAGAAAGTATCCCCAAAACCTTTAGTAAATGAGGAGAGGTGTGGAAAAGATTGTCACCATAGAGGTAGTCCTCAACTTACAAACACATTTGCATCGCAGTCATCTGTTTTTACCAAACCTGGTTAAGAGGTTTTTGTGAATCCAGCCAATATGTGGCTTCAAGCCAACGTTTATCTCCCTGTTTCAATTTCTCCACTGGTAAAAAAAGGAACTGGAAACCATTTTATTCAAGCTTCACTGGGCTGTAGAGCAAGGGTCCCCAACCCCAGGTCCGTGGAACAAGTACCGGTCTGTGGCATGCCAGCAACTGGTCCGCACAAACAAGCAAAGCCCCATCCACACAAAACCACGCCCACTCCGGTCCGCGGAAAAGCCTCTCTCCACGGAACCGGTCTGTAGACACGTTTTTTTCAGCTTTCTGACAGACGCTTTCAAGAAACCGCTTGATTTAGAACCAGAGTTTTTTGTAAGAGTGGTTTGTAAACCTTGGTTTATGGTTTAGCTCAATATATTAATCCAGACTACGGGGGGGGGGGGCATCTGCACACTCGGTAAGGCAAACTTCCATTAAAGTTGCTATGTGGCCTTTTTTTTTAAATGCCACATCATATGAGAAGTCCTAGCCTAACCCAGCGTGGCCTCGAATGACCCCCTTTGTCAAGTGCGGAATGCAGGGCCGGGGGAACGATGTTAAGGAATCCGTCAGAAGAAGCCCCCGTTGTTTTGGAAAGCCAGCCGGACATTGCAGCCGACGGGGGCGCGCCCTGCGCTTTCCATAAACCTCTCCCCCCTCCACGTGCCGCCACCACTTTCTGTCGCGCAGCTCCCAAACTTTTCCACTCTCCCCCAACCCCGTGACTAAAGGCAGGCAGGCAGGCAGGAGTTCAACCGGGCAAGCCTTTTCTGGCAAAAAGCAGGTCTCTCGAGTTTCGTACTCGGCCCGCCCTTGTTAAAGAGGCAGCAAATTTTGCAAAGCAAGACTGGAGCTGTGCCCCGAAGCTCTGGAGTTCCTGTCCGACGCAGGCCAGGGGGAATGGCTCCACGCCCCCTCCTCACCCGGCTGAACTTCAAAAGCCTCCGCCCCCGAAGTCTCCCCTATGGGCTCCATAGGCGCTCCCCTCCTACCCTCTTTAAGAGGGCCCCGAGGACTGCCTGGGACCGACCCCAGCCGCCCCTTCTTCCCCCAGGCTACTGGCAGGCGCGGGTCCCCAGGGCCGGGAAAGTCTCCCCCTCCCCAGCTCCCGAAAAGCCCCACCTTGCGCCTCCCAGCTTCGGCATCCACGCCCCACTTGCGCTCCTTCGGGGGCGCTTCCCAACTTCTGCCAAGAGCAGCTTTCGTCTCGGCCACGCTGGAGATTCGCCTTTGCTTCCCTTCCTCCCCTTGCAGGCGCTCTATCAGCCTGGAAAGGGGGCGGCGAGGGGGGCTGCCCCTCTTCCCCCGACCCTGGCATTTGCGGGCGGGGAACCCCAAGTCCTCTCGCCGCCGCCCGCGTCCCCCCGACTTACTTTCTCGCCAAGGAGGTCCGGAGCTCTGAGCGCCTTGGGCGATTCTCCCCCCTGCAGTTAATCCGCGCCTCGGATGCAACCCCGGGTGCGCCTGGCCAAGGGTCCCACTCCTCGCTGGCCACGCGAAGCCCTTCGCCCACAGCTTGTGTCCCGCGCTCTCCGTCCCTTTGTGGGCGAGCCTCCCCGTCCCGCCTCCGAGCGCCTCCCACTCGCCCACTCGCCCGCCCCGGCCCCAGCCCGGTCCCCAGGCTCCGCGCGGGGAGAAGCCGGACGTGGACTGGAAGCGGGGTACTCCTGCAGGAGGACAAGGCAGCCCAGAGAGCTTCCTATTTTTCCTAGCACCCACCCTGTAGTGTAGGCTGGGTAAATGCACCCGAATGAACTTGCCTGGAATTGGTAGGTTTTTTTTTTTTTTTAATTATGGTTAGCAGGCTGGGTACATATTAAGCCAGAGTTTATCCCCACCATAGCTAGTTTGCACAACTAAAATGAAACAGTCATTTTACTGTATACTCACAGGGTGCCAGTGTAGTTTGCAAAGTGTGGTTTCTATCTTAAGGCAGGGTGAAAATCAGCCACATGTGGCTTATTCAGTCGTGGTTACCCAAGCCATCACTTTATCCGCTATGTAAAACTCCCAGTGGCATGCCTGGGACCTCAATCTAATTTCAGTACATCATTAAGATTTAGCAGAACGTAGTTTAACAGAATTAAAGTTCTGATTAACACTTATCAAGTGATCCTCACCACAGCGCATTCAAACTGTTAACATTCAGTCTATTAACTAATGCATATCCAAGAGAGCTATAAACCTCTTTGGATTCTTATATTAAAAGTCAGCCTAGATTTCTTTCACACAGTCTCAAATTTATCCCAAGAAAATAAACTCTTTAAACTCAGTATTTAATTTGTTTAAAAAGTGGGCAGCCCTAGATGTCACAAACAGGCCTGCTTTACAGGTAGTCCTTGACTTATGACTGAACTAAGAGTGCAGCTGGATGGGAGAATGACCATAGAAAAGGAAAAATAAATATGGTTCCAAGATTCAAGCTGCTGAGGAACTGAAAATAATGTAGAGAAGAGCAGCAAAGCTGGTGAGGAACTTGCAGGCTAAATCCAATGAAGAATAGTTAAAAGAACTGGAATGTTTATTTATCCCACCTTTATTATATTTCATAAATAACTCAAGGTGGTGGACATTTCTAATATCCCCCCTCTTCCTATTTTCCCCACAATAACAACCCTGTCAGGTTGGGTTGGGTTGGGTTGAGAAAGAGTAATTCACCTAAAGTCACCCAGTTGGTTTTTATGCCTAAAGCTAGTCTAGAACTCATTGTCTACTAGTTTCTAGGCTGCTGCCTTAACCCCTAATCCAAACTGGCTTTTAACCACTAGTTCAGACTGACTGTTTAGCCTAAAAAAGAGAAGACGATGGGTATTATTCTCTGTGGTGCCCAAGAACCACTGGGTGGAAGTTTTAAAGCAAGATGCCCAGGCTTGAAATAAAGAAACATTTCCTAACCATGAAAGCTATGAAGCAAGGGGGAGAGCCGATCCCTGGATTCATGAGTGCCCCATCTTCCAAGGTTTTCAAGCAAAGATTTGACAACCATTTGTCTGGAATGGTCTAAGGATTTCCACCCTGGACAGTGAGTTGAGTAGAAGACTTCCAAAGTCACTTCTGGGCATTCTACGATTCTTCTTTTTTTGACAGCCACACAAACACAAAACCTGAATGCTTTAGGTTTAACCCAATGTTACTCTTCCTACCTGGCTGAGGAATTCTGGGAGTTGAAGTCCACAAGTCTTAAAGTTGCCATGTTTGAAGACCCCTGCCATAGATCTTAGTTTGAGAAACCCTGCATTAAAATTGCATAACAAATCTGTATCACATTCCTGTATTTCAATTGAACAATTTTATGCATGACCAACCAGCAGAGGGCAACCCTTTTCCACCAATCAACCCCTCCAAAACAACCTGCTTAAAAAGTCATACAAAGGTGTACCATATTTTCTTTAGGGTTAATCTGCAAGACTTGCTTTTGTTGTCTCTCTCTTTAACGCTACCTTTTTTTTTTTACGGCTTCTTCTGCTGTGCCTTTAAAAAGCTGACCAGCATGGGAAAGTTAGTAGGTGGGGCTCTTTCAGGCATGAGTTCATGAGAAATATTCCACCTGTCAACGTTCTCTGCATTAGATTGATGCTTAATGATTGCAAAAACCAACACACTTGTGCACAAATAGAGAGAGAGAGAGACAGACAGACAGACAGACAGACAGATCCATAGACTCAATGGGGGCACAGGGCAAATTTACAAAGTGCTTAAGCTCAAACTATAGAAAAAATGTGATGCTTTAGCTTGCAGGACTTGGTTGTCCTGAGTTGACTGGTCTTTGTTTGGGGAGATAAATAGGGGTAGTCCTCAACTTATAACAGTTCATTTAGTGACTTTCTTTCTTTCTTTCTTTCTTTCTTTCTTTCTTTCTTTCTTTCTTTCTTTCTTTCTTTCTTTCTTTCTTTCTTTCTTTCTTTCTTCTCATGCCTCCTAAAGAGGCACCAGGTTTTTTGGAGTTGTCTTTCCCACTCACCTCCAGCACCGACAGCCCAGGCCAGCCAGCCCACTTCTTCTGAGCCCGAAGGAGCAGCTTCATTTTACAGCTGAGAATGGAGCTCGGGCCTGTATTTTGCAGTCAGAGGCCTTTCCGAAAGGCATCTGCAGCCGAGAACCGAGCTATGGATCCAGGCTGGAGCTCCATTCTCAGCTGCAGAATGAAGCTGCTCCTTCGGCCAGTGAGGCAAGTGTTGCAATGGTGAGCTCCATACACCCCACCCCCACCCCAGCTTGATTTTTAGGGGTGTGCCTCGCCCCAAAACTAGGGCTTATTTTAGGGGTAGGGCTTTTATTAGGCCCAACCCCCAAAATCAAGCTAGGGCTTATTTTGGGGATAGGGCTTACTTTTGGGGAAACACAGTAGATGATAGGAAAGAGAGCCAGGGCACTAACTTTTTGTGGCCGTCAAATGGTTGTCACCAAGATATACAGGATGCCTGGGCTAGATAAATCCAATGGTATAAGGTTATAGCAAATTTGGAGTCTACATAGTTTGAATTACACATTGTTTTGAGAACTGTCCCCATTATAAGATTTGAACATCCTTCCTTTAAAGAGAAAACTACTTTGAATCATGAGTGCTTGGAAGAGTTGAGCAATTCCTTTCCCCTTAATATGAGATTCGTCTTCTTTCTCATCCCTGTGTTCTTTCTCTGGTTCCAAGCAATTTGTCTTTCTCTTTCTTCAAAGCCAGACAAAGTTTTCAGAACATGTCTCGTTGTGGGTAGCGCTAATTATTTTGGGAGCCCTGTTCCTATCCACAGACAAAAAGAGTCTCAGCAACAACCATGAAAAGAAGCAGCTATTAGGCTTGTCAACAACTGCCAAGGGGGGTCAGAGAGAGAAGGAGCCAGGGTTGAAGCATTAAGAGTTGAGGTCTGGCCTTACTTCTTCCCCAGCCCCTGGTCAAAGTGGCACCAACGGGCCTCTCAACCAGTAATGGAGCTCGTCCAGATTCCTCTCCGCCTCTGTGGAGGGCAAATGGGAAGCCGGCAGATTTGGGCCAAGGTGTGTCAGTTGCTCTCTCCAAGGACTATTATAAAGTTGAGACAATCAGTTTTTTGGCAAATACCTCCAAAATAAAAGTGGTCTCTCCCACCCTTGGTAAAACCTTCTGATATTTTTCCAGAAAATTCTCCCCACCTTGAGCAATCTTCTCCTTCTCTCCTCCTTCTCCTTTCCTTCTCTCCTCCTCCTTCTCTTCTCTTCTCTTCCTCCTCCTTCTTCTCCTTCTCTCATCCTTCTTCTCATTCTCTCCTCCTTCTCCTTCTCCCCTCCTTCTTCTCTCCTCTTTCTCCTCCTTCTCCTCCATTCCTTTTCCTTCTCTCCTCCTCCTCCTCTCCTTCTCCTCTCCTCCTTCTCCTTCTCTCTTCCTCCTTCTTCTCCTCGTTCTCTCCTCCTTCTCCTTCTCCCCTCCTTCTTCTCTCCTCTTTCTCCTCCTTCTCCTCCATTCCTCCTCCTCCTCCTCTCCATTATTATTTTTTTGTTTTCAATCTTTGTATACATGCTATGGGTAAAAACTTTTCTTCCACTAATCCTGGTTGCTCAGCCAACCGTCCTCAGTCCCACAGTCCTTTGTCACCAGATATCCAGGAACTCCAACATCTAGCATGGTCCATGTTGACCCAGATGACAACTGATCCAGTATACCTTTCTGTAAATTATGTCTCACCAAATTGTTTATGGGAGAGAGACACCCTTTATCTGGCTCCTCTAATGAGACCTGTCCAGCATGGCTGAATCTCTAGCATAGATCTCATCTTCCTCAGAGCACAGAAGACCCACAACCATGTCAAGGTAGCCCCCATCATTATCTGCTTCTGCCCCAAGCTACCCTTACTTTTAACAGCTGCTCTTTAAGTTCAAGTCCAGTTTCCCCCCCCCCTTCCCCAAGGCACTTGCAGAACAAAGCTGTGCTGTGTGTAGGGAAATGCCGAGTGCTGGGCGGGAGTCTCAGCTCCTAGGGCGTTTGGCCAAACAGCTGGGCTCTTTGTAGTGGTGGGGCCAGCTCCTTGCTCCACACTCAGCTTTCCAGCTTGGCATTTGAGCTGGGATGAGAGAGGTGGACAAGAGGGTGTCGGGGGAGTGGAAACTATTAGTGTTGTTGGCAACTCCCTGGAGATGGAGAGATGGCATCAATCTTGCAAGAGCTGCCAAGTTCCCTACTTTGTACATTCAAAGAAAGCAAGTACAAAATCTTGGCCCAATCTAAAATACCAGTACTAAAAAGCAGATGGTGTAGCCTTTAGGATGAGAATTTTATGAACTTCAGCTACTCAGTGCCTAGATCTGATGCAGAGAGCTAAGCCGGGTTTCACTTAACTGTGAGCTGAGTAAACTAGATCGGCAGCATGGCAATGCTCAAGCTCAAGTCAACAAAATATAATTGCACTGCTCATCTAATATGCAATGTTGCAAGAACACCACCATATCATGGTTTAACAGGATGGCTTGGATCACCAGGCAATGTCTGGATCCCCCAAGCTTTTTTCAGCTGGCAAGCCCCCCCCCTTCTCCTAATGTTCTAGAATCTAGATGGTTTTATAAACAGATTCTTTCCTCAAGCATTGAGACTTGTTTTCGGCTGTTGGTTTTACTCTAGCTTTGTTACCCAGAGTTATAAAATATAAGATGGATCACCCTACAAAGTCATAGATAGATAGATAGATAGATAGATAGATAGATAGATAGATAGATAGATAGATAGATAGATAGATAGATAGATAGAGATAGAGAGAGAGAGATGGATAGATGGATGGATGGATGGATGGATGGCTAAGTAATGCAAAGTTTTGGTTTTGCAGTTCATACCATTTCTGGTTTACCAACAAAGGCTGTGCTGACATGTCCATGAAGCCAGAACAAACCTTATCATAGTGTGAATAATTCAAATTGGCCCCTGTGGTTTGTAAATCATGGTTGATGATTTAGCATGTTGTGTAAATTCTGCTCCTACTCTACAAGTTAGACTTCATACAACTTAATGGTTGGGTTCAAGGCCATGCAATTTTGTGAACTCAGTTGCTCTTTTATCTACAGATTGGGCTCATACGTTGGACCAACCCATAGTTTGCTAAATAACCTACAATTAGCTCAGTTCTTGAAGGCTGGCATACCAGAATGATGAAAAAGTCCAAGCCAACTTTGTCAGACCCAGCATTGCTCCCAGGAGTTGACAAAGATCTGGCTTGTTGTGATAGCAGCATGAAGAAAAGGTCTTCTTGGTCATGAGAAGATTCACAGGGACAAAGTTGCTTATTTGGACACAAATAAAGACAGACAGTAGGGACAGATTCAAAAACAAACCATGATGACACCAGAATAATGGCACATGGTTTATAACAACAAAGAAATAATGCAATAGTGCATGATGTCCGATGCAAATTTGTAAGTCGAATCATTTGCCCTTCACAAGTGCTCAGGGTAGCATGGACCACATGATTTTGGCTCAGCATGCATGCAAACCCAGCCCTTGGAGCTTTTAAACCACAGTTTAATGTATCCAGGAAACCGTGCTTAACTTATTAGATGCATAAAAATGATTATTATCCTTATTTTTCTGCAAAGAACTCAGCATAACTAAAGCATATAAGGAACGGCGCCTAAAGCATATAAGGAACGGCTGCTGGAATTGGGTATGTCTAGTTTAATAAAGAGAAGGACGAGGGGGGGACATGATAGCAGTGTTCCAATATCTCAGGGGCTGCCACAAAGAAGAGGGAGTCAAGCTATTCTCCAAAGCACCTGAAGGCAAGACAAGAAGCAACGGATGGAAACTAATTAAGGATAGAAGCAACTTAGAACTAAGGAGAAACTTCCTGACAGTTAGAACAATTAACCAGTGGAACAACCTGCCTCCAGAAGTGGTGAATGCTCCAACACTGGAAGTTTTTAAGAAGAGACTGGATAGCCATTTGTCTGAAATGGTATAGGGTTTCCTGCCTGAGCAGGGGGTTGGACTAGATGACGTCCAAGGTCCCTTCCAACTTTATTATTATTATTATGGATCATCGCTCAGTCAGCCAGATGTTCAGATTGGATTTGGCATTTTGTCTACCTATTGAGTCCTTACCCAGGACCTGGGATAGGCAGATATCGTCGCAGGATGGAAGCAGTTCCTAGTAAGGCCGTATTTTGCAATTGACTAATAGCAAATTTGTCAATGCCAGTGGTGTTCAAGTGGTGCTCCAGTTGTTTTGGGATTGCACCCAAGGAGCCTATCACTATTGGTACTACCCTTGCTTGCTTTTGCCACAGTCTTTCTATTTCTATTTGTAGGTCTTTGTATTTTCTTATCTTCTCCAGTTCTTTCTCGTCTATTCTGCTGTCTCCAGGCACTGCCACGTCCACTATCCAGACTTTTTTGTCTTTCTTATCGACAATTGTTAAGTCTGGGGTGTTATGTTGCAGGTGCTTGTCTGTTTGAATTCTGAAGTCCCAGAGCAGTTTAATTTTATCATTTTCTATGACTTTCTCTATTTTATGATCCCACCAGTTTTTGCTTACAGGCAAATGATATTTTTTGCAGATCTTCTAATGCACCATTGTTGCTACTTTGTCATGCCGCTGCTTGTAATCAGTTTGTGCAATCTTCTTGCAACAGCTTACCAGGTGGTCCACTGTTTCTTCAGCTTCTTTGCATAGGCGACACTTACTGTCTGTTGCTGTCTTCTCAATTTTGACTTTGTATGCATTTGTCCTTAAGGCTTGGTCTTGTGCAGCCAGAATTAGTCCCTCGGTCTCTTTCTTCAATTTTCCTGCTCTTAGCCATTGCCAGGTTTTATTATTATCTGCTTTCCCAGCTATTTTTTTCGTGTATTGGCCATGTAGTGCTTTGTCTTCCCATGCCTCTATTCTGTTCTTCATTTGGTCTTTCTTGTAGGCCAGTTTGGTCTCTCCAGTAGTCAGTAAGGCTTCCTGATATACTAATTTCAGTGCATCTTCATCATTGTTCTTCAGATATTCTTCCAAAGCCATTTTTTCTTCTTCAACCATCTGATGTACTTGTAGCATTCCACGCCCACCTATTTGCCTTGGTAGATAAAGTCTATCAATGTCACTGTGTGGATGAAGGGCGTGATTCATTGTCATTATTTTTCTGGTCTGCCTATCCATTGCTTGTAGTTCTGCTTGAGTCCAGTCCACTATTCCAGCTGTGTACCTAATGACTGAGATTGCCCAGGTGTTGATTGCCTTTATGGTATTTCCTCCATTGAGTTTGGATTTTAAGATCTTCTTCACTCTCTTGATGTATTCACCTCTAATCTTTTTCTTGACTTCAGTGTGCTTGATCTTGTCAACTTGAAGGATACCCAAGTATTTGTAGTACTCTTCCTCATCCAGACTCTTAATATTATTTTCGTGGGGCATCTTGATTCCTTCGGTTTTCACTACTTTTCCTTGTCTGATAGTGTGGCACATTTGTCCAGGCCAAACTCCATAACAATATCTTGGCTATATATCCAGACAGTGTTGAGCAGCGATTCTATTTCAGATGATGTTTTTCCATACAGCTTCAGATCATCCATGTAAAGGAGGTGGGATAGTCTGGCAGATGTTTTTGATGTTTGATAGCCATGTCCTGAGTTATTCAGTATTGTTGACAGAGGAAACAGTGCAATAACAAATAGTAATGGTGATAATGAATCTCCTTGAAATATTCCTCTCTTGATATTAACCTCTCCCAGCCTCTCACCATTGATCTGCAATGGTGCCATCGATCTTTGCATAAATTTTCTGATGTTTCTACTGACTCCTATTATTTCTAGGCACTTGATTATCCAGTCATGTGGCAGAGAGTCAAATGCCTTTTTGTAGTCAATCCATGCCACATTCAGGTTGGTCTTCCTTCTCTTGCAGTTTTCCAAGATCATTTTGTCTATTAGGAGTTGATCTTTTGTTCCTCTGCTATTGGGGCGGTTTCCTTTCTGCTCAGGTGGAAAGAGATTGTTGTCAACTAGATGCTGTTGTACTGCATAAGCTACTACACCAGTTAGTAATTTGAAAGTTGTTGGTAAGCAGGTAATTGGCCTGTAGTTACCTGGTGTTGCCCCTTTTGCTGGATTTTTCATTATTAGGTAGGTTTTCCCAGTTGTTAGCCACTTTTCAATTTCTCCTCCTTGTAGTATATTGTTGAACTGCTTGGCAATGAGTGGGTGTATAACAGTTAGATGTTTCAACCAAAACCCATGCAGTTCATCTTCACCTGGTGCTGACCAATTTTTGATTTTCTTTGCTCTTTTTTCTACCATTTTTGTTGTTATTACTAGTTCTTTCATTTCAACTTCTGTTTTATTTGCATCCACCTCTTTTAACCAAGCCGCATCCTTGTTGTATTTCTTTGGGTTATCCCATATCTGCTTCCAGAACTGCACTGTTTCTTCCTTGTCAGGTACTGACTGATTCCTTGCAGTTTCTCCATTGATGGATTGGTAGAAACGTTTCTGATTGGATTGAAATTGGAGGTTCTGCCTATAGTTTGCAATTCGAGCTTCATATCTACTGATTTTCCTGGCTATAGCTGTTATTTGTTGCTTTATTATTTCCAGTGTTTCCTTGATCTTCCTTGTTTCTAAGTGGTATTTCTTGATTAGGTATTCTTTGGCCTTCTTGTTCTTCAGCTTCTTTTCTTTCATCTGTTCTAGCTTGCTTGCATGTGATCTTAACTTGCTGATCTTATTTTCTAGTCTAACCTTCCATTTTTCTGGTGCACTGTTTGTTTGTTTTTCTTCTTTGTTGATTTTGCATCCCAGGTATTCTGTTATAACTGCAGCTGTGCTGTACATTAGTTGGTTTGTTTCTTGCAGTGAATTGGTGCTTATACTTGCTATTGCAGTATTTGCATCTTTTAATGCTTGTGCTAGCTGTTTCTTTGGAACAAGCTTCAATGCAGGCAGCCTTATTCTGTTGTTTTTGTGCTGTTCTAGATGCTCAGTTATTCTTTGTTTCAATTCTTTTATTTCTTTAGTTAGAGGGTTTTGTTCTTCCTGAGGAAGAGGTGCCTGGTTTCCAAATGAGAACAGTTGTATATCTCTGCTGGATTCCTTCACTGCCAACTCCCCCTGGTTTGCCTCTACATTCTGAATTACTTCTGGTAAGGCTTTGATTTCTTTGCCCTGGGTAAACCTTTGCAGTTCGTCCAATTCTGTTTCTGTGAATACTTTATTTCGTATTATAAATCTGTGTTGATCTGCTGGTCTCTGTTCTGTTATTTCTGATTCTGGATGTTGTTCTTTCCAGAACTGGTGCATTCGTTTCAGATATCCTCTTGTTGTTGGACTTGATCTGTAGTAACAGATCATTATTTCTTTGTTTTCAATCACTGTGTATCTGCAACGGGTAGACACCTTTTCTTCTACTAGTTCTGCAGCTGCTGGCCCTGGTTGCTCAGCTAACAGTCCTGAGTCCTGTAACACATTTTTCACCAGATATCCAGGAACTCCAATATCTAGCGCGGACCTTGTTAACCCGGGCGACATCCGAGCTGGTATGGCATTCTGAAATTTACGTCTCACCATATTTTTTATGGGAGAGACACTCTCCTCTAATGAGACCTGTCCAGTATGGTATACTCTGGTATAGCTCTCATCTTCCTCAGAGTACACAAGCCCCACAACCACGTCAAGGTAGTGCCTCACTGGAGGTGGTTGTTGTTGTTGTTGTTGTTGTTGTTGTTGTTATTATTATTATTACTACTACTACTACTACTACTTATGAAAAGACAATGACAGATCCCAAACCAGCATTATTGTTTGACTTTAGGTTGCACCAAAGAAAGCAAAATTATTAGCTGTGTTCATGCAACAAGGTCATTTAAAGTTCCTAATACTTCTATTTGCACACTATATTACATTTGGTTAGTTTAAATCTTGGTTAGTTCAAGGAGGACTTAGCATGTCGACTGAACACTAACTATTTGGTTGGTTTATGATTCCATAGCTTGTGCAAACACAGAAATGTGGATTAATTCATTAAGCCAATTAAGAAAACAACATGTTGGATCTTACTTTTGACTCTCCTTCAGGAACATGGTTGGGTTTACGGGTAGTCCTCAACTTACAACCATTTAGCCACTTAGCGACGGGTTCCAAATTATGGTGTACCTCCCCATGAATACTTTCAATCCAGTACTGAAGTTCTGATGGCTGCCCCTCCCTGTGATCATGTGACCACTTTTTAGTTGCTCAGCAACCGGCCTGCATTTATAGCAGTTTGCAGTGTCCCGTAGTCATGTGACTGTGTTTGACAATGTTTTTTGCTGAAAACTGACATTTGCTTCATTTTTGGCAAAACCAGCCCACAGTAAACAACTGGTTTACTTAACAATCACAGTGCTCACTTAAGAACCAATGCCAAAAACAAAATTGGGTCCCTCACATACAGCCTGCTATCACTGCTGTCGTCAAAACTTATTATCGTAATGGGCAGACTCCATAAAGTTGTAAATTGAGGACTATTTGTACATCTTTTTGTTGTTTTATTTATTTGTTTTTATGAGGGGTATTTATATTATTTACGTTCCAGAATGTTTTCCATCACGGCATAGTCCTCAGCATCTCCTGTGTATTCATTTCCTGGAGGATTTCAGTAAGATGGACAGCTTCATATGCCTGCAGGGTACAGGCCAAATCCTGCTGGAACTGATTTTCTAGAATGACAGATGATTCAGTTAAAACAAAAAAAAAAAAACCAAAAAAACCCAGCAAACTCTCTCTCCAAACTCTCCATGGAAACGAGTGTAACAATGAAAGGGAAAATACCAAGAATGAAAGTTTCCATTTGATATCATATCATGGAGACTGGAGATCTCCCAAATGCCTCAGCTTTTGAAGTTCTACAACAGGTTGCCATCATATAAGTATTTAATTATCCCCAAGCCTAAAAACTCATTGTTTCTATTTTTAACTGCAAATAAACGCAAGATGATTCTTCCCGTGGTATGACTAACTGGGGATAGATTAACACATTTGATGATGTGCCAACAAGTCAATGATGATTCTTTGGAAGCACAAAGAGAGAATTCTTGCAAGACAGTCTGTCCCTAACTTGGCCCTTTGGGTTTGTCAACAATGATCCCATCGCCACTGTAACCAAGTGCTTCCACTTGGAAGCTGATCATTCCCTTCCTCTTTTTCCATGCATCTTTTCCGGAATTAGATCCTTCTCCAGAGAGTTGGATCTGCCCATCAGGTGTACAAAGTCAGATAATTTGAACCAGTTAAATTTGTGCTTCCAGTGAAAATAAAATTGCTCTACAATCTAAGTATTTGTTTCCTTGGCTAGTAGTCTCAGAAGCTTTCTTCAGCAACACACACACACACACACATGCATATAGGTAGTCCTTGACTTACAACCACAATTGAGCTCAAAATTTCCATTGTTAAGCAAGGTAGTTGTTAAATGAGTTGCACCATATTTTACGACCTTTTTGCCACCGTTATTAAGTGAATCACTGCAGTTCTTAAGTGAATTTTACAGCTGCTAAGCGAATCTGACTCTCCCATTGACTGCTTGTTGGAAGCCAGCTGGGAAAGTTACAAGTGGATAAATACCCTGAGACAAAATACATCATCATCATCATCATCATAGTTGAAAGGGATCTTGGAGGTCATCTAGTCCAATCCCCTGCTCAGGCAGGAAACCCTATACCATTTCAGACAAATGGCTGTCCAGTCTCTTCTTAAAAACTTCCAGTGTTGGAGCATTCACCGTTTCTGGAGGCAGGTTGTTCCACTGGTTAATTGTTTTAACTGTCAGGAAATTTCTCCTTAGTTCTAGGTTGCTTCTCTCTTTGGTTGGTTTCTATCTGTTGCTTCTTGTCCTGCCTTCAGGCGCTTTGGAGAGTAGCTTGACTCCCTCTTCTTTGTAGCAGCCCCTTTGTGGCAGCCTGCTAGTTGCCAAGTGCCCGAATTTTAACCATGTGACCATGGGGATGCTGCAATTGTTGTAAATGTGAAAGCTCTCCTAAGTAACCTTTTTAGTGCCATTGTAACTTCAAACCGTCACTAAGTGAATAGCTGTAAGTCGAGGACTGTCTGTATTATGCAAAACTAAAATAGAGCTTCATGGAGAATACTGCAATTATCTATGTGGCTACTAGGAATCCAAAACAGCTTGATGTCACAAAATGTAGCTTCTCTGCAACTTGGTCTGTTGCATGGCAGCGGTTTATATGCCATGATTTGAGGCTTAGACTGTTGCATGGATGTAGTCAATTGTGACTTCTTTAATCATTCATTTTAGTATTATTCTAAAAGACCATCCTTGGAAAAACAGTCCAGGGCCATTAATAGGCATCCCTAAGAAGCCACACTGACTTAATTTGCATAAATGACACAATGACAGTGTCACTTCTCTCCTTGTTCTCCCTCCCTCCAGATATCCAAGGTCACGCACGGTTGTCAGAAGCGGCCAGGAAAAGCTAATTACAACGTTGCATGCAAGTTATATACTTCCCCCCCCCCAAACTTTAAGCTGCAGATCATAATGGCATCATTTGCACACTGACGTTCTGGCACACATGTTTCCATTTTGACATGGTTACAGACAACTATGCCTGATGTTCAAAGGCTGACACAGATGTACACTAAATGGAAGAGAAATACGGGCTCTTCTATCTCTTTGCAAGTTGTCATTTCAGACGCGGTAAGGGTCAGGTTCCCGCAACGGAGGAATGCTTCAAAGGCAGGCAATACTGAAAGAAAGAAAAGAAAAGAAAAGAAGAGAGAGAGAGAGAGAGAGAGAGAGAGAGAGAGAGAGACGTGCATACATAGAGAACATCACAGAATTCGCGGCCAGTGCAGCAGCAGATGATGTCTGTGTTTTGCGTATAGCGATGGGCTCTGCACCGGTGGTCAAAAAAGTCAAGATGGAGGACACCCCCTTAATACATGGGGATACAAAAAAAAAAAAAAAAAAGCCAAGTCTCCACAAGGTGCAGCTGGAAAAATGGCAGTGGACGCGATCCGTCCACTGCCCCTCCTGCTCTTTTCCGCTGGGAGCCCGCAAACGTGTGAATTATCTCTCCTCGAACGCCCACTTCTCCCGCGGCAGGAGAACCCTCACGATTCTTTCTCTACGCCCCCCCCCTCGCCGCGTCCCCCACTGTCGCGTGGTGGCCCTGCCACTCAGAAACCTGCATTTCTATTGGCTGGTCGGCAGCTCGGCGTGCCGGCTTCCCCACCCCCCACCCCGTGGGTTGCGTGTCTCGGTGCACGTGTATACGCGGCAGAGCTGCGTCGAGAGCCGAGGGAGGAGGAGAAGCGAGGAGGGGGGGGGAATCGAACGGGAAGCGCTCGATTTAGCCAAGGGGCTTCTCTATTTTCGCTTAGATCTCGATCGATGGGCTCTATTTTGGTCTAGCCGGCGAAGAAGCCAATCGATCCGAGTGAGTTTTTAGACCGGTGGAAGCGCTCGGGGGAAAGGAAGAAAGAAAAAAAAAACCTCCAGGCGCGCCCCCGCGTGGGAAGGCACCCCCCCCCCTCTCTCTCTCTGCCCGGCGAGCGAAGGAAAGCCCCGCAGCCTCCTCACCAGAGGGCAGGGCAGGGCGCGCAGGCGGCGGCGGGCCTCCCGTCTCCACCCCGGGAGGCTGGATGGGGCCAGGCAGCGGCTCGTCCCGGCCGGGAGGTGGCGGCGGTGCCAAAGCTGCCTCGGAGCCCGGCGCCAGGACGGAGGTGCCGGCCACGCTCTTGGCTTAGACCCGCCGAGCAGGAGGAGGAGGAGGAGGAAAAGAAGGCAGCTCGGCGGCCCGGGCGCGCGCGCCCGCTCCGCTTTGCGGTTGTCCCGGGGAAGGGAGGCCGCGAGGAAGCCCTCTCGCTGCGTCTGCTCGCCTGGCTGCCTGGCTGGCTGGCAAAATGGGCTGGAGCCGGGAGATCGGCGGACCCGGAGCCCGGCTTCTGCTCCTGCTGCTACTGTTGCTGGTGCTCCTAGCCGGGCAGCAGCCGAGCGCCGGCCGGAAACCTCCGAAGAGAAGATGCGCTTCGGGCTGCACCTGCACCAAGGACACGGCGCTGTGCGAGGGGGTCAAGGAGATCCCCCGCGATCTGCCCCCGAACCTCATCTCCCTGTAAGCTTTCTCTCGGCGAGGGGAAGGGAGGGGGCTTCTCTTAACCTCCCCCCTTTCCTTCCTGTCCATCTATTTCTTTCTTTTTCTTTTTTCCTTTTTTTAACCCTCTCCTTGCCTAACAGTAGTCCAAAGAGCTACGGTAGTTGATCTCCCGGTTTATGTACATTAAATCGACGTGGACTCATTTGATCTCAAGATCTGAGCTTAAGTCTATGGCGGACCCCTCTCCCAAGATTAAAGCTTGCAGGGGGGGGCTTCCCGAGGAGAAACAGACACCCCTTTTCTCCAAAGGAAGACCAGCTTGGGCTCGGCCCCCATCTTCTGAAAACTGTCATGAAAGGGGTCCTGGGGACAGGCCAAAGATCTGCAACCCCTGGCCTGGCCCAAACCCTTACCTGAAGGCTGGCCTTGCTTGCAGAGTTGAGGACAACTTTTGTGGGGTCTTTGGGTGGCTGGGAGGGGGTGGAAGTGGCTGGGAGGGAGCAGGGGAATTGAACTAGCAAGGAGCCATGAAGTGCATTGCTTTCCCTTGGTGAGAGCACCCATCTCTGGTGCAGTGATGGCAACCAGGTTAGCAGAGATGTGGATGGGAAGAAATGGATTTTAATCAGGAGAACACACAAACACACCACAAATTCTGCTTGAAGTCAGCTGAAATTGACCATGCATCCTTTCTCTTCTTCCTTAGAAACTCACCTCCTAAAAGCAAGCTACCCTAGTTGCTTGTTCTATTTTTTTTCCAGTGTATTTATGAGATACTTAATGGGGCAGTTTCCAGCAAATCTTGCATCATTGGATCCCCAAAACAACAACCCTGTGAAAGAAGATAGGCTGAGGGAAAGCAACTGGCCCAGGTTCACCCTGAGTCAGGAAAAACACAAATTTAGATTTCCCCCATCCGGACCTTAATCAATACACCGTGCTGGCATCCAAAAATCAGGAAAAGATGTCCCTCCTTGAAAGGATGGGGAAATTGCTGAAACTGGCAGCTGCAAACATTCCCTCCCACCACCAGCAGCCTGCCCAAATTATTACAGATCTCCCGAGGAAATTAGATGCAGCTTGACAACCCCCCCCCCTTGAAACTCGGAATATTGCCAGAGATATACCTCCATGCAGACAAATGCACCTCAAGCTGCTGCAGGTAAATTCCTCCAGGTAAAACTGGCTCCAGGAAACTGCTCTTGTCACCCATAGGAGAGTGTTCAAATGGCAACATCCAGAATTTTGGATTATTATCCATTGCTAGTTTACTTTGAGCAAGATTATTCTTGATGGTTGGTCCTTTTCTTTGGGCCAGATGATGGTGCCGCTGCTTTGTTGCTGAAAACATCTCTCTCTCTTTCTCTCTCTCTCTCTCTCTCTCTCTCTTTCTTTCTCTTTCTCTCTCTCCAGGTGTCTTATTCGATCTGGGTTCACTGAGGTCTTGGAAGGCAGTTTTCAACAGGTGCCATCTCTCCAGCTGCTGTAAGGATCCTCTCGGTTGTGAGTGTTGTGGCATGCATCAAAATGTGTGTACTTTAAGTGTTCCTCAGTCAGTGTGTATGGTACATGAGACCCAGTCTCTGTTGCCTATTCAATCTCCCAGACACAGGATCTTGCCAAGAAGCCCTCTGAATGTGACTCCTTTTGTCTAATTGTGTAAATGCCTAGTATTTCACCTGATTCCTGATAAGGAGCATGGCAAGGATCGTGCCCTTATTTGGTCCTAGGGGGTGTATGCACTGGTTTTCTTTCCTTTTGACCTACGCTGTTCTTTGTGGATCCATCAGTCCACCTTGGGAAGTCCCCCTGAGGATCTGAATGAGGAAAGGGGAGCTGTACTCATCATGTAAAGTGTTTGAGGCACCTGATTCTGCTTACTTATATATCTGGGGTCTGCAAGGCTTAGTCTCAGAATTCCCACTATGACACCCTTCCCTTTAGATCAGGGGTCTTCAAACTTGGCCCTTTTATGACTTGTGGACTTCGACTCCCAGACTTCCTCAGCCAGGCACGCTTTCTGAGGAATTCTGGGAGTTGAAGTCCACAAGTCATAAAAGGGTCAAGTTTGAAGACCCCTGCTTTAGATATACAGGCAGTCCTCAATTCATTTAGTGACCATTCAAAGTTGCAACAGCACCGGAAACAGTGACTTGTGACCATTTTTCACATTTATGACCATTGCAACTTCCCTCCACGGTCACGTGATCAACATTCGAATGCTTGGCAACTGGCTCATATTTATGACCGTTTCAGTGCCCCTGGAATCATGTGATCCTCCTTCTGACAAGCAAACTCAATGAGGAAGCCAGGTTCACTTAACAACTGTGTTACTAACTTAAGAACTGCACTTAACAACTGTGGCAAGTAAAGTCATAAAACAGGGCAAAACTCACTTTTAACAATTGTCTCGCTTAGCGACAGAAATGTTGGGCTCGATTGTGGTCGTAACTCGAGGACTATGTGTATTGGTCTGCAGCTCTTCAGATTTTTAATCAGCGTCCCCTCCCAGCAGCCGTTTCATCACGTCTGAATATTGAGAAAGGATGAGGTATTCTCGCTGGAGTTGCAAAGATTAGGATTGGTTGGCAAAGTAATTTTAATTGCCAATTAGCAGCACCCCATTAGACAGTCAGCAAATCTGTGCATAACTCTGTCTCTGCAGATCAGTCTGTGCAAAACAAAACCCGCAAATATTCTATGTATAATTATAACTGCACCAATGGCATGTTAGGAGCAAAAATGGAGTGTGGACTTTTTCAAAGGCAGTATGTGCTGCACATTGCAGAACAAGTACACCATTGCAAAAGCAAAGACTCTTTACGATAGGGTTTCCCAACCATGGCAACTTTAAGACCTGTGGACTTCAACTCCCAGAATTCCCCAGCCAGCATGTCTGGCTGGGGAATTCTGGGAATTGAAGTCCACATGTCTTAAAGTTGGCAAATTTGGGAAGCCTTGCTCTAGGGATGAATACTTGTATATTTAATCAATTCAAGGTTTGATGAAGTTGCCATTTCCTGGTTTCACTAGGATTCCCTTCAAAGTTAATAGACTTAGAATTGTCCTGTTAATTGATTAATGCCTGAGCTTTCATCTATTGGCACCTTTAACAGGGTAACACACACCTCTATCTGTTGAGTTGTGTTCAAACCATGTATTTTTCTCAATCAGTTGCAAAGCATAATGGCTCCCTTGGCCCAGAGGCTAAAGCTTGATTAATTCCAACCTCGAGCAGGTCTTTTTAAGGCCTCTGCATGTGGTACAGATTTTCTTCTTTGGATGAGTGTATTTTGCAAAGCTGCAAAATGGGTTAATTCAGTAACCATGTTAAGTTCCCATGTTTATGGATTTGGGCAATAGACAGTGCTATTTTACCAGTTCTCAGTTATGAATTAACAACCCCGGGCTCCTTATGTGGCGTACGTAATACAGGCAGTCCTCAACTTACAACATTTCATTTAGCGACCATTCAAACTTACAACATCACTGAAATAATGACTTATGACCAGTGGTGGGATTCAGTCAATTCGCACTACTTCGGCAGAACTGGTAGCTAATTTTTTGTTGCCCAGGCCCAGAATGGACTTCCGGCAGCGGCATCCACACAGAGAACTGGTGGTTCCCATATTTGAATCCTACCACGCCTGCCTGCCTGCCTTCCTTCCTTCCTTCCTTCCTTCCTTCCTTCCTTCCTGTGGTAGGATTCAGCTGGTTCGCACCACTTCAGCAGAACCGGTAGCTAATTTTTTTGTTGCTCAGGCCCAGAATGGACTTCCGGAAGTGGCATCCACACAAAGAACTGGTTGTTCCCATATTTGAATCCCACTACTCCTTCCTTCCTTCCTTCCTTCCTTCCTTCCTTCCTTCCTTCCTTTCCTCCCTCCCTCCCTCCCTCCTTCCTTCCTTCCTACCTACCTTCCTTCCTTCCTGTGGTAGGATTCAGCCGGTTCACACCACTTTGGCAGAACCAGTAGCTAATTTTTTGTTGTCCAAGCCCAGAATGGACTTCCAGAACTGGCATCCACACAAAGAACTGGTTGTTCCTATATTTGAATCCCACCACTGAGTGTTTCCCAACCATGGCAACTTTAAGTTATGTGGACTTCAACTCCCAGAATTCCCCAGCCAGCCTTTCAACTTACTGCCATTTGTTTAGTAACTGTTCAAAGTTACTATCTGAATCCCACCACTGCTTATGACCAATTTTCACACGACAGCATTCCCATGGTCACATCAAAATTCAGAGGTTTAGCAGCTGGCTCACATTTATGACGCTTGCAGTTGCCACCTTCTGACAAGCAGAGTCAATGGGGACACCAGATTCATTTAAGCACCATGTTACTAACTTCAACAACTGCAGTGATTCAGTTAACAACTGTGGAAAGGTCGTAAAATGGGGCAAAACTCACTTAGAAAGTGTCTCACTTAACAACAGAAATTTTGGGCTCAATTGTGGTCGTACAGTCAAGCACTACCTGTGTGTGTTCATCCTGTAAAGGAGGGTGTTAGCATATCTGCATACATCATGTGTCTGTTTTTGGACCAGTGAACCGTTACAGTTGCCCATTGTAACGGAATGTAATGCTGGTTAAAAAATACGCCTTCTTTCCCATTTGCAACCTAGGAAACAGACATTGGCAAAGCAATAGTGATTAGTTTCTTTTTTCTGTTTTAACCAATGAGGTGCCTACTAATCTTGGATATTTTGGGTCTGGAAGCCTCCTCATCCCACATGCATGTTCAGATTTAAAAATACCCTTCCGAGAAAGACATTCTATGTTTCTCCATCATGTGCTCCAAAACTCATCTCTTGAGGTTGAGAAATGGATGATCTCTGACTCATTGTTGGGCCAAGGGAAATTTCAGGCAGGAAACAATTAGATCATTTCTACAATCTGGGTTTAATGATCTGCTTTAAAATGCTCAAATGAACCTGCGTGAATATTTTTAGCCCAACCAGTTGGCGGTTGGTTATAAAGGGGGAATGGGGTGGTGACGATGTTGATGGTTATGATGGAAGGAAACCTGGCAAGCAGTATCACCTTCAGTAGAAAACCGTGATGCAGATCATCTTGTCTGAGGGTTTCAAGCTACCTGCCTAGGGTGCTGCTTTCCATAGCTCTGGGCTCCCATGTCTGTCTGGCCCCTGACATCCACCTTAGTTACTTGCCCCTGATTGTAGAAAGAGCTACATGGAGCTGTATGGGCATTACATCTTATCTCTGGCCAGCTTTAAACCCAGTTTTGCTAGGCCATCCCCCAGCAGATGTTGGACGATCTGATGCCCTCAAGGCTTCTTTAACTCTGTCTCCTCTCTAGCCAGCAGCTGACTCTCCTAGGCCAGAGGTCCCCAACCCGTTCCATAGAGAGAGGTTTTTCCGCAGAGCAGAGAGTGCGTAGTTTTGTGTGCTGCCTGCATCCCACGGATGGGGCTTTGCTTGTTTATGTGGACCAGTTGCTGGCATGCTGCAGCCTGGTACCGGTCCATGGACCAGGGGTTGGGGATCCCTGCCCTAGGCTGTCCCTTCCCTGACAGCCTTATTCCCTTTGCACCCTTATTTTCCCCTCCTGCAACAGTCCTGGTTGTTCAGAGCCCTTTCATCATAGAGATGGCGTTTCCTTTAGGAACCCTAATAAGTGGCTATTTCTCCTTTGTAGTTCTTTTAAACTGACCAGCCTGCCTGCTTTTTCTCCCAATCTTCTCCTCCTTAGCTTGATCACTTACAACTCTTTGGAACTGATTGGGGACGATGCTTTTGTGGGACTTGTGCACCTGGAATATCTGTAAGTACGCAACAGCGGTGGGTTTGGGAAAAGAGGACTGAATACATCAGTGAGGACCAAGATGAGTTGACACCAGGGACTTGCCAAGCCTCAGCATCTCAGAACAGCACAGCACAGCCCCTCCCAATGTGATGGGACTTTAGCAAAGGTTGATGGAGTCACAGTCTATCACAGTGTTTTTCAATCTTGACAATTTTAAGGCATGTGGACTTCAACTCCCAGAATTCCACAGCCAGCAATCTGGACTGCTGAATATAGCAGATAAGAGACAGACCCTACAGCTCATAAAGAGATGGGCTTGCAGGGTTTAAGGGATTGAGTTGTAGCTATGGAATTATGTGGAGAAAATGCTGGAAGGAGCTGTCACAGAGAAGAGGGCATTGATTTATTCTCCAAAGCATCTAAGGGCAGCACAAGAAGTAATGGGTGGAAGCTTGTTAAAGAGAGGTCCAACGTAGAACTAAGGAGAATTTTTCTGACATTGAGAACAATTAATTAATGGATCAGCTTGTCTCCTGAAGTGCTCCATCACTGGAGGTTTTCAAAAATAGACTGGACAGACATTTGATCGGGATGGTATAAGCTCTCCTGCCTTGAGCAGGGGTTGGACTAGAAGACCTCCAAGGTCCCTTCCAACCCTATGATTCTATGTTCTATGAACTATATAAATCTGAAAGAACCCAGCCTGGAAATATATCTACTATAAGATGTGCAATCAGCTTTATTTTCCTTTATTCATGAAACTTTCATTCCAACATCTAGAAGGTTATATGTGGCTGATCCCAGATTTAGAGCCTATTTGCTTTTTGTTTTGCATGTTTCTTTATTTGTCAAATTATAGTGCTGCCTTTCTTCCAGAAACAAAAGGCAATGTTGTGTAGTGGTGGTTCTCCCCCCTCCTTCTGATTTTCTCCTCACAGGAACAGCCCTGTGAGGTAGGCTAAGTTGAGAAAGCATCAGTCGCCAAAATCATAATCTGAGGAGGGACTTAATTCCATCTTTCGTCCAACATCTTAACCACTGCCCTATTCCTTTTTGCTCCTTTCCTGAGACTTACAAGGACTTCTCTCCTACTTGCTAGATTCATTGAACAAAACAGACTAGAAGCCATCTCCAAGAATGCCTTCAGAGGCCTGAAGAGTCTTCTTCATCTGTGAGTATATTGTGGACATCTTCCTAGTTCCCCTGGACTTCTGGAGTTCTGGCAAAGTTTATCACACAACTTTGCTTACTATTTATTCATTAGATTTTATATCCAGCCTTTATTTTGGCTAAACTCAAAGTGGCATGCATTTGTAAGGGTCCCCCCAGCAACCTAGCCTCAGACGGCAATGATTTTGTGTGGTCCGGATGCCTTTATTATCCCAAACACTCCTTCATTTTGGTTCTTGGTGCTGTCTGTTGTTTGCATGCAGATATTTCATTTCCCAATTAGGGAACATTATCAGCACTGATGATGTTCCCTAGTTGGGTCATGTAACGTCTGCAAGCAAACAACGAAGCTCAGAGAGATCAAGGACTCCACAGTTCAACCCTGAGCTACCAATATTCTCTTCTGTTGGGACTGTTCCATTTCAACACACAGCACGTTCCCAGACCTGCCAACTTCCTCTAAGGATATTCTTTTTCCTTTCCATCCTCCCAGGAATTTAGCCAACAACAACTTGCAGACCTTACCAAGGCACCTCTTCCGAGGCCTGGATTCGCTGACTTCAGTGTAAGTTGTGGGTCCAGCAAAAAGAAACAAGAGTATGATTTTGGGTAGAAAACTTTACTCAACCTCACTTCCAGTTCTGGTCAAGAGGGCAATCAAGGGACACAGGTCCTTTGCATATGCAATCCAAACAGATGAATATCTCACACCAAAGATAGTCAGCTGTCCACTGGCTTAATTGATGGCTTAGAGTCAGACCCTCAACTCCCCATTACTCAAAGGAACATAAGAATTGTACAGACCATGCTCGACCTATGAACGGTCATTTAGCGACTGTTCAAAGTTACAACAGGCATCCCCCCTCCAAAGTTACTTAAGACCCAATTCCGAATTTCTAATGGCAGCCCCTCCCCCCACAGTCACATCACTGCATTTCAGGGGCTCAACAGTTGGTGTGAATTGGCAGCACTTCCAATGTCAGTTGACCATGATTTATGAAGTTTTTGCTGAAAACTGTCCTTTGCTTCATAATTAAGACACCGTGAACAGTGGGTTTGCTTAACGACTATGGCTTCACTTAATAACCGCTGCAATAAAGGTAAAATCAGGTCGGTCACATGATGATCTGCTTTACAAGTGTCACAAATTGCAACTGTAATGGGCAAGGACTATATGTGGCCCATTATACCTGGAAGGTGCCATTGTAAAAAAGTTGGCACCTAAATCAATGAATCCCATTGGAAAGGGATGAAACATCCGGGATTTGCCTGTTGTGCTGCTTGGTACAAAGAGGTCAATTGTTTAAAACCAAGGATAGCTTTTAGGTTAGTTTTCAGGCTTGCCCTGGAAGAGGTGATTTGACAGCAAAAAGATTGGAAGTGTTGCCCCCTAGTATAGTTTTGGTGAGTTTTCATACGAGATGGATTTAACATAGATTTTTACAAAGAAAATAAGACATCCACCCAAAATTGTTATCATCGGATTTTGATGGACCAGCCTGAAGATTTCCCCAGGATTGCACAGGGATTGAGGGCTGGACGTTTCCTGGTTTTGTCTTGGGGGAGGAAGAGAAGGATGTGAACTGTGGCAAGTAAGAGAGAGAGGGGCTGGCCAAAGAATGAACCACCTTCTGCCCCAAGAACCTGGAAAGGCATTCCCCCCCCAAAAAAGACACAGAGCTGGCCCTGGGTGACCGTTTTGCTGCCACCCTGCTCTCCTGGCGATCACCCACCGACTTCTCTCTCAACAGGGACTTGCGGGGAAATGCTTTCCACTGTGACTGTAAGCTGAAGTGGCTGGTGGAATGGTTGAGCCACACCAGCGCCTTGGTGGAACCCATTGAGTGCCACTCGCCGGCTGAGCTGAACCGCACCAGTCTCAGCGAGCTCCGGCCTGGAGGGTTCAGCTGCATCACCACTGGTAGGTCATCCTTTGTCCTAGGGGTTCCCTCCAGCGAGGAAGGACTGCCAGCCCCAGCAGGAGTCAAAAGCAGCCAGCAAGTATGACTGTCCCGGAAGGGTCAGCCAAATGGGTTAGCTCCTTGCTTTGTTTCTCCCTAATGGGGAGAAGAATGGTCTTGGCTGGCTATGTAGTAGTAGTAGTAGTAGTAGTAGTAGTAGTAGTAGTAGTAGTAGTAGTAGTAATAATAATAATAATAATAATAATAATAATAATAATAATAATAATAAAGTTGGAAGGGACCTTGGAGGTCATCTAGTCCAACCCCCTGCTCAGGCAGGAAACCCTATACCATTTCAGACAAATGGCTGTCCAGTCTCTTCTTAAAAACTTCCAGTGTTAGAGCATTCACCGCTTCTGGAGGCAGATTGTTCCACTGATTAATTGTTCTAACTGTCAGGAAGTTTCTCCTTAGTTCTAGGTTGCTTCTCTCTGGTTAGTTTCCATCCGTTGCTTCTTGTCCTGCCTTCAGGCACTTTGGAGAATAGCTTGACTCCCTCTTCTTTGGGGCAGCCCCTGAGATATTGGAATACTGCTATCATGTCCCTCCTCGTCCTTCTCTTCATTAAACTAGACATACCCAATTCCAGTCACCGTTCCTTATATGTTTTAGCCTCCAGTCCCCTGATCATCTTTGTTGCTCTTCTCTGAGTCTCAATATCTTTTTTACATCCTCATTTTTGTCTTGAGTACCAAAAAGACCTTGGTTGACACTGGATTCTAGGTCTTTTGATTTGCAGGGAAAGCTTCTATCTGCAGGTTTAATTCAAGCAGCCAGATGTCTTAGATCAGTGATCTTCAAACTTGGCAACTTTAAGACATATGGACTTCAATTCTCAGAATTCCTCAGTCAGCCATGGCTGGGTGAGAAATTCTGGGAGTTCAAGTCCATAAGTCTTAAAGTTGCCAAGTTTGAAGACCCCTATCTTAGATTAACTCTTCCCTCCTTAGAGAATGTATAGCCATGGAAATGGAAGAAGTTTGAATTAAGCTCAGGGCAGGACAAATAGAAAGTGTATAGGTTTGTCAAGGATCAAATGAAAGTAGTTTGTGGCTATTTATTAAGTTTCTATCTCACTAAGAAATGTGGCAATTCCAATCTAAACCAATGGCATCCTTCAGGTGTGTTGGAGAAACCTATGAATTCTGGGAGTTGAAGTCCCATACAAGCACATACTGTGGCAATGGAATGGGGAAGTTTCATGTAGACAGAGGTTGCTTAGATTGTGGTGTCATTTTCCCAGCCTTCTTTTCACTTTATTTGCCAAAGTGGCTGATCCTGCTGAAGTCGGTGCTGCTTAAATTCACAACATGCCCACTTTAATTTAAACAACTTTGCATTATTTGAATGATAAGCTGAGCAGCGGGTCTTAAGAAATGTGTTCTTGCCCACGTGGTTTGATCTGTTTCATGGGATGGCATATGTTGTGCATATGGTCCATATCTTCAGTGTTCTTATCCCAGGAGGATGGAAGATGTCTCTGCAAGGACTATTCATCACCATGATTACATGCAACATTTGTTTCCGGAAGTCTTATTCCCTTGAAAGGGGCAAGCTGAATGCTGAAGATTGGTGGCGGACAGTAACTTAGTTGCTTTCATTACCTACTGGTGAGGATTCACAGACATCTGCCTGTCCATGTTGGAAGCAATATTTTGGAATTGATGGACTCTTGGATCTGCAGCGGACACAACTTTTGTTAGTCTGAAAGCTGAATTTGGCTTTTGGAGAGCATTCTGGGGGATGCAGTTCCAAGAAGTGGGCAGGGCCGGGACGAATCATAAAATTGGCTCCTTGTTGCATTAAAAATTGCAGTTCAGCTTCAGAGCAGGCTTGAAGGCACGGTTAAATTTTGCAAGGCAAAGCCTGGAACTCAGAAGGGATTCTTTTCACTTGCTCTGGGTTGACCCAGCAGGATTCATCATTGTGGATCAGCCAGAAGGCCTAGCAAAATATATCAGAGTGAGCAAATAAAGATGTTCTGCCTGGAACATTTAAACACAGCATCAGTCCTTGCAGAAATGCATTTATTAATTAATTGCATTCCAGGCTGTCAACAGAACTTCGCTTTCTGAATAGTTGAAGGCCACCAAGGATTATGAGATTCCACCCATTTGAATGCTAATTTCCACTTCCTCTCCACAGAACTTGTCCTCTTTGACACTTTGCCAGAGCAGTCACTTTCAATAGAAACATTCGTCTACCATGATGAGGAGAATTTGGTGATTGCACAGCCCTTTACTGGACGGTGCAACTTCTTGGAGTGGGACCACGTGATTGGGAAATTTCGCAGCTATGCCACTATCAATGGTAAGAAACCCACAAATACTCAACGCAATCACTTTTCTCCTACCAGCATTACTAGTGAAGACATTGCCTTTGTTGTTTGGAAACATACAGTGAGTGACATTCAGCAGCACCAAGCTACACCCCATAATGAATAAGGAGCTACCCTTTTATGCCTATCAAATTTCTCTGCAGTTTGTAGGTCTCTAAGCTGTGGTCTGTATTTAGCTCCGATCCTCTCCTTGATACACACACCCAGAGGTTTGCTGCACTATTATAAGAAAAGAGCAGGCAAAGTTGGTGGGGGTGGAGTTAAGTGTGTCTTCAGATTAGAATCCTTGCATGCCCACAAGCACGCCAAACCCAACCCATCCTGAATTCTATTGACCTTTATCTGATGCCAATTTAGTTAATGGTAATTAAATAGATAACTAAGGTAAGTAAGCATCACTCCATCTTTCTCCTTCTCAGGTTCTTCCACTGTGGTCTGCAAACCTTTGGTGATTGAAGGTGAACTTTTTGTGGTGGTAGCTCAGCTCTTTAGAGGGTCCCACATCTACAAGCGACAGGAAGCTACAGGACAGTTCCTGCACACCCAGGTCATTGAGAGCTCCCGTATCCGCAAGCCCAATGACATTGAGGTCTTCCGAATGGAGGGAGACTGGTATTTCATCATGGCGGACAGTTCCAAGGCTGGCTCGACCACGTTGTATCGCTGGAACGGTCACGGCTTCTATTCCCACCAGTCCTTGCATTCTTGGTATCGTGACACAGATGCTGAATTTCTGGAGATTGCTGGCAAGCCTCACCTCATCTTGGCCAGCAGCTCTCAGCGCCCTGTTGTCTATCAGTGGAACAAGCAGCAATTTGTGCGCCGTACAGACATTCCTGATATGGATGATGTCTATGCTGTCAAGCATTTCAAGGTCAAGGATGACGTGTACATTTGTCTGACACGGTTCCTTGGAGATTCCAAGGTGAGATTGGAGATTGGAGAGGTTGGTCATTACTGTACCTGCTTCTCTGGGGTCACACATTTCACCAAGCCCTAATGTGGTTTGTCCACAAATTCCAGAAATGTGGCTATTTGGCCTAGTGTGTTGGGTGAATCCAACCACTGGGGCTTGCAGATCAAAGGTTATAACTGAGCCTATGTGGGCCTTAGGACACTGTGGCATTTTCAAGTAAACCTGATGCAGTTTTAAACATAGCCTGTAGGAGAATATATTTGTGCTTGGTGAAAACTATTACTTTTGTCTGCTGCCAATCAAAAACATGTCTCAGTGAGAAGCACAAGTTGTTACAATTGATGGCCTGAAGGCTGGACAGATCTAGGATGACCTCCAGATATGTTGGATGTCAACTCTCTTAATTCCTACCCATCATTAGGAAAGCCTACAATAGTTGAAAAGTCTTAACATATGGTACCAGCTGCTCAGAAAACCAGTGTTGCCATCCCATCTCCTTGATGGAAGATTTTGAGTAAAAGGCTGGGAAGCCATCAATTAACACATTAATCTGGCTTCCTGCACTAAGCAAGAGCTGACCTTTGATGGCTTATACAGACTTACTCAAATGCATATTTCTATAGTGTTTGGTATGGCAAAGCAGAACTTATCTGAGTTTCTGATGAGAGTGATTATGTCACATTACCATTTCTATTGGAAGCACATAAGCAGATGAAGTAATGATAAATTGAACAAACAATAAATGTACATGATGGTCCAAAGAATAAGCTATCTGAGGTTGGTGCCACTACTATTGTGCACCACTTTAGTTTAATCCTAGCAAGAAAATAGATGCAGATTATTAAGCTTGGTCCTTTCTCTTCAAGCTCAAAGCAACTATACTGGTTCTGGACCCATTTAGAGACGAAGTTGAGCCAGATACCTCCTTCCCATTGTCAGGTTGGAGGGATGGAAGAATTAGGTTATTTAATCCAATTTCACCTGTACTCTCTTTGCTAATTTCAGACTATAAAGCCTCCAATTAAAAATTCTGGGATTTTAATGAGTTCTGACATTAAGTACATTAAGTCTATGCCTTAATGGTTCTTGCTAGATCTGATCTTAGTAGAAGAGAATATGCCAAGCATATGGTTCAATCTTGGCTCAATCAAATCTAATTTATTGGGCCAAGATAAATCTGAGCCAGGTTTTTCTTTTCCAATGTGTTATGAATCAGGTAGATTGCTCATTGAGGAATAAATGAAATCCCTCTCCTTGGTTGACTCCCATTGTTTTCCACTCTCTGGAGAAGCCTTGCATCTGGACTTAACATTAGCTTCTTTTCTCCCATAACAACACTCGCATCTTTCTAAGACTTGCCGTGCTAATAGCTGCAGCTGACATTGCCCTGGGCTTGCATACCTGCACGCCCTTTTACTGAAACTATCTTCAAAAATTGCATTTGAATCTCCTTCTGCTCTCCACAGGTGATGCACTGGGATGGTTCCATGTTTCGAGACGTCCAACAGATGCCTTCTCGCGGATCCATGGTCTTCCAACCGTTGAGCATCTCCGGCTATCGCTATGCCTTTCTTGGCAATGACTACTCCTTCAGCAAAGTCTACCGCTATGACCCCATCACTGGCCTCTTCCAGCACTTCCAGGAGCTCAATACCCAGGCCCCACGTTCCTTTGCCCACCTCAACGTTGACAAGCAAGACTTCCTGATTGCCTCCAGCTTCAAGGGCAAGACACATATTTACCGCCATGTCATCATAGATCTGAGTGCCTGAGCCTAGCGACAGTGGGGCTGGGGGGCATTGATCAAGAGTAGGAGGCAGCTACCGCAGGGAGAAGCAGTCCAGGAGAAGACCGCTGGCTCCTGGAAAGTGCAGTACCAGAGGCAACCACAAGGGGGACAGCATTGGACGTAAATGCAGTTGTGGGTGCACTTCTCCAATGGCACAAGACACCAGCTGGCCACCAGGTGGGAGCTAGGCAACTTAAGAGCCATAATCAATCACTAGCAAATGCAACTTGAATGGCAGCAGAAGTCAGCAGATTTTTCTTTTCTTTTGACCTGCCAAATGATGATAAACTGATGCTGCTATTGCAGGAAAGGGCAGATAGCTTGCAGTTTTGCAGTGGGGCTAACTCAGAAACCCTCACCAACAAGGCAGAAGTCAACCCTCTCCAGAATTGCTCGGAATTTCCATTCTTTTCCCCCGTTCTATCATTTCCTAACAAGGATGAGGTTGATTCAGTTGAATTTTCTTCTTCCCTTTTAATGGATTCCTGGAAACTTTTTTTTTTTTTTTTTTTGCTTATTTTGCCTGCTTGCTTGTATGGCTCTATTTTCTTTTGAAAACAATTTTTTTAAAAAAAAAAAATTGTGCAATCGTGCATCAAATAACTGTAACCAGTCCTATGCGTGCCTGTTCAAAAAGCAAACACCACTATGGCTGAGTTCACACAATGCAACAGAGACATTAAAATGGAGAATAGCTTGGGATTCAGTTTTGGGGGATTGTAATCTATTGTGGAAACCAGGCCACGATATTTAGTTATCCTAAAGGGTTTTTTGGCTATCCCAAGTCGAGGGTCCAAAATGTTGTGTGAACACAGCCAAGGAATCTTAGAATACCTTTAAATGTCTTACGGTATAAGCTTTGTATGTTATACTTCCCTAGGAATAGGTCCCGTTGATCTTAACTGGGATTAACAGCCCAACCCATAGATATTGGTCTTCCTCCCACTCAGTCTTACTGGAAGCTTGTCTCAACCTTTCCATGAGATATGAACAATTTCCTGCATTCAGCAGAGGTTTTTTCCAAAGCAGATCTACATCAAGCAATGTTACAGTCATTTTCTGGTTACATTCAATACGTTTTAATGGCCGTTTTCTATTTCCCAGTTTAAGGATGTATAAACATACACAATGTTAGGCATCAAACTATGTCAGGGAGAGACATGACTGAAGCACAAGCTTAATATTAAGCACACAAGGGGTCCCAGGGAATCTTGATCAATCGGAGGACTTTGGAGGGGGAGAGAGAACAAAGTAACATAAAAGGCGCATGGACTCATTGATTGAATGGGCAGAGGGGAACCCTTCTGGACAGAACCGTTAGCTGAAACAGAGGTGGACTTGCAAGGAATACGGTCCAGCATTTATTTTTCAACCGTAAATAACAATTATTCAGAGTCATCAAATCTCCTTCTAGGAGAGGAGGTACTCTATTGTATATCTTGCTCTCACTGGACTGGGAGAGACACAGCTCAGGCAGAAAATACACCAGGGGTGGGTGGGGTGGGGGTCTCTTCAGAAGGACAGGCTGATTTTCCTGTATGGGCTCCCCTTTGCGATGTGGCGTCCCACATACATACATTGTAAATAAAAGTCAATATATTGTTTGTGGGCTCGTGAGTGTTCGGTCTTGTCTCCGTTTCCCAAATGCTGAAGGAAGCATGCGGGGATGCTACTTGAGACCCAAAGGGAGGGAGATCGATTCCCTGGCCTTGAAACAACAACTGGAGTGCACCCACAACCATTTTGATACAAATTCTTTGCAAGGGTCAAAGCACTGAAATACTTCAGTCGAACATTGAGCTGAAAAAGGTAAGGTGGCTATTGGATGTATTATGCTAAAGCACAGTTTCTTTAGCTAGGATTTTATTGAATAAGCCACCATTGACAGGGTTTGCCCAGAAGGGTAATCCAGAAACTGAGCAAGCCATATTCTCAGTGGTACAGAATGAAGCACAGGTAATCCTCAACTTATAACCATTGGGGTAAGTGACCATTTGAAGTTATAATGACACTGAAAAACAGTGACTTATGACTGGTTTTCACATGACCGTTACAGCATCCCCAGGGCCATGTGATCACAATTTGGGCATAATTTTGAATGCAGTGTCCTGGGATCATGTGAGCCACTGTTTGTCAGTTCCCTAGCTGGGTTCCGACAAGCAAAGTCACTTAAGGACTACATGATTCCCTTAAAAATAGCAGAGATTTGCTTAACAGCCGTGGCAAAAAGGTCATCAAATGGGACAAAACTCACTTAACCACTGCCTTGCTTAGCTTCGGGCTCAGTTGTGGCTGTAGGTCAAGGACTACCTGTAGGGGAACAAGCCAGCATAAGTTGCTTGTTTCTGACTTTCTGCATAATACAACACAGACCTTGTTTAGTTAATCAATTCCCACAAGGTAGATGTCTACTCATTCTGGTGGCCAAGCAATTCTATTGCAGCGTAACGTCGTTCATAGATTGGGGGCATTTTTTTCCTTGCATTCATCAGAGAGGGTCTACTCTAACAAGGCAGTGAGATTTTATTTCCCAAAACAAATGCAAGAAAAGGCAACAAAACAAGCCTATGGCTCCTTGGTCAGGAGGAGAGCCATTTCACCAAGAGTCGGGGCCGGTGGCGGTCATGGGAAGGGACTCCATTCAGCACTCGCTGGCTCCTACAAGACGCGGGTGAGAAAAACCAAACAACAAGGCACATTTTAGATGAGAAATGGCGTGGTTTTCCCCTCCTCCCACATAAAAGATTGACTCGGGAGAGACGGAAGGCAATTTGTTCTCTTACCTGCAAGGGGTTGTTTCGGTGCCACGACGATGTACGTGCTAAATGGGGGGCAAAAGTTGAGGTTAAGGAAGCTGGAGCCCAGATTTGCATCCTCAACCCACCTTCTCTTTTTGGAAAGGAAATTCAAGATTGCTCTCGTCCCAAACAAGAAGCCCAATTGTGCTTACTCAAGTGATCTTAACCCTGTGTTTCTCAACCTTGCAACTGTAAGAGGTGTGGACTGCAACTCCCAGAATTCCCCAGCCAGCCATGCTGCCTGGGGAATTCTGGGAGTTAAAGTCCACACCTCTTAAAAGTTGCAAGATTGAGAAACACTCTGTCAACAGGGGTCCACCCCTTCCAATCCATCTTAACATGCCCCGTAGCTGTTTTAGAAAAGCTCTCCTACCTGCTTTTCTTTTTGGGCTTGCATTTGCACTTTCCACCTGGTGGAGAGGGATGAGAAGGACAATGATTAAAGCAAGAAAAGGATGGGGCAAAATTACCAAGGTCAGCTGATACATCTAAGGCAGCTTAGCAGGCAAAACAGTCAACTTCAGTTCCTGCCTCTTCCTAGAGTGGTTGGAGAACATCTAGTAGGAAGCAGGAGAAGCCAGTGTGTTGCAATACTCTGCGGGTTAGAATTCAGTGTTTCCCAGCCCTGGCAACTTTAAGGGATGTGGACTTCAACTCCCAGAGTTCAATTCTGGGAATTGAAGTCCAGATATCTTAAAAAGGCTGAGGTTGAGAAACACTCAATTCTAGATAGACCTGGGCTCTATTATAGAAGACAGTGAAGTTCTGCTGCAACTCCTAAAACACACTTTGCATATGGAAGATATTGACCAGATTCATATCCTATATTAAGCCATAATTGTATTCCACAATGGCTGAGCCAAAGCCAAGAGATCTACATCATGGCATGGTAGAGAAAGTGAATCCAGATGCATGGAATCTGCCCTGTAAGAGACTGTTGAACATCCAATAGCCCAAACTAGGTACAGTAGTGGCCAAAATTGTAGAAACGTTTTGGGAAAAGCGTACAGTAGAAATGCCACCTTTGGTTAAGTTTCCACCAATTTTTCTTCTAATTTCTTTATAACTGTAGCCTTGTTCACTTAATAATACTATTTTACATCGCTTTCTGGGTGATCAGTCAACTCTTTGCACCATTACTTTAATTTTATTATGTTTTACAAGCTCACTAAATGAAAGAACACAATAACTCAACCAACTTGATAGCGATCCCATAACACACTGACAAATGTCCTCTTCTCAGCTTCAATACATGACATCAATAACTGAATCCTACTGTGATCTGATTGGCTCATTGGCAAAAGAAGATGACACCTGATTGGCTCTCTAAACACTCATACTCATTGGCTACAATCGGATAAAGGAAAGCTACCTGATATCAACCTAAGCAAGTTGTGCTTCCTTTTTCTGGTTATTTGGCTATAACTTTTCATAGAATACAGTACAGGTAATTGAACAAACTTTGTTGCATTACAATCTTGATTAAATTATCTTTCCATTGATATATAATTTTATGGTACTACTCCAAAAAAAAGTGGTTATTAGCCATCAAACCTCAAAAATACACTTTTCCCGAAAGGTTTCCACAATTTTGGCCACTACTGTAGGTCTCATGAAGTTGAATCCTAGGAATTGCATGTCATGGACTCCCCTCCCCACCTCTGCTTTGAAAAATCAGGGTTAATTGGAAAGCAATCACTAACATTTCTTCAAAGCCTAACCCTCGTGGGATTGATTAATGCATTTTTGTTTCATTGCCAATGAATTCACTGGGGGGGGGGTCCTATGAATAGGCAGAAGGAGAAACCAACTCGGATTACAGAGGGTAGAAGATAGGAGTAAGTAATTGTACCAACTACAGGTAGTCTTCAACTTAACAACGACAACTGAGCCCAAAATCTGTGGCTAAGGAAGACATTTGTTTAAGTAAATTTTGCCCCATTTAACAAACTTGCTTGTCACCTTTGTTAAGTGAATTGTTGCAGTTGTTAAGTTAGCAACACGGTTGTTAAGTGAATCTGGGTTTCCCCCATTGACTTTGCTTAGCAGAAGCTCACAAAAAAGTGATCACATCATGCCGGGACCCTGCAACCGTCATAAATGTGAGTCAGCGGCCAAGTGTCTGAATTTCGATCACGTGACCATGGGGATGCTGCAACGGTCCTAGGTGTGAAAAACGGTCATAAATCACATTTTTCAGCACTGTTGTAACTTTGAACAGTCACTAAATAAACTGTTATAAGTCAAGGACTACGTGTAGTAGTACTTAGCTCCCAGTGATTCTTCTTTTGAAGGAGAATGCTATGTGTTTCACCCTCATGTAATTTTCTACTACACAGTGGTGAGGGGGCAATGTGTTTAAACAAGAGTTAGTCCTTGACCTAACGCAGCCAAATGTCTTGGGGTGTCTGTGGTCAATTCTTGGTGTTTTGGGTGGGTGTATATCTATTTAAAGTATATACATTCTAGCCTGCAGCACGAAAGGCTTACAGATCAAATTACTTTTAAAAATAGCAGACCTCTTTTTCGGGTGACAACTGTAAAGATAGAGGGAGAGGGAGAGAGGAAGGGAGAGAGAGAGCGCAAAAGGAAAAACGAATGGGGAGGGCAAAGGAAAAACAGAGAAACCAAACATCTACAAAAATCCTCTCATTAGGAAGGAATGAAAGAGGGAGGAGGAGAGTAATATGAATGCTTCCTCAGAAGGATCATGATAAAATAGTTTGACACTTCAACTGGGAAAGGACATTTACTTGGCCCAGGGAAGAATCTGATCCTAAACATACATTATAAAACAAAAAGGTCCTTCCTAAGGACTCTACACAGACAGCCTTTTCCCAGTCTCCCAGAATTGTTCTCTTCCCCTAATTGTTGTTTCCACTTACTCAGGAGGATAATAATTCCCAGAACACACAGAATGCCTGCAAAGACCATACCACCAATACGGAGCGAATCCCAATCTAGAAGAGAAAGGAGACCATTGAGTGTTGCTTTTAGATTAGCAGCAAAATCTGTCTTGCTCATTTCAATACTACCCGCTTCACAAAAAAAAGTGCGGTGAGGACAGCTTTCCCCTTGGTTGAAGAATTCCGGCTGGCTAAGAAAGAGACAGTTTGTGTTAAGGGACCAGCTTGTGCAAATGAAAAAAAAAAAAAACATTCTTGACAGAGATGCCTACAAAGTAGGCCACATGAGTATATGGATGTGGGGGGAAAGGCTGTTATGGAGTACAATCTTTCCCCACATTTTTTCCTGCTTTTTATAAACACTACATCCACACACAACACACTATTAAAATGTTGCTGAGAATGAGATATACTTACCATATGTAAAGGGAGAGTATTTATCTGAATAAAGGAAAAGAAAGATAGTTAACACTCTGTTGCCTGGGATCTGCAACTCTGGTTAGGCAAGTAGCAAAGGATTCCAGGCCACATCTTTGCAAGAAACCAACAGTTCCAAATAGCTTCCGTAATTTTGCAGCAAAAAACATAGACTTGGGTGGTATGAATCCTGCCTTATTCTTGAGTGGAGAACTAGTAACTCCCCAAATGTTGCAGAACTACAACATGAACTATACAAGCATAGACAGCCAGCATAGACAATGGCATTGAAGGTGATGTTTGGAAACATCTGGAGGACTAGCTTACCCATACCTTATTGAGATTGTAGATCTTTCTGTCCTAGTTCTGTTTTGTATCCTGTCCACTCTTATGCCTCACTTCCCAGACACATCACTCAAAGAACCCTCAGGAATAACCTACTGGTGATCAGCCATCAGCACATCTTAATCTCTGTTGGCTGATCTCAATGATGCCCTGAGGAATTTCATCTGGCTTGAAAGAAATCTTTCCAAACCCACCACCTCTAACATCCCTCTAGAAACTACTAAAGCTGAGGAGGGGGATCTCTGGTCTCCTTCAGAGTTCTCCAAAGTGGTCATTATTAATCCCCAAGTCTCGGTGGCATATCCAAGGGGTTGTTATCATTATTCACAGTGCTGTGAATTAAAGTAGTATTTATCAAATTATTTTCATATAATACATCTTCGGGATTGATGAAGGCGTCAATAGATGAAAAGTTTGGTGACCCCTGGTCTAGTTTTTCATGATCAGCCTGATCTCCAATAGAATTTCAAAGACGTCTTCTGCCCTGTTTACAGGAAGACATCAGCCTATGAAGTTACTCACCTTCGGGGTCCTTTGCCTTCAGAACAGGAAACCCTGCAGAATTGAGATGAAAAATATTATTGAGCGATGACAAAAATACAGCCCTCCATTA
Organism: Crotalus tigris; assembly: GCF_016545835.1. Lineage (NCBI taxonomy): Eukaryota > Metazoa > Chordata > Lepidosauria > Squamata > Viperidae > Crotalus > Crotalus tigris. The sequence continues at coordinate 2,593,027 of NW_024100508.1, forward strand.
CTGCCTCCCAATTCTAAAGATACTATAAAGATCAGAAGGACTGGCAGAACCTGGAGGCGGAGTTAAAAAGGGGATCTGCCTAGAATCCTTACATAGCCACAAGCAAACTAAGTCCTGTCATAAATTCCACTGAACCATATCTAATTCCAAGCTAGTGCTAATTAGTTGGGAAGATTGCATAGGCAATAAATCAGTTTAATTGGACTTTCACTGGTGGATCTGATCTTTTGCCCTGACAGATTCCCAAGAACATTCTAAATCTATTTTAGAAAAGACCAAAGATGAAGAAAAGTGGCATGAACATTTACCAGCCAATAGACAAAGGACGATATTCATGACGGTGGATTTCATCTTGATACAGAATGAGATCTAAGGGGGAAAAAAGAAAAAATGGCCAATTCAGATTTTCTATTAGCCAACTCCATGTTCTTAACTCATCTAATTAAATAAGATTATATATTTTCTCTCTCTCATATATATGCATATGTAAATATTTTATTGGTTTTTAACTATAATAATCTCCAGTGCCTGGTGTACAACTTGTTGTCTTGGTTTATATTTTAACAAGAAAAAAGGACAATAATAATTAATTATCAATAATGATTAAATTTGATAATTCCATAATTAATACATTAATTAATGATATATTGCTTTGATCTTCCCTTCTCCCATTTGTATTGTTCTTCTTCAACCTTAACCAAAATATAATTCTTAATATTTTCAATATATAAATGATTAGATATAGGCATTTTTTATATTTATACAAATAATAATCTCTACGTATAACATTTTTTCAGCTTATATTATTCTTATAACCATCATCTCATTAGTTCAGCATGCATCCTATTTTCATAATTTCTGTTTACGCTTAATTTCCCTTACATTCAATCCAATTCTTATCAGTCATAATTTCTTCATATGTTAGTCATCTAACTATCCATTTAGGTACATCATCCCAATATTTTATATATCATGCATAATGATTATTATTATTATTATTACATTGACATAAATGGAAAATTGTAACCAAGAGTATAAATATTTGCCAGAGTTATATCTCCTGGGGTTCTTTCTTGTTTCTGACTAAAGAAAGAAGTTCCCTTTTGATCCATCTTAGACCCAAGTCTGGGCAATAAATGATACTCAGGACTGGCCATAACACAACCTTATTTCCACCACATTTCACAGTAGCAAATTCCAAAATTGAATTATTTCTTTTTGCCTATCTTGATCCGTCCAAGATTTCATAGGGAGATTGCCTGATGCTAGTATTTGGGGAGGAGGGAAACAGCTTCTCCTTATCCATTTTATTCTCATGCATAATTCCTTTCAAGACTTTAGGGCTGTGCATTTATGCAGAATTGCAACAGAGGAAAAATGGGTAGGTGTCACGCTTGCACTCAAGGCACCCAACGCCAGAAACAAGACTGTTACCGGGCGGTGGGGGCATCCGGGGGGGTGTGTGTTCTGATCTTGCATCTAAAACTGGGCTATAACTGCCCACATCCCTCATAGTAAGAGAATGCAGATGGTTGGGTGTCATCAGATACAACTGGAAGGTGACTTTTTCATTATTCTTGCACAGACCATCTTATCTAACCTGATGCATCCATAAGATTATATCTTCCTTGTTGCCAAGCTGGTTTGGCAAACTGCCATGGTAATTAAGAAGAACGGGAATTGTAGTCCAGCATGTTTGAAGAATATCACATGGGAGGGGAGGGGAAGCTTCATCCTGACATTGCAAAATAGTCTTTTTTTAACTGTCTGGGGTCACAAAAGATTTCCCCAAGAACCCTCAGCCGCTAGTTTAAAAGTCTGTTTTAAAGCTTAGAAAATGAACATTGAAGAAGCTGACAATAATTAGTTCCCCAATGCAAAACTAAAACTAAAACAAAATATTAAAAAAAAAATAAGTACAGCAGCTAAAAATTCCACCAAGTAGCCCAAGCAGCATTTCATAGCGTTTCTGAAAAGAATTTTTCTTACATACTTGGGGGGGGAGTAAAGTTTTATTTTTATTTATTAAATTGTATTACATTTATATGCCGCCCGTCTCATCGATAAAGTGACTCTGTTGCTTAGCTAAAAGCCTTCTTGAACACACAACTTAATACAGAATAACAGAATAAGTTCTGACACTGCATTCAGTCGTATCTTGATTTAATATTAAACCATTAAGCCACCATTCATACATTAAGCCATAAAACACTGTTTACAAATTACAATGACTGAATTCATACAATGCCACATACTGGCTTAAGCTCATGCTGTGAAAGTCACCTGAGATCCTTTCAGACTGTCCTTTCCTAATAATCTCAAAATTATGCTACTAATTCACTTTTCTTCTGTCTTTAAATACTGTAAATGTATTTGTAATGATGTCACAGGTAAGAATCACCAGAGTGTTGCCAAGAGAATACAATATTTCTGGAACCACCTCTAAAATCACATAGCAAGCAGAATTTTTTTCACACACACAAAAACCCTTATTGAGAAATAGCCTTGAAAATGCATTTTGACAAAGTAGATGCCACCTTTGTGACAGTCTCAGGAGGACTCAAACGTAGAGCTTTGGGTGATGATCAGAACGTTTTAGAAGATAAATATGGGCAAATATGGAAGGAGTAAAAGAGAATGGGTCACAAGACATGGCTATGTATGCCTGTAACCAAGTAGAATCCATAAGTGCCTAACAAAGGTGGCACAATGACAGAATATTCCAAACAGAACGAATGCTTTATCCATGTTCTAATCCTTTAGGATGCCCATAAGAATCACATGTTAACGGTCTGGTGAATAGAAAGCGTTTTTGAATGACAAATTGCTTTGGAAAAAGCTCAACTCCATTTTGACTATTCCAAATGTGTGGTGTTCTATTCCCAGAATCCCCCAGAATAGCCATGCCAGCTGGGGAATTCTGGGAATTCATTTGATGCATCAGCTGGGTCTTTTGAAGTTTGTTACTTACCCAATAATTAAGCAGGTGCATGCAATAGTTAAGGGCTGGGAAGAAACACTGGAAACAAACAAACAAACAAAAAGGAACCATGAAAGTAACAGAAAGAGAAAATATTTGAACTGACCAGGGTTACTTCTGAGGAACTTTTATATTATTTGAAATTACTAGCTGCAAAGGATCAATCAAAGCTAAATCATAGAAAAGAAAGAAGAGCAGGTAGGAATTGTTGAGAATCCATAAAGGCAAACGTGTGACAAAACGCCAAATGAAATCGGTAAGAACCAGCTTCTTTGTAGTGGATTCTTTTTTGCTAAATTAAGCACAGCAGGTTGCATAAGACCCAAGAGTGTAATCTACTCCCTGCAGTTAAAGGAGCAGTTACAACATGTTGAAAGTTAATATAGTTTACCAGTGTAGAAAGCAAGACAACAAGTCGGTTCCAGGGAACATTTCTTGGCCCTTAAATCTCAGAGCAATATTGGGTCAAAAGCTGGAGGTACACTGAGAAAATAGAAGACCCAAGATAACTCCTTTTGGTGGTCCCTGAGACAAGCTATCACATCTGCTGCAAAAATCCAGATGCCCGCTAGATGCCAATAAAGCTAAGAGATTTCTGCACCTCTCTGTTTACATACCTAGTGATCAGCTGCTTTTCTACAGCCCAGATCAGCTCCCTTTGTAGATTCTTCCCCAAATACAAAGTGTAAGATGGGCTTCATGCTGCTTAAGCACAACAAGGAAAATTCATGGAAAGAGGAAAACTTGCCCAGGCAAACATCAGTGACATGGGCCCTTCCTCTTTACGCCCTTGGATCCTTTTCTAGAGCCATGTTTCTCAACCTGGGAAACTTGAAGACGAGTGGATTTCAAATCCCTGAATTCCCCAGCAAGCAAGAGGTTCTCCAGCCAGCCCCAGATGGAAAAACCCTGCTTCCGAACCAGAAATCAGAACGTAATTCTCAGATGGAAGTCTCACGCTAGGGGCAGCAGGCTGGCTGAGCGGACTTCAACTCCCTCAGTTCCCCAACCATAATTCTGGATACAAGTAGTCCTTGACTTAAAACCACCACAACAGAGCCCAACATTTCTGTTGTTATGTGAGACATTTGCTAAGTGAGTTTTGCCCCCGTTGTACGACCTTTTCTGGCCACCGTTTGTGAAGTGAATCACTGCAGCTGTTAAGTTAGTAACCCGGTGGTTAAGTGAATCTGGCTTGCCAGAAGGTCTCAAATGGGGATCCCATTGGTACACAGCAACGGTCATACTGTAAATATGAACCGGTTGCCCAACATCTGAATTTTGATCACATGACCGTGGGGATGCTACAAAGGTCGTCACTGTGAAAAACGGTTGTAAGTCACGTTTTTCAGGTCTGTTATAACTTTGAACGGTCACTAAATGAAATGTTGTAAGTCGACTACTTGTATTGAAGTCTACACACTTTCAAGTTGCCCAGCTTGAAAAGCCCTGCTTTTAGAGATCAGGATCCATTTCAAGAGGTAGAAGAGAACTTAACTCTCACGTGGAAGAGGAGCCCCTCCTGAAGGAAAAGAGGAGAACAAAGTAAGCTAGATCAGGGGTCCCCAACCCCCCCCCCCCCGGCCATGGCATGCCAGCAACCAGGCCATGCAAACAAGCAAAGCCCCATTTGCTGGATGCAGGCAGCATGCAAAAGCACACACTCTCCGGTCCGTGGAAAACCCTCTCTCCACGTAACTGGTCCCTGGTACCCAAAAGGTTGGGGATTTCTGGGCTAGATAGTGGCCTGTGAAGTAGTAGGGTTGGTGTGTGGGGGGAAACATTACAGGTAGTCCTCAACTTAGAACAGTTCATTCAGTGACTACTCAAAGTCACAACAGGAGTGAAAATAGGGACTTATGATCATTTTTCACACGACCGTAGGAGCACTCCATGGTCACGTGATCAAAATTCAGACGCTTGGCAACTGACTCATTGTTATGATGGTTACAGCGTCCTGGAGTTCTGTGATCCATTTTTGCGACCTTCTGACAAGCAAAGTCAATGGGGAAGCCAGATTCATTTAACAACCAGGTTACTAACTTAACAACTGCAGGGATTCACTTAACAACTGTGGCAAGAAAGATCGTAAAATGGGGCAAAACTCACTTAAAAATGTCTCACTTAGCAACCTAAATTTTGGGCTCCATTGTGGTCGTAAGTCGAAGACTATCTGTATTATAATCAGCACTGAAAACTGGATAGTGCCTGCATGCAAGATTTGGGATAGAGAGCAATGCTGCAAAGAATATTGGAAACCGTATGGGTTTTGTGTCCAAAGGCACCGGGTGCCAAGGCAATAATCTGATTGGCAAAACAGAGAACAAAGATCTCCTTGGAAAACCTCCATTTCTAGCTCATTATGACAGCGTTATTGTGAAAGAGAAACAAGTTACAACAAGCCCAGGAAGCTTCTTTGGTTCTAAGCCAGCTCTGATTATAGCAGCTTTAATCCTAAAATGTAAAGCATTTTTAAAATTTTCTGCAAATGAAGAGGGAGCCCAGTATTCACAAGTGCCAAGTTTAAAAAGAGATTCTGGAACTACCCAAAAGTTGCATTATAAAATTGTATTATAACTTATGACAATAGTTATCATCTCAGTTTTTTTTTTAAAAAAAAGACAAAACCAGGATACGTCAACCATGGATTCTAGAATAAAGTGGAAGGATTTACAACAGTGGATGCAGTCTCTCTCTCTCTCTCTCTCTCACACACACACACACACACACACACACACACTCACTCTCTCTGTATGCATGTCTGTACAAGTAGGAAAGTAATTAGCTTTTCTTTCATAAATCGCTTCTGAGAAACACAGGTTCAAGTCTCTGCCAGGAATCCCTTGCATATTCTTAACAGGTCTGAGGATTATATCTAAGTATAGTTTACTTAAAGCATGGTTTGTTGACAAAAACAGCATTGGCGACATTTGAAAAATACTCCAAGTCAAAAACCGTGATCTACAATCAGTAGATATCCATTACATACCAAATCAAAAAAAATCAACACATATTATGGCACACTGAAATGACTTTATTATGACTTGTCAAGCAAAATAGTTACTACAAACTATGATTTAGCCAGACAATTGCCCGCAGCATCCGAAGCTCACCCTTCCACCATATAGCCTTGATTTGTAATGAAGGAATTGAGGAAAGTTCCTTCCACAAAGTGAAACCACTGGCCAGACGTGGATCAGTATTTTCTAGTGCAGTAAGTACACAACCTGACATGTTCCAAAGGTCCATGAGTCATAACTAATACAACTGTCAACAGCTTGTCATCCAAACATCCACGTAGTCCTCGGTTTACAACCATTCGTTTAGCGACTGTTCGAAGTTGCAAGAGTGCTGAAAAAAGCAACTTACGACCAGTCCTCGCACTTACAACCATCATAGCATCCCAACAGATGATCACAATCTAGAGAGTTGGCAACTGGCTGGTGCTTATGACAGTTGCAGCATCCTGCAGTCACATGATCCCCCTTAGTGACTTTCCCAGTCAGCTTCTGCTAAGCAGAGTCATTGGGAAAGCCTGTGGGAAAGGTGACAAGTCGCACTCATGTAATGTCTCCCTTCATTACTGATGCAAAAAGGTGATAAAATTGGGTCTGGTTGTGGGATGCCTCACTTAACAACCCCATCGTTTAACGACAGTCTCATTTCTGGTCGTAAGTCAAGGACTATCTGTACAGAAAGCACGGGCTCATTATCCCTGTTGCGTAGGACTCTAATTTACAGCCTCCCTCCAATCTAGCCAGGGGAGTTGCGGACGATATTTTCAAGTTGCTGCAGGCAAAATGCATGATCAGCTTCTCAGTTGTATCTATTACCCACCCTGTAGCAAAGCTCACACCAGGAAATAAAATAATGTAAAAGCAGGTTTCCACTCTGATAAATGTATACACTTGCAGAGAATAAAAATAGCTTTGAATGGCCTGCTCTAATGAGAATTCTTGAAAAGTGTCAACAGAATAGAGAAGTTATTATATTATTTATCCACATCCTTAAGTATTGTGTCAACATGAGGCTGGATCACTGTGAGAAAGCAACTGTTTTTATTTTAAGGGATTACTTCCTAGAAGTTTCACATCACTCTGTAGCTAGACACCTCCTATCTCAGAATGATTATTGCTAAAATCAGTACAGGTAGTCCTTGAATTATAACAGTTCATTTAGTGACTGTTCAGAGTTACAACAGCCCTGAAAAAAGTAACTTCTGACCATTTTTTATACCATTTCAGCATCTCCAGGGTCATGTAATTTGTATTTGTATGCTTGACAACTGACGCAGGTTTATGACAACTGACTCAGGTTTATGATGGTTGCAGTGTTCCAGGGTCACGTGATCTCCTTTTGCGACCTTCTGACAAGCAATGTCAATGGGGAAACCAGATTCATTTAACAACCATGTTACTAACTTAACAACTGCAGTGATTCAGTTAACAAATGCGAGAAGAAAAGTCGTAAAAGGGGGCAAAGTTCACTTAAACAAATGTCTCACTTAGCAACATAAATTTTGGGCTCCATTGTGGTCGCACTTTGAGGTCTACCTGTACTACTTTGAAATACCTTGGTGTAATACCCAGCTACTTTACATCCCAGGGAACTTTGTGTATGCCCCTTCTTTTAAAAATGTCCCTTCAAAATCTTTTCAAAAGTTGTCCGCTGACTAAAATGTGTCAAGCAGCACCATTGGCAACAACAAAGCAGTTTGAAGGGGTTTTTTAAATAATAATAATTTTTATTATATTCTTGCAAAACTTACCTAATGCATTTCCTTAATACACTGGTCTTTGTACGGTATTAATTAAGGTTATTAATGAACATTGAAATTCATTGAAGAGAAAAAGAGGAAACAGATATTATATCAGTACTGATATGATTTATAGGAAGTCCTCAGGTTACAACTGTTTGGTCAGTGAGTGTTCAAAGCTGCAATCTCATTGAACAAAAAGTATTCAAGTGGGTCCCTGTGGTTATGGCTCTTGCAGATCTTTGCACTCACATGATCACAATTTTTGAGATTTCCTGCTGGCTTCCCACAAGCAAAGTCATTGGGGAAGCTGACAGGAAATCAAAAGTCACATTCATGTGAGGTCCTTGTTTAACCACAGCAACTGATGCAAAAGGCATGGCTGAAATTTCTACCACTAAGTGTCGTGGTCACGTGACATCATGCTTTACATTGTTTACAACTTCATTGCTTGCTGATGGATTTCTTGATCTCAATTATCACTTAAGCTGTAAAACACTAAAGAGTGTAAGTTTATTCAGTTCTTTCACCCAGAATTACCGGTAAATATATCATTAAAAGGCACTGCAGGTTGCATCAAAGTAATTGCAGTCCAATAAAAGTTTCAGTCTTAATATTTTACTTAATATTAAAGTCTCCACTCTGCTGTGACTTAATATGGTTTGTGCATGTTTAAAAAAAAAAGGACAAAGCAAATTTTAACAATGGTTAGAATACCAAAGTAGAAAGGAGGAGAAAAGGGAAAGCAGAGAGAGAGAAAAAAGCTTTCGGTTCCTTTTTGGGTTTTTTGAAATAAGTGTCTCTACTTCTTGCCTGCTCTCTTCCTCCTAGCTTGATTTAACCGTTCAAAACACTGGAAAATGTGAAAACAAATTGAGAACTTTTGTACCGCTTTGGGCAGAACCTAATCAAGATATTATCTTCCTGTAGCTTTTGCGCAACAGCCATTGAAACAGCTTTTTCCACCCCTGAGAAAGAAATGTTGCCCAAGGGAAATTTCTTTCAGATTTTACAGAACAAAAGATCAGAAGGTACATAATTTGCATACATATGGTGGCAAGGTACGCTGACTAGGGAATTCTGGGAGTTGAAGTCCACAGGCCTTAAAAAGTCTTGCCAAGGCTTATCTTCTTAAGTAATACAGCACCATAAGAACTGAAAAACAAAGAATACCGTGAGATCTGATTCTCTTTAACAATGTTCTTAAAGCCCTTTTCTTCCCTCCCCCCCCCCCCCCCGTGTAGATCTCTGTTCAGAAACTGGTTCCTTTGCTGCTTTTCTTTTCCCCTGCCCCCCAGAAGGGAAACAATGTCTCCCAGCAAGACAAAGATGGAGGAAAGCACACAACGATATCATTAGATAAAACTTTGTTCAGGACAAAGGTCCAGCTTCCCTTCTGCAGAAGGGCAGGCTCAATCTCTGAATACAAGCAAGTGGAGAATAATCCTTTTTATTATCCGAAGACTATTAAATCTGCTGGCACAAAACACCTTTGCATTTAATCCTGACCGAGAGTTACTCAATATATTTTTTTTTCCCCTGCTCAGGTGAGACTGAAAATTTTCTGCAACTCCACCAACAATAGCTAGAGGTGATGCAATTGTTTAACAAAAGGTTCCGGGTTTTTGAAACAGGAGACTCCACCTTGTTTTCCAAGTCACCAAAAGAGAATACTAGGGTTGGAAGGGACCTTGAAGGTCTTCCAGTCCAGCCCCCTGCTCAAGCAGGAGACCCTGCCTAGACCATTCCAGACAAATGGCTGTCCAATCTTTTCTTAAACCCTCCAGTGATGGAGCACCCACAACTTCTGAAGGCAAGCTGTTCCACTGATTCTCACTGTCAGGAAATTTCTCCTTAGTTCTAGTTTTGCTTCTTTCCTTCATAAATTCCCATCTATGACTTCTTGTCCTGCTCTCAGATGCTTTGGAGGATAGCTTGACCCCCCCCCCCCCAGTTGAATTTGATGGTGTCCCTTCAAATGTCATATGAATACGGATCACGCCCATCTCTCCAAAGCAACTCCCTCACATTATCCAGGTTATCCTCAGGCCAAAAATATTTCTTCCTACAAAAAAGGTTTGGTACCCCTCCACAAATAATCCATAGCTGGAGGAAGTGTTGAGAATGTTGCTTTGAACTGCTGGTGGAAAAGGGGGATTGAAATCTAAGAGTTAACCATTAATATCAAGCTTACTTCAGACCATCCATCCTGCATTTCCACATTTCACGGGAACCCAATAGGGTTTGTTTGTTTTTTTGACAGTAGTGGTTTTCTTGGTGGCCCCTAAATAAGTTGGTTTACAGTTCACAGTGTAGTCAACACACAATGGGAACTGAGAAACGTAATATATCTGAAAGTCATCGATTCTGTGAAAACAAATCAAACAACCCTAACTATCCCATAGTTTGGTCCCTCAAAGTTGGCTTTGCCAACTGACCTGGAAACATCCCACATGACACGGGGATGGCTTGTTAAAGGCAATTTTAATTGAATACCTCACTATGGGCTCATTAAGCATAAACAAGCCACAATATGACCTAATGGGACTGAATCCGGGATGGGAAATCCCCAGGAAGCCCCCCCCCCCAGCTTCGGTGCCTCCAGCAAGTCCATCCCTTCACCCATAAAATGCAAAACTATGCACCCCTCTGAAATCTGAACCAGAAAAGCTCCCACTTCTAGGCACGGCCTCTAAATAAGGCAAACCCATTTTCTGCACGAACCTTTCTGAAGAAAAGGCAAATAACCAGAACTGGGGGATCCCTATTCAACAAAGCCACATAGGCGCAAGTTCGGAGAACCACACGTCTGCCACCAATGATGTGTGTGTGCGTGCCTGCGCCTTTTGCTTGTTTTAATGCCCGCCATGATTATTGAAGTGCCACCCGGGGCGTCTATTTGTGTTTGTTTTGTGGTGCAAGCTGGACGTGGGGGGGGGAGTGGGAATCACCGTTCAAGCCGCGTCCGCTGCCCTCGGGAAACTACAGGAGTTGCGAAGAAAGTGCGTTTTCCCCTCGGCTCGGAGAGGCCCAGATCAGCCCATTGGGTAGCCCCGCTTCGCCCGGCCCTCCCTGCCAGCCAAAGGCAGCGCCGGGCAGACGCGCCGCTCCTTTCGAGCCTGGTTCGAAATCAAAGCGCAGCTAAGGAGGGCAAAGCCAAGTCAGGGGTCCGTCGTCCCTTCCAGCCAAGAACGAGGCCAGCCCGCGGGGAAACGAGCTCTTCCCCCCCCCTTCGGTGGCCCAGAAAAGACCCGAGGGCCCCCCTCCCCAGGAAAAACGGCCCGATCCAGCCCCCTCTCGACCCCTTCCACTTACCCCAGCCGGGAGAACTCGGGACAAGCAAGGTAGTAGCCCAAACGACCCGGAAACCCAGCGGCGGGCGGGGGCGCTCCTCCTGTCGGCCTGGCGAAGTAGAACCTAGGGCAGACCACACCCAAACCTGCGCGGGCAGGTACGGAGGAACAGGTTTCCTTGCCGGCGGGCCCGCCAAGGCGGCCGGGCGTCTCTGTTTTAGGGAGGGGGTGAGGAAGGGGCGCCTGCTTCTTTAGCGCCGGGAGAAAGAAGGTAGGGCGTTGCACAGAGGTCCCCATCTTCAAAAATTGCCCCCTTCCCCCATCTGGCACTCAGAACGGCATAGATTACAGTTCCCATCAGGCAGTATGGCCGTGGAGGTTGGGGATTATGGGAGAGGCAGAGGTCCCAGTTGTTAAAGGATGGCAGGGTGGTCCCTATGGTTCCCCCAGATGGGATGAGCTTAATGGGGTGTTTTACAAAACTCCCTAGCTTTGTTTTTGCTGTTGAGAAGGTTGACCTCATGGGTTAAGGAGCACTGGTGCAGGTTCTCCGGCAGCCCCCCCAAAAGCAGGAACTGTGCTTTGCAGATGATCATGGCTGGGCTCTGGTGCAGCATTTCAAGCCCTTTTCACAAATAATCCTTTTCGAACACACGGAGACTTACTGTAAACAATTACTGTATGGATTATTGTGATGTACTAATCCAGATTATTATTTTTTTCCTCATATGTCTTTGCTCTCTAGTGGTCTTTAGAGTCACATGGATCTTGCTGGAGTGCCATAAAGCGATTTTTAATCCAAATAAGATTCTCATTTCTGAACTGCAAAAATTCAGGACCACCAACAGAGATGGGGAGCAGAGTTATTTTATGGACACTGCCATATTATAGTCTTCTGGGGTTTTGCAGTCCAGATATATACCCCCAATGAAGTTTATCAAACTCCAAAGGGATGATCAATTCAATCAATTTATTACAGCCAAAGGCCAGACATAAATCAAACATCCAAATAAAACAAAACTAAACAGACCCATCACAAGTGGGCATAGCAATACATCACAATCAATGATGCAATCAATGGGCAACCAAGGTCTGCCTAGTTTACAGACAGTATATCAAAAACAAGCTAGCTTCAGAAAAAAAAGGGACGAACAATTTCCACCCCCACTCCCCAAGAAGGGAGAGGGAGGGGAAGGGTTGGATAAAATGAGGGAGGGGAAGGGTTGGATAAAATTTGAAGGACCCTGATTTGCTGATCAATAGTCAAAAGAATGTATTTTGTCCGCCCATCTAGGATAAAGGCACCTCCCCCAGTAAGCTACCAGTCTTCTCAGCAAGACTGGCCTTGTGATGTAAGCAAATGGGTGGGAACTTAATAAAAGTTGCATACGTTGGCTTGCTGCCTAATTAAAGAGGAAAAAAATTGGACTGGTATTAGATGATTCAGATGTGGACTCAGGATAAGATGAATGTGCAAGGAAGGTGGAGTTGTGGTTTCTAAGATGGTATGATAGTGGTATGCATACTACAAGGCATAAAATGTTTTTTTCTTCCCAAGGTGTAATAGCTGAGATGATGGATGGGTGGGTGGGTGGGTGGGTGGGTGGACAGACGGACAGACAGACAGACAGACAGACAGACAGACAGACAGACAGACAGACAGACAGATAGATAGATAGATAGATAGATAGATAGATAGATAGAGAGATAAGGTGGGTGGGTGGGTGGATGGATGGATGGATGAATGGATAGGTAGATAGGTAGGTAGGTGGGTGGATGGATGGAAGATGGGTAGGGAGAGAGAGAAACAGAGAGGGGGGGGGGCATCAAGTCAATGTTGACTTTTAGTGACCACCTAGATTTCCTCCAGGATGATCACCTGATCACTAACCTGACCATCACTGTAACAGAACCCATCTGCTTTGCTGCTGGTTCATCCTGTTCCTTTCTTTCCTTCCACCTTTTCCAGCATTGGCGCCTTCTACAGAGACTTAGATCTTTGCACAATGTATCCAAAGTAGGATAATTTGAGCCTGGTCAAATATATCTGCCTTGAGTGAGAACCATGGATTGATTTGATCAATGATCCATTGGTTTGTTTCCTTGGCTATCCATGACATTCTCAGGAATCTTCTCCCAAGATCAAATTTTCGAAAGCATCAATATTTTTTTCCTCCTGTTCCTTCACTGTCCAACTTTTGCTTCTATAAAGATCACAGGGAATATCATTGCTTGCATCCGTCTGATCTTTGTAGGTACTATAGGCAGATCATAGGATTTGAATACCTAGCAGCTGATAACCTCTGCAAAAAACAGATGAAAGTTCTGCCTTCTGTAATTAGAATAGGGCCTGTCTATGGAGAGTCTCAGTCATGCAGGTCACGGTTGTCCCAAAGGTGCTTTTTCAAAAGACAACTGGACTTTGCTTTGTTTTTCCTCGAAGATGTTTCGTTTCTTGTCCAAGAAGCATTTTCTTCATTCATTCATGAACTGAAGAAGCTTCTTGGATGAGAAGTGAAATGTCTTCAAGGAAAAACAAAGTAAAGTCCAGTTGTCTTTTGAAAAAGCACCTTTGGGACTAAAATATGGCCCGGTATATAAATGACTGTAAGATCTCAGTCTTTGTTTTTGTTTATAAAGTTTTATTAATTATTTTTTAAACAGAATTCAATAGTAATCATTCAACAAAATGTGTTGTCTAAGTATCTTACTCACTAATACAAATTAAATTCCTAATCCCTAAATCTTTTCTCTAACCATTGATAAAATAGGTCCCAAGTTTGGAAATGTTCTGTTCCTTCTTTTTCTTTCAGCCTTAAAGTAAATCTGTCCATTTCTGCATAGTCTAGTATTTTTTTAATTATTTCTTCTTCTGGTGGTATTTCTTTGTTCTTCCAGTATTGTGCAAATATAATTCTTGCTGCTGTTATCACATGTAAAATCAAATATGCTCATCAAGTTTTTCTGGCATTATACTTAGTAAAAGATCTCAGTCTTTGAAAGATCTTCTCTGGCCTGGCATTCTTTGCCATCTTGACTTTTCTGACTACATCCCGCAGGCATCCCTGGATACATTTCCTCAACACACCAAGTTAGAATGTGGCTTGATTTGTTTCCTTTTAGCAAAGGCTGGCAACCGCACGATGGTGGGTGAACCTGGCCAATTAGGCTAGATTGGAGTAGGCAACCTTGACTCTTTTATGACTCGTGGACTTCAACTCCCAGAATTCCTGAGCTAGCGTGGCTCAGCTTGGAAACCTCTCCCTTTCCCCTAGCATGGCTGGCTCAGGAATTCTGGGAGTTGAAGTCCACGAGTCATAAAAGAGCCAAGGTGGCCTACCCCTGGGCTAGATGGACAAGCAGGCTGAGCTAAGGCAATTTCCTTCCTTCCTCTGCAATGGTCTTCTTGGGTCCTTTCAACGTGATTGGTCTTGGCTCTGTTCCACACAGCTGCTGTTCCCCCCCCCCCCCTTCGGCATCTTATCAGGCCTTTTGGCTGCTTCAAATCATAAAACATTCCCAAGTGGAAACCGGACTCTGTTACAGGCTGTTCTCAGTAATTACCAAAAAGGCAATTGAGGACTGTTCTGTCCTTTCAAAAATCCAGACCAGGCTGGAGAGGACTTGATTGAGGGATGGCTGAAATTGTTCAAAGAAAGGAACTAGGCCAGGGTGGTGCAATCTCTGCCAGCACAAGGCAGTTTGCATGTGGCTATGCAGGGTTGACATGTAGCTTCTAGCGAGAGTACAATTCACTGCATATAATGGATATTTCCAAATGCAATTATCTTGAAGAACTGAGAAAAGGCAACAAGGCTCTCGTGACGATTCTCAGCTCTGACATCCATTGGTGCAAGAAGTAGCAACTGGGCTGCAATCAGATATCCCACTATGCTATATTTTTCTTGACTGCTGCCAAGATTGGTTATCTTGTGCAAACCCAGCCAACTGTGATTTATTTAACAAGCCACTCCTGATCTTAGCAATGATTGGATGTGGTTGAAGCCACTTTGCAAAGCTTCGGGAATGGCCAGTGCAGTACACAGGTTCAGGTGCTGATGTGATCTTGGAGCCCTAGTTTTGCACAGGTGAGTTTCACCTGCCAGAAAACAGAGGAAAGGAAGAGAATATCCAAAGATATTCCAAACTTGTTAGACGTCTGACTTTCAGAAGGGTGGATGAATCAATCTTTTCTAACAAAATGAAGTGTACAGTGGATTCTTGCAATAGGTTAAACATTTTATGCAGGTCAAGAAAATACAATGTTTGTGTTTCCATAACATGCTGTGCCCCAAAAGAGAAACCACAGCTTAACAGGTGGCTAGTTCACACAACCCCCCCCCCAGATAATGGTTGGATTCTCACAACACACTGAACTACTAACCTCCTGTACCAATTTTCATCTAGGTAGCCTGTTGTGTAAATTCAGCCAGAGAGTCATGGTACCTTAAAAACTATAGAGGTTTTTTTTTTCGGGAAATAAAACCCTTTTCATGTTATGCATATAGTTGTATATGCATAGATCAGTGGTTCTCAACCTTTCTAATGCCGCGAACCCATAATACAGTTCCCCATGTTGTGGTGACCCCCAACCACTTATACATCACCGGGTGCCAGGGGCGTGGCCAGAGAAAAGGGGGAAAAATGGCGGACAGCCTTGTTTGGTGACCCCCGTGAAATGGTCGTTCGACCCCAAATGTGGTCCCGACCCACAGGTTGAGAACCACTGGCATAGATTATCTTTAATTTTTTTTTTTTTTTTTTTTTTTTTTTTATTGAAAATTTTTACATTTTACAAAAACAAATCCCCTTCCCATACCCCCCCCTACCTCACCCCCCCCCTTCCCAACCTCCCAAACCCTCCCCTGGACTTCCCAGAGCTGAGTACAGGCTTAATTAAAAAAAAAAAAAGAAAACTTAAAACACTTTTAAAACCTAAACAAATTTAAATACAATCATCATTCTATATAAGCTCCCTCCAAAAACACAAATTTAAACATTACTTTCTTTGAATATCTATATCTATAATATAAAATCTAATTTCTCCCTCTTTCTTTATCCTAAAACGAAAAAATAAACATACAAATCTTTGTTATACCATTAAAGCTAAATACTCTTAAAGAACTTAAAGTAAGTACATATTTCCTTCAATCTTCATAATCTTCTCTCCTATCCAAAAAGAAAAAAAAAAAAAAACAAAAAACAAAAACTTAAAAAACCTATAAGTCCTAAACAAATCTAAGCACATTTAATTAAACAAATTATTTTGTCTTAAAAATATTAATAATAATATTTAAAAACTAAAAACACTTTTAAATCCTAAACAAATCTAAATACAATCATCACTCTATATAAACTCCCTCCAAAACCACAAATTTTTAAAATTTAAAATATTAGAATCCACTCACTAAAATAAGCAAATTATAATCCCTTCAAAACACAAATTTAAACAATATTATCATTAAAGGTTCAAAACTTAAAACAACAAAGTTAATAAACACATTAAACATTTCAATCTTCACCAATAACTAATTCCATCCGTAAAAAACTACATCCTTATCAATCTCAATTATATTAGTATTATTAATTATTCACATTCCAGTTTTTTCCATTCTCCATTCTTCCATTCTTCCATTTCCCTTCTCCATTCTTGTATCAAACTCGTAAGAAATGCTGCAAGTTCTGCCTTAGGAGACTGCTCCAAAATTCCTGAATCTCCCATCGACTCCGAAGCCAATAAGGGTTCCTTAAATTCCTCCTTGTATTGATCTTTACAATTGTAAGTTGTACAAGTTATCCTCTGCCCGTTCCTCTCTTGTTGATGCCCCTCAGACTGAGATTTCCCAGTTTCCATTTCAGGCAACAATTCCACCCTTAAAGATTGCTCCAAAGACTTTGTAGGTCTAACATCTCCCAGAGATTCAGAAACCACTAAATATGAAACTTCCTTAACCTTCTTCTGTTGCTGCTTTTCTTTGGGATTATATACTGCACAAGTTGTCTTCTGCTCCTCAACCTGGACTTGTTGAGGCCTCTCACACAAAGATTCTCCAGTTTTCATAAATATAGGCTCTTCAAACTGTGATTCTACATTCTTTTCTTCCAAAGCTTTAAACTTAATTGATGGCGATGCACATACCCCCAGGACCGAAGTATAAAAATCTTTTGCTTGAGAAACAGTATTAAGTCTATAACATGTCCCCAGGTAATTCACCACCATTCCAATCGGAACATCCCATCTGAATGAAATTTTTCTCTTTTTAAGTTCATTTGCTAAAAAAGCAAACTCCTTTCTTCTTCTTAAAATTTTAGATGGGATCTCTTTAAAAATTATAACATCTTGTGAAGCAATTTGAAATCTCTTCTTATAATAGGCTTGCACAATTTCATTGCGTAAAGATCTTTTACCAAAGTAAATTACCACATCTCTTGGCAGATTCTTCTGTGCTGCCACCACAGAGTTAACCCTAAATAATTTTTCAATTTCATTAAGTATTCCCTCTTTTTCTTTATTCAAAATCAATGCAAAGTCCTTTGCAACCATCTCCTTCAGATCTCCTTGCAAAGACTCTCCCAGGCCTCTAATTCTTAAGGCATATTCCATTTGTCCATATTGAAGCATAAGAATCTCATTTTCCATTTCTTTTTCCATACTTTCAATTTTCCCCTCCATTATGTCCACTTTTTCAGCTACCTCTTCCACATGGGAGTTCACCTTTTCAAGAACAGAAGCAACACCTTCTAAAGCCAAAACAAAATCTTGTCTCAAGATCTTATTGTTTTCCTCTAAAATCTTTTTCATTTCTGCCCTAATTTGAATTATAACATCTCCCATCATGTCTTGCAAGTCCTTCATAGTTATTAGCTGACCCCCAGAAGAGGGTGAAACTGTTGATTTAGAAGCTGTAGAAATCCCTGGACGCTTTGGAGCCATCTTAAAGAAAAACCTTTAGTCCTTCTTAAGCAATTATAAAAATTCCTTCAAAAATATAACTCCCTCCAAAGAAGGTCATTATAATAAAAAGAAAAAAGGGAAAAAAAGGAAGAGAAAAAGAATTAAAAAAAAGTTTTACTCCTTCTTAAAAATTACAAAAAATTAAACAGAAAAAAAGTCCTTCAAAAAAGGGTCATTACAATAAAAAAAAAAAAGGGAGTTCAAAGGAAAAAAAAAGGGAGAAGGGAAAAAAAAAATAATTAAATAAAAAAAGTCCGTTCCAAAAAAAATACTTAGAGATACCAAAAACAACCATTCCAATCATAAGGAAATAAAAAGAGAAAGGGAAAGGAAAGAAAGAAAAACACCAAAAAGCCTGCCGGTCAGCATTCTAACTTCCAGAAAAAAAAACACCGAGGAGTTTGCCGATCGCCATTTTACTTTCCCTTTCAACAAAGAAAAAAAATAAAAAGAGAGAATAAAAATAGAAACAAATCTTAAAACTTAAAATCCAAATAAGTCAAAGAAAGCAAAAACTAAATCCTCTACTCAGCTCTGTCCATTTAAAAAAAAAAAACTCACCAGTTCTCTTTAAGCACGGAGGTGTTTGCGGCGGCTCGTTTTGTCCCTGAGGACAAAAACAGCTGGGAAGCGGAGACAAGTCTGAACTCCGTGGGAGCACTCCTTTCACCCCCCCAAAAAAAAAACTTGGGGGGTGCGAAAGAGGCTCTACCACTATTCAGACACTCTCTACCCCCCCCCTTTGCCCGGGAGGGGGATTTTGAACCGCTGAACAGCTGATATCTGCTGTTCATAGCGGTTCTTACACTTACCCAGGAGGACGGCTACAAAGTAGCCGCCATCACGCACGCAAAATCCACCGGAAGTCCATCTTTAATTTTTCAAAAGTTTAAAAGCAGAGTCAAGTGACAATAGCATTAAAAAAAATTCTTTTGATAATGTCAATAAAAAATACTAAATGCAAATTCATTTGAGTTCAGCCTTGATGGAAAATGTATGCCAGAGTGAATTCTAGTTTTGCCATTGTTATTCCTACTGAAAATAACAGCATGAACGCTGCAATTAAAGATTTAGGCATATGGTTAGGAAAGGACCAGTCTGGGAAAAGTTCAAAATAAAGCTTAATTGCATCCATTAGAAAAGCAATGACCATTTACAATTTAAGTAATAGATAACAGAGTGACTGTGATGGAATGTAGCCTGAATTCCCAGGAGGGAGGGGCTGCATTCCAGGAGGGCAAAGAGACAGGAAAACTTAGATAGTTTGGTCCAGAGAAAGAGAATTAAGAGGGCTCCTCCCTAGCAATTCTCAGAATATATCTTCAGTGCTGGAAACAGAAGAATACTTAATTATAAAAGTTTTTATAAAATGATGCATCGTTGGTACTTGACCTCAGATAGACTAGTGAAAATGTATAAAGGGATTTTTAATACGTGCTGGAAACGTAGTCAAAAATTTATCGTAGGTGGTGGTCTTCCAAATATGTGCAAACATACTGGATAAACATAACAATGACAATGCAAAAATATTTAAGATGCAAATATTAATGAAACCTGAAGTTTTTCTTTTAGGTAAGTGACAAGCCAATCGAAAAACAATTTAGGGTGCTATTCCTTCACACGGTGATGGCTGCATGGATTGAGTTTGCCAAACACTGGAAAGAAAAAGGGAGGCTGACTGTTGAAGGACGGATTTTGAAATTGACTGAATTAGCAGAGATGGCGAAATTAACTGTTTTGGTTGGACATAATGGACTAGACAGCTTCATAAGAGACTGGAAATTGTTTGTGGACTTTCTACACAGGCTAAATATAATAACAGATGGTTAACAGAAGGATTTAAAGATTAGTGTAATGTTTAGCTCAACTGCTTTTTCTTTTATATATATTTATATGTGTGTATGTATGTGTGTGTATATATATATATATGCATGTATGTATATATGTATATGTGTATATATATATATATATATATGTATGTATGTATGCATGTATATGTATATATGTATGTATATATATGTATATATTTCTAAAAGGGGAGGAGAATTTACTACTTTTTCTTTTCTTTCAGCACCTAGCCAGGGTGGATCCTATATGTTAAATGTTGGATTTAATTGATCACTTTTCCTTCTCTTTTTGCACATTATTTTTTTCTTTTGTTGTTGTTAAGGTTCAATGGATGCTTTTGTTTTGTTTCATTTTGTTTGTTTGTTTTACTGTTTTGTATTTTATTTTTTATGATAAAATAATAAATGTTATTTTTTTAAAAAAAGAGAATACTTAATTACAGAGTTGGAAGGGACCGTGGAGGTCCCTTACGATGTAGAACATAAAACAGAATACGAGGGTCACTTTCTGTCAGTCCCGCTAGGAAGGAAGCAGTGGCCGACCATTTCTGAGTAACCTTGCCAATAAAACTGCAGGGACTTGCCCAGACAGCCACCGGGCATCAACACTGACTTGAAGGCACCTTCTCTGCCCAAAAAAGATAACCGGCCACTTGTCTTTTTATCATGAGTTTCTGTCTGTAAGCATGCAGAACTCTTGTCAATACAGAACTGTGAAAGATGAATACTCTCCCTCCAACTATTATTATTATTATTATTATTATTATTATTATTATTATTATTATTAACCATCGCACAATCAGCCAGATGTTGTTGTTGTTGTTGTTGTTGTTGTTGTTGTTGTTGTTGTTGTTGTTGTTGTTCTTCTTCTTCTTCTTCTTCTTCTTCTTCTTCTTCTTCTTCTTCTTCTTCTTCTTCTTCTTCTTCTTCTTCTTATTATTATTATTATTATTATTATTATTATTATTATTATCCCCCAGTGAGGCACTACCTTGACGTGGTTGTGGGGCTTGTGTACTCTGAGGAAGATGAGAGCTATGCCAGAGGTTCAACCATACTGGACAGGTCTCATCAGAGGAGTCAGACAAAGAGTGTCTCTCCATTCTTCTTCTTCTCTTCTTCTTCTTCTCTCTCTTCTTCTTCTCTCTCTTCTTCTTCTTCTTCTCTTCTTCTCTTTTCTTCTTCTTCTTCTTCTTCTTCTTCTTCTTCTTCTTCTTCTTCTTCTTTTCTTCTTCTTCTTCTTCTCAATCATCGCACAGTCAGCCAGATGTTCAGACTGGATTTGGCATTTTGTCTACCTATCGAGTCCTTACCCAGGACCTGGGATAGGCAGATGTGGATGTTTGATGGTATTACAGGTATCGTCGCAGGATGGAAGCAGTTCCTAATAAGGCCGCCTTTTGCAATTGACTAATAGCAAATTTGTCAATGCCAATGGTGTTCAAGTGGTGCTCCAGTTGTTTTGGGATTGCGCCCAAGGAGCCTATGACTATTGGTACTACCCTTGCTTGCTTTTGCCACAGTCTTTCTATTTCTATTTGTAGGTCTTTGTATTTTGTTATCTTCTCCAGTTCTTTCTCTTCTATTCTGCTGTCTCCAGGCACTGCCACGTCCACTATCCAGACTTTTTTGTCTTTCTTATCGACAATTGTTAAGTCTGGGGTGTTATGTTGCAGGTGCTTGTCTGTTTGAATTCTGAAGTCCCAGAGCAGTTTAATTTTATATTATTATTATTATTATTATTATTATATATGGATCATCGCACAGTCAGCCAGATGTTCAGACTGGATTTGGCATTTTGTCTACCTATCGAGTCCTTACCCAGGACCTGGGATAGGCAGATGTGGATGTTTGATGGTATTACAGATATCGTCGCAGGATGGAAGCAGTTCCTAATAAGGCTGCCTTTTGCAATTGACTAATAGCGAATTTGTCAATGCCAATGGTGTTCAAGTGGTGCTCCAGTTGTTTTGGGATTGCACCCAAGGAGCCTATTACTATTGGTACTACCCTTGCTTGCTTTTGCCACAGTCTTTCTATTTCTATTTGTAGGTCTTTGTATTTTGTTATCTTCTCCAGTTCTTTCTCTTCTATTCTGCTATCTCCAGGCACTGCCACGTCCACTATCCAGACTTTTTTGTCTTTCTTATCGACAATTGTTAAGTCTGGGGTGTTATGTTGCAGGTGCTTGTCTGTTTGAATTCTGAAGTCCCAGAGCAGTTTAATTTTATCATTTTCTATGACTTTCTCTATTTTATGATCCCACCAGTTTTTGCTTACAGGCAAATGATATTTTTTGCAGATCTTCCAATGCACCATTGTTGCTACTTTGTCATGCCGCTGCTTGTAATCAGTCTGTGCAATCTTCTTGCAACAGCTTACCAAGTGGTCCACTGTTTCTTCAGCTTCTTTGCATAGGCGGCACTTACTGTCTGTTGCTGTCTTCTCAATTTTGACTTTGTATGCGTTTGTCCTTAAGGCTTGGTCTTGTGCAGCCAGAATTAGTCCCTCGGTCTCTTTCTTCAATTTTCCTGCTCTTAGCCATTGCCAGGTTTTATTATTATCTGCTTTCCCAGCTATTTTTTTCATGTATTGGCCATGTAGTGCTTTGTCTTCCCATGCCTCTATTCTGTTCTTCATTTGGTCTTTCCTGTAGGCCAGTTTGGTCTCTCCAGTAGTTAGTAAGCCTTCCTGATATACTAATTTCAGTGCATCTTCATCATTGTTCTTCAGATATTCTTCCAAAGCCATTTTTTCTTCTTCAACCATCTGATGTACTTGTAGCATTCCACGCCC
Organism: Crotalus tigris; assembly: GCF_016545835.1. Taxonomy (NCBI): domain Eukaryota; kingdom Metazoa; phylum Chordata; class Lepidosauria; order Squamata; family Viperidae; genus Crotalus; species Crotalus tigris. The sequence continues at coordinate 2,615,654 of NW_024100508.1, forward strand.
ACCTATTTGCCTTGGTAGATAAAGTCTATCAATGTCACTGCGTGGATGAAGGGCATGATTCATTGTCATTATTTTTCTGGTCTGCCTATCCATTGCTTTTAGTTCTGCTTGAGTCCAGTCCACTATTCCAGCTGTGTACCTAATGACTGGGATTGCCCAGGTGTTGATTGCCTTTATGGTATTTCCTCCATTGAGTTTGGACTTTAAGATCTTCTTCACTCTCTTGATGTATTCACCTCTAATCTTTTTCTTGACTTCAGTGTGCTTGATGTTGTCAGCTTGAAGGATACCCAAGTATTTGTAGTACTCTTCCTCATCCAGACTCTTAATGTTATTTTCGTGGGGCATCTTGATTCCTTCAGTTTTCACTATTTTTCCTTGTTTGATAGTAAGTGTGGCACATTTGTCCAAGCCAAACTCCATTACAATATCTTGGCTATATATACGGACAGTGTTGAGCAGCGATTCTATTTCAGATGATGTTTTTCCATACAGCTTCAGATCATCCATGTAAAGGAGGTGGGATAGTCTAGCAGATGTTTTTGATGTTTGATAGCCATGTCCTGAGTTATTCAGTATTGTTGACAGAGGAAACAGTGCAATAACAAATAGTAATGGTGATAATGAATCTCCTTGAAATATTCCTCTCTTGATATTAACCTCTCCCAGCTTCTCACCATTGATCTGCAACTGTGTCTTCCATTGTGCCATCGATCTTTGCACAAATTTTCTGATGTTTCTACTGACTCCTGTTATTTCTAGGCACTTTATTATCCAATCATGTGGCAGAGAGTCAAATGCCTTTTTGTAGTCAATCCATGCCACATTCAGGTTGGTCTTCCTTCTCTTGCAGTTTTCCAAGATCATTTTGTCTATTAGGAGTTGATCTTTTGTTCCTCTGCTATTGGGGCGGTTTCCTTTCTGCTCAGGTGGAAAGAGATTGTTTTCAACTAGATGCTGTTGTACTGCATCAGCTACACACCAGTTAGTAATTTGAAAGTTGTTGGTAAGCAGGTAATTGGCCTGTAGTTACCTGGTGTTGCCCCTTTTGCTGGATTTTTCATTATTAGGTAGGTTTTCCCAGTTGTTAGCCACTTTTCAATTTCTCCTCCTTGTAGTATATTGTTGAACTGTTTGGCAATGAGTGGGTGTATAACAGTTAGATGTTTCAACCAAAACCCATGCAGTTCATCTTCACCTGGTGCTGACCAATTTTTGATTTTCTTTGCTCTTTTTTCTACCATTTTTTGTTATTACTAGTTCTTTCATTTCAACTTCTGTTTTATTTGCATCCACCTCTTTTAACCAAGCCGCATCCTTGTTGTATTTCTTTGGGTTATCCCATATCTGCTTCCAGAACTGCACTGTTTCTTCCTTGTCAGGTACTGACTGATTCATTGCAGTTTCTCCATTGATGGATTGGTAGAAACGTTTCTGATTGGATTGAAATTGGAGGTTCTGCCTATAGTTTGCAATTCGAGCTTCATATCTACTGATTTTCCTGGCTATAGCTGTTATTTGTTGCTTTATTATTTCCAGTGCTTCCTTGATCTTCCTTGTTTCTAAGTGGTATTTCTTGATTAGGTATTCTTTGGTCTTCTTGTTCTTCAGCTTCTTTTCTTTCATCTGTTCTAGCTTGCTTGCATGTGATCTTAACTTGCTGATCTTATTTTCTAGTCTAACCTTCCATTTTTCTGGTGCACTGTTTGTTTGTTTTTCTTCTTTGTTGATTTTGCATCCCAGGTATTCTGTTATAACTGCAGCTGTGCTGTACATTAGTTGGTTTGTTTCTTGCAGTGAATTGGTGCTTATACTTGCTATTGCAGTATTTGCATCTTTTAATGCTTGTGCTAGCTGTTTCTTTGGAACAAGCTTCAATGCAGGCAGCCTTATTCTGTTGTTTTTGTGCTGTTCTAGATGCTCAGTTATTCTTTGTTTCAATTCTTTATTTCTTTAGTTAGAGGGTTTTGTTCTTCCTGAGGAAGAGGTGCCTGGTTTCCAAATGAGAACAGTTGTATATCTCTGCTGGATTCCTTCACTGCCAACTCCCCCTGGTTTGCCTCTACATTCTGAATTACTTCTGGTAAGGCTTTGATTTCTTTGCCCTGGGTAAACCTTTGCAGTTCGTCCAATTCTGTTTCTGTGAATACTTTATTTCGTGTTATAAATCGGCGTTGATCTGCTAGTCTCTGTTCTGTTATTTCTGATTCTGGATGTTGTTCTTTCCAGAACTGGTGCATTCGTTTAGATATCCTCTTCTTGTTGGACTTGATCTGTAGTAACAGATCATTATTTCTTTGTTTTCCATCACTGTGTATCTGCGACGGGTAAACACCTTTTCTTCCAGTAGTTCTGCAGCTGCTGGCCCTGGTTGCTCAGCCAACAGTCCTGAGTCCTGTAACCCATTTTTCACCAGATATCCAGGAACTCCAATATCTAGCGCGGACCTTGTTAACCCGGGCGACGTCCGAGCCGGTATGGCATTCTGCAATTTACGTCTCACCATATTTTTTATGGGAGAGACACTCTTTGTCTGACTCCTCTGATGAGACCTGTCCAGTATGGTTGAACCTCTGGCATAGCTCTCATCTTCCTCAGAGTACACAAGCCCCACAACCACGTCAAGGTAGTGCCTCACTGGGGGTTATTATTATTATTATTATTATTATTATTATTACTATTATTATTATTATTATTATTATTACTATTATTATTATTATTATTATACCAAAACCAGACATGAACTGGATGCAAACCACATTCCTCAGCTGCAGAGTGGATGCATGGATCCTTTTTGCAAAGCAAACGCTGCAGTAATGTCTTGGTTCCCGTCTTCTTTTCTGAGGAATGGCTTTTTTTGCAGCACCTAAGTCAGCATTTTAGGAGCAATGATGGAGGAAGCCCGGAATATGCTGCACTGATATGCATACAAATGAAATCCCAGGGCTGCGTGGGTGGAGAGAATAAATGCTTAGAAGCAGCAGCTCTCAGATCTCTGGGGATCTGCAGGAAAGGATCAGTGGTGTTTCCTGGTTGCGTGGCCCAAAAGCAAGCCAGATCTTTCCATACTCCCCAGGGCTGGGGGAGCCCCAGTTACCTAATGCATGGCCTCTAGGTACACTGGCTTAAAAGTCTGCTTCCTCTTAGTAGTAGCAGAGGGACTGGTCTTCCTGCCACAATCCACCCAACTCAGAATCCCCTGGAGACAGTGTAGCAACTAATGCTGCATCATCCTCAAAGCTGAAAGCTGATAATCTTTCAGGCCTAAACAAATAGAATCTAACTTCTCCTTTGAAGAAGATGCAATATGTCACTGTAGGGATGGAGATAAGACACGGGAGCTGCTAAGATGCCTTCCAGGTCCTAGCTTGCAGGATAGGCCAAGTTATGAAGCAAAGATTATAGGAATTCTCCTTTGTTTTAAGAGGGTATGATAAGAGAATCCTGAAAGCTCGCCAGCGCTCCTCGCTATTCTTCTACTCTATTGTATACCAAACAGAACCTAAGTGGGGTTACTGTGAGTTTCTTTCTATTGTTTTCCCTTTTCCCAGGACCATCATTTTGACTCCCTTCACATATCCTGCGTTCATTCCTTCAGCAAGGCTATCTCCACATTCCTTTACACGCTTTTGGGGGGAGCCTTACTTCTGTCCACCCCAACCAGAAGGAAAGGGCCAAGCTGATGGAAAATGCAACTCCTCTTTTTTGCTTTTCTTCACCACCTTGGAGAAAGCAGGAGGGGGAGGAGGGTATCTCTTCCTTCTCCCAATATTAGAAGCCAGAGTTATCTGTTATCAGTCGGGATAAGTGCAGACATTCAAGAGTGAAAAAAGCTAGAGTGGTGCACAGTCATGCCATGCCACGGGATGGGATGGTGACTGATTAAGAAGGCTTTAAACCAGAGGTTTAAACCCTTTATGACTTGAACATTCCAGAGCATGGCTGGCTTAGGAATTCTGGGGGTTGAAGTCCACAAGTCATAAAAGGGCCATCGTTCCCCACCCCTGCTTTAAACAGAAACTAATTGATACGTGGTGGATGGGAGACCACCAAGAAATCCCAGGGAGTGTGGATTAGATTGGAAAAGGAAAAGAAATCATGAAGGATGCCAGGAGAATTGCACGGATGTGTCTAGGAAGCCCAGAGGTCCAAGCTCAATTTGGAGACAATTTGTCTTTACGAACCCCAAAGGCAGGTCCTATCAGTTGCAGGAAACCAGACAAACTGCTCCCCACCAGCCATTTCCCCGACTGATGGAACCCAAATAACTTTGCCATCCCCACTAATGACTCTAAAAGAATCAATTACAGCAGTCCTCCACTTATGATTGCTCACTTAGTGACTGTTCAAAATTACAACACATCCCCCACCTTCCACCCCCCACCCCATGGTCACACAACCATGTGTTGGGCACTCAATCACCAGTCTGCATTGAAAGCTATTTGCAGATCCTACTGTGATCTTTTAAGCTGGTTTTGTTGAAAACTCTCATTGACGTCTGCTTTTCAGCAAAACCACACGCAGAGAGAGCCATTGGTTTTACTTAATGTCTGTGGCGTTCAAATTTATGTTCATTAAATTTGCTCAACAACCACCGCAAAAAAAAGTAGGTGGGTCACATGAGTGATCCCTTTTATGAATGTCAGAGCTTTTGACCATGATGGGCAGGCTCCGTATCTGAGATGTATGTGCAGATATGAATAGGAGCACATAAATTATACATGTGGCTTCCGTGACAGCAACTAGCACGGCCCTTGAGAGCAGGCAGATTGTCCGGCTGTGCTTGGGTGTAATATCAACCCCAGACAAGAGTCAGTTCGAAGGAGCTTGAATACACCAAGAAGGGAGAGCTATTTCCATCAATATTTTCCAACAAGCTTCAGGTTGTGTGGGCCCAGGGGCAATGCATCAGCCTGGGATATTGGGGGGGGGAGGGTTATCTCCTTAATTACCCCCCCCCTGAAGCTTCCATTTCCTCAGTCATTTCCGCTGCCTTAAAATCCACCCGTGACCTTTCCACTTTTGAAAACACCCAGGGCTCTTGCGGGGCTGTCCTGGGACAGACGGAACATTGTTTGGCAAGCTGGATGACAAACAAGGGATCCTTTGAGCGATGTGAGAACAGCGGGATCGCAAGGCGGGCGAGAGGCTTGGCCTTTTGTTCCAGCTCCCAAAGAGGCACCAGGAGCCAATGACAAAATCCAGAAACCACATGGGGGTGGCACTAAGGCTTCCTAGGGTACTTCTTCCCACCTCTATCCTTCCTCCCTTGGGTGTGTTTTGGCTTGGGGATGCCAACCGAGAGCCACTGTGTCTGGGTGGCACTGAAGCGAGAGAGAGAGAGAGAGAGAGAGAGAGAGAGAGAGAGAGAGAGAGAGAGAGAGAGAGAGAGAGAGAGAGAGAGAGAGAGAGAGAAAGGGGGGAGAGAGGGGGAAGGAGGGAGGGAGGCAGGGGGAGAAAGAGAGAAATCCAGAGACCCAACAGGGGCCCAGAGAGAGAGAGGTGTCCCCCCCCCCATGTAAGGCCTGCTCCTCCTAACTTAAGAGACAGACAGCAGGAGCGATGGTAGCTTGGCAGCCCTGCAGAACTGGGAGTAAAAGAGCATTTCATCTCATGGTTTTGTGAAGGCCAGCCCTGGGATGAGTCACCCTGCATTTTCTGAAGCGATTGCAGCTGTAGCCGGGTGAGCAAGAGCAGAAGGGGCTCTGGAGGGCACCCCTGGCCACCAGCCAAGCCAAGAGGCGCCTTTGCGGAGATGTCAGGGAGAGGTCAACAGGGTGACACGCTCCAGGAAGCAAACTCTTATTTCCTAAGGCTCAGAGCTGAGAAAAGAGACAAGGGGAAGGCAGAAAAGTGTGGGGGGAGGGGCTAGAAAGAGGGAAGAATTTACCAGTGCCTCTTTCGCTCACTCAGTGGGATGAACAAAATGAGGAAGGAACAAAGCACTCAGTTTGGTCTTTGAAAGAACTCAAAGGTCATGTTGCATTTCTGCTAAAAACTGTCGGGTTGGAGATGGTTGGCTCTTGAGTGGGAGATCACCAGGAGACCCTAAACCAGTGATGGCGAACCTTTTAGAGACCCAGTGCCCAAATTGCAACCCAACCCCCCCTTATTTATCACCGGGTGCCGGGTGGACGTGGCCGTGGTGGTCATGGCAGAATGGCAGACTGGGTGGGCGGGGCCGTGGCGGCGGGGGCCAGTTCCTCACCATCTCCAGGGCACGGCACGTGTGCCCACAGAGAGGGCTCTGAGTGCCGCCTCTGGCACGCATGCCATAGGTTCGCCACCACTGCCCTAAACTGTAAGGTGGACTGGGGAAGGAAGGAAGGAAGGAAAGAAGGGAGGGAGGGAGGGAGGGAGCAAGCAAGCGAGCAAGCAAGCAAGCATTTCTCAACTTTAGCAACTTTAAAATGTTGGCTGGGAGTTGCCCACACATCTTAAAGTTGCCAAGGTTAAGAAACCAATAGCTGATACTTCTGTACTGTGGTCCAGAGAACTCCATGGACACATCCACGTAGGTCATCTAATGTTTCCCTGGTTGCCAATTTGTTTCCAGTGAAATACCAAGTACTGTTTATCATCCTTCCAGCTGTCTATGACTTACAAAGGATTACAGAGAACTTTTCTCTCCACATGAGCATCCCTGCCCCAACTTCTTGAGTTCATTTGTGGTGATTCACCTATATTTGCTCCCGGTTTAACTTGTGGGGATTGAAGGCCAACTCTTTCTCCAGCCCTGCCCGTTCATTCTTTCCAGAGCTTCCCTGCTGAGAGGCTTCTTATCATTGTTGCTCTGAAATCTGTAACAGCCCTGCCTCTAATTTTGGCTCTTATGCAGCAACGGTTAAAATATGTCAATAGTTGGCCATATGTGAAGTGTAACAAATAAAATGAAATAGTTGGTTTTTCATCTCAGATTTCTCTTTTTCACTGCCTCCATCTTGCACTCCCTCCTGCAGCATGAAGGGATTAATGTTAGACCATACCAGATTCCTCTTTCTGGGGGGAAGCCACTCCAGACGATCTCCTGCAAGGCATGAAAGTGGGAGGTGTGCTCAGTCCCTCTTTCGGAGGGTACCAGCTAGCAGGTCACCTTGTTGTTATTTGCGAAGTTGTGTCCGACCCATTGCAACCCCATGGACAATGTTCCTCCAGGCCTTCCTGTCCTCTACCCTCTTCTGGAGTCCATTTAAGCTCATGCCTCCTGCTTCAGGGACTCCATCCATCCAATTCTCTGTCATGCCCTTCTTCTATTGCCCTCCATCTTTCCCAGCATCAGGTTCTTCTCCAGTGAGTCCTTCCTTCTCATTAGGTGGCCAAAGTACTTGAGTTTCAACTTCAGGATCTGACCTTCTAAAGAGCAGTCAGGGTTGATCTCCTCTAAGACTGACAGGTTTGATCGCCTTGCAATCCATCCTCTCTTTGCCCAAATAGTGAGCAACAGCTGGTCTAAAAATACAGTCAATCCTGAAATCATCCAGGGGATTTGAAAAGTCATGTGAAACCAGGAGAGGACCCTCCATATGGACAAGCTGATGGAGTCCTTTCCTTTGATCAGTGAAGAGATTCCTGGGCCTCCTTGTGCAGTTAGTCGGCCTCAGGCTGCTGGACTAAATGGTCCAGGGGTCTGATCCTGCAGGGCGAGGCTTGTGTCCTTATGATCTCCCCAGAACAGGCCAGGAGAGAAGCGCTTGCAGCAGCCAGTAAAGACAGTCCTCGACTTACAACCACGACTGAGCCCAAACTTTATGTTGCTAAGAGAGAAATTTGTTAAGTGAGTTTTGCCCCATTTTACAGCTTTTCTTGACACATTTGTTAGGTGAATCCCTGCAGTTCAGTTAGGAGCACGGTTGTTAAGTCAGTCTTGGCTTCCCCCCTGACTCTGCTTGTCAGGAGGTCGCAAAAGGGGATCGCGTGATCCCAGGGGACACTGTAGCCCTCATAAATATGAACCAGTTCTCAAGCATCCCAATGTAAATCACCCAGGATGCTGCGAGTGTCGTAAGTGTGAAAAAGAGTCCCTTTTTTCAGTGCCCTTGAAACTTGGGACGGTCACTAAGCAAGCGGCTGTAAGTCGAGAACTACCTGTATTAGGAAAGGCAAGCAGAGCAGACTAAACAAGCCCCCTTCACACGTGCCCCCAAGACACGTGCTCCCGCCCTTGGAAGAGAAAAGGCTTTCCAAGCTTTTGGCACCGGGAATGCACTGAGGCACCCCACACGGGGCCTCCGGCCTGTCGCCACGAATTAAGACGCTTGATGCCCTCTCTGCCGGGAGAGGAATCCCGCGCGGGCTGGCTCCGGCTTCTGCTCTTTCTGCCCGGCTCCCCGGCCAAGAAAACCCACCCAGCGCCAACCATTGTGCGCGAAAGTCCCCGCTGGCTGCGGATCAGGCAGCCAAGAAGGCATCGGCGGCGGCGTGCTGCCCTCTAGTGGATCACGGCCGCGTCGCTCGGTGCGCCAAGCTGGCTGAAGAATCCTTCGGGCACCTTTTCGCGGATGCCGAGCGGAGCGCAGCGCAGCGCGACCCAAACACGCAGACTCCTGCTCCATCTCGGGCTCTATAGACCCAGGAGGCTCGGTTGTCCGCCTTCGGTCTTAAAAATTAACACACACACACGCACGCACGCACGCACACTCTCACCGCCGCAACTTGATTGCTGCAGTGCTGTGCCACGAGAGACATAAAGCGATGCTCGGGACTAGCGCACCTTTTCGGTGCGGACGGATGACATCTAGCGGTCGCCGCGTTTTTGCAGTTTTATATTGACCAATAAAGGAAAATATTTGCTTACGTGGTCTATTGGTCTGTTTATTGTTATTTAGAACTGAAGAAACTTCTTGGATGAGAAGCGAAACTTTTTTCAAGGAAAAAAAGAAAGTCCAGCTACCTTTTGGAAAAGCACCTTTGGGACAACCATGACTTGGATGATTGAGACTCTCCGTGGAAATTTCTTTTACTTCAGTTTTTCAGACAGGACCATTTTAAGGTGTGTGGGCTTCAAATCTCAGCATTTCCCCAGTCAGGATTCATTCATAGCTATCTTTTTTGAAAAAGCCCCTCAAACTTGGTAATTTTAACAGGAGTGGACTTCAACTCCCAGAATTCCCTAGCCAGAAAAACATCCTGAAGAAACACACTAGCAAACTACTTCTATATGGCTATTAGAACCCATGGACTTGTCTATAAAGCCACTAGTAGACCTACTTGACACAAAAGAGGCTTTACCCAAACCATATTCAACCAGATTACTTTATTTTATTACTAGTGGCTTAGCCAAATTTGTATATTGAAGGCCAAACTTCACAGCTCAAACGATCACCCAGCAAACAAAAGTTTTCTTCCTCATTTTAAGGATTATCCTTTTATTTCTCCAAATGGCTTTTTAGGAAAACATACTTGAGACTAGTTGGCAGAAGCAAACTGGGTTTTATTCTTGTAGCTACCATGGTGCTGAGCTTAAAGTGAGCAACTATTCATGGCGGGTAAAGTGCTGTTCAATCTGCTGTGTTTTTGCTCCAACACATCAGTAATTTTATCACATTAAAACTTGTGAAAAGCATGGAATGGTATTGAAGGACAGAGGGAATAAAATTTTGTGTACTTCGCAACTTTAATTATACATACATTCAACCATTGAATAATCAAGACTGTATCTAACTATGACTCCTAGCATCATCCAGAGCTTTTTTCACCTCCTGAGTTACAATGTTCTCTGTCCCTTATTGATTCAACCAAAGACTATATCAGCCTGAAAATCTCTCTGTGAATGATAGACCTCATTGTCTGCAATGTCCATCCATCCATCCATCCATGTTCCCAGGAAAAGAGGTCAGCAGGGAGTCCAGGACACTAAAGTGCTGAGGAACAGAAATAGGAAGATGAAAAGTACAAGTTCTACTGTCCAACTAAAGAAAAAGACATGGAAGCATCAGATTCCCCATGAAAGCCTGCAGATGGTTTGAAATGGCCCTCACCAGGAAATAGATTATACTGGTATTTGGAATTCATCTCATGCAGTTGGGTAACTTTTTTTTTTTAATTTGAAGGTTGCAAGTGATGGTTGGGTTGGAAAAGGGTAGCTGGGATTTATTCCCACCACTCATACAGAAACATGAGCAAATCCCATTCACGCCACTCACTCCTAGTGGGGTTGATCAGGGTCACAGAGAGGAATGGAACCTTGCAAATGGCTGATCTGTTGTTGCAGGAAGCTGGTTTCAAGTGGGCTTCTTGGGAGATGGGGGAGGGGGGGGAAGATGGGCTGGATGGGGATTTCTTAAGGATCTCAAGAAGAAAAAAGAGAATTTATAGAACCAGTGACTGGGGGTATTTTGAAGACAAGGAGCACTCAGGCAGAAAGCAACCTACCGTGATCTAGCAAATTGCTACTGTATTTCAAGAAAGGACCAGCTGAGATGATGGCTGATGGAGGCTTCCTTCCCACTATCACAGAGTCTGGTGAATGGCAGTTCTAAAACAGGGAAAACAAAATGTCATTATCTTGTTCAAGAGAACTGTCAGCCCAACAGACCAGACTAAGACACCAATGTTATGTAGGTCAGGATTACCATATTTTTATTGTAACTGAACCTTGCACTTTATGGTCATGTAAACCAAGGAGGGGCTTGGCTACGCTCTTTTCTCAAATTGGTTTCCTGGGAGACCTCAAAATTTCTGGTTTGGAAAGACAAAAAAACCCCCAAAACCCAGCAAAACACAAAGTGACTCTATGGCAGATCTCAAACTGACTGTTCTGGAGAAGCAAGACTTTAACAGTTGCAACAAGGAAGAAATTGTTGGACTCAAATACAATCTCTATGGCAATCTTAGAAGGTCTCAATAAACACAATAGATTTTTTTTAACACATTACACGTAATCTGCACAACCAACTTATCCTCCCCTCCCTCAGCCTAATCATCTATGCCTCTGATGAACGCTGATGCTTTTTAATAAAATACGTATTTTAATAAAATATATTACAGGCAGTCATCAATTTATTATCACAGTTGAGATCTGTAATATCAACAAGGCAACATTGTGCTCGATTTTACAACTTTTTGTCATGGTTGTTAAGTGAATCACTGCACCTTGTTAAATGAATCATGCAGTTGTTAAGGGAATCCATCTTCCCCCATTGACTTTGCTTGCCAGAAGCTGGCTGGGAAGGTTTTGCAAATGGTGCATGATGCTGGGACACTGCAGATCATGTAAATACTTGCCAGTTGCCAAGCACAGGAATTCTGATCACCTGATCATGGGGATGTTTCAATGGTCATAAATGGACTGGCTGTAAGTCACTTTTTCTGTGCTGTCATAACTTTGAATGATCACCAAAGAAATGGTCCTATGTCAAGGATTATCTGTATTAGATTCACGAATGAAGGCGAATATACATGTCCCAGCATAATGTTGCAGGTTCCAATCTGGGTCGCTCACCAGAGGTTTAATCTTCTGAGTTTTTGGACTCATGCTGGAGCCCATCTCAGGAAAGTTATCTCTAGTATGCTGTTGTGTGTATGGTATTTATAGTATCTGTTGTAAATGGCTTTTAAGATGTTGATTGAGGTGTGTTGATGGCTGGCTTTTAAGTCATTAGCTGTCTTTTTCTTGTGCTGCCCAGCCCTGGCCCTCTAAGTACTTAATAAATCACTCCTGTTAACTGAGAAGGGGCCCATTTCCCAAGCTTCAATCATTTCCCCGGCTGTTTTTGTACCTGCTCATCCAACAATCTTGGTAGTTGCAAAACTGAATCCGTGTCCTTGTTCATTACAGTGTGAGGCTACCAATGAGTTCGGATCTCCTCATCTGACCACTCACATGTGTTCTTGCAATCTGGTGGTTAACTTCCTCCCCGTCTGTCCTACATAGGCACAGGGGCAATCCATGCAGGGAATCCAGTAGATTACATAGGGAGTATCTCCCAATTCCAAGCATTTTTTACCATGCATAAATACCATACCCAGAACAGCACACACTCTGCTAGAGAGAAGTTCCCTGAAGATGGTCTCCAGCACAAGTCCAAAGCTCTGAAGACAAAATCTCTGGTCCTGGTGATCCTGTATTAGAGTCCTTATTTTTGCTGTTACAGATTTAACAAGACTCTTCTCGTACAATGTCAAAGAGAGATCTGATCTACAGTTTCTCCTCCCTCTCTCACCACTGTGCATTTGGCCACCCAGAAGTTGCAGAGGCGGATACGACAGTGTAGATACACTTCTTCAGAATCTGCGATGAATGTGAAAACATTGAAGGAGAAGCGCCCCAACAGAGATACTCCGTCCTCCTCAACTTGCACTGTGCTGTCTTGAGGATTGGGACACCTGCAGAGGGACAGGTAAGATCAGAGAGAGGAGTAGCAGATGTTAGAAGGGATGATGAGGTCAAAGATCACTGTCAGAATCCAATCATATTTCATCTTTAATTATCAAATATAGAAACTCCCAATTCTGCCTTCTTTGGATTCTGCCATAAGAGGGAGAGAAGGGGGAGAACAAAAGGGCTTTATGGCCCTCACTTCCTTCAGTAGACTTCAAAGAGCTGAATGCTGAATGTGTGTTTATTGTAACCTATTGTAACCTCAAAGCGTTAACACCAGAGAACATTAGCATTAACAAAGAAGAGTATTTGCCTTTCATGTAGTTATCTGAAGTCTCCATCCAGACGGAAGAAAGAAGAAACGGGGTGGAATTGTGATACTTGAAACTATCACTGGGAAGGGGGGTTGATTGGGTGGGACTACTGGGGAACCCCTTAAAACCTTGAATGGGAGAGCTTGGACCCCAAGTCCTGTCTAGCATGCCTGCAACCATTTTCTCTTAATAAAGGATTCCTGTTGGAAGAACTATTCCAAGAGTTCTGTCTTCTTAAGATGCAAAGTGGGGTGGGTCCTTACATTAGACAGGACTTGCAAAATTAATCCACCTGGAAGGTAGACCCTTGCCGGGGGATTTTGCAAAAATTTACCATGTCAGACAACGAAGCAAGAGAGGGAGAAAACTCCCTGGAAAGAGAGCCGCTGACCCAGTTGGAACCTTGCCAGATGTTGGGATCCGAGAGGCCAGATTTCTCAGAAGAAGAAGTGGTGGAGACACAGGACCACAAGCCTCACTGGTCGATGGGCGTTGGAAAGAAAAGCGAGTGGGGAAAGGAATCAAGAAAAGTGACCCTGAGACGGGGGACCAAGCAACCAGAATGGAAGCAGGAGATGGAGAAATCCCTGCACGCAAGTGAAGAGGGAGGAAGCTGTATGCCGTACTCAGACTGGATCCTAGAGAGAGCTATTGACCTGATGAAGAGAACTCTCAGCTCCCTAGGAGAGGAGATTCCTGAGCCCTACGCCCGCCCCAGTTCCTGGAGCCACAAAGGGAGAGACACCGAGGGGGACGTGGAACCTGCAACCCCAGGGACATTTACTGATCCAGGAGCTCCCACCCCCTACCGGACCACAGATGGAAATCTGGACGGAAGACACTACCACCCACAATGGAGGCACCGATCCATTCCAAGACGTCCACCGTTGGAGGTGAAATTCAAAGGGGAGCCAACACGCTTGGGGTTTTTCCTAACCCAAGTCCTCAGCTACATGGAGGAATATGGGCAGGACATCCCCAGCGACAAAGCCCGCATCCGGATCGTGCAATCTGCCCTGGATGGACCAGCTGCAGATTGGGTGGTGAACCTGCATGACTCCAATGCCCCAGAACTCAGTAACTTCAACCGTTTCATGTCCTCGTTGAGAAGACGATTTGAAGACCCCCTGGCTGATCGCAAAGCCCGTGAAAGAATAACAACGATGAGGCAGGGCAAACGCCCAGTGGCTGAGTATACACAAGAATTCCGAGCCATTGCCAGCAAACTGAATTGGCCAGAAGACATCCTCCTTGGCCGTTTCAAAGACGGACTAAACTATGATCTATATGATGCTTGCCTGCCCCGAGGAGACCCACATCGACTTGAGGAATGGTACGTCTTGGCAGAGGAAGCAGAGATCGACATATTGAAGAGGCATCGCCGAGGAAAACAATGGAGCCGCCCCCCGCCTGAGCTGACACACCAACCGGTGAAATCATCGGATACAGCCAAGAAGCAGATGGGGTGTTTCAAGTGCGGAAGAGAAGGGCATCGAGCTGTAGAATGCCGCTCAAAGGCCCCCCAGCACAACCCAGACAGATCCCCAATCAACAAACCCAGAGGGTATTCAGCTAAGCCAAAAGAAACAGCCATGAAAATGATGGAAATTGCAGAAACCCCCACCTCTGCTCACCAAGGGGAAAGAACTCCAGCCTACACCACAGGGACGGTGGATGCCTCAGATGACAGCTCGGAAGGCGAACCCCTGGTAAGTGGACGCATCACACCCATCTTCAAAACAGTGACTATATTAATCCCCCCCATGCCCGAAGCTGTGAAGGTGAAAGCCTTAATAGACTCTGGCTGCACCCGCTGCCTCATTAGCCCAACACTAGTGGGGAATCTGGGCATCCCATCCAGGAGACTGGAACAACCAATCTCATTTGGCCAGCTAGATGGATCCATAGCAGGGGGGGTGCCAGCTACCCTAGCCACTCTGCCAATACACCTCTCCCTGGGCAACCATGAAGAGGACTTAACGTTTGTGGTGACCCCAGGTATGGAATGCCCAATGATTCTAGGGATGGAATGGTTGAAAAAATGGAACCCCTGGGTAAATTGGAGGACGACAGAAATCAAATTCCCGAAGGGGGACCCTATGGACTTAAAACCCCAAGAGAGGCTACCAGAATCAAGAATAGAAAAAGCATCCATAGGAGAGGAAAAAAGATTAACAGAAATACCAGAGGAATATAGGGACCTTGCTGAAGTCTTCAGTGAGGAGAGGGCGAATGAGCTTCCCCCCCACCGACCCACAGACTGTACCATTGAATTCAAGCCTGGGGCAAAACTCCCGAAACCCAGATTATACTCCATGAGCCCAAAGGAGAAGGAGGAAATGGAAAGATTTATAAAAAAAAACCTGGAGAGAGGTTTCATTGAACCAGCTAAGCCTAAAGTGGCTGCCCCGGTCCTTTTTAGAGAGAAGAAGGATGGCTCTTTACGTTTATGCGTGGATTATAGGGCCCTGAACACAATCAGTGAAAGCAACCTATACCCGCTGCCCCTCATGAAAGACATGCTGTCACACCTATCGAAAGGGAAAATTTTTTCTAAACTAGACTTAAGGGAAGCTTACTATCGCGTGAGAATCAAGGAAGGGGACGAATGGAAGACTGCATTTAACTGCCCCATGGGGTGCTATCAATTCAAAGTCTTGCCATTTGGATTACAAGGGGGCCCTGCAGTCTTTATGCAATTAATCAATGACGTTCTAAGGGAGCACCTGTTTAAGGGGGTCCTTGTTTACTTGGACGACATTCTTATCTTTACCGAAACAAAAGAAGAACACGTCAAACTTGTCAGAGCGGTTTTAAAGAAGCTGCGAGCCGCTCACCTATATGCCAAACTCTCAAAATGCGAATTCCACCAGGAAAGGATAGACTACCTAGGCTATCGCATATCCCCACAGGGCATTGAAATGGACCCAGAGAAGGTCAGAGCAGTATTAGAATGGGCACCACCCCGCACAAGAAAGCAACTACAAAGTTTCCTGGGCTTTGCAAATTTTTACCGCCAATTCATCCCCTCATTTGCACAGATAGCCTTGCCCCTCACCAACTTACTAAAAACGAAGGGAACATCCTCAGTAAAACCTAGCCAGCCACTAACATGGACAATGGAGTGCCAAGCAGCGTTTGAGAGACTAAAGAGACTTTTTTCTGCCGAACCAGTACTAAGGCACCCAGACATGGACAAGCCCTTCATAATACAGGCAGATGCAAGTGATGTGGCAGTGGGGGCTGTGCTATTACAAGAAAATGATGATGCAGTATTGCAACCCTGTGCATATACATCCAAGAAACTCACGGAAACAGAACAGCGCTGGCCCGTATGGGAGAAGGAGGCTTATGGGATACGTTGGGCATTACTCACATGGCGACAGTTCCTGGAAGGCAACAAAATCCCCTTCCAGGTGTGGACTGATCACAAAAATTTGGAAGCCCTGAAAACTTCCAGGAAACTCAATCCCAAACAAGCCCGCTGGTCCCAGCATTTTCACCAATTCCAATTTAAGCTCAAACATTTACCAGGAAGAAAGAACTTCCTGGCAGATGCATGCCCCAATATAACAGCGCACGAACCACAGACTCTAGACCAATAATGGCAGAGTCACAACTGGCAGCACCAGTAACCACAAGAACCCAAGCCAAATTAAAACCACAACTGGACAGCCAAACTGGAATTGAATTCAGAAAAAGTTTGGAAACAGATGATTGGTTCCAGAAAAATAAAAATGTGTGCACAATGAGAGACGGGTTGCCTTGGATAGGGGAAAAGTTATATATACCAACAACTCAAAGAGTAATTTTCATGCACCTTTGCCATGACACAAAATCAGCAGGGCATTTTGGATTTGTAAAAACTTTACATTTAATTAAACGGCAATTTTGGTGGCCATCCATGAAAAAGGACATTGAAAGTTATATAGCCAGTTGTCCAAAATGTGCCACGGCAAAGAGGTTGCAAGGGAAAGTGCCAGGACTATTGCAAACAGTGGCAAGTCCCTCAGCCCCCTGGAGAGAAATAGCCATGGATTTTATAGTGGAATTGCCAGAAAGCAATGGGAATACTGTGGTCTGGACGGTCACGGACTTGTTTTCCAAACAGGTGCATTTTATCCCTTGCCAAAAGATTCCCACTGCAAAAGCCTTAGCAAAACTTTTCATCCAACACATTTACAGATTGCATGGGGCACCCCAACGCATCATCTCTGACAGGGGGGTGCAATTTACGTCTGCATTTTGGAAGGAATTTTTATCCCTCTTAGGAACCACTCAGGGACTGACATCTAGCCACCACCCTCAAGGAAATGGGGGGGCTGAAAAAATGAACTCAGTACTTAAGCAATATTTAAGATGTTTTCTTAGTTTCCAGCAGACCGAGTGGGCGGACTTACTCCCCTTTGCAGAAGTTGCCTACAATAATGCAGTCCACTCCAGCACAGGTTACACTCCTTTTCAAATAGCCACCGGTCAAAGTTTCAACCCCATGCCAGAATTAACCCCAAACGAACCAACGATCCCCTCGCTGAAAGAATGGATGGAAAAATTACAAAACACCTGGCCAATAGTCAGAAAAGCACTAGATGAAGCTAGGCAGGCTTACAAAACACAAGCCGATAAAAAAAGGGTTGAGCCTACACCATTCATTATAGGAGAGATGGTGTACTTATCTACAAAATACCTAAAGTCCCTACAGCCCTGTAAAAAACTTGGACCAAAATACATAGGACCTTTTCCAATTAAAAGAATCATAAATCCAGTAACAGTAGAATTAGAATTACCCAAAAATCTCAGGCAAATACACCCAATTTTTCATTGCAGCTTGCTGAAAAGAGAGCATCAGTCACCTCTACGGCCAAAAATCCCCCCCCCACCACCTCCAATCATGGTGGAGGGTGAACAACACTTCGAAATAAAGGAAGTCCTTGACTCTAGGAGATATCATGGAGCAACTCAGTACCTAGTTGCCTGGAAACACCTCCCTCCCTCACAAAATGAGTGGGTCCATAAACGTCATGTCAGAGCCCCGAAGCTATTGAAGAAGTTTCACACAGAGTATCCTAACAAGCCTGACTAAATTTTATACTTGTGTTTTCTTTCAGGTGGATCTCTCTTATTTTTAAGAGGGGCCGGATGTCAGAATCCAATCATATTTCATCTTTAATTATCAAATATAGAAACTCCCAATTCTGCCTTCTTTGGATTCTGCCATAAGAGGGAGAGAAGGGGGAGAACAAAAGGGCTTTATGGCCCTCACTTCCTTCAGTAGACTTCAAAGAGCTGAATGCTGAATGTGTGTTTATTGTAACCTATTGTAACCTCAAAGCGTTAACACCAGAGAACATTAGCATTAACAAAGAAGAGTATTTGCCTTTCATGTAGTTATCTGAAGTCTCCATCCAGACGGAAGAAAGAAGAAACGGGGTGGAATTGTGATACTTGAAACTATCACTGGGAAGGGGGGTTGATTGGGTGGGACTACTGGGGAACCCCTTAAAACCTTGAATGGGAGAGCTTGGACCCCAAGTCCTGTCTAGCATGCCTGCAACCATTTTCTCTTAATAAAGGAGTCCTTTTGGAAGAACTATTCCAAGAGTTCTGTCTTCTTAAGATGCAAAGTGGGGTGGGTCCTTACAATCACTTCATGTTTACCTGTTGCTCACTTATCATTGATACAATACAGGTAGTCCTCAACTTATGACCCCAATTGAGCCCCAAATTTCTGTTGTTAAGTGAGACATTTGTTAAGTGAGTTTTGCCCCATTTTATGACCTTGCTAACCAAAATTGTTAAGTGAATCACTGCAGATGTTAAGCAAGTAACAACTCTTGCAAGAAAGGTTGTTCAGTGGGGCAAAACTCATTTAATGTCAGAATCCAGTTATATTTCCTTTCTATCTTCTCTGATATAAAACCAATTCTTACTCTCTCCTGGATCCTGTCATACTACTAAGGGGGAGGGGGTATGCATGGGGGTTTTATTATTTTCACTTCCTCTATTCACTACAAAATAACCTTTTGTTGATTCGCTTTGGGTCTGCTAGCCATCACAATGTAACATTTGCCTTTCATCCTATGCCCCTCTGAACTTCTCCTCCTTACCGGCCAGCGAGAGAAAGGGGGGGGGGGGGAAGATGCAGCCTCCAGGATCTGTGTGAGGAGATGTTGAATGATCATGCCCAACGGAGCAAGATTGAAGTTATCTTTCCTGGATTTAACACCTAGAAATCTGCCGGTCTGAATCGACCAGAAGAACTGCGGGGTGGGGGCTGCTTAGGGACACTTTAAAACATCGAATTGTAAGGGAACCCCTCAGATCCTGTCTATCATGCCTGCTATCAATTTCTCTTAATAAAAGTCCCTGTTGGAAGAGATCATTTCCAAGAGTTCTGCTTTCTTAAGATGTGGATTGAAGTGGGTCCTTACACTTAACAAGTGTTTTCTTAGCAACAGACATTTTGGGCTCAACTGTGTTGTAAGTCGAGCACTATATATATATATATACAAATCAGGCTAAAAGCAGCTTATTCTTAGTACTGCAACTTTGTTTGCCAGTTAGGTTCTGATGCCAGCCATTAGGAATCTTATTACTATCTCAAAGGCGACCAATGCTGTAGCTCCTCAATTCTCTGTATTTCCTCTTCTTTGAATGGCAGATCCCACTAAGCACAGATGAGAAACACCTGCTCTTTCAGATAGTAATAATAATAATAATAATCATCATCATCATCACTGATCATCATCTTTATTGATTAGCCCGTGGGCCATATCAAGGTGCAGAGTTCCAAACACATGTTATACTAAAATGCAATAAAAACATTTTAGAATGGAATTAGTTAAAGTATAATTTAGGATAAAATAGAAATAAAATACAATTTAAAATGAAATTAGAATCAAATACGGCAATTTAAGAGGTAGATAGACCAAATATGATAAAATTATATTTCACTATCACCCCTACAATCGACCCCAACCAGTCTCACCTATTCTGATCTCAGCCGAGTCATTTTGCTCAGGTATTGTGCTGTGTTAAATGCAATTTTCAACATCTTTCAGATGTTCCTAAATGACCTCACATCCCTCACTACTGGAGTTGCTAACGGGGACAAGAAGTCCTCTCCACCCCAAAGTACCTAAACTCTGTCTCCTTTCCATTCCCACGAACAGCTTACTGGTTGGTGATGAGATCCCACCGAAGGCTGGAGGAAGGGTCTCTGTCTGGTGTGGCCCAGCACGAGGACAAGGTGACCACAAAGCGGCTGGGGTCAGCTCCCAAAACCTTGATGCCCACATAGGCTTTGTGGTTGACCGTGAGAAAAATAGGGCTCTGGGCAAACGGTTTGCTGTACTGGGGATCTTGGTACAAGGTCATGATGGCCTGGTAGTTCCCTTGGCCAGAGGAGATGGTCATGTTAATGATGCTATCAAAGGAATAAAAGAGAAGAGAATTATCATGCTTTTTGTCAAAGTTATGGAGAAAGCGTGAAGGAAACATCACAAGTTCTCAGAGATAACTGTGTTGTAGGAATGGGGGATATGGGAGAGAGATAAGAAGAAAATAGTTAAGAAACAGCAGAATGGAAGCCTTGGTGAGACTCTTGGCAGAGACTTTTATTTAGAAGATCCTGTAGGGTTGGTTTAACACTATGTAAGAATTCTACAGAAATCTTTCCACATACAAATTAAGTTCTATAGGAATAAGAAGATCCTGGATCAAATTCTGAGTCTTCTTTAATACATGCTTACAATACGGCTAAGCTAAATGTCTGGGCAGGGTCTCAAAGCACTAACTTTGCTTAAATTAAGCAACTCTGGTGAGGGACAAATCCTTCCTTCTAAAAAGAAAGTATGACCTGCATTTGTTACATACCAGGAGTATGTTGAAAATATCACTAAACAATTTATGTGAAACAGACACTTCAAACAACAATCTTAGCCAGATCGGTTATAAACATAGTAGCTGCATTTGTATAACATACTAAGGCAGGGGTGGGGAACCTTGGCCCTTTTATGACTCATGGACTTCAACTCCCAGAATTCCTGCGCCAGCCATGCTGAGGGGAAAGGGAGAGGTTTCCATGCTGAGCCATGCTGGCTCAGGAATTCTAGGAGTTGAAGTCCACAAGTCATAAAAGAGCCAAGGTTGCCTACCCCTGCACTAAGGCTTCACTGTGATAAGAGCAGTGTTACTCAACTTGGCAACTTTAAAATGCGTGGACCTCAGCTCCTAGAATTCCTCAACCACAGACATGTCAAACTTGCGACGTCACGCAACGTATCGGAGCTTTTTTGCCATTGCTGGCAATAGGGTGGGCGCGGCTCCTGTATGATGAAACTGGCCCGCGGGCCAGCAGTTTGACACCCCTGCTCAACCAGTCAAAGTCCACACATCTTAAAGTTGTCCAGATTGATAAGCTCTGGGTTCAACTTCTTGTGGTTCAGTGTAACTCAGATTGTTTGATTTAGATTATGATTCAATCTATTGAGTAAACCCTAAATAGTAACCAAGGAAGCAGGATCTGTGAACTCCAGTAATGTATTTTTACATCATTGTAATGCATCATAAGACACGGCATCACCGTGCATCGGTTTTTACTCCGATGTACCCACCTGGAGATGCAATGCCTCAGTGGTAGTATATCAATATTGTAAATAATTCTAAGTAATGAGTGGTCTATTTTTGCCCAGATTTCAAAAAGAAAGGACTGGGCTATTTAGGATTTTTGAGGAAGTTCTGCCACCTAGCGGTAGAGAAGGAAATTCTAACCACATTATGGAATGATCCGGAGATGTTATCTTCTCAACATTCACATCAGTGGTGGGATTCAGCCAGTTCACACCACTTCAGCAGAACCGGTAGCTAGTATTTTGTTGCCCAGGCCCAGAATGGACTTCTGGAAGAGGCATCCACATAGAGAACCGGTTGTTCACATATTTGAATCCCACACTGATTCACATATTGGCTCTTTCCCTAGTGATCTCACTGCTGTCAGTTTTTTTCCCCAGCTTCAGTTCAGATTTGAAGCAGGGTGCCACAGAATAGAAACCAGACAGGAACATGCAGTCCACGTACCACTCAGGGTTCTAGAGCAGGGGTGTCAAACTCAATTTCATTGAGGGCCGCATCAGTATTACGGTTGTCCTGGGGGGGGCAGGTAGGTGTGGCCAGGGTGGGCACGGCCTACTGGGTGGGCATGGCTGAAGTGGGTGTGGCCTACTGGTGGGCATGGCCAGCTCTACATCATTCGCGTCAAGGGTGCCTGTGGGGGCCTGGGTAGGAGTGGGACAGATCTGAGGGTCTCTGGCAGAAGGGGGTGGGACCAGGACAAGTGCCAAGGCATAGTCAACTGGAAGAGCCTGCTGAAACCCCTCCCCTGGAACCCATCAAGCCGGATATGTGAAGTAGGCGAGGGCCATTTGCTGGCCACTTCCAGGCAATGGTGCATTTCTTCAGTCTTCACAAAGGGTGACACCTGCCCAGCATGCACCCAGGGGGTGGGGCTGATGCAGCAGGGGCCGGTCCCTTGTTGTTTCCAGGTGGCCTTGTGGAACTAAGACTGAATGCGTTTCAGCATAAATGGCCACCACAAAATTATACATTGGCTCCCGGCTAGCCTGGTCCAGGGCCAAGGCAGTGGGGGCCGTTCCCTCACTGTTTCCAGGATGGCTTCGCAGGCCACATGAAACCATGTCATGGGCCACATCCAGCCCCCGGGCCTTGTGTTTGACATGTCTGTTCTAGAGTGTGAGGTGTGTAAGAAAGGAAAAAGGAGAGGGAAACAGCAAATAAGGAAGCAGCAAATCCTTCACACCTGGAAGACAGCAGGAAAATTGAACAAAAAGTACACAAAAGTAAACAGCGTGGTAATGTGTGGGATTTTAATAAGAAGGAAGAATGCAAGCATGGGAAATTTGTCCAGCTGAACTCACTCATGGATGGGGTAGATGACGGGTGCTATGGAGAGATTGATGTTTAGTGGGAAAGCACAGGAGAAGCGCAGGAAAAGAAACCGGTCTCGGCTGATCATCCCGCCGTAGGTGTTCTCCAGATGACCCTGCACTACGTTGGTGTAGATAGCATGGGTTGTATTTGCCTAGAAAGAGCGGGAGAGAGAAAAAATTGGGATGAAAAAGAAGAAGAGGACAATTTCTTCTTGTTGCAACATTTGTTATCTAGGAATATGTTAATCCAGGAATAGACAACTGATTTAAAGGCAGTCCTCAACGGACCACCAATCAGGATTGGAACCTCTATTGTTAAGTGCTTTTGTTGTTGTGCCTGATTTTACAACCTTTTTTGTCATGGCTGTTAAGCAAATCATGGGGTCGTTAACAAATTGGCTTCCCTCATGGGTCTTGCTTGTCAGATGTCCCCTTAGAACAAGGGTCTTCAAACTTGGCCCTTTTATGATTTGTGGCACGCTGGCTGAGGAATCCTGGGAGTTGAAGTGCACAAGTCATAAAAGGGCCAAGTTTTGAAGACCCCTGGTCTGGATGCAAGCCTGCAGTTTCATCAAAATGGCCGACTGAGGAATTCTGGGAGTTGAAGTCTACAAGTCATAAAAGAGCCAAATTTGAAGATCATTAATGGTGATCCCATGACCCTAGGACAGTCCAACTGTCGTAAATTCATGCCAGTTGCCAAACACCCAAATTCTAATCCCATGACTATGGAGAAGGTACATTGCTTGTGAATGTCCATGGAAATTCTCAATCATGGTTGTCCCAAAGGCGCTTTTTCATGAGGCAACTGGACTTTCTTGTTTTTCTTTGAAGACATTTTGCTTCTCATTCAAGAAGCTTCTTTAACTCTGACTGGATGGTGGGGAAGGGAAGGATTTATATTCCTTGCAGACAGCCGGTCATTTGCTTCTTTTAGAGAGTCGTTGAAGCCACTAAAAGAATGCAAATGCCCCGTTGTCTGCAAGGAATATAAATATAAATAAATTTAAATCCTTCCATTCCAGTCCAAGCTGAAGAAGCTTCTTGGATAAAGAAGCGAAACGTCAGAGCTGAAGAAGTTTCTTGGATAAAGAAGCGAAACGTCTTCAAAGAAAAACAAGGAAGTCCAGTTGCCTCTTGAAAAAGTACCTTTGGGATAATGCTTGTGAATGCAAGGTTAAGTCATAAGTCACTTTCTTTAGCACCCTTGTAACTTTGAACAGTCATTAAACAAATGGTCCTAAATTGAGGACTACCTGTATCTTATTAATCTGGCTTTAGTTTTGTGAAAGGCTTGTCTAGAACTGCCCTTCACCTGATTCTTTTGACAGCAGGTCTTCCAACTAAAGCAGGGGTAGGCAACCTTGGCTCTTTTGTGACTCGTGGACTTCAACTCCCAGAATTCCTGAGCCAGCATAGCTCAGCTTGGAAACCTCTCCCTTTCACCTCAGCATGGCTGGCTCAGGAATTCTGGGAGTTGAAGTCCACGAGTCATAAAAGAGCCAAGGTTGCCTACCCCTGAACTAAAGGAATGACTATGTTGGTGCATCTCAGGTGCTTCTTGCTTCTGCCTACCTCCATTTGGGTCCCACAGGTTTTCTGCATTGTGTCAAAGTAGAAGACGAGTCTGTCCCCAACTAAGGAGCCCGTGCAACTGGGGTCAGCGAGGTGGAGCCTTTCAGCAGAGAATCCATCAGTGAAAAGGAGGCAACGGGAGAGAGAGACCGTACTTCTGCTGCTGGTGCAGAGCAGCTGGTAATCTGCAAAAAAATGAAATCGCCCATAAATGATATTTGGCTTAACAGAATGACAGAGTTGGAAGGGACCTTGGAGGTCTTCTAGTCTAAGCCCCAGCTCAAGCAAGAGTCCCTATACCATTTCAGACAAGTGGTTGTCCAATCTGTTCTTAAAAACTTCCAGTGTTGGAGCACTCACAACTTCTGGAGGAGAGTCGTTCCACTGATTGATTGTTTTCATTGACAGGAAATTTCTCCTAGGTTGCTTCTCTCCTTGATTAGTTTCCATCCGTTGCTTCTTGTCCTGCCCTCAGGTGCTTTGGAAAATAGCTTCACTCCCTCTTCTTTGGAGCAACCCCTGAGATATTGGAAGACGTCCCCCCTCGTCCTTCTCTTCATTAGACTAGACATACCCAGTTCCAGCAACTGTTCTTCAGTCAGAGATTCTGTTTACAGATGATGAGTCACTTCATTGAACCAAATGGTGACAACCAGGATCATGTTGATTTCTTTTCCTAAATCAAACCAATGGGTTGAACTGGATTTGTCCAAACAGAACAATTAACTTTGCATTTCAGATGGAAATGTTTTGATGTTTGGAATGAAATGGACACTTTGAAAATGGATCAGGATGATTTATATCCCCCTAGAAAATCTCTTGGTCTAAAAAAAAAAATCTGACATTCTGTTGACAATTCTTCTGCATTTTAATACCCATTTTCTCCCATGAGATGGAGAAGAATTGGTCTTTTGTTTGATTTTTATTTTCAAAAGAAAATGCCCAAGAATAGGAGGTGGGGCTCTTGCTGTTTGGTTATGAGATAACAAAAGCGTAGATGCAATATGACAATAATCCCTTCAGCCTGGCTTCTCTTGTTTCTGAATATAGGTAGTCCTTGTTTAATGACCAGTCTCTTAGCAACGGTTCAAAATTACAATTCCCCCCCCCCCAAGGTACTTTACAATCAGGCTCCAGAGTTCCAATGGTCACACCCCTCCCCCCTGTGGTCACATGATTGCATTTTGTGCATTGGCAACCAGCTTGCATTTATGAATGTTTTTAACGTCCCACAATCATGTGACCATAATTTTTGGCAGTTTGGGCCAGTTTGGTGTTTATTGGGTTCATTTAATGACCAGTAGGTTTGCTTAATGACCAAGGCAAAAAAAAGGTCATAAAATTGGGCATGGCATATTGTCACCTGCTGAATGACCACATCTTATGACCATAATTCTGGGCTCAATGAAAGTCGTAAGTCGAGGACTACCTGGATTCCCCAAGTGAAGCCATCACAAAGGAATTCTTCAGCAAGCAGGAAGGAGCAGGGAGACTCCTGAGGGATGGAGATACGGTGTGTTACGGAAACACGTTGCAATGGAAATCTTGGCCATAGTGCAACAGTTAAGAATGAGATGGAGGAGCAGAAGAAGCAAGGAAGGAAGGACGGAGGGAGGGGACTTTTCAGGAAACCGTGGAACAGAGTTGAATGATTAAGCTTTGGAAAGGCTCCGCTGGAGCCACTGAACCCAGATAGAGGAAGATAAAGAGCAGAGAGGCTGGAAATGAAAGGCTGAACGTCAGTTCATGCATAAATACATTTTTCCTCACTTGACGCCAATTTCAAGGAAGAACAACTCGAGGGTTGTTATATGGATGCCAAAAACAGAAGTCTGGATTAAGGTTTTTTTCTTTAAAAAAGTCTTCATGCAGCTGCAACCAGAGGATCAAAGCCCTTCCCCTTTTTCACACGTGAAGCTTGTAAAAAAAACGGGGCAGGACTTCCATCCCCTGGTCACAGAACCAATAAAGGAGAATATTTGTAGCTCAGGGTTGAAATGAAGGGTCCTTGGTGCTCTCCGAGCTTCCTTGTTTTCTTGCAGACGTTTCATTACCAAACGAGGTAACACCATCAGTGCCATCTTGACTTTTGACACCGGCCCCTGCAGACTCTTCTGCGGCAGCGATTTTGAACGTGAACCAAATTTGCATTCAAAGGCAAACAGTACAAAGGGGAAGACTGGAAATCAGCGCAGGCTTTTGCTTACCATAGTCAGCTCTTTTGGTGGGGCTATAAGATTTGTGGCAGAAGCAGCCCCATTTTCCTCCCCTTTCCCCACACCACTCCTCCTCTCCACAAGCCAAGTCAAGGCAGGGGTCAGCGGCAGCTGCAAAAATACAACAAACCCAAGAGGTTTATTAGCAATCGGCTTGGTCCTCGTGATATTCCTCTGCCCTTTCTTTGATTGAGCAATAATGGCAAGACATGATTCAGAGCATCTCAGCAATCTCAAGGTTATTTGCTGCGGATCTGCAGAAGTTTCATTAGGAATCAGATTTGTCAGCCTAAAGTAGCAGCCAATAAAGATAAGATAAGATAAGATAAGATAAGATAAGATAAGATAACCTTTATTGTCATTTTTTTACTGTGGGCACAACGGCACACATCAAAAAATGAAATTTAGTTGCCCGCTCCCAAAGTGAAACACATACATGACACACACCTAAACATACTATATACAACATATGTATAGACCCACACCCCTACATATATATAGCAAATAAATATTAAATGCTGTCCATCTTGAATATATAACGGAAGGAGGACGCTTGAGAGTTCACAAGGTTAATGCTGTATGGAATGAAACTCTGGCTGAATCTGGATGTTCTGCTACGGATACCATGAAGTCTCCTCCCAGAAGGTAACAAGGAAAACAGGTCATGAAGAGGATATGTAGTGTCCCAGATAATCTTACGGCCCCTGCTCAAGCAACGCTTCTGTGCTATGTCCTGGATGGGAACTACCAATGATCTTTTTGGCCATCCTCACCACTCACCTGTCCGAAGCAGGGATGCTTCCAAACCAGACTGTGATGCTGTATGACAGGATGCTCTCGATCATCCCCCTGTAGAAAGTGGTCAGGACAGGGGAAGGAAGACGTGGTCTGTTGTGTTGAAGATATCTGGGGGGGTGGGGGGGGCTGGAAGTGGATTTATGGAACGGACACTGAATCATTGCCTACCCTAAACATATCTTGTTTCTCTTTGTGCATAGTGTTTTTTTCCCCCTTTTTTTTTCTTCTTTTAGCTTTCTCTTCTATATCTTATCTATGGAGATTTTCAGTCATCCAGGTCATGGTTGTTGGACAATAAAACATAGATACTCACGGCATTGAACGGAAGCCCTCCAGTCCGGGGTCTGAATCCCCTCAAGGAGGCACATTTGTTCATAAGCTGCAAGGCTGATGCACAGCATGTTGTGATTCCTCCCGTAATGGCATAAATCATACAGGCAGGCCAAATAAAATGGGGAAGGATCCACATGCCAGTAGCACCTGGCAAACGGTCCCATTTGGCTGACCAAAATCCCACAGAGCTCTTCGTATTCCTGCAGATTTTCACAGGGCTCCAGGGTGGAATTGTCATCCATACACCTTAATAAAATAACAATAACAACAAAGCAAAAGGTCTTGGTTTTGTTAGAAGCTCCGCAGCAAAATGTAAACAAATAGAAGAGGAGATTTTGTATCTTTTTAATAGGATAGGATAGGATAGGATAGGATAGGATAGGATAGGATAGGATAGGATAGGATAGGATAGGATAGGGTAGGGTAGGGTAGGGTAGGGTAGGGTAGGGTAGGGTTGGGTAGGGTTGGGTAGGGTAGAATAGAATAGAATAGAATAGAATAGAATAGAATAGAATAGAATAGAATAGAATAGAATAGAATAGAATAGAATAGAATAGAATAGAATAGAGCTGGAAGGGACCTTGGAGGTCTTCTAGTCCAGCCCCCTGCTCAAGCAGGAGGACCTATACTATCTCAGACAAGTGACTGTCCAGTCTCTTCTTAAAAATCTCCAGTGATGGAGCGCCCACGATTTCTGGAGGAAAGCTGATCCACTGGTTAATTGTACTCACTGTCAGGAAGTTTTTCCTTAATTCCAGGTTGCTTCTCTCTTTGGTCAGTTTCCAACCATTATTTCTTGTCCTGCCCTCTGGTGCCTTGGAGAATAATTTGACCCCCTCTTTTTGTGTCAGCCCCTCAAATACTGGAATGCTGCTATCATGTCGACCCTGTTTTTTCTTTTCTCAACTTTGGCAGCTTGAAGCTGTGTGGACTTCAACTCCCAAAATTCCTCAGCCAGGGGAAGTTGAAGTCCACACATCTTCAAGTTGCCAAAGTTGAGAAACACAACTCTGGCAAATGCAGGAAATTAAGCAAGAATGTTTTATCAAACATGTTGTTGAATATTCTTAATGATCAGATGCCTTCCTTGGTGTGCATTATTAGCAATAGCATAAAATGTATTCCTAGCTCGATAAAAAGACAAAAAAAAGAGAATATCGCAATCTAGTAATACATCTGTATTACCATCAAGCTGTGGCAGCTTTTCTTTCCTACACAAATGTGCAATATAAGAGCCGAGGTGGCGCAGCAGTTAGAGTGCAGTACTGCAGGCCACTTTAGCTGACTGTGTTCAGCAGGTCAGCAGTTCAAATCTCACCGGCTCAAGGTTGACTCAGCCTTCCATCCTTCCGGGGTAGGTAAAATGAGGACCCAGATTGTTGGGGGCAATGTAAAATATATATATCTATATACATTGCTTACTGGTGTACACTGCTTAGAGAGTGCTTGCGCTTAAAGCGGTATATAAGTCTCATAAATAAATAAATAAATAAATAAATAAATAAATATTTCCATCTATTTTGGAATGCAAATTGAATTTGATTTCATTGGACGCACAATGGATCAGTGAGACTTGATATGTCATCTTTGAATCTTTCCTTACCCTGCTGGGCTGGTCTCTATTTTCCAGGCATTGCCAAAGTGCAAATCATTGTGGGCTCTGCTTCCATCAGGCAACACTTTATCATCCTCTGGAATACCATTAAAATTCCCGCACATTCCACACACCTTCCCCTGATACTCTGGTCCCACTTTGATGAACAGAGTGTGTTGGCCATTATAATGGATTTCTACATTTGCTGCTAATTTTATTATCACCATATTTTTTATCTTGGAAATGGAGCCTGTGAGCAACAGGATATGGGGCAGTTCCACCACTTCATGGTTGACCTGAAAAAGGAAAGTAGAATTAGGGAAATAGGTAGATAGATAACCTTTATTGTCATCTTTTAGTGGCACACATTAAAAACGAAATTTTGTTGCTTGCTGTCAAAAGTGTTCCCATACAGTAAGTGGGATAAGTCATATCTAATTACAAATGTGATCAAGGAAGTTTTTATTCCTTTCCTATAATGTTGGAATTTGGAGTCATTCATTACAGATGAATGGTGGAAATTTTAGGAGATAAAAGTATTTATCCACACGTGCAGTAATAGCTATATTTTAGAATAGAATAGAGTTGGAAGGGACCTTGGAGGTCTTCTGGTCCAGCCTCCCACTTAAGCAGGAGAACTTATACCATCTCAGACAAGTAACTGTCTAGTCTCGCCTTAAAAATCTCCAGCACCCACAATTTCTGGGGGCAAGCTGTTCCACTGGTTGATTGTCCTCACTGTCAGGAAGTTTCTCCTTAATTCTAGGTTGCTTCTCTCTTTGATCAGCTTCCAACCATTGTTTCTCATCCTTCCCTCTGGTGCTTTGGAGAATAACATGACCCCCTCTTCTTTGTGGCAGCCCCTCAAATACTGGAATACTGCTATAATGTCTCCCCTGTTTCTTCTTTTCTTTAGACTAGCCAAACCCAAGTCCTGCAGCCGTTCTTCATATGTTTTAGTCTCCAGGCCTTTGATCATCTTAGTTGCTCTTTTCTGATTTTTTTCCAAACTCTCAACATCTTTGATTATCAACTCTGATTATTTTAAAGGGAATTAGATTAATTATTGAAGAAAAAGGCCATTAGTAGTCACAGGCCAGCCCCAGATTCAAACACAACTTGTTGCTGGGGGTCATAAGGAGGACAGCAACAGACTTCCAATAGACATCTAATAGACATCAGAGAAGAGAATGCTGGACTAGATGAACCATTGGCCTATTCTAGCTAGGATGAGTAGAACCAGAATATATGGTGGTCTAGGATCCTAACATTAATTTGTGCAAACTCTGACTACTCGCTGGAGAAGTTCTACCCTACCATATGAGGAGACCTTTCTTCATGAAAAGATAAACAATAGTAACTTGCAGAATACCATCTCTTCGGTGTTCAGAAACATCCTGGAATGGGAATTTGGCAGAAGAGAAAGGCTCAAAAGCAGTGGTTCTCAACCTGTGGGTCGGGACCCCATTTGGGGTCGAATGACCATTTCACGGGGGTCACCAAACAACGCAGTCCGCCATTTTTTCCCCCTTTTCCTTAGTTGTGCTACTCCCTTTTATTCTATTGGCTTTCAAAAGCCAATAGGAATTGTCCAGGCTGTCTCTGCCCTGCTGAGCCCGCCAAAAGTCCCATTCTGCAAACGGTGCTGCACCAGTTGAATAGTCCTCGACTTACGACCGGTTGAGTAGTCCTTGACTTATAACCGGTTGGGGGTCGCGACATTAAAAAGGTTGAGAACCACTGCTCAAAAGGAATTGTGCTACAGTGAGAATCACATATGGCAATATTCCACATACCTCTACAATGGGACCACTCCTTAGGACAATATGGAAGCTTAGCGTGCTGCTCCACAACCAGATTTCCACTCGAGTTACAAAAGACACCGGAGGGTTTCCCCGGTGTTGATTCCATGCCACAACCCGGAAGAAGAATGGAGAGGAGGCATTGCAAGTCTTTGAGATCTCGTAGGCACAGGTGCCTTGGAAATGTGCCACCGAGCCATCAAAGGTGAAGTAATGAGGGTCCCCAGTCACTGTGCAGGTTCCCCATGGTGAGTGACAGCCTAGTTTTCCATCCTTCGCAGTACATGTCTGTTCAGGATTACAACTGGCAGCCACACAGCGGAAGTCAGAGGGGCCATAACAGCTGCACTGCTCGTGGCAACCAGGCAGCCAGACCCGGTCCCCAATCTGCAATGCACCCAAAAGAAATATGAACAATGAAGTTCATGGGATTATGAAGCTCAAGCAACACCTGTAAATGCAACTCCTCGGTATCGTGCAACGTGGTCAGAGTGAGCTCATTTACCCATTTTATTACTCCTCTGAAAATGTCCTCTAGAGATGATTTTGTCCTTAACTATGAATAGTTATTGCTGGCTTAGTGATGGCTTAGATCAGGGGTTCCCAATCAGGGGTGCGAGATGATATTCCAGGGGTGCGAAAACTTGGGTTTTCAAAATTATAGTTATATGCATAATTCGTTGCGGTTATTTTGAACTTCTGTAAGGGATGCGAGAACATATCAGAAGCGTTCTAGAGGTACGGGGTATAGAAAAGGTTGGGAACCACTGGCTTAGATCTTCTAGAGATCCTCTAGAGATGATTTTGCCCTGGCTTAATGATGGCTTAGATCAGTGGTTCTCAACCTGTGGGTCGGGACCCCATTTGGGGTCGAACGACCATTTCACGAGGGTCGCCAAACAAGGCTGTCCGCCATTTTTTCCCCCTTTTCTTTGGCCACGCCCTTGGCACCCGGTGATGTATAAGTGGTTGGGGGTCACCACAACAAGGGGAACTGTATTATGGGGTTGCAGCATTAGAAAGGTTGAGAACCACTGGCTTAGATCTTCTTCACTGTTGGGTTTTTACCCTTGCTTACTGTATTATATTTGACAAGGATGAAATCTCTCTCTCTCTCTCTTTCTTTTGAGATGCATTTAGAACAACTTTTCTGCTCTCACTAAGAGGCATCTGACTAAGCTATTTCTGCCAGAAACATTTGACCAAATAAAATGAACTGACTTTTGCCCTTGAAACAGAAGTCTGATTTTTCCCAGAAGAGTTGGGAGTGAGCGTGATACGTAATTATTCATGATACTTTAAGTACTATTTTTAACTCTGTTTATTATTATTACTTTGATCTGGATTGCTCTGTTATTCTTCTGTATTTCCTGGCACATGCTTGCTCATAATTTATACTTTGAATAAAAGCCTTGGCTAATTTGTAACATTTACTGTCTGTTTCAGAGTTCAAAATCCATCTTCACTGCTAAAAACGGATATTATCACACTTAAAACAGGATCAGGAAAAGGTCCTAGTTCCCCTCGTAGAGACACCACTTAGTTTTTCTCTCCTCTGTCAGCAAGGAGAAGAAAGAGGAGGTCAACCAGAATTCAAGGAAGATGAGGGGACAGTCTCAAAATCATCTGGATAAGCCTGACTCAATTGCTGCTTTCAGCACCATGGGTCTCTTGGATATTTGTGGTTCTAGATTCTAACAGAATATCAGTGGCCAGGACAGCTGTCCTGGCATCCCTAAGGAAGCTTCTTTCAAGACCATAGTGGAAGTTGAAATGGAGGTTACTAGCATTCTAGGTCAAAACTAAGGGAAGTTCAGGAGAGACTTTATGCCATAGCAGTCACCCAATATTATATGGTGTCACCTGGTCAGGATCTAGGATTTTACCTTATAAGTCAGCCCATTGTATATGCAGCCACACTGCTGTTCTGGAATGCAACTGTCTCCATTGCGCAAGTACCCTTGGTCACAGAAACATCCTTCAGAGCACGTGGGAAGGCAATGAAGCTCGACCCAAACATGCGAGCAGACATCCTGGCAGGGAGCCCCACAGAGTTCATAGTGGCTGTTGGTCTGGCAGTCGAGGCCTATTCAAGAAATAAAAAAACAATCCTTTTATCAATCACATGTTTGAAGCATTTAAAACTTTATGCTGGCTTACCTAAGAACCGCTGACCTAAAATGGAGAAGATCACAGGATATTCAGAATAGACATATTGAAATATTCTCCACCTACCACAGACATCTTCTATCCTCCAAGATGAGATGGTGACATTGGCTCTCTGACAAGCTGCAACATATATCTGAATGGAGTGACATAGGATGCTATTGTCTCCAGAGGAGGCGTAAAGGTCAAAAATGCAGTCTGTGAAGAAGGACAATGGATCAACTTGGAGGTGGCAAGAAGAAAATGGTCCATCTGGATTCTGGATGATCCGACACAGAGATTTAAAGTGAGTGAGATGTTCTCCTTGTTCAGACATTGGAATAATGGCAACCGTATTAGCAAGATTAGTTTCTGATCTCCAGTTCAGGACAAATTCCAATATGTCCTCTGAAGTTGAGCCATTTCTCATCATAAAGTCATCCTCCATGAGTTCATTGAAGTTCCCACATAGACCACAAGCCAGGCCCCGGTATTCAGGGGAAAGGGTAATAAAGAGATTGTGACCTGGGTCATAATTCACTATTAAGCCAAACTCTGTTTTTAAAACAGTATAAAATCCATGTTGATAAATGGTGATTCCTAAAGTCTGGATTTGAACTGGAAGGTTTACTACCACTCCATCAATCTGTGTGAAAGATGAGAACAAAGAATATTTATTGGTACCAATAGAAAACTCAGTAGCAAAAATTACATAACATGAATTTGGCTTTGGGATCTAATAAATTGGCATCGTTCCTCCAAAGCAGCTAAGGAAGAAGAGATTGTTGAAGAGAAACCACAGATGTGATGTACTGTAAGTGTCAGAAGCCTGATGTTTAACTACATTGGAACTGCAATTTCTAGCATCGCCAAACTGTTGTCTCACATCATCTGAAGAGCATCAGGTTAAGAAAGACGGAGTTTATCCTTACCAGCCCAAATTTCCACTGGTTCAATTCACAAAGAACAAAACAATTACTTAGGTATTGATCTTATTTTATTTACCTTGACTGTTCCCTGATATTCTCTCTGCAGGTATATCTGAGTATTGTTCACTGATACAATAACTCTTGATAGTACAGATAAAGGGTTGTTGAGCAACTTTTCATTCTTCACTTCAACCCTGAAAGAAGGTAAAGACTTGGACGTTGGGCACAGTTCCACCAAGATGTATGTGGAGATACCTTGGAAGTTATACTGCTGTCCATCAAAGGTAGTATAGTGGAGAAATTTAGAAATTCGACAGATACCATCTGGCAGTGCATGGCAGCCAAATACTCCCTTCTGAGTGCCACAGAATTGATCAGGGCCACAGAAGGCCCCATTAGCTTCAATGGCAGAGATGGAGCCATCACAGTAATACTTTTTTTGACAACCTTCTCCTTCCAGGAAGAACGTTTCCCCTTTTAAGTAATATCGTCCATTGTAGCTGCAGCCACACTGCTCCCAAGGCACACAGTCAGTGCCACTCAGCACAAACCCTGTTTCACACTGGCATCC
Source organism: Crotalus tigris (assembly GCF_016545835.1). Classification (NCBI taxonomy): domain Eukaryota; kingdom Metazoa; phylum Chordata; class Lepidosauria; order Squamata; family Viperidae; genus Crotalus; species Crotalus tigris. Next base: position 2,650,197 of record NW_024100508.1, read on the forward strand.
TTCTACACACATGCTCTGGAAGCAGTTTGGAGGTCCAGTTGGTTGGGTGCAAGAGGCAGGGCAGGGAGAGCCACAAAGCTCGTAATAACTATTTGGTGGGCAAGTCAGTTCTGGAAGAAATAAGCATTGCCATTTAATCCAATATGAAAGAAATTGGCCAGAAAATTCTTTATGTAAAGGAAAATGAGATAGATTTAATATATATGTAGAGAGCCTATGGTCTTTCAAAGGTTGAATTCCAACTACTGTTAGTATTAATTTACATGGCCTATGATGAAAGATGATGACAATTGTCATTTAACAATATCTGAAAGACTGTACTGAAAAAGAAAGGAAGGAAAAAAATATGCAGATTAAAAATGTAAATATGGTGCAACTTCTTGTTCCATGTCTAGATCAAACTTTAGACTGCCAGAATGAAGCCACTTTCTTGGCTTGATGCTGGGCCAAAAATAAATCATTATCAGTACATGATGTGGAGCAATTGTCTGCCTTGGTATGTAGAGTACCTAACAAGAAAACAAGAACTTTTGAAACTATATTCAGTGAATTCAGTTATATTCAATTCAATTATATTCACTTACCGCACTCCGTAATTTCCCTCCAAGCCTGAATGTTGACGCCATGAATTTGACATTGCCAAGCATAGCTTTGGAGGGCTTCACACAGGCTTTTATGAGCACCTTGATTTGTGCAAAGGTCGATTACACAGTTTTCAATGTGGTTTTGAAGACCCATAAAATTCCCACATTCTTCAAATGGTCCCTCTCTATTGCTGATCATCCCACAGTAATTCTGAGATCTGAAGAGGGCTAGTTGAGTTTCACTGCATGTGGTTGGGACTCCAACCACTGCACAGTAGAAAGGGGAATCAGCTTTCTTCCAGCTGTTGCCAAAAATGTCTCTATTGTGAACTACAGAGCTGTTGGGAGTCCTGAAGTCCTGCTGATGGTTCTCACTGAAATTTCCACCAAGACCACAGAGGAAGCCAGAATAAGTCTCAGGAACAGAAACTGATACATAGTAAGACCAGTCATAGGAGATGGAGAGACCAAACTCAGTTTGAATGATGATGGACAATCCACTGTAATAGGCATAGAGTTTCCCAGAGGCCAAGATAACAGGCAGATTCACCAAAACACCATTGACCTAAGACCAAAAAAAAAAAAAAAAATGATGCTAGAAATCCTTAAGAATGAATGGATCAGCACTCCCCAAATTTTCTTCTAAGGATGATTAATTTAAGGTAAAAAGTAAAGATTCCCTTGAGTCAAGGTCTACTCAAAATAACTGCACAGAAATATCTACATGGTTTTCATAGGAATAGGGTGGACATAGCTTGGCATTGCCTCATTCTGGGATTAATACCCAAGAATCAAGATAGGGCAAGCTTGAGTTTCTTTCTCACAGTTTCTTATTTTTGGGGGCTCAACTTAGAATTTAGATCACTTTGGAGTCACGACTGAAAAAGAGTTCTAGGGCTAGATTCTAGGAGATTCTCAAAGGAAAGAGAACCTAACAACTTTGTGTTCAGACTCTTTTGTAGGCCACAGTGAAATACATGGGGAAATCCCATTGACAATGGAAATGAAACTAGGGTTAGGGTTAGAGTTAGGGTTAGGGTTAGGTCACTTTGGAGTCAGGGCTGAAAAATGGTGTGAGGCCTAGATTCTAGGAACTTCTCCAAGAAAAGAGAACCTAACAGCTTTTTGTTCAGACTCTTTTGTGAGCCGCAATGAAATACATGGGAAAATCCGATTGACAATGAAAATGAAACTAGTGTTAGGGCTAGAATTAGGGTTAGGGTTAGACGGGGCTTTTTGTGTCAGAATGCACAGAATGGCATTCTGGCACCTTTTTTCAACGGAATTTGTGGAACTAAAAAAAGTTCAATCAGACTTCCAACTTCTTGCGGAAAAAAAAAAGATCTCACAAGGAGTTGGAAGGTCTGACTGAACTTATTTTAGTCCCACAAACTGCATTTCCCTGCAGCAGAAGAGAAACACACCAGAGCTGGAAAGCAGGTTAGCAAAGAAATGCTTTCGGGAAGAGGGAGGAGCTGCGCTGGGAGGAGAAGCGGCAGGAAATGGGGCTGCCATTTCCAGAAGCGAGAAGGGAGGCGTGGGGCAATGCAGGGCAGCAAGCAAATGCTGTTCTGTGCTCTGCATCCCAGCACAGAGCTGTTGTGTTCTCTGTTCTCTGTGAGACAGGCGGCAAAGGACTGGCGGACGGAGGCGATGGATGAGGCTTGTGCCACCCGGTCACGGCGCAAGCCATGGGAGAGTTGGCGGAGGACAAGGAGGCAGCGGCTGTGCCTGGGCAGGTGATCTGCAGGGAAAAGTTTAAAGAAAACCCCTCCAACGGCGCACAGCAGCAGCGGTTCACCGTCACTCCCCCCGGCTCCGAAATGGTGGAGGGGGACCGGGCCTACGCCACCCATCCCATCCACCTTAGCATGGCAGTCCAGCTCGGGAGGGGAGTGAAAGGTTGCTGATCAAGGAATGGCCTGGCCGGGGGTGGGGGGGTGAGTTCAGGCACCTTTTTGCTTATAAAAAAAGCACTGGATTTATTTATACAGGTAGACCTCGATGTATGGCCACAACTGAGCCCCACATTTCTGTTGTTAAGTGAGGTTTGCCCATTTTAGGACCTTTCGTGCCACAATTGTTAACTGAATCACTGCAGTTGTTAAGTTACTAACATGGTTGGTAAGTGAATCTGGCTTCCCCATTGACTTTTCTTGTCAAAGGGTCACAAAAGGGGTTCATGTGACCCTGAGATGCTGCGACCGTCATAATTATGAGTTAGCTGTACAGCATCTGAATTTTGCTCATGTGACTATGGCGATGCTGTAAGGGTCATGATTGTGAAAAATGCTCATAAATCACTTTTTTCAGTTTGTTGTAACTTTGAATGGTCACAGGACTACATGTAGCTATAGCATATTCTCCTTTCCAAGCTCTGTTCAACAGTCTGCTTAATCTGCCATCTGCTAACACTTACTCAGACTTTCTTGAACTGCATACCTTGGACACTGGTTTTCACACCAGAATGCCCAATGATAAAATTCCTCACATGTTGCTGTACGCTGTGATGGCGCAGTGGTCAGAGTGCAGTATTGCAGGCTACTTCTGCTGATTGCCAGCAATTTGGCAGTTCGATTCTCACCGGCTCAAGATAGACTCAGCCTTCCATCTTTCCAAGGTCGGTAAAATGAGGACCCAGATTGTTGGGAGCAATAGGCTGACTCAGTAAACTGCTTAGAGAGGGCTGTAAAACACTGGGAAGCGGTATATAAGTGTAAGGACCCACCCCACTTTGCATCTTAAGAAGACAGAACTCTTGGAATAATTCTTCCAACAGGAATCCTTTATTAAGAGAAAATGGTTGCAGGCATGCTAGACAGGACTTGGGGTCCAAGCTCTCCCATTCAAGGTTTTAAGGGGTTCCCCAGTAGTCCCACCCAATCAACCCCCCTTCCAGTGATAGTTTCAAGTATCACAATTCCACCCCGTTTCTTCTTTCTTCCGTCTGGATGGAGACTTCAGATAACTACATGAAAGGCAAATACTCTTCTTTGTTAATGCTAATGGTCTCTGGTGCTAACGCTTTGAGGTTACAATAGGTTACAATAAACACACATTCAGCATTCAGCTCTTTGAAGTCTACTGAAGGAAGTGAGGGCCATAAAGCCCTTTGTTCTCCCCCTTCTCTCCCTCTTATGGCAGAATCCAAAGAAGGCAGAATTGGGAGTTTCTATATTTGATAATTAAAGATGAAATATGATTGGATTCTGACATCCGGCCCCTCTTAACAATAAGAGAGATCCACCTGAAAGAAAACACAAGTAAAAAATTTAGTTAGGCTTGTTAGGATACTCTGTGTGAAACTTCTTCAATAGCTTCGGGGCTCTGACGTGACGTTTATGGACCCACTCATTTTGTGAGGCAGGGAGGTGTTTCCAGGCAACTAGGTACTGAGTTGTTCCATGATATCTCCTAGAGTCAAGGATCTCTTTTATTTCGAAGTGTTGTTCCCCCTCCACCATGATTGGAGGTGGTGGGGGGGGGATTTTTGGCCGTAGAGGTGACTGATGCTCTCTTTTCAGCAAGCTGCAATGAAAAATTGGGTGTATTTGCCTGAGGTTTTTGGGTAATTCTAATTCTACTGTTACTGGATTTATGATCCTTTTAATTGGAAAAGGTCCTATATATTTTGGTCCAAGTTTTTTACAGGGCTGTAGGGACTTTAGGTATTTTGTAGATAAGTACACCATTTCTCCTATAATGAATGGTGTAGGCTCAACCCTTTTTTTATCGGCTTGTGCTTTGTATGCCCGCCTAGCTTCATCTAGTGATTTTCTGACTATTGGCCAGGTGTTTTGTAGGTTTTCCATCCATTCTTTCAGTGAAGGGATCGTTGGTTCTTTTGGGGTTAACTCTGGCATAGGGTTGAAACTTTGGCCGTTGGCTATTTGAAAAGGAGTGTAGCCTGTGCTGGAGTGGACTGCATTATTGTAGGCAACTTCTGCAAAAGGAAGTAAGTCCGTCCAATCACTCTGTTGGAAATTTAAAAAGCATCTCAAATATTGCTCAAGTACCGACTGGCACCGTTCCGCTTGACCATCTCCTTGAGGGTGGTGGCTAGATGTCAATCCCTGAGTGGTCCCTAAAAGGGATAAAAATTCCTTCCAAAATGCAGACGTAAATTGCACTCCCCTATCAGAGATGATGCGTTGGGGTGCTCCGTGCAATCTGTAAATGTGCTGGATGAAAAGTTTTGCTAAGGCCTTTGCAGTGGGAATTTTTTGGCAAGGGATAAAGTGCACCTGTTTGGAAAATAGGTCCGTGACTGTCCAGATAACAGTATTCCCATTGCTTTCAGGCAATTCCACTATAAAATCCATGGCTATTTCCCTCCAGGGGGCTGAGGGACTTGCCACTGGTTGTAACAGCCCTGGCGATTTCCCTTGCAACCTCTTTGCTGATGCACAGGTTGGGCAGCTGGCAACATAACTTTCTATGTCCTTTTTTATTGATGGCCACCAAAATTGCCGTTTAATTAAGTGTAAAGTTTTTACAAATCCAAAATGCCCTGCTGATTTTGTGTCATGGCAAAGTTGCATGAAAGTTAGTCTTTGAGTTGTTGGTATATATAACTTTTCCCCTACCCAAGGCAATCCGTCTCTCATTGTGCACACATGTTTGTTTTTCTGGAACCAATCATCTGTTTCCAAACTTTTTCTGAATTCAATCCCAGTTTGGCTGTCCAGTTGTGGTTTTATTTTGGCTTGGGTTCTTGTGGTTACTGGCGCTGCCAGTTGTGATTCTGCCATTATTGGTCTAGAGTCTGTGGTTCGTGCGCTGTTATATTGGGGCATGCGAGATAGTGCATCTGCCAGGAAGTTCTTTCTTCCTGGTAAATGTTTGAGCTTAAATTGGAATTGGTGAAAATGCTGGGACCAGCGGGCTTGTTTGGGATTGAGTTTCCTGGAAGTTTTCAGGGCTTCCAAATTTTTGTGATCAGTCCACACCTGGAAGGGGATTTTGTTGCCTTCCAGGAACTGTCGCCACGTGAGTAATGCCCAACGTATCCCATAAGCCTCCTTCTCCCATACGGGCCAGCGCTGTTCTGTTTCCGTGAGTTTCTTAGATGTATATGCACAGGGTTGCAATACTGCATCATCATTTTCTTGTAATAGCACAGCCCCCACTGCCACATCACTTGCATCTGCCTGTATTATGAAGGGTTTGTCCATGTCTGGGTGCCTTAGTACTGGTTCGGCAGAAAAAAGTCTCTTTAGTCTCTCAAACGCTGCTTGGCACTCCATTGTCCATGTTAGTGGCTGGCTAGGTTTTACTGAGGGTGTTCCCTTCGTTTTTAGTAAGTTAGTGAGGGGCAAGGCTATCTGTGCAAATGAGGGGATGAATTGGCGGTAAAAATTTGCAAAGCCCAGGAAACTTTGTAGTTGCTTTCTTGTGCGGGGTGGTGCCCATTCTAATACTGCTCTGACCTTCTCTGGGTCCATTTCAATGCCCTGTGGGGATATGCGATAGCCTAGGTAGTCTATCCTTTCCTGGTGGAATTCGCATTTTGAGAGTTTGGCATATAGGTGAGCGGCTCGCAGCTTCTTTAAAACCGCTCTGACAAGTTTGACGTGTTCTTCTTTTGTTTCGGTAAAGATAAGAATGTCGTCCAAGTAAACAAGGACCCCCTTAAACAGGTGCTCCCTTAGAACGTCATTGATTAGTTGCATAAAGACTGCAGGGCCCCCTTGTAATCCAAATGGCAAGACTTTGAATTGATAGCACCCCATGGGGCAGTTAAATGCAGTCTTCCATTCGTCCCCTTCCTTGATTCTCACTCGATAGTAAGCTTCCCTTAAGTCTAGTTTAGAAAAAATTTTCCCTTTCGATAGGTGTGACAGCATGTCTTTCATGAGGGGCAGCGGGTATAGGTTGCTTTCACTGATTGTATTCAGGGCCCTATAATCCACGCATAAACGTAAAGAGCCATCCTTCTTCTCTCTAAAAAGGACCGGGGCAGCCACTTTAGGCTTGGCTGGCTCAATGAAACCTCTCTCCAGGTTTTTTTTTATAAATCTTTCCATTTCCTCCTTCTCCTTTGGGCTCATGGAGTATAATCTGGGCTTCGGGAGTTTTGCCCCAGGCTTGAATTCAATGGTACAGTCTGTGGGTCGGTGGGGGGGAAGCTCATTCGCCCTCTCCTCACTGAAGACTTCAGCAAGGTCCCTATATTCCTCTGGTATTTCTGTTAATCTTTTTTCCTCTCCTATGGATGCTTTTTCTATTCTTGATTCTGGTAGCCTCCCTTGGGGTTTTAAGTCCATAGGGTCCCCCTTCGGGAATTTGATTTCTGTCGTCCTCCAATTTACCCAGGGGTTCCATTTTTTCAACCATTCCATCCCTAGAATCATTGGGCATTCCATACCTGGGGTCACCACAAACGTTAAGTCCTCTTCATGGTTGCCCAGGGAGAGATGTATTGGCAAAGTGGCTAGGGTAGCTGGCACCCCCCCTGCTATGGATCCATCTAGCTGGCCAAATGAGATTGGTTGTTCCAGTCTCCTGGATGGGATGCCCAGATTCCCCACTAGTGTTGGGCTAATGAGGCAGCGGGTACAGCCAGAGTCTATTAAGGCTTTCACCTTCACAGCTTCGGGCATGGGGGGGATTAATATAGTCACTGTTTTGAAGATGGGTGTGATGCATCCACTTACCAGGGGTTCGCCCTCCGAGCTGTCATCTGAGGCATCCACCGGCCCTATGGTGTAGGCTGGAGTCCTTTCCCCTTGGTAAGCAGAGGTGGGGTTTTCTGCAATTTCCATCATTCTCATGGCCGTTTCTTTTGGCTTAGCTGAATACTTTCCGGGTTTGTTGATTTGGGATCTGTCTGGGTTGTGCTGGGGGGCCTTTGAGCGGCATTCTACAGCTCGATGCCCTTCTCTTCCGCACTTGAAACATCTCATTTGCTTCTTGGCTGTATCCGATGATTTCACCGGTTGGTGTGTCAGCTCAGGCGGGGGGCGGCTCCATTGTTTTCCTCGGCGGTGCCTCTTCAATATGTCGATCTCTGCTTCCTCTGCCAAGACGTACCATTCCTCAAGTCGATGTGGGTCCCCTCGGGGCAGGCAAGCATCATATAGATCATAGTTTAGTCCGTCTTTGAAATGGCCAAGGAGGATGTCTTCTGGCCAATTCAGTTTGCTGGCAATGGCCCGAAATTCTTGTGTATACTCAGCCACTGGGCGTTTGCCCTGCCTCATCGTTGTTATTCTTTCACGGGCTTTGCGATCAGCCAGGGGGTCTTCAAATCGTCTTCTCAAAGAGGACATGAAACGGTTGAAGTTACTGAGTTCTGGGGCATTGGAGTCATGCAAGTTCACTACCCAATCCGCAGCTGGTCCATCCAGGGCAGATTGCACGATCCGGATGCGGGCTTTGTCGCTGGGAATATCCTGCCCATATTCCTCCATGTAGCTGAGGACTTGGGTTAGGAAAAAACCCCAAGCGTGTTGGCTCCCCTTTGAATTTCACTTCCAACGGTGGACGTCTTGGAATGGATCGGTGCCTCTGTTGTGGGTGGTAGTGCCTTCCGTCCAGATTGCCATCTGTGGTCCGGTAGGGGGTGGGAGCTCCTGGATCAGTAGATGTCCCTGGGGTTGCAGGTTCCACGTCCCCCTCGGTGTCTCTCCCTTTGCGGCTCCAGGAACTGGGGCAGCCGTAGGGTTCAGTATTCTCCTCTCCTAGGGAGCTGAGAGTTCTCTTCATCAGGTCAATAGCTTTCTCTAGGATCCAGTCTGAGTACGGTGCCCAGCTTCCTCCCTCTTCCTTTGCGTGCAGGGATTTCTCCATCTGCTGCTTCCATTCTGGTTGCTTGGTCCCCCGTCTCAGGGTCACCTTTCTTGATTCCTTTCCCCACTCACTTTTCTTTCCAACGCCCATCGACCAGCGAGGCTTGTGGTCCTGTGTCTCCACCACTTCTTCTCCTGAGGAATCTGGCCTCTCGGATCCCAACATCTGGCAAGGTTCCAACTGGGTCAGCGGCTCTCTTTCCAGGGAGTTTTCCCCCTCTCTTGCTCCATTGTCTGACATGGTAAATTTTTGCAAAATCCCCCGGCAAGGGTCTCCCTTCCAGGTGGATTAATTTTGCAAGTCCTGTCTAATGTAAGGACCCACCCCACTTTGCATCTTAAGAAGACAGAACTCTTGGAATAATTCTTCCAACAGGAATCCTTTATTAAGAGAAAATGGTTGCAGGCATGCTAGACAGGACTTGGGGTCCAAGCTCTCCCATTCAAGGTTTTAAGGGGTTCCCCAGTAGTCCCACCCAATCAACCCCCCTTCCAGTGATAGTTTCAAGTATCACAATTCCACCCCGTTTCTTCTTTCTTCCGTCTGGATGGAGACTTCAGATAACTACATGAAAGGCAAATACTCTTCTTTGTTAATGCTAATGTTCTCTGTTGCTAACGCTTTGAGGTTACAATAGGTTACAATAAACACACATTCAGCATTCAGCTCTTTGAAGTCTACTGAAGGAAGTGAGGGCCATAAAGCCCCTTTGTTCTCCCCCTTCTCTCCCTCTTATGGCAGAATCCAAAGAAGGCAGAATTGGGAGTTTCTATATTTGATAATTAAAGATGAAATATGATTGGATTCTGACAATAAGTCTAAGTGCTTTTCTATCGCTGTTGCTACTGGGAAGGCCCTTTCTTTAGAGTTTGCAGAATGCCCTTCTTACCTGCACTTTGCCTTCCTGTCCTTCTTTTGCAGCGATGCGCTCCCCATATACATCCAGCAGAACTTGCCTAGTCGAAGATGCTGCAGTGGAGTATCTGTGCCCATTTACTATGTGGATAGTGAAAGCAGGTAGCTTGCCGGGAGGGCCACAATACTGGGTGAGGACATACGTGCATGCTCCTTGGTAGCTAAAGGCTGCCCCACTAAAAGTGATAACATGAAAGTAGCCAAATACCCACATAGTCCTGTACGACACAGGATAACAGTCCCAAATACCATCCACAGCTTTGCATATCTCCAGAGGCCCACAGGTAAGCACTTGGCACTCAAGAGGGTGGCCAGGTTGTTTGCAGGTACACTTTTTGATGCAAGTGTCTGGCAGGACCACCTCTTCTCCCAGCTGATAGTTGCGGCCGTTGTGCTGACAGCCGCACTGTCCCAGGGGAATGCATGCGTCTTCGTTCAGGACGTGCCCTTCCTGACAGGTGCATCCTGCTATGCACGGCTCAGGGCATTTGATGAGAGCTGTGTGGTTGGCACAAGTGAGTGGGCAGGCTGTGCCACAGAAATCATAGTAAGCATTGGGTGGACAGGTAATAGCTAAGGAGAAAAGAAAACAAAAGGTTAAAATGAGACACAAACATCATCCATGTTTGGGAAGCAGGAAGGTTAAAAATAGGGTTTTGTAAGTCTTTGGTGTAGAAAACCAAACCATGAATTGGGGATGTAAAACTCTGTCCCTCCATCTCTGCTCATTCTGGATACTTGTAAATAAATATATCCCTAACTGGGACTTTGCTTAATAGGAAGCCAGCCGAAAATTGATATTAATAAGACGGTTCGTACTTTACAGGTAGACTTTGACTTACGACCACAATTGAGCGCAAAATTTCTGTTGCTAAATGCGACAGTTGTTAAGTGAATTTTGCCTCATTTTATGGCCCTTCTTGCCACAGCTGTTAAGTGAATCACTGCAGTTGTTAACGACACAGCAGTACAGTGAATCTGGCTTCCCCACTGGCTTTATTCATCAGAAGGTCGCAAAAAGTGATTACGTGACCCTGAGACATTCCAACTGTCTTAAATATGGGCTAGTTGCCAAGGGTCCAGATTGTGATCACATGACCATGGGGATGCTGCAACGGTTGTAAGTGTGAAAGAAATGCTCATAAGTGACTTTTTTTCAGTGCTGCTGTAATTTTGAACAGTCACTAAGTGAATGGTTATAAGTTGAGGACTACCTATAATTCCTAGAAACCTCCAAAGGAAACACAAGGCCAGAGGTCTTCAAACTTGGCAACTTTAACAGTTATGGACGTCAACTCCCAGAATTCTGCAGCCAGCCTGGGAGTTGAAGTCCATAAATCTTAAAGTTGCCGAAGTTGAAGACCACTGCACAAGACAGTCCAGGAAATCTCTGAAACTTTCCATACTTCAAAACTGGGGGGAAAAAAACCCCACATTTTCACACTAGGACGTTTTGAGGGACCAAAAGGAAAGAGGTTCCTTGCTCACCACATCCCAGCTCTTCCCTCCAGCTGGGCACCTGCACTCCGAGAGTCTGGCATATCTCCTCATAGGTTTCTATAGCCGCACACAACATGTCATTGTCTTGTCCGTACTGGCAAAGATCAAAAATGCAGGAGTTGTAATATGGAGCAGGATCCTCATGCCAGTGGCACTCTGAGAAAGGTCCAGATCGATTTGTGAAAATCTCACACTTTTGTTCCAGGTCTAGGTGATTTATGCATGGTGCAAGAGCACCTGTATCATTAGTGCATCTGAAAGGCAAGAAAACCTCATTATGTTATATGCAGACATTATATTGAGCCTTAATCGTATGGCATCAGTAGTTATCTGCTCTTTCATATAAAATAACTTTTTAAAAAATTCATCTTTGCTTAAATCAGTACTTTTTCAAATTTAGCAACCTGTAGATGCGTGGACTTCAACTCCCAGAATTCCCCAGCCAGGACACTGGGGAACATAAGGACATATGTTTACATGTACATAAAGGATATTGCAGGAGAAATTTGAAGAATGGGGACTCAAACTAGAAGCCAAAAGATGTCCAGGAGATGTTAAAGAAAAAAATGACAGAGGTAAACAAAAACACTTTGGAAGATCTACAGAATAAAGAGCTGAAACAAAGTTCATCTGATGCAGAAAAATTAGAACATACAGTAAATGTTGAAATATAGAAAGTTGAGATGGATAAATGATGGATGGATAAATTATTATTTTTTTGAGTAGACAAAAGGCACTATCTACATTTACTGGAGATTCTTATAGACTTTTTACATAAAAATGAAAAAAAACCTTGTGATTTATGGTTCTGATGTTTAGACAGGATAGATTATAGAAAGAAGATAATACAAAGATAATGTCCCTTTGAGAGAGAGACATTAAAGTATAAATATAAATTATCAGTGCTATGAAGAACATTGAAAACTCCTTTACATATTTTTCTTTTTTCTTTTTCAACTGTTTTTTCTTGCACTTTTTGCTTTCTTTTTTTTTACTTTATATTAAAATAAAAATCATACATAAAAAAGAAATATGGAAAATAAAAAATAAAATAAAAATATATGGAAATATATGACACATGACAATTAAAGTGGAAATACAAATGATAAGCAAAGAGAATGATTTAGATAATGACTTTTTATTGGATATACAAAAGAGATTTGCTAAAGTCTTGAAGAAGTTTTTGAGATGGGGAAAAAGAGAAACTGAAGACAAATCCAATTCTATAATAACATCTGAATGAATTAAAGATCAAGATTGCTAGAAGCCAAAAGAAGAAGTATAAAGTTGGTTTATGTGACCAAGGTTAAAAGAAGACAGGTTTCTATGACATTTTGGAAACCCTTCGTTCATTAATACTAGAACTGAAATGTTAATGATTTATAGATTTGAGTATGAATAAGGGGTGAGTTCTGGGAAAAAGAGATACTTGCATACAACCTTAAGGGGATGAAGAATTACTAAGTTTGTTTGTATTAGTTGTGATGAAGATCAGAAGTCATTTCTTTAAATATATTTTAAAAACATTATTTCTTTTCTTTCTATTTTCTTTCCCTTTCTATTCTTTCTTTCCCTTTCTGAGTTAAGTTTGTATGTCTCTTATTATATTTGTAAAAAGAAATCATTAAATTATTTCTAAAAATAAACATAAAAGATAAAGAAATCCATTATAAATCAAACTTACCTTGAGGGGCTGATGTCAGACATCCAAGCATTTCCAAATTCAGCATCATTTTTGCCTTTTTTCCCATCAGGCAAGGCTTTGTCATCATCACGATAGCCATTGAAATTCCCGCACATCCCACTCAGCTTCCCCCAATATTTAGGACCCACACGGACAAACAAAGCATGGCGGCCATTGTACTGGACCTCCAAACTGGGATGGGTTCTTACAATTAACATCTGGCTTCTCTTTGTGATGTTGGCTAAATGCTCTAGTTTTGCTGGCAAAGCAATTTGTCTCCCATCAACCTAAAAATAGAGTGGAAATCCAATTAGGCATGTAATCATTTGTATGGGGAGAAGAAGAAGAGCTGAGGGCTTTAGCACAATATGAAGCCCATATGATCTCACATGAAGGGTGAGATCCCAAAATATTGTAGCCATTGTTTTAATTATCCTTGTTTGTATTTCATAATCCTAATCAGGATGTTTTTGAGAAAAACGGGGGAACATAGGTTCCTATTCTATACTGTAATAGCTATGATCATTTGCAAACCGATTCATATTAATTTGAAGGCACTGGGTGAGATTAGACTCAAGGGAGAGTTTGAAGTAGTGGGACACATTTAATTCTTCTGGTGACCTGGGAAAGAAACCCCCTGAATTTTCTTTAAGCTCTCTTGAAGAAAACATGAGCTATAAGAATAATAATAGATTAATTAGGCTTAATCATTAGAGGCCAAATAAGAGTTAAAACTGGATATATATAGAACCGAATTTCATGTTTCTTATATCTCTGTATTATGAGAACATGCTTTCAAAAGCTCAGATTCAATCCCTACCATAGTTAAGAATGTCTTGTTCTTGGGAAAACTACCTATTCTAACATCATAGTGGACAAAGTCACTAGTTGGTTAAATAATTTACTTGGGTTTTTCTGTCCTAAGCATTGAAATTCTTGACTGATGCAGAATCATAGCAACTAAGAATTGGAGGGATGTATATGTGCCATTCCCTACTAATATATGGAAAAGTACAACATCCCAACAAATAGGACTTCAGCTTCTTCTTGAAGATTTTCAACAAAGATCAACCCATTGGATAATTTCATTGTCAACCTTATCTGGTAAGATTTAGTTAAAATCTAGTATTCTGTTATCTCAAGAAGTAACATATCTTTGCTCATATGTATGCACAACCAGCCAGATCTTATCTCTCTTTTTTCCAAACTAAATATTATTTCTTAAAACTTTTGCTATCATTATCAACATCATCATTCCATATTTTCCAAATGGTCATTGATTATGTTGATTTATTATACAGTTTTTTCCCTTCCTCCTCTTTTTTTTTTTTTGGCACGTATCTAGAAGTTGTCCTCACCTTCACATCTTTTCCTTGTTCCAAAACAATATGAGAACTGAACTGCTTGAAGCTAAGCCAAATGTCCACTCGGTAAATAAAAGATACTTGGGGATTCCGGAAATTTTTATTGGTAGCCACAACCCGGAAGGAGAAATCCAAGGAGGAGTTGCGTGTCTTTGAGATCTCATAAGCACAACTGCCCTGGAAATGGGCTATGGCCCCATCAAATGTGAAGTAGTGAGGGTCTCCAGAAACAGTGCAAGTGGTCAGCTGATTCTTGCAACCCAGCTTTCCATCCTGAATTGCACATTGCTGGCCAGGATTGCAGCTGGCTGGGATGCAGTGAAAGGTAGATGAATTCTCACAGCTGCACCTTTTTGTGCAACCAGAAAGCCAGAGAAGGTCTCCAACCTGATAAGTAAAGCAGTAGTTAATTAATCAAGACAACACTTGAACACTGTGCCACAGTCTGCCCATCTTATTCAGATCAGTTTCCTACCTCTGCAAAATAGGTTTTGTTTATCTATTTTACTAGATTTATTTCTAGTGTTCTTTTTGATATGTTTGACCTTGGGGTACTGCCCCTGCTGCTGCTCCTGTTTGGGGCTATTCCTCTTTTTATCATTGTGCAGCTTACGTGGTGGCTCATGTTTCCTTCTTTGAAGAAGATCTATGAAAGACTTGGGAATTGTTTCTTGGGAAGCATTTCAGATCCTATGAGATTTAAGTACTCTTTTTTTTCCTCCTTAAGACCTGCTCTTAAGCTATTTTAAGAGCCGTGGTGGCACAGTGGTTAGAATGCAGTACTGCAGGCTAACTCAAGAGTTCGATCCTAACCAGCTCAAGGTTGACTCAGCCTTCCATCCTTCTAAGGTCAGTAAAATATGGGTCCAGATTGTTGGGAGCAATATGCTGATTCTGTAAACTGCTTAGAGAGGGCTCTAGAGCACTGTGAAGCGGTATATAAGTCTAAGTGCTGTTGCTATTGCTATTTTAATGTTATGCATTCAAGATCTCCCTTCATTTTATCTCAGCAACAGACCCCATGTGGGGCAGGCTGGGCTGAAAGAGGGAGAACTGGCCTAAATCACCCACCAAGCTTCTATGGCTGAGGGGGGATGAGAACCCGGATCTTTTCACTCTTAGCCCACCACCTTCCCCACTACACCACACTATGTCACAAAATCACGAGTGAGGTCCAACTGTTGAAGTGGACTGAAGGTAGTCCTCAACTTACAGCCATTCATTTAGTGACCACTGAAAGTTACAATGGCACTGAAAAGCATGACTTATGAATGCTTATCACACAGCCATGGTCACATAATCAAAATTTGGACACTTGGCAACTGGCATGTATTTATGACAGTTGCAGTTTCCCACAGTCATATGATCATCTTTTGTGACTTTCAGACAACAAAGTCCATGGGGAAGCCAGGTTCACTTAACAACCATGCTACTAACTTAACAACTGCTGTGATTCACTTAACAATGGTGCAAGGTCTTAAACTTACTTAAGAACTGTCTTGCTTAGCGACAGAAATTCTGGGCTCAGTCGTGGTTGTAAGTTGAGGACTGCCTGTAGTATCTGGGTCTTATAACCTTCTCCATTTCACCACACTGACCTTTGGTTCAAAGGGAGAAGCTGACTTACATTGTAATAACGGCCATTGTGTTCACAGCCACACTCCTCCTGCCGAATACATTTGTTTCCACTCCACAGGTATCCTGCATCACAGACACATCCTTCAGAGCACAGAGGGCTGCAGAGATGTGTAAATGTGGCACAAAAACCCTGGCAAGCCACATGGCAGAGCTCATAATGGCTGTTGGCTGGGCAATCCGGATCTTTAAAAAAAGAGGTGGGGGGAAGGAATCAGTCATTTTGCTGGCAATCCTATCCATGAGAAGCAACTTTCAAAACCTGGGGTGATGCTATTTGATGCATTTTTGTGGGTTTCATTTTAAACAATAATAATGTGGACTTTATTTAGCTTTTCCTTCACAAACGGAAAAAAAAGAAAAGAAAAGCATATTCCCACCACTGCCCATAAATCTTATTATGTTCTGTTCTAGAAAACATTCCAAATAACTCATGTTAAATATGTAAAAATGACCAAGTCTACAGCAAAATGTTACAGTATTTCCAAGTCCAGGGGTAGGCAACCTTGGCTCTTTTATGACTCGTGGACTTCAACTCCCAGAATTCCTGAGGCAGTCAGCTCAGGAATTCTGGGAGTTGAAGTCCATGAGTCATAAAAGAGCCAAGGTTGCCTACCCCGTCCAAGTCTGTTAGGGAGGAAGCTTTTCTAGATCTTCATCCAATCAACCAGTCATTCTCTTCCCTGGGGTATCATAAAAGGAGGCTTCAAATTAGAGCCTTCAAAAATGCCAGCACCCCACACCTAACCTATGGATTTGATTTCCAAAGCTCCTAGGAAAATTGCTGATTAACTGTATTGTTTGTAATATATTTTATTTTAAAATATTGATACATTCCAGGAAGAGGAATCATATTGACTATAACTATTGAATTATAAGTATACTTAAATGAAGTTCAGTTTAGTTTTGTCCTGGTCCTATGAAGGTTGTCACTTTTGCAACCTGCTGCACTGAAGATACTATCTAGCTGGGTAATGAAACGTCTGCAAGAAAACAGCCAAGCTCAGAGAGCACCAAGGATTCTACAGTTTAACCCTGAGCTACAAGTATTCTCTTCTATTGGTGCTTTTACACCCTGCGCATCTCTTCTGTTATGTGTGCTCTGGCCCTGATCTAGATACAGCCCTGTTGGCACTTCCTCTATATGTTCAGAGGCCATGCAATGTTAATCTGATCAACATATAACTACAATTTGCCCACTCTTATATGTGCTTCTATTCTTCTTCCTTTTTTGTTGCACCCCAAAGCAAAACTAGCAAGATAGAGTGGGAACTTTTCTGCATGAACAGGCCATATTTCCATACATCCCCTTCCCCAATTAAGCAGGAAGACCAATCTGACATGACATTAAACAAATCAGAGTCAATTCATGGAAATTTATACTAAGAAATATTATGTGTTCACAACAAGGTACTTAAATAGGTTATTAAATTAACCTATTGCTTTTGTGCAATGTGCCTTGGAGATCTTTCAGAGATCTGAGTAAGTATCACACAATGCATTTAACCTTTGCTGAATTAATCAATTTTTGGGGTTCACACATTATCCTGAACCATACACTAACCAAACTGGCTGACTTCACATAATACACTAATAATCTAGCCAACATTTGCAGTAATCAAACTTGTGGGAATGCATCTGCTTGGCTCTTCCTTAACCTTAAGTAAATGTATTGCATAAACACACCTATTCATAAACAGAATATTAAGTGATGTCCTAGAAGTGTTCCAGCCTTCATAAAATATATTGGCCTGTGCTAATTGACTCACCACAAAAAGATCCAATTCTCCAGGGCTTGAGGGTGATGTTGGCTCTCTGACAGGCTGCTACATATGTCTGAATGGAAACGCACAAGATCCTCTGATCCCCAGCTGACGCATAAACATCCAGAATGCAATTTGTTAAATAGGGTTCAGGATTGACCAGAGAATGGCAAGAAGCAAATGGCCCATCAGCATTCTGGATGATCCAGCACATGGATTTAGACCGGATGAGACGTTCCTTAACAAATCTAGGAGGCATGAAGCTACCTGTGACCGCTGATGAACTCCAGATGCTAGCAAGGTCCAAGGAGTGTTTTGCTATGGCGCTGATTTGCATGCTAGAATCGCTGTCATTGGCCCTCTTGAAATTCCCACACTTCCCACATACGTGCCCTTGGTATTTAGAGGAAAGGGTTAGAAAGAGGCTGTGTGCCAGGTCGTAGCTCACAGTTAAACCAAAGTCAGTTGTTAAAACAACATAAAATCCATGTTGATAAATGGCAATCCTCTGGCTTTTCAAATGGGCAGGAATGTTCTGAGCTATACCATTGATCTATATGAAGGGAGGAAAAAACAGGTGACGCAGTGATTAGAATGCAGTATTGCAAGATAACTCTGCCCACTGTCAGGAGTTCAGTTCTGACCAGCTCAAGGTTAACTCAGCCTTCCATCTTTCTGAAGTCAATAAAATGAGGACCCAAATTATTGGGGGCCATAGGTTGACTCTGTATACTGCTTAGAGAGGGCTGTAAAGCACTATGAAGCAGTATATGGGTCTTCTAAGTGCTATTGCTATTAGAACTCATCCTTTTCTCAATTACCATTTACCAATGATGACACTTTCATTTGCTTCATGGTGACCACACCCTAATCACTATTAGCTGGCAGGTAATATGACCCTAAAGACCTTAAGCCTTGGCAAGTGGAATGCCAATATCTGATGATGCCGACTCTGGATACTTAACATTTTCTCTTCTGACTCAGAACTGGATTGTACATAGCCACCATTTTAATTTCCTGTAATTTCTGGTGCAGTACCAATAGGCGGCTTGATGGGAAAGAAAAATAGTGATCAGATATTGCTAGGAGACTGACTCTATGGGACACTAATGGAGTTTAGAAAGAAGGGAGTTAGATAGTTTCCCTACTTCAAATACTGAAATAATGTGCATCATGAAATGCAGAGGGTAACCCATGTTTGTGTGTGTGTGTGTGTGTGTGTGTGTGAGAGAGAGAGAGAGAGAGAGAGAGAGAGAGAGAGAGAGAGAGAGAGAGAGAGAGAGAGAGAGAGAGAGAAGGAGGGAGGGAGGGAGGGAGAGAGAGAGAGAGAGAGAGAGAGAGAGAGAGAGAGAGAGAGAGAGAGAAGGAGCAGGAGCAGGAGGAGATAGTTGTGGTTGTACTGATCCTAACATTGAATATGGAACATTTATAGATAAAGACAGATTCAGAGATAAAATTAGAGAAGTTTTTGGCATCTCTCCTTTAAACATTAATATTTTAAAGATCTAGTCTAAATATGTTCCAAATGTGGCGGCGTATTGGAGACTCTGAAGGCGTAGGATTCCCAGCCTCTCCTAGTGGCCCTCATGATAGATCTTTTTTGCTGGCCTTCTCAATATCAGAGTTTCCCATATTGTGAATGATTACTCTCCAAAGCTGGAGGTTAAGCAGATATTCCTCCTCTAACTTAAAGCTTGAACCTCAGACTTATAAGGTGATACATCCTATGTCAGTGGTGGCGAACCTATGGCATGCGTGCCAGAGTTGGCACTCAGAGCCCTCTCTGTGGGCACGCATGCCGTTGCCCCAACAGAGTTTGCCAGAGTAGCGAGCACGTGGCGTTTGGAAGCGACAGGGCAGGAAGTGAGCGAGCAAGTGGCATTGGCCCCCCAGGGATGCCTCAGAAATGGCAAGGGACTGGCCCCTGCTGCCCTGGCCCCAGCCACTCTCACCCACTCTGCCATGACCACTGCAGCCACACCCACCCAGTGGCCCATGCCCTCTCCGCCCTCCCTGAGGGCACCACAATGCTGATGCAGCCCTGGCACTTTGCGATAAATAAGTGGGCTTGGGGTTGCAGTTTGGGCACTTGGTCTCTAAAAGGTTCACCATCACTGTCCTATGTTCCTTGGGTTGTTGTCTCAGAGGTTACAGGAGGATATTTTTAACACTCTTCTTTTTAAAACATTTGTTCACTTGGAATACAACAATAAATGCAAAACATACTTAAAATCACATCATACTTTCGGATTACAAATAGGTAAAATTGTCCTCACCAACACCCTTCCGTGGTGCCCCCTCTGCAGATGTATCTGGGTGTCATTCACTAGAACCAACACCATTGATATCTCAGGGAAAAGCCTGGTAGGTGTCTTCTCATTCTTCACTTCAACTCTGAAAGAAGGTAAAAACTTAGACATTGGGCACAGTTCCACCAAGACGTACATAGAGGTCCCTTGGAAGCTGAACGGTTGTCCATCAAAGGTGATGTAGTGAAGAAATCCAGAAATTTGACAGATGCCATCTGACAACGTGTGGCAACCATATACTCCCTTCTGAATGCCACAGAATTGATCCGGACCACAGAAGGAACCATCAGCTTCAATGGCAGAGATGGAGCCATCACAGCGATACTTTTTTTTACAGTTTTCTCCTTCCAGGAAGAACGTTTCCCCTTTCAAGTAATACTGTCCATTGTAGCTGCAGCCACATTGCTCCCACGGCACGCAGTCAGTGCCACTCAGCACAAACCCTGATTCACACTGGCATCCTTCTACACACATGTTCTGGAAGCAGTTTGGAGGTCCAGCAGGCTGGGTGCAAGAGGCAGGGCAGGGAGAGCCACAAAGTACATAACGACTGTTCTCTGGGCAAGTTAACTCTAAAGGCAAAAGATTGAATCATTTGTTTTGATACCAAAGAGAGATTTTGGAATTAATATAATGGGGATAAAGGAGCAGGAACAGTAATCTAAAATACTTTTGTAAGATCAAATCTGGGTCGGTCACTGAGACTAGAAGTTTAGTCTTCCAAGTTGTCAGACTGGTGCTGCAGCCCAATCCTCAGGGAACTTCTCTCTACCAGAATCTGTGCATTGAGCTATGCACTGTATTGATGTGGTGCCTTCATATTAGTTGATTGGTGTGTTTTCGTACTCCAGCACAAATCCGAAAGCTCGGAGGACTAAACTGCTGATCGTGAGGGTTTAAAAACCACACGTATATATGTTTGTGTACAACAGTGTTTTTTTCAAATTTGTCTAATCTGAAAGCAAGGTACACTACTGACTGGAATTCTTGTTTTGTAACATTGACTTCTCTTCCAATAAATATTACTAATTAAAACTCTGGAAAATGTGTTCATTAACTGTTTCTGGTGCAGATTGACAGGAGTGAAGATCTGATTCACACACAAACATATATAGTCATTCATTCATTCATTCATTAAAAACTATTTAACAGAAAGAGAAGCAAGATTCTCACACAGTGGAATGCCATGTCTAACAGATGCCATATTTTATCTGCAAACTTGCAAAAAATGTTCATTTCTGTTTTTAAAACCAGTCTTTCTACTGAATATCACTTACCACACCCAGTGATCTTTCTCCATGGCTGAATCCTGACATGGTTTGCTTGACATCTCTGGGCATAGGTAGATAGTACTTCACACAGAATTTTGCGGCTATCCTGTGTTGTGCATAGGATCTTCACACAATTCTCTGCATAATACTGAGCTTCTGTTTGGTCATGGCAGTTTTGAAATGGCCCATTAATATCACGAATAAGTCCACAGTAAGCCAGTGATCTGTACTGGGCCAATTCAGTTTCACTGCAATTTGGTAAGGGCACAACAGCTGTGCAGTGGAATGGGGAGCCAGAATCTTTCCAGCTGTTGCCAAAAGTCTCTGGATCCTGAAGCACGGAGCCCTTGGGAGTCCTTAAGTCATTGTGGCGATTCTGGTTGAAATCTCCACCAAGGCCGCAGAGAAACCCTGAGTAAATTTCAGGAACTGAAACTGACACGTGGTAAGACCAATCATAGGAAACAGAGAGTCTGATATCAGTCTTAATAGTGAGGAAGGTGGTGGTAGAGTAGGCATAGAGTTTTCCCATTGCAAGGTTGATGGGCAGATTCATCAGAAGACCATTCACCTATGACAAATGGTGAACAATGTCCTTGTCAAATTCATCGATCTATTTAACTAGTCAATACACCCTCCATCTTCTACTAGCTAGCTAGATGGATCACTAGATAGAAAATTAGACAGACAAATGGACCCTTCTTCTCAGGTAATCCTAGACAAGGGGTAGGCAACCTTGGCTCTTTTATGACTCGTGGACTTCAACTTCCAGAATTCCTGAGCCAGCATGGCTCAGCTTGGAAACTCTCCCTTTCCTCTCAGCATGGCTGGCTCAGGAATTCTGGGAGTTGAAGTCCACGAGTCATAAAAGAGCCAAGGTTGCCTACCCCTGTCTTAGACCAAAAAGATTTTCTATTTCCAGCCCAATTGCCTAATGTTGAATGTTATTCTCTAAAAAATCTAGGTGGATGTTGAACAACAGGTGGATGTTATTCAACATCAAGCCCAGGAAACACAAGACATTTTCATCTATGTTAAACTAGGCTAGGCTAGGAAATAGCATCAACACTAGTAACTATACTCTTGGGTTCAAGTCAGACTCTCTTCCCTGAACAAAAGTGAAAGTTCAGTACTGTCTTGGGATCAGAGATACCTATGATCAACTTCCCAATCATCCCTGAGCTCATTGTGTGACCGGAGGGGGAGCAGTCACACTGTCTTGACCCAACTTATTTCCCAGATTCTTAGGGCTGTTGTGGGGATGTGGGAAAAAGATTCTTTTATCCTCAGAGATATTTCTGCAAATATAATTCTAATTTTATCTTTCTTTCTACATTGCCACTGTAAAAAGTAGATTCCCAACATAACTGATCAACTTGTTAACAGGATTCACATTATATGTTTAACTTGATCAATGAATTAAGCCATTTTATGGTTGAACCAAAGTTAGAATGTTGTTGAATGCACATCTACTTAAGCTTATTGTACAGAGTATATAATGAGCTATAAGAATAACCTTGAGGAACAGGAGGAAGACCTGACACCAAGACAATGGTTAGATAAAAGAAC
The DNA here is from genome assembly GCF_016545835.1 of Crotalus tigris. NCBI lineage: Eukaryota > Metazoa > Chordata > Lepidosauria > Squamata > Viperidae > Crotalus > Crotalus tigris. The sequence continues at coordinate 2,672,582 of NW_024100508.1, forward strand.
TTTGAGTCCAAGGCAGAAATGTAATTTGAGAAAATGTCTTAAATTTGATCCTCCCTGGTTTTCTTAAAGATAAAGGGAGAGAGAAGGCAAACACATTCAGACTTTCAAGATTCTGTTACTATAACCCTATAATAAAAGTAATATTCGATTTCACAACTTTCTTTCCTAGTCCGGTCTACTTTAAAGGGCTAATATAAACTCATTATAAAGAAAGCAGTTTTTTAGATCCTGCAGACATTCCAATGGAAGCTAGTTAGAACTTACAATACCTTTATTAAGCCATACTGCCCTTTTGCGACAATTATTTTCTCCCCATAGATTTCAAGTTCCAACTGCTTTATCCAGGATACCAAGATAGAATCCTTATGCATATTTAATACTCGAATGTTGAAGCCTGGAAGTTTTCCTGGAGGACCACAGTACGAAACAAGGGTGTATTTGCAGGCCCCTTGAAAACTAAAGGAAACACCATCAAAAGTGATATAGTTTGAAGGGCCATATAGATGCATCAAGCCAAATCTCATTGGATAACAACTCCGTACACCATCCACAATTTTGCACATTTCCTGAGCTTGGCAGGCATGTTCTTGACATTCCATTGGGTGAGCAGCTTGCATGCAGGTGCATCTTTGGCTACAAGCTTCCCCCAGGACCACTTGTTCTCCCAGCTGGTAATAACGGCCATTCAGTGTGCAGCCACAGAGTTTCAGAGGCATGCAGACTCCGCCATTCAGAACATAGCCTTCTCTGCAGAAGCAGCCTGAGATGCAAGGTTTTTTGCAAAGGTTAGGGGCCTGGAGATTGGCACACGTGGCAGGACAAGCTGGGCCACAAAAGTCATAGTACTTGTTGGCTGGACAGGCGATGCCTGAAAAGAAAAAGATCAAATTGGGTTTGGGAACTCATCAGCCATCAGGCGAAGCAATGCACCCAGAATATTTTTGTAATATAAGTGTGGTAGAATCTCCAACTAAACTGGAAGGTGGTGTTAAGAGGGGGCTGAGATTAGAAAAAGATTTCCCCCTGAATCCCTGAAGCCTTATCTGACCATTCCCAGGGGAATACAGTCAGTCTGGTGAGATTCTTGCAACATAAGTGCTTAACAATAAAGTTTCTGACTGAGACTGTTCATGAATAGTTCAGGTTGCTTGTGCCTGACAATAAACAAACTAGGTTTGGTGGTACAAACATGATAATTATTTGTACAGTAATTTGATATCATACAGTATATCAAATTCACAAATATGACAATTTGCCTTCATTCATGATAATGATCATTTCCAAGGGCAGATGTTATGTACAGATGTTGCGCCTTGACTTACAAATACATCTACAGACATTTTCCTAATGGGAACTCCTATACACCCTTCTTATTTTGCTTACTGCATCCTACTGCCTGCCGCCAGTCCATCACCTTCACACCGGAAATGGTGCACATTTCATCATAAGCTTCAATGGCCATACAGAACATGCGATTGGCCGATCCGTACTGGCATAAATCATAGACACAGGATTCATAATACAAATCTGGGTTATTGAGCCAGTGACATTCAGAGAAAGGTCCTGAACTGTTAATTAAGACTGCACAGAATTGTCTGTACTTGTGTTGATTTGGGCAAGGAACAAGGTCTTCGGTGTTGTTCTTACAGCTGAAAAAGATACACAAGGAACAAAGTTACAACTAGGCATGGTTACTCATCACCCAGGAGACTGAGCTGTCCAGAAGAGGACTAGCTGATCTATTTAATTAAAATGTTTTAATTACTTTCTTTCTGAAACACTGTTCTTCTCAAATGAGAAGATATCCTACAGTCTGTTGGGACCATCAGAATTTCTGGGCCCTCTGATTCCAGGGTGCTCTAGCTTTTCAGATGGGGGAGAAAAGGGGGTCATCCTACCGTGCAGAGCTGGTGTTTGTTATCCAAGCATTTCCAAACTGTGCATCATTCAGAGCTTTGTCTCCAGAGGGTAAAACTTTATCATCAGAAGCATCACCGTTGAAGTTGCCACACATGCCACAGAGCTGATTCCGATACTCTGGACCCACCCGTATGAAGACACTACTTGCCCCATTGAACTGGACTTCCATATTAGCCTTGGTTCTCACAGTCAGCATATTCCTCACTCTTAAGATCTGAGCAATGGATCCTACATTGGCTGGTAGTTGGGTTCTTCTGCCATTAACCTTTCATAAAAGAAATACTAAAGGTTTCTGTAGTGCTAGAAGAAGAAGAAGAAGAAGAAGAAGAAGGAGGAGGAGGAGGAGGAGGAGGAGGAGGAGGAGGAGGAGGAGGAGGAGGAAGAGGAGGAGGAGGAGGAGGAGGAGGAAGAAGAAGAAGAAGAAGAAGAAGAAGAAGAAGAAGAAGAAGAAGAAGAAGAAGAAGAAGAAGAACAACAACAACAACAACAACAATAATAATAATAATAAAGTTGCAAGGGACCTTGAAGGTCTTCTAGTCCAACCCCCTGCTCAGGCAGGAAACCCTATACCAGTGGTTCTCAACCTTTTTAATGCCATGACCCAACTGGTTGTAAGTCGAGGACTACCCAACCGGTCATAAGTCGAGGATTACCCAACCAGTTGTAAGTCGAGGATTTTCCCTGCCCGGGAGCGCTGTGCATGCGTGGTGCCGCCCCCTGCGCCCCCGGCTGGCCCAGCCCAAGGGAGGTAAGGCACCCGCTGGGCCCCACGCACACCAGCAACCCTCCCTGCGCCCGCCAACCTCCCACCTCCCACCCCTGGCCCTCTTTTACTTACATTTTTAAGTAGTTGCTCAGCAGGGACAGCTCGCCTTCGCTGCAGACAACTTGCAGCACCGTTTGCAGACTGGGGCTTTTGGCGGGCTCAGCAGGGCAGACAGCCTGGACAATTCCTATTGGCTTTTGAAAGCCAATAGAATTAGACTCTATTCAAGAGAGTCTATTCTATTGGCTTTCAAAAGCCAATAGAATAAAAGGGAGTAGCACAGCTAAGGAAAAGGGGAAAAAAATGGCAGACTGAGTTGTTTGGCGACCCCCGTGAAATGGTCATTCAACCCCAAATGGGGTCGCGACCCACAGGTTGAGAACCGCTGCCCTATACTATTTCAGACAAATGGCTATCCAGTCTCTTCTTAAAAACTTCCAATGTTGGAGCATTCACAGCTTCTGGAGGCAGGTTGTTCCACTGATTAATTGTTCTAACTGTCAGGAAATTTCTCCTTAGTTCTAAGTTGCTTTTCTCCTTGATTAGTTTCCATCCGTTGCTTCTTGTCCTGCCTTCAGGTGCTTTGGAGAATAGCTTGACTGCCTCTTCTTTGGGGCAGCCCCTGAAATATTGGAACACTGCTATCATGTCCCCCTCGTCCTTCTCTTCATTAAACTAGACATATCCAATTCCAGCAACTGTTCCTTATATGTTTTAGCCTCTGGTCCCCTAACTTCATCTTCTATGAATGACTGGCTATGCTGCTAAACAAGGAGTTGATGGAAATTTAGAACCAACATTGTCAGCAACAAAGTTGAGATGTTCTAGGATGGTGCTTCCCAAACTCTTTCCTTCGTTTACCCCAAACTGCTCATCAGAAGTCCTTTTTACCCAATGTCTGTAAAACACTTGTCCCTGTTGTGATTGGATCCTGTATTTGTGGGTCCAAAAATACTTTTACCCAATTTTGGGTAATCTATCCAATAGCTAATATGTTTGGGAAGCACTGCTCTCAGATTTGGAATGTTTTCTTTTCAAGTAAACCCACTTCATTTGCTTTCCCCAAACTAATATGGGACTCACAATAACAACAAAAGATGTTTAATCAATGGAACATCTTACCTCCTGGAGTTGTGGGTGCTCCAGGTTTTCTAGAAAATATTGGACAATATTTTGATATTGATGATATAAGGTTTCCTAGGGGGTTGGATTAGAAGACCTCCAAGGGCCCTTTCAACACTATGATTCTATAAATCAATGAGTCTCTATCACTTAACCATCACTTACATGGACAGGTTTGCCTCGCTCAAGGAGAATGTGGATACTTGATTGGTGCATCTGAAACCAGATTTCCACTCGGTAAGCAAAGGAAACTCTAGAATTCTGGACATGTCGGTTTTCAATGACAATTCGGAAGGAGAAATCCAGTGTGGAGTTGCAAGTGTGAGAGACCTCATAGTCACAGATACCCTGGAAGTGCACCAGTGTGCCATCAAATGTGAAATAATGAGGATCTCCTGTGACAACGCAGGTAGTTAAGAGACTGTGGCAGCCATACGATCCCCCCTTCAATGTGCATTGTTGGTCCAGCTTACATCTAGCTGGGAAACAGCGAAAATTGCCTCGGGACTGGCAATGGCATTTTTTAGAACAACCGGGCAGCCAAACATGCTTTCCAACCTGCACGGTGAACACAGAGGTCAATATGGAAGATGCAATGAGAACAGAGTATGTTTTTCAATTATTTTTGTGTTATCTAAAGATTAGAAAGACACTGAATTAAAACTATTGAGAAAATTAGAAGTCTAACAAGGCTATAAGTCATAATTTTACCAAAAGAAATTGTGTTGGAATTCTTTCTTGTAGGATCGAACAGATAATTTCATTGCTAATAACAGCCCAGGGAGCTATTACTCTTTACTCAGAAAAAGATGCATCTTTCTAATGGGTAAATGACACATTTAGATGTAGTGTGCATGATCAAATTAACAAATGGTAAGACCAAAGGCAAGATTATTATTGTTACAGAACAAATGAATCTTAATGGATAAGCTGGGGTGTATATAACTCATAATGCTAAAGAAAAGAGATAAGAAAAGCAACATCACAAATAGCCATGGCTACCTCCCATACATGTTGCCCCTTTCTAATGTCCGTTCAATCTTCTTTGCTCTATTCAACTTTCCAGATTTTTCTGCAGGGTTTATTGAGAAGATGACTTATGGTACCTTCTCCTCAATTCCTCCACTCACCTAATTCTCTCCAAAAGCTTTCCGTAAGCAAAGTACACGTTCCACTGCATTATGCCTTTGATGGGGCATCCCACTTACTTTATAATAGCGTCCATCATACTTGCAACCACACTGTTCTAGCTGGACACACTCATTGACACTCTGAAAGTACCCATCATCGCAGAAACACCCTTCCGAGCAAGTGGTGCCTTGGATACCCTGAAGCCAACTGGCAGAACATACTTTATCCACAGGATTCTTGCACAGCTCATAGTGACTATGTTCTGAGCATTGAAAATCTAGGGGGGAAAGAATGGGATACTCTGAGAAGCAGCAATTTGTATTTATCTGCTGGGGGAGCTATGAGTAGAAGTGCACATCTAGTGAAGAAGTAGAGGAAAAAGGAAGGGAAGAAGTATACGTGTGCTAGAAAGAGTAGGAGAAAGCCTCACCTAATACTGGCTTTGGTCCTTCCTACAACAGTAACTTAGGATAAAGGAAGTTGTTATCTAAAGCAGGGGTCTCCAACCTCCGGTCCGTGGCATGCCAGCAACTGGGCTACGCAAACAAGTGAAACCCCATCTGTGGGATGCAGGCAGCATGCAAAACCATGCCCCCTTTCTCCATGGAACCAATCCCTGGTGCCCAAAAGGTTGGGGGCCACTGATCTAAAGCCTCTAGAGCAGTAAGATGTACAGGATCCTGAAATGGTGTTTATTCCTCACGATTCAAGCCAAAAGGGGCAACGTCACCAGTTATAATGCAACAACAGCTGGAAAGCTGCATATTGTCCACCCAAGTTCTAGATGATAACAGTAGATGAACATTCCCAGAACACCATAAGATAGGTCTTCACGGGAGGTCTGCTGCTGGATTCAGAAAACATGCTTATCTAATAAGTGTATTTATCTCCTATAGGGGAGCATTATCTATATCTAGTCTTCCTATATCACATACAGTAGTACAAATTCAAAATGGCATGTAGGATAAGCAATGAGATACATACAGCAGGAACTTTCATTCCTCCAGGCAGAAATGTTTACATTTTGTCGTTGGCAGGCTGCTGCATAGTTTTGAATGGATTGGCATAAGACAGTGTGGTCCAATGCAGAGATGCACAGATCCAATACGCAATCATACATGTAGGGCTCAGGATTAACTTGAGAATGACAAGAAGCAAAGGGCCCGTGGGGATTTTGAATGATCCAGCACTTGTATTTTGCCTGGATGAGATGATGCTTCTCCAAACATTCTGGGTAAGAACCAGCAGAGACATCCTTACAGCTAGTCTCTGGCTTCCAACTGGCAGCAAAATGGAAGACATCCTTTCCTAAAGAGCCATTTGGCATCACAAAATCGTCATTGGCCACGCCATTGAAATTTCCACAGAGCCCACAGGTTTGTCCCATGTACTGGGGAGGAAGGACCACAAGGAGGTTTTGCATCAGGTCGTAGCTCACAATCAAGTTGAATTTTGTTTTCAGAATGATATTCAGCCCATGCTGAAAAATGACAGTCTCTCCTTGATTGAGGTTCACTGGGAGATTCACAGTTGCTCTGTTGATCTGATTTGAAGAAGCAAAGAAGACGGGTTAATTTGAAGGTCCATCAAGAACAAACTACTCATCTATTTGTCCCAAAGATGCTTTTTCACAACGCAACTGAGCTTTCTTGTTTTTCTTTGAAGATGTTTTGCTTCTCATCCAAGAAGCTTCTTCAGCTTCTTGGATGAGAAGTGAAATGTCTTCAAAGAAAAACAAGGAAGTCCAGTTGCCTCCTAAAAAAGCACCTTTGGGACAACTATGACCTGGATAACTGAGAATCTCCATTGATGCTCATCTATTTTTACTCATTATAAGGAGCTTTAAAGGTTAAGATTCTTCTCTGCAAGAGAAGCTTCTCTCTCCTTTGTTTTTGTGCTGCCCTCTTTCATTCACCAAACTAAACCACCTTTTTTTTCAGCCACTTGCATCCATGGGGTCGCGATGGGTCGGACACGACTTCGCAATTAACAACAACAAAAATCACACTGTGATAGAAAACTAGCCTGTCAGCCACTTCTATGTCCCTATGGATTTTTTTTCTTAGTTCTTTATCACTTCCATTAAAAGAAATCAATAGTAGAGCTAGCATGCTGATCTAGTAGGAAGGGACAAATAATGAGAAGGCCATTCAGATAGGTTTATCAATAGCATTTCAATTTCATGCTGTAATTTAAACCCGTGTCTGCCTTTTCCTTTGTCTTCTCTTTGAAACGTAGTAGGCCAAAGGTACACAAGTTGTCATCTTCCTTTGCTTTGCCTTTGCTCAACAAACTGCCAGTGCTTTCTTGGGAGGCTGATGCACACTGTCGGAACTTGCATGCTTAGTAAATCTATGTTGTTATTTGGTTGTTTTAAGCGAGCAGGTTTTTGAGCAGGTTTTAGACTCTCGAGAGAGAGTCTAAAATTTAAGGTCCATATTGCCTGCTATCAGGAAAGAAAAAAGAAAGCATTTTTTTTTTTTTTTTGCTGAATGGAACAATCTTGTGGAATTTGTCATGGTGTTAGCTACTGTTTTAGGTTTTAGGCTTTTTAAAAAGTTTAAATAAAGTCAACAGGTCAGGTTGATCAACAGTTATGGAGAACAACTGTATTCGGAGTGTGTGTTTCTCTGAGACATCAAACTACTACATTACAAAGAAAGTTGCTTCTTAGATGTCCTGCTTGTATGTTTCATATTATTGAAAACAAACACTGAACTAAACAGACAAGATTGGGATAACCTCTCAAAAGCAGAAGAGGTCATTGCATTCTTCCATTTTTCTCTCTAAATGCATTTTCAACTTATTTTCTTATTTCTCTGAATTAGGGGACTAATGAACTGAAGAAGTTTTTTGGATGAGAAGTGAAATGTTTTCAAAGAAAAAAAATCCAAGAAAGTCCAGTTGCCTTTTGGAAAAAGCACCTTTGGGACAACCATGACCTGGATGATTGAGAATCTCCATAGACATATCTAGAAGAGTTCTCTCCAACTTGGTGTCCTCTTGGCGCTCAACCTGGTGGTATGTAGGGACTACAACTTGATAGGGTGTTCTGGGTGTTGTAGTCCCACAGGTACCTAGCTGGATGAGACTGCTCAAGGCCTTGCCCAAGAAGCTTTACCTTGATGGTTCCCCAGACACCTTTCTGCAGATGTATCTGATGGGCGTTCAGTTGAACAAACACTTCTGAAGTCACAGGCAATGGCTGGTTGGTTAGTTTCTCATTCTTCACCTCGACTCTAAAGAAGGACAAGTCTGCAGTGCTTCCACATAGTTCTGCAAAGACGTATTTGCACGTCCCCTGGAATTCAAAATGCTGCCCATCAAATGTGGTGTAGTGAAGATACCCCGATACCTGACAGGAGCCCTCTGAGAGCTTGTGACACCCATGAATGCCTTTCTGGGTGCCACAGAACTCTCCAGGACTACAGGTGGAGTTGACACACTGCACAGTATGGCTGGTGCTGTTACAGCTGCAGAAACTCCTGCAATCCTCTTCCTGCCAGAAACTTTCCTCAGCCAGGTAATATCTTCCCTCATAAGTACAGCCACATTGATCTTGGACCACACACTCCACGCCGCTCCGCACAAATCCAGGGTTGCAGTGACACCCTTCAATGCAACTAGTCTGACAGCTGGAAGGTGTGGCTAAGGAGGCACAAGAAGACGAGCAGGGAGGTCCGCAGAGATCATAAAAGCTATTAGCAGGACACAACAATTCTGGGGAGAAAAAAAATGCACTCCTATCAGAAATTGGGAACGCAGAAGTACAAGTTCTTTCCTATTGCTTAACCTAAGGGAAAAGGAAAGCAAACCAAGAAGCAATATTATTTTTTTAAAAAAAGCAATGGTTTGCATGGAAGATTGAGAGAACTCTCCAACAGAAATTTTGCTTCAGCCTACACACCAACACAACCCTAGTCATATGATTGTGAGATATTAAATAGAAAAGGTGTGGTCCCACTCAGTGTACATGGCAATGCTGAGCCTCAGCTAATGATGGACATTTGCATTCATCTGTCATATTAATTTCCCATAATTGCAGAGCAATGCAGTGGCAAGTGCATCTTGGGAAAATTTAAATGGCAGATGAATGCAACGTTTTGGAGAAGCAGAATGAGTTTTTTTAAAAAAAAAAAAAAAAAAACTAGAAAAGTCCAGAGTAGATAGTAACAGATGGGCCTGGTGATCCTTAGCAACTGTTCCAAAAGACCAGATTCTAATATTGAACATCTTTATTCAGTTTTAGCCTTCCCAATTTACCTAAGGGGTATTTGTAAGTATCAAAGCAGAGTGGTTAGACCAGAGGTCCCCAACCTTTTGGGCACCACCAGGGACCGGTTCCGTGGAGAGAGGTTTTTTCCGTGGACTGGAGGAGGCGTGGTTTTGTGTGCTGCCTGCATCCCATGGATGGGGCTTTGCTTGTTTGTGTAGCCCAGTTGCTGGCATGCCACGGACCGGTGCTGGTCCACGGACTGGGGGTTGGGGACCCCAGGGTTAGACTACAATATTGCCAGTTAATTTTGCCAATTGCCAGCAGTTTGATTCTCATGGTTGACTCAGCCTTCCATCTTTCTGAGGTCAGTAAATTGAGGACCCAGATTGTTGGGAGCAATAGGCTGACTCTGTAAACTGCTTAGAGAGGGCTGTAAAGCCCTGTGAAGTGGTATGTAAGTCTAAGCCCTATTGCTATTGCTATCAATAAGATAGACTATGAGCATAAGTAATTTTCATTCAATTGATGTTTTTGGATTAGTTGGGGGATGCAGTTATTGCAAGGTGCAGTCCCACACTTCTGAAAGGTGACCAGTTAAGGAAGGCTGTTCTGAAACAACATGAATATGCGTAACGTTACTATAACGCCAGGCTCGTAAATCAACACCAGCTTACCACACCCAGTCATCTCCCTCCAGGGCTGAATGGCAATTCCACGGCTTTGGCACTGCTGAGTATATGCTCCCAGGGTTTTGCATAGGCTGCTGCCAGAAGTGGCACACATATCCTTCACACAGTTATCGAAGTGGATTTGAGCAGTAGCAGGGTCACGGCATAGTTGAAACGGCCCACTTGGATCCCGTATGATGCCACAGGAATGCAAAGGCCAGTACTGAGATTCGTCACAGGAGGATGGAAGCCCAGTGACTGTACAGTGGAAAGATGAGGTAGGTTCTTTCCAGCTGTTGCTGAGAGCGATAGGACTGGAAACAAGCCAGCCGTTGGGGCTTTGGAAATCGTCTTTCTGATTTCCATTGAAGTTTCCACTGAGGCCACAAAGCAAACCAGAATAGTTCTTGGGGACTGACATTGATACAGAGTAGGACCAGTCGTAAGAGACGGAGAGACCAAAATCAGTCTGAACATGGATGGAAAAGCCACTGTAGTAAGCATAGAGCTTTTCTGCTGAAAGAATAAATGGCAGGTTGAGCAGAAGGCCGTTCACCTGAGATAGAAAGGAAGAGAAAGTCGAGGCAAGATTGGTTATCATTCGCAATAAATCATTACAACTTTCCCACTAATGGTGCGGTGGTTAGAATGCAGTGTAGCAGGCTGCTAACTCTGCCCACGGCCTGGAGTTCGATCCTGACTGGCTCAAGGTTGACTCCATCCTTCCATCCTTCCAAGGTGGGTAAAATGAGGAGCCAGATTGTTGGGGGCAAATAATATGCAAATAACGCTGACATTGTAAAATCCCCAGAGAGTACTATAAAGCATTATGGGGCAGTATATAGGTCTATGTGCTATTGCTATTGCTAATATGGCACCCTTTAAAATGGATTCATAATCACCAGATTATAGTGGGAAAAGCTAAAAACCATCAAACAGATTATGAGTGAATATGCAAACTGTATTTCATTACTTTAAATTAAATTTAAATGAAATACAGGGTTTTGTCCTGGCCAGACTAACTTCAGGCATGTGGCTTCTGTATGACGCAAGATTGGTTAAGCTGTTTTTGTTATTCCAGCTTCTGTAGCTATTCTTAGCTTTGGTCAAAGCTATTTTAGGAATGAACATTTTTATAATCTCAATAAATATTTACTGATGTGGCTTCCCTTCTTGATGGTCCAGAGTTTTGTCAAGAAGACTTGGTTGTACATTTGTGGCGAAACCATGGAGAGTGAGAAGAAGAGATTGAATAATGACCACAGCAGAAATCTCAGCCAAGGAATTGTGTTCTGCAGGCATGGGTCAAAAGCAATAGGCACATTTGTGCTATATGGTGAAACATTCATCAATTATTGTGATGGTGAATTAACCAAACAGTTGCTAATTGAGTGGTGGTTAAATAAGAACCTGTTTGTTCTTGTTCTTACCTGTATTTTGTCATAGTGATCAGCCATCATAACAATCTGCTGCCCATAGACTTCCACCTCCACCTGGTGGATCCATGATGCTGCCAAAGAAGTCCGATGTTCATTCTGTACTTTGACAGTAAAGCTTGGTAGCTTGTTCAAAGGACCACAGTACTTGCTCAAAGTATATGTGCATGTCCCTTCATAATCAAATGCCACTCCATCAAAGGTGACATAATGGGGATCTCCAAACACCCAGGAACTGCCTACTTCCTCAGCATGGCATCCCAAGACACCACCTACCACTTTGCAGGTTTCCTGAGCCCTGCACGCATGCTCTTGGCACTCCATAGGGTGGGAAGGCTGCCTACAAAAGCATTTCTTACTGCAGGAATCTATCAGGATTTCCTCACTGCTCACTTCATAATACTGGTTGTTTAGTGTGCAGCCACAGTGGCTCAGGGGCACACATCCACCTCCACTGAGAATGTAGCCTTTGTTACAAAAGCAGCCTTCTTGGCAAGGCTTAGAGCAGAAGAGTGGAGCAGTGGAATCCAGACAGCTGGCTGGGCAAGCAGTAGAGCAAGCTTCATAATGGCTGTTCTCTGGACAAGTGATTTCTGAGAGAGAAAGGGCACATGAAGGAAGAAAAAAAAATCAGGTGCAGACCGTGTCATGTTTTGTATCAAACCAAGTCCCAATACCTCCACTATGCAAATGTGAATCGTTAACTATGTCCTGCTGCTCCATTCAGACACATGTTCCACCTCCATCTGCTCTCAGCCTTCTCCAACTTGATGCCCTGTGAATGTGTTGCATCTCATTTCCAAGATCATCAGTGGCAACAACCAGCAGCTTGGGAAATTCTAGAAGCTGAAGCCCATCATTTCTGGAGGACACCAAGTTGGAAAAGGTGAGTCTAGCGCATATCTTTCTCTCCAATGCTGCTGTCTGCAGAGTTAGATGGGAAGGCTGAAACAACATGTTGCAATAGGAACAAGTGGTAATTGGTGCTTTCACATGTACATACATTGACAGATCCACACAGAAATACACACACAAGAACATATTGTTTTTCTCTCCCACCAAAAATCCACTAATCTCTTTTCTTCATGCATCCCATATTAAAGCTATTAGGATAGTACCAATCACCAACTTCATTACTAAGATCAGCCATCAGAACACAAAAATCAGGATACATGTTTCTGCCATCTTAAGGTTTTAAGAACAATTTGGCAATTTTAAAACTTTGTGGACTTCAACTTCCAGAATTCCCCCACCAGCACGGTTTGCTGAAGAATTCTAGAAGTTGAAGTCCACATGTCTTAAAGTTGCCATATTTGGAGATTCCTGGGTTAGAAGAAAGCATGTCCATCAGTTGTCTGGATGTGCCCCAGATCCCATTAATCATATTTTTAATGGACCAGAATGTACAAATTGCATCTCTCTCTACTGATTATTCACTGCATTGTGACATTTATTATGATTTCCTCCAGGGATTGAGAGATTGTTGATTTATATTTATTAATTTTACTCACCGCATTGTGTCTGTTCTCTCCATTGCCCAACTGTGATGTTGGCTGATTGACAGCGTTCAGCGTAAATATGGAGGAGATTGCATAGCACAGTCTGGTTCCCTCCAGCTGTACAGACATCATCAAGACACACTTCCATCAAGCTAGATACAGGCACCATCTGTGCACAGTCAGCAAAAGGACCTGGGGATTTTTCTAGAACGCCACAGTATTCTGAGCTGGAATAATTGGCTAATTTAGTCAGGGGGCACGTTGTTGGTTGTCGGATGTCCCCACAGTGGTCCTCAACATTTTTGACCTGCCAGCTTCTAACAAATAGAGTCACTGATTCCACCAAGGATCCATTAGGGGTTGAGAAGTCATCTGATGAATTTTCATTCAAAGTTCCACAAAGGCCACAAGTAGCATTTTGATATCTGGCAGGAACCCCAATCTCCACATGATGATTCCCAGTATAGGAAAAGGTTACTCCAAAATCAGTATCTAACTTCACGGAGAAGCCACTCTTACGCATTTGGATCTTGCCACCAAGTAGGACCACAGGAAGAAGTGTCTTTATTCCACCAATCTACCAAGGGGTTCCATATAATAAAGTGGAATCAGAGTTACTGCTTTCACCTTAGCTAGATTGGATTGATCTATCTATCTGGTCATTAAGAGTCAAAACCAATTTGTTGTTCCATAATCAATCAATCATACTGGATTTAAGGAAGTGTTGCTGGCATTTGATGCTACCCAAGACCTAAATCTGCTGTGCAAGAAACAACCTAAACTACTATGTCCTACTGCTACTACTATATTATTATTATTATTATTATTATTATTATTATTGTTGTTGTTGTTGTTGTTGTTGATATTAAAACAACAACAACAACAATAATAATAATGTTGGAAGGGACCTTGGAGGTCATCTAGTCCAACCCCCTGCTCAGGCAGGAAAGCCTATAGTACCATTTCAGACAAATGGCTTTCCAGTCTCTTCTTAAAATCTTCCAATGTTGGAGCATCCACAGCTTCTGGAGGCAGGTTGTCCCACTGATATTAGATAGAGAGAACCACAACTAACTGGAGAGAGAGGGGGTTTTATAAGCAAAAGATCTCCAGCTGAAACCCCAGTAACTGTATTTACCAGGGAGCAAGAAATAATGAAAAGAAAAACCGAAATGGCCTTGCTAAATGGAGAAATTAGTTGTGCAAGAGAATATCTCAGCGTAGTGACTGCACATAACTTTTACATAAAAAGGTCTGAAATTTAATCCCTCAATCTCAATATAAGAATAGATGATTTAAAAGAAAAAGAAAAAAGCTTCCATTGATGGGAGTTTGGGAATACCTGCCATTCAGAAAGACTAGTTAGGGTAATAGTTTAAGCTGGTATAAGACAGTTTCCGGGGTTAGAAAATCTTAACTGTTATTAACTTTAAATTTAGATCAGAAGGAGAAAAGAATACCCAGGTATGCTCACATATTTCCTGAAAGCAACTCTTTGAAGTAGCTGTGCCTTTTTTTGAGATCACATGACTGCCTTCCACAGCTGTGTGCAATCCCAGAGACACAGGCTTTGGATTTAGAGAATTGCTAACAGGTGCTCCCATTGCTCTGAGGCCTTTTCTCACTTAAAGTCCAAAGTTCTGAACAGCCCTTGTTACTATAGAACAGGGGTGTCAAACTGCCGGCCTGCGGGCCAGTTTCATCATACCGGAGCCGCACCCACCCCATTGCTGGCAATGGTGAAAAAGCTCCGATACATCGCACAACGTCACATGACGTCGCGAGTTTGACATGCCTGCTATACAATAACCTAGGACAGGGGTCCCCAACCCCTGATCCATGAACTGGCACTGGGTTGTAGCATGCCAGAAACCCAGGCCACACAAACCAGGGAAGTAGGCAGCACTTGAAATCATGGAATCCATTATAGGGGTATGGATATTAATTTTTTGAGGGGGGGATTATTTTGTTACTTCTGCACCCCTCCAATCCATGGAAAAAACCTCTCTCCCTGGTGCCCAAAAGATTGGTGGGCCCTGATCTAGGACGTGGGTTGAAAATTAAAATCAGCACCTTGTAGTCTCTGAAAGTTAGAAAGGTCCATTTAGGCCCATGAGTCAAAGTCCTACTAATGAATTAAACTGTATCAAATAAAATCATCCCTCAACAATGTCTATCTAAGTTCCCCTTAAAGGACACATCAATGAAGGAGAATGAGTTGGATCTGTAGGAAAAAAAAAATGATAGGAAATGGCAAATGAAGGGCAGAGAAGGTGGGGCTGAATTAAGCCATGAGCTGAACTGGAGACACTAATTAGATGACTTACCATGACATGCCCGGTAGAGTTGGTCATTAAAACAATGTCCTGCCCATAGACTATCATGCGCAAATATTCTATGCGGGGAGCATCTGAGGCTGTTCCTTGTACCTTGGCTTCCAACTGGTAGTACGTCAGGCTTTGGTTGTGCGAGGGTGCACATACCTGGGACAACACATAAGTGCAATCACCTTGAAAATGGTATCGTTGGCCATCAAAGGTGGTATAATGTTGTCCACCTAAGACTTGGCAGTATGCACTGAGGATAGGCTGGCACATGTGGTACCAGGAAACCGGCTGGCAGATCTCATCTGCAGAGCAGTTTTCAGACTGGCATATCACTGTGTGAGTGTCCAGCATGCACTGACACTTCTTCTCACAGGTTGATTCACTCCAGAAGATGACATTGAGAGGTAAGAAGTTAGCTGTGAAGACAAAGGACACATCACAAATATTTGGAAAGCCCAGGAAATTCATGCCTCCGATAGCTAATTATTTGCACTGAACTAACAAAAAGAAAAGTTAAATACATAAGCAGAAGTAACAAAATAATCCCCCCCTCAAAAAATTAATATCCATACCCCTATAATGGAAAACAATGCATATATTTCTAAGAGGAAGGCCCAGACACTTATCTAAATATTCCAAGTATATGACTAGAAATAGAAATCCATTTTCTTATTCCAATGCTGAAAACAAAACAAAACCCCCACCTAATTCACAAATTATAAACCATTGCTACAAATTATGTGTAAATTTGTTCTTATGATATTGCATTAAAATTCTTCTGGTTATCCCCCCACCCCATATGGAAAGTTTAGTTTTTGATGTTTTGGTCAATTCCAAATTTGGGAGATGCAAGCAAAAGATGTGCATCCTTAAAATTAATAAAATTAACATCCTGTTATTTCAACTAGAAAAGTCACTCCTAGGATGCCTATAGATTTTGAGGATTAGAGCCTGCCAGAGACTGGTCAACAGAACTCTTAAACAGAATTAGAAAGCATAAATATGACAGCTTATTATGGATCACCGTTTGAATTAGGAGAGCTGTAAACATGCTTATTCTAAAGCATTCTGGTAATGATAATGTGCTTAGAGTTCTCCCGGTGGTAGTTTAGGGAGACATGTGGTTCATAAATCAAAAGCCATGTCTTAATGTAATAAAGATTGCTCCTCTTAGAGGAACTATATCATAAGCAAATAGTCATGGCATATATACAGGGGAGGTTAATGCAATTGTGGTTATACTGACCTCAGATTAATGTGTAAGCAAAAGCAATGCTATTCGGGGACCATCAAAGGCCTATGTTTGAACATGTAGGAGATACACAGAACATAAATATTTCTTCCATATTAAATACTATGAAGCTCTTGTGCTTCCTCAATATTAATTTTATTTGTATTTATGTCGATATGCCACTATTATGTCTAAAGGCTTGCCGAACATCTTATTAAATAAAAAAACGTAAACAGATGAATATTCTACATCTAGTTCTTGGGATAAATGAAGCACTTTTGTGGAATATTGGCTAGCCATCATAAATTGGTGGAAGGTTTATGTTCAGAGAGTCATCAAAAGCAACAACCTGGTGCAAATAAAGGGACATTGCTGTTGACATCTAGCTAAAATTATGAGGGGAACATGACTACCCATCACTAGACTAATGAATTTCTGGCTGAATCCTTTATGGCTTTTTTTCTTATGATCTCACTGGGTAGCATTCAATGTACCTTTGTACACACAGCCATTGGGCACTGCAAAAACGTCCACCTCAAATACCCAA
Organism: Crotalus tigris; assembly: GCF_016545835.1. Taxonomy (NCBI): domain Eukaryota; kingdom Metazoa; phylum Chordata; class Lepidosauria; order Squamata; family Viperidae; genus Crotalus; species Crotalus tigris. The sequence goes on from NW_024100508.1 coordinate 2,689,445, forward strand.
CGTCCAGGGTCCATGATGTTGCTTGTTGAGCTGATGTTCATTATGCTTGGAGTCCAAGAACCAGGAATATTGAAGTAATTATCAGCAGCCCCACTATTAAATCCGGCCTATGAGAAATGAAAAAAAAAACAATATAAAAATATGGGAAAAGACCAAGGGGTGATGCTGGGTTATGGGACTTTGGCCTTCCCAAGATCCAACCTTGATTGTATTACTGGCCATAAAATAAGCCTGAAAATAAACTGGATGGGGATAAGATAAATGTTTCTGTAAGTCACACTTACCTTTAGGTGCTTATAATATATGTGTTTTCTTTAAGAGGAAATTGCATCCAGGTAATTTTTGGGTAACATCTCACCCAGATAACCAGATATAATTTTACTCAGGTTTTCCAGATCAAAGTCGCTAGGTACTGTTATCTAGTTGGACGCAATATCTCTAATTTGGACATTTTCTACTCTAGGACTTTACAGTAGTTCCTTGCATGCTCAAGGAAGACCTTGTTGAGAAATCCTGAGTGTCCTGGCTGGGAAAGGCTGGGAAACATATGCCTTTAGGAAACACTTACCTGGGCAGGTGTGCCCTCTAAGCCCGTGTAAGCATCTCCACCACTTGCTTGCCCTGATATCCATTGAATATCCTGATAATTCAGCATCACAAAAGACATTTTGCCATCGGAAGTTAAAACAGCCTGAAATGTGTTTACCTGTAGATAATTGATTACATTATAATTATATCAATTATTAATTGGTGCTTTCAAGTCAGTCTTGACCTCTGGTCATTGCCTCTGCAGTTTTCTTGAAAGCATTTTTTGGAAATGGTTGCCTTCTTCTTAGGGCTGAGAGGTGACCAGCCCAAGGTAATCCAGCTGGCTTTGTGCCTAAGGCAGAACTAGCACACATAATTTCCAAGTTTCTAGCTGGGAGCCTTTAACCACCACACCAGAGGTCCCCAACCTTTTGGGCACCAGAGACCGGTTCTGTGGAGAAAGGTTTTTCTGCGGACCGGAGAGTGCGTGGTTTAGTGTGCTGCCTGCATCTCACAGATGGGGCTTTGTTTGTTTGTGCGGACCGGTTGCTGGCATGCCACGGCCTGGTACTCGTCCACAGACCGGGGGTTGGGGACCCCCACACTACACCATACTGGCTCTTTCACATTAGAAATATATGCAATTAATTCTACTGCCTTTTATTGAAATAGATGTTCTTATGATAGGAGGCGTCCATCAAAACTTTTTTGAATGAAAAGTTCCCTCGTTCAAATTCAGTTGAACCAGCCTACCTTGGTGGACAATGATCCATAGAAAGCAATTTGGTCCCAGGTAGCTACAAAGGCCCAGGTTGCTGTGAACTTTTCATGTAGAAAGTAAGCATTTATATCAGCCGTGACTCTCTGCAGCAGCCCCTGGTCTTGGCTCTGCCTGTAGTATACCTCCCCTGCGATGCGATTATCAACATCGGCCCAGAAAGGAGCCACAAAGGCTCGGCCATCCATCAGAGGAAAAGGATCTGGGGTGAACTGACTGACAGGGTTGCCAAAGGACACCACCCCGTTGTTATTCACCTGGAGGGATGAAAGGAGAGGCCCGTGGTACGGTCAAGCCATAGATAAAAGTAGCTTTGTAGGAGACATTTGGAGGATACGTACGTAAAGGGAATGATATTTCCGCCCATAAAAGTAGAAATATTCTGAGATGGAGATCTCAGGAGATGCTCCATCATCTGCCTTGGGGGTGCTTCTGTCCTGATACTGGGGTCCAAAAGGATAGAGCAGGGTGTCTGGAAAGGTCCCCCCAAAACCAAAAAGATTAAGGTAGGTAGAAGACCTAATAGGCAACATTTACAATATCAGTAAGCACTGGTTCTCAGATTGATTTAAAAGACCAACCATGGAATTCTTAGTAGTTCCAGGAAAAGAAGCCACTTCTCCTCCATTGGGTGCCACCCAGAGTTAGGTATAAGATGGGTGGCTATATAATTGCTTTTTAAAAAAGTAAATTCACTGTAAAGCTGGGCAAAAGAAAGTCAAAATGATTCTGCTTTCATATACCCTGAAATACATAGATTATCTGTTCAAAATGAGTATGCTTGCTGGAATTCTTATAGACTCCTTTTATGTTAACAAATCTTGTTAAAGCAAACTCTATAAGAATCCAGATTAGGAAAAAATCACATTCAGTTCAGGGAGCAGCCAAAGAGCTTGATATAGTCCCAATATCATGCATATTGTTCTTTTCGGGACTAATTTGGGACAAGATTTGTGCTATTGGGGATACCATCCTTACTCAGCCAGGGCTTTCTCCAGATGTGGCCTCAGCTGAGGCTTTTGGGAAAAATCCACATATCTGAGGAAAATGTCTTCAGGTTTTTTTGCATTTTGACACCCTCAGTCAAACTGACATTCATAGCTTTTTCCTTGGTGCATTCAGATGAATTGTTTGGTGCCCTTGATCCAAAACTGATTGTGTCTCATATTGGCTGGAATATTCTACAGGTTTTACCACATCATTTGAAGATCACTTACCTGTGTCAGGCACACTTCCCAAAGACAACACTTGCGATGCTTAAAAAAAAAAAAAAAGGCAAGTGAACAGAAGGAGTAGGGGAAAAAAGATGTTGAGACTCTAGAAAGAGTACAGAGAAGAGCAACAAAGATGATTAGAGGACTGTAGGCTAAAACTTATGAAGAACAGTTGCTGGAATTGGGCATATCTAGTCTAATGAAGAAAAGGACGAGGGGTGACATGATAGCAATGTTCCAATATCTCAGGGGTTGCCACAAAGAAGAGGGAGCCAAGCTATTCTCCAAAGCACCTGAAGGCAGGACCAGAAGCAATGGATGGAAACTAATCAAGAAGAGAAGCAACCTAGAACTAAGGAGAAATTTCCTGACAGTTAGAACAATTAATCAGTGGAACAACCTGCCTCCAGAAGTTGTGGGCCCTCCAACACTGGAGGTTTATAAAAAGAGACTGGACAGCCATTTGTCTGAAATGGTATAGGGTTTCCTGCCTGAGCAGGGGGTTGAACTAGATGACCTCCAAGGTCCCTTCCAACATCATCATCATCATCATCATCATCATTATTATTATTATTATCGATCATCGCACAGTCAGCCAGATGTTCAGACTGGATTTGGCATTTTGTCTACCTATCGAGTCCTTACCCAGGACCTGGGATAGGCAGATGTGGATGTTTGATGGTATTACAGGTATCGTCGCAGGATGGAAGCAGTTCCTAATAAGGCCGCCTTTTGCAATTGACTAATAGCGAATTTGTCAATGCCAATGGTGTTCAAGTGGTGCTCCAGTTGTTTTGGGATTGCACCCAAGGAGCCTATGACTATTGGTACTACCCTTGCTTGCTTTTGCCACAGTCTTTCTATTTCTATTTGTAGGTCTTTGTATTTTGTTATCTTCTCCAGTTCTTTCTCTTCTATTCTGCTGTCTCCAGGCACTGCCACGTCCACTATCCAGACTTTTTTGTCTTTCTTATCGACAATTGTTAAGTCTGGGGTGTTATGTTGCAGGTGCTTGTCTGTTTGAATTCTGAAGTCCCAGAGCAGTTTAATTTTATCATTTTCTATGACTTTCTCTATTTTATGATCCCACCAGTTTTTGCTTACAGGCAAATGATATTTTTTGCAGATCTTCCAATGCACCATTGTTGCTACTTTGTCATGCCGCTGCTTGTAATCAGTCTGTGCAATCTTCTTGCAACAGCTTACCAAGTGGTCCACTGTTTCTTCAGCTTCTTTGCATAGGCGGCACTTACTGTCTGTTGCTGTCTTCTCAATTTTGACTTTGTATGCATTTGTCCTTAAGGCTTGGTCTTGTGCAGCCAGAATTAGTCCCTCGGTCTCTTTCTTCAATTTTCCTGCTCTTAGCCATTGCCAGGTTTTATTATTATCTGCTTTCCCAGCTATTTTTTTAATGTATTGGCCATGTAGTGCTTTGTCTTCCCATGCCTCTATTCTGTTCTTCATTTGGTCTTTCTTGTAGGCCAGTTTGGTCTCTCCAGTAGTTAGTAAGCCTTCCTGATATACTAATTTCAGTGCATCTTCATCATTGTTCTTCAGATATTCTTCCAAAGCCATTTTTTCTTCTTCAACCATCTGATGTACTTGTAGCATTCCACGCCCACCTATTTGCCTTGGTAGATAAAGTCTATCAATGTCACTGCGTGGATGAAGGGCATGATTCATTGTCATTATTTTTCTGGTCTGCCTATCCATTGCTTTTAGTTCTGCTTGAGTCCAGTCCACTATTCCAGCTGTGTACCTAATGACTGGGATTGCCCAGGTGTTGATTGCCTTTATGGTATTTCCTCCATTGAGTTTGGATTTAAGATCTTCTTCACTCTCTTGATGTATTCACCTCTAATCTTTTTCTTGACTTCAGTGTGCTTGATGTTGTCAGCTTGAAGGATACCCAAGTATTTGTAGTATCTTCCTCATCCAGACTCTTAATGTTATTTTCGTGGGGCATCTTGATTCCTTCAGTTTTCACTATTTTTCCTTGTTTGATAGTAAGTGTGGCACATTTGTCCAAGCCAAACTCCATTACAATATCTTGGCTATATATACGGACAGTGTTGAGCAGCGATTCTATTTCAGATGATGTTTTTCCATACAGCTTCAGATCATCCATATAAAGGAGGTGGGATAGTCTGCAGATGTTTTTGATGTTTGATAGCCATGTCCTGAGTTATTCAGTATTGTTGACAGAGGAAACAGTGCAATAACAAATAGTAATGGTGATAATGAATCTCCTTGAAATATTCCTCTCTTGATATTAACCTCTCCCAGCTCTCACCATTGATCTGCAACTGTGTCTTCCATTGTGCCATCGATCTTTGCACAAATTTTCTGATGTTTCTACTGACTCCTGTTATTTCTAGGCACTTGATTATCCAATCATGTGGCAGAGAGTCAAATGCCTTTTTGTAGTCAATCCATGCCACATTCAGGTTGGTCTTCCTTCTCTTGCAGTTTTCCAAGATCATTTTGTCTATTAGGAGTTGATCTTTTGTTCCTCTGCTATTGGGGCGGTTTCCTTTCTGCTCAGGTGGAAAGAGATTGTTTTCAACTAGATGCTGTTGTACTGCATCAGCTACCACACCAGTTAGTAATTTGAAAGTTGTTGGTAAGCAGGTAATTGGCCTGTAGTTACCTGGTGTTGCCCCTTTTGTGGATTTTTCATTATTAGGTAGGTTTTCCCAGTTGTTAGCCACTTTTCAATTTCTCCTCCTTGTAGTATATTGTTGAATGCTTGGCAATGAGTGGGTGTATAACAGTTAGATGTTTCAACCAAAACCCATGCAGTTCATCTTCACCTGGTGCTGACCAATTTTTGATTTTCTTTGCTCTTTTTTCTACCATTTTTGTTGTTATTACTAGTTCTTTCATTTCAACTTCTGTTTTATTTGCATCCACTTCTTTTAACCAAGCTGCATCCTTGTTGTATTTCTTTGGGTTATCCCATATCTGCTTCCAGAATTGCACTGTTTCTTCCTTGTCAGGTACTGACTGATTCCTTGCAGTTTCTCCATTGATGGATTGGTAGAAACGTTTCTGATTGGATTGAAATTGGAGGTTCTGCCTATAGTTTGCAATTCGAGCTTCATATCTACTGATTTTCCTGGCTATAGCTGTTATTTGTTGCTTTATTATTTCCAGTGCTTCCTTGATCTTCCTTGTTTCTAAGTGGTATTTCTTGATTAGGTATTCTTTGGTCTTCTTGTTCTTCAGCTTCTTTTCTTTCATCTGTTCTAGCTTGCTTGCATGTGATCTTAACTTGCTGATCTTATTTTCTAGTCTAACCTTCCATTTTTGTGGTGCACTGTTTGTTTGTTTTTCTTTTTTGTTGATTTTACATCCCAGGTATTCTGTTATAACTGCAGCTGTGCTGTACATTAGTTGGTTTGTTTCTTGCAGTGAATTGGTGCTTATACTTGCTATTGCAGTATTTGCATCTTTTAATGCTTGTGCTAGCTGTTTCTTTGGAACAAGCTTCAATGCAGGCAGCCTTATTCTGTTGTTTTTGTGCTGTTCTAGATGCTCAATTATTCTTTGTTTCAATTCTTTTATTTCTTTAGTTAGAGGGTTTTGTTCTTCCTGAGGAAGAGGTGCCTGGTTTCCAAATGAGAACAGTTGTATATCTCTACTGGATTCTTTCACTGCCAACTCCCCCTGGTTTATTATTATTATTATTATTATTATTATTATTATTATTATTATGGATCATCACACAGTCAGCCAGATGTTCAGACTGGATTTGGCATTTTGTTACCTATGATCCTTACCCAGGACCTGGGATAGGCAGATGTGGATGTTTGATGGTATTACAGATATCGTCGCAGGATGGAAGCAGTTCCTAGTAAGGCCGCCTTTTGCAATTGACTAATAGCGAATTTGTCAATGCCAATGGTGTTCAAGTGGTGCTCCAGTTGTTTTGGGATTGCACCCAAGGAGCCTATCACTATTGGTACTACCCTTGCTTGCTTTTGCCACAGTCTTTCTATTTCTATTTGTAGGTCTTTGTATTTTGTTATCTTCTCCAGTTCTTTCTCTTCTATTCTGCTGTCTCCAGGCACTGCCACGTCCACTATCCAGACTTTTTTGTCTTTCTTATCGACAATTGTTAAGTCTGGGGTGTTATGTTGCAGGTGCTTGTCTGTTTGAATTCTGAAGTCCCAGAGCAGTTTAATTTTATCATTTTCTATGACTTTCTCTATTTTATGATCCCACAGTTTTTGCTTACAGGCAAATGATATTTTTTGCAGATCTTCCAATGCACCATTGTTGCTACTTTGTCATGCCGCTGCTTGTAGTCAGTCTGTGCAATCTTCTTGCAACAGCTTACCAGGTGGTCCACTGTTTCTTCAGCTTCTTTGCATAGGCGGCACTTACTGTCTGTTGCTGTCTTCTCAATTTTGACTTTATATGCATTTGTCCTTAAGGCTTGGTCTTGTGCAGCCAGAATTAGTCCCTCGGTCTCTTTCTTCAATTTTCCTGCTCTTAGCCATTGCCAGGTCTTGTTATTATCTGCTTTCCCAGATATTTTTTTAATGTATTGGCCATGTAGTGCTTTGTCTTCCCATGCCTCTATTCTGTTCTTCATTTGGTCTTTCTTGTAGGCCAGTTTGGTCTCTCCAATAGTCAGTAAGCCTTCCTGATATACTAATTTCAGTGCATCTATTATTATTATTATTATTATTATTATTATTATTATTATTATTATTATTATTATTAAGTTCAGCTGCACCAAAACATAACTAGGAAATCTGAGTTTTGCAGCGCAAAAGCTATAGAAGATTCCAGATGAAATTCCCACATTCCCCCTGACATGATTCTCGAACACAGCAGGGAATTTAAAGCAGAATTCTCTCATTGGATACTATATGTTGCTGTTTAACCGTCAAGGAAAACTTTTTGAAGTAGGAGGAACTCTATCAGTCAGCAATTCCTCCTCTCTGAGGTGGGGAACTCACTCCTGCCTTCTTATAAATTGCTGCTAGTCAGGTCTAATCCTAAAATGTCTTATTCAGAATTAAATAGAAATAAATTAAATTAGTTGCAAATTCGGAGCATGGGGAGGGGCACACAAACAGCCTAGGCATTATGTAGATGCCTCCACTAAAACCATGAAATTGGTTCCATTTTTTTCGGGGGGGGGGGGGGCGGATAGAGAAATAATAGTGACAATAAAGTAAATCATACTGTGTAATTTATTATGGATAAATTGCATTTCAAAAGAACTGTGGCACAAACTCACCCAGGGCTAAGAACTTCATCAGCCAGGGAAGGTATGATCTCATATCCCCAACTGTTCTTTCCATTCATATATCAGAAATTATGCAGGAAACCTAAGAATGAATAAATTTATTTCTGGCTTAATGTTGTTCTTAATACATTTTTTGGCAGTAATATTACCCATATTTATTGTACACTGTGGGGTTTATATCTGAGCACCTAAACATAGAATGGGGACGCATATAATTACCTATAGCTAAGAGTCTACTTAATTAAAGCAAATATTTCTCCAACATCTATCATTTTAAATGTATTTCTGCTCAGCCCTTCAGGATCTTGCAAAGGAAAAAAAGAACTCACATAAACGCAGTATTCAGAAATATTCTTTGCCTTTAAAAATGCTACTATTTACCCTCTTGATATGAGTTACAATTCATTTTCTCCTTCTGATAGCCCTTATTTTCATCAGAGTTTTTACAGCCTCTTCCCAACTTTTATTTCACATTTAAAGCATGAAGTGACTGTAACTGTGTTAAAAACTCTCATTTGGGAGAGTTGGGGCTTCTGTGACAGGTTGATTCGTCTTTTCCACCAACACTTTCATTTTAACATCCTGCAGATTTACTGCAATTGGGAAACGCCCCTTTCAATCAGCGGCATTTTATCCACTGATTTTATCCATCCAAGAATTGCCTTAAAAGGAGGGCTGGGGGGGGGGGGGGGAATGAGAGGGACTGATCCAGCAAAGCTTACCTGACAAAATGAGAATTCCAACCTGGATCTTTCTTCTTTTAGCTTGCATGCTAAACCATGATTGAAAGATTAGTGAAGTACTGTAAGGGAACATGAATAGAAATATTTGCAGAAAGGAAAGCAAAATGGGAGAAACTTTCCATCCATTTCATTCTGGTCCCACCATAAAGTTCTTACCCATCAGCTCTCTGCAGCGCAGTGCTGGAATGGGCTCAGATCCCTGTTCTTTACTACACTCCGTTTTCTCTACCTCAGGAGGGGTTATATACCATCTCCCAGAAAGTGCAATTGAAAACTAATTCTGAATGCACACGTAGGAAAGAATAGGTTCATTTGTCAACCCAGTATCGGTAGAAACATTTTGACAAGGCTATAATGATTCTTCAGGGTTTTCCTATTGTAGCTAAGCCCAACATCACAAACTGCAAATGGAAATAATGGATTTCACTAGCATTAGCAATGGCAAGAGATGGGTAGAAAATACACGGTATTTATGATGGTTGCACTATCCTGGAGTCATGTGACTTTCCATGTATGATCTTCCCAGCCAGTTTAGGACAAGAAAAGTCATTGGGGGAAGACAGATCACTTAATGACGCATGATTCACTTAACAAGTACAGTGACTTATTTAATAACAGTGACCAAAAAGGTTGTAAAATCCGGTGCAACTAATAACAACAGCCTTGCTTAGCAATGGAAATTCTGATCTGGTCATAAACTGAAGACTATCTCTAGGAGACTTTCTATTCTCTTTCTATTCTGAAGATTAGGTCAGATTAGGAGATTTGCAAAATCTCTTCCATGAAACTTACTGGAATCTAAGCCTGTTCTCCAACGTGAAGGAACCAATGATGGAATAGTCTTGTGAAGAGTATAATGTGTGTGTGGGGGGGTAAAGGTTGTAGTAGTACTACATGTAGCAAAAGGACCCATTAATCTATCATAGGGTAGGATAGGAGTTAACCCAGCTGCAATGTAGCAATATGATAATGTGTTGTAATCTGAAAATTATGGTCTGGGTTAGGCTAGGGACAGTATCCACATATTAACCTAATTCACCTTAATATACAGAGATGAATTTACAAACTTGCCCAAATGTTACAGCCTCCTTTGAAAAATTATGGCTAGACAGTATACAGGTAGTCCTTGATTTACAGCAGTTCATTTAGTGACCGTTACAACAGTACTGGAAAAAGTGATTTATGACCATTTTTCACACTTATGACTGTTGCAGTATTCCCAGGGTCATATGGTCAAAATACAGATGTATGGCAGTTAATTCATATTTATGACGTGTTGGAGGAAAAGTCTTCATCATGGTTCAGTCCAAGCCGGGAATAAACAACATGGCAACTGCTTTAGAAAGAAGGTTGCAGTTTATTGAAGAGGAGAGCCAGACAGAAAGATGGCTCTGGAAGAAAAGAGAGAGCACATGTAGGGAGTGGGTTTTTATACCTTCTTGAGCCTTTTGTTTGGAGTTGTTCCTGTGGCATGAACTTTGACCTGAGTCTGAGTGTGCCTTTCTGGTATTCTGATGGTGGTGGGTGACTTCCCACAGATGGTTGCAGTGATCCAGGGTCACGTGATCATCTTGTGCAACCTTCTGACAAGCAAAGTCAATGTGGAAGCCAGATTCACTTAACAGCCATGTTACTAACTTAACAACAACTGCATTGATTCATTTAACACTTGTGTCAAATGGAGCAAAATTCACTTAATAACTTTGTCACTCAGCAACAGAGATTTTGAGCTCAATTGTAGTTGTAAGTCGATTACTATCCGCATTAGAGGAAATGCATACATTTCATGGGGAAAGCAAAGCAAATGTTCTTTGCTTTTTAATGAAAGGAAGCAAGCAAAACTCACCAAAAATGGAATGGGTTTAAGATCAAATATATGAGAAACTGCCATGAACAGAAAGTAGATTTGTAGGTGAGAAGCTAATATAGACTAATAGATTAATTATTTAATTCCTCATTTGGATCCTAACTGCCAGGTATTCCTGGCTGCTGGTTTAGTAATGTTGGGTGAAAAAAAGAGTCCAGTTAACCATTAACAAGTCATTAACTATTCTGTGCTCTGTTCCTCTTTCTTAAGTGGATGTCCAATCTCTCTCCTGCAACACTCACATTGTTCCCACATGCTGTGGGGCCTCAGAGCAGGCTAATCCTTATTATCCTGCCACTCTGGGAAAAGAAAGAAAAAGGGCATTGCTTACCCAGAACTAGCTTCTTGAGCAGACACAGTGACCTCCCCAGCCATTCTGAAATTAGTGAAGGGTGCTAACTATTGAGAGCTGAACATAAGGGACCAAAGACTGATTAGACTGTCATGGAGAAGATTTATGGAGATCCTGGTGTGGGGTGCAACCATGATTGTTCTGGACAATTTCAATGTATTTTGAGCGTTCCAGAATAAAAATCTCTAAATGGACTCACCAAGGCATGGTTGCCTAAACAGAATTGTTCTCCAAAGGCAAGAAAGTTCTGAGAATATAACTCAGTTTATGTGAAATACCCAAATATGTAAAAAAAAAAAAAACCCTAGGAAAATTGAAGCAAATGTTACGGTTTGCTGTCCTCTGCTGTTCAAATCATGCAATAAATATTTCTCTTTCCTTGCAAGGATATTGGTGAGCTATTACTGAAAAAAAAATACACCAATTATGAGACATAAGAATTAGTTAAATTGACGTGACTTGAATAACCCCATTTTCAATGGGGATTCTCAGAGAAATCTATTCAAATCCACATGAACGTTCAAGAACTGCCCACCATCAAAACCAGTTTTCTTTATTGAGATCATTGCAAGTATGAAATATACACAATCTGAATGAACAAGATTAGGTAAGACTGAAGACAGTCAACAGAGTCATCTGTATACAATGTATGAAGACATGATAAACAGACATTCTTGGATGCTTTCTGGTCTTGGAAGATACCGCCTTGGCCAAAGGTAAAAAAGAGAAGGTTTCTTTGTAAAAAGAAAATGTCCATTGTACCTAGCTGATAACTTATAAATCATCATTAACAATTACTTAAAAGAGTTGTGGTGGCACCATAGTTAAAATGTGTGATGTGGACACAATGGACTGTGGGCAAGCTTTCCCAACCATCTTTGTACTCTCACACATCTGAAGGATATAACTGCACAACCTGTGACAAGGAATGATGAAAACAATAATCCACACAACTAAGGAACATCAAGTTGAAAAGGGCTGGTCTAAAGAAGTTTGGACAACAAACCTCCAAACTCAAAGAATGATAAAATAGTCTATTGGGATACATTGTTATGACAACCTACTGAAAATGAATTGATATGAAATGGCACACTAACCACTATACAAGGGGTAGGCAACCTTGACTCTTTTATGACTTTTGGACTTCAACTCCCAGAATTCCTGAGCCAGCATGGCTGGCTCAGGAATTCTGGGAGTTGAAGTCCAAAAGTCATAAAAGAGCCAAGGTTGCCTACCCTTGCACTATACTAACCAATTTTCAGATTTGTGCTTTGGCCTTCAACTTATGATCTATTGGAATATGGGATTTTTATTATAACCCTTTAATACAAGTGCATCCATTAAAGTCACAATGCTCTGTGTGTGATTTTTCTGTAGCAGGAGCCCATCTCGAAGCCATTCCTTAACCAATTACAAATGCGTTGGGAAGCTGGTCACAGAATATTAGTTTCCAATAGATAGAAACTAATCAAGGAGAGAACCAACCTAGAACTAAGGAGAAGTTACAACTATTAATCAGGCTTGCCTCCAGAAGTTGTGGGTGCTCCAACAGTAGGGTTTTTAAAGAAGAGATTGGACAACCATTTGACTGAAATGGTATAGGGTTTCCTGCTTGAGCAGGGAGGGTTGGACTAGAAGACCTCCAAGGTCCCTTCCAAATCTGTTATTGTTCAACTCAATCATAGATAGCCGCTGCAGAAGCACCATGAAGACAAGGTAGCAGAACAAAAGCCTTAAAGAGCCAGTAAGCCATGACAGCTTTAGCAATTGGCAAAGACTTTTCTCTCCCATTCTGTTCACTTGGCCAGGCCAAAGGTACGGTATGTTCATTTCTCCTCCCCCCCCCCTCTTCTTCTTCCTTGATTCTTCTTTTTAAAGCAGCAATTCACTGGAAAGGGAGGAGGCCAGTTCCATGCATTTCATTTCTCAATCACCAACCCACTAATGTGGGAGTTAGTCTGCAGAAAAGAAACAAACAAACAAAAAAGTACAGGAAGGCTCTCCAGTTGCCAGGAAAGTGGTCCAGCCTTCCTCAACCTGAGAGGCTTCATATATTGTAACTTCTGACTTCCATCATCTCCATAGGAATAACATATGAAACACATCAAAAGAATATTGGGTTTTTCAACTCATGGAATTCTGGTGATGAAAATTAACTAAAAGAAGGACTGATCCATGTCCACGTTCTATTTCTTTCCCCAGTTACTTAGATCAGTGACGGGGAACCACTGTTAAAGCAATGGGGGTCAATCGCTAATTCAGAAGGGAAGGTTTGACTATTGAGTTAACTGCCCCACCATCTACCCTTGATTAGACAAGGACTGTGGTAAACATGATGTCAATTCCTAGAGAGCTGCATAATCTGAAAATTATTTCTCCAGCCTCAATCTTGTAACTTTCTCTTTCACAAACTTCATTAAAGCAAAAGCAGTAATAATATGCAAGCAAGTGGATTAGTTTTAATTTGTAAGCAATATACTGTATCTGTTTGTAAATGCCTATGGAGATTCTCAGTCATTCAGGTCATGGCTGTCCCAAAGGTGCTTTTCTTTTCTCCAAAAAATGCAATTGGACCTTCTTTGTTTTTCCTTGAAGACGTTTTGCTTCTCATCCAAGAAGCTTCTTCAGTTCTGACTGAAGGAAAAACAAAGAAAGTCCAGTTGCCTTTAAAAAAACAAAAAAAAAGCAGCTTTGGGATTTCTGTTTGTGTTTAAGACAGAAACTTTCAGACTGTTGTTCTCTCCACCTTATTGTAGAGGTGTCTGGTTTGGTGATTGGGGACATTATAGGTTCATTAAGCTGTATTTTGTTTTACTATGTTAGGGCTTACAATACAGGTTTTCTTACTTCCTAACTCAAATCTGGAAATAAATTGTGTTACTGATTTTCAGCAATTGTTCCCCTAAAATTTCGGTGTTGGGATAAAGGAGCCAAGAGGAAGGTTAGATCACGTTGGAATCACATGGGGGGTAGGGAGAGAAATAAAACAACCTCATTTACTGATTGTGTTGCTATAAAATACTTCATGTTGCAATTGAATTAATTCATTTTGATCAGTGGTTCTCAACTTTTTTAATGCCGCGACCCCCAACCGGTCGTAAGTCGAGGACTACTCAACCGGTTGTAAGTCAAGGACTACTCAACTGGTGCAGCAGCGTTTGCAGAATGGGACTTTTGGCGGGCTCAGCAGGGCAGAGACAGCCTGGACAATTCCTAGTGGCTTTTGAAAGCCAATAGAATTAGACTCTATTCAAGAGAGTCTATTCTATTGGCTTTCAAAAGCCAATAGAATAAAAGGGAGTAGCACAGCTAAGGAAAAGGGGGGGAAAATGGCGGACTGCAGTGTTTGGCGACCCCTGTGAAATGGTCGTTCGACCCCAAATGGGGTCCTGACCCACAGGTTGAGAACCACTGATTTTGATGGTTTGTGCATACACAGAAACAAACTCATAGAACAGGCTGAGTTTGCCCAACATTTTGTGTCCTCCTGCCAATTAACCAAAGTTTAAACCAAACTTAGCACGTTAATTAAACATTTTGTGTGAGCACAACCACAGATTCCCCCAGCAACTTCTCTGGAGCATCCCCCATTCATGTGCTATTTACCTTCATTGTGCGGTGGATCCACCCATGGAAATCGTTAACCTTGGTGTAGACACCAGGCTTATTGGCCAGGGCACAGCCTGTGCCCCAGCTGACAATGCCACACAGCCGCCAACGTGACACTTGTGAAATACTGTCTTCACACATAAAAGGGCCACCACTGTCACCCTGTCATGTGGAAGAAACCAAGGTTAAAACGAAAACCTGCATGTATGTATCATCTTCACTTCCATATTCGCTGCACGGCTATCCCAGAATTCAAAGGCCACATGGCCTGGATGTCTGGGGATGCTGGGAGTTTTAATCCATCACATCAAGTCAAGGAAAGCTATTATGCCGGACCGAAACAAGATCACAAAAGAGAGTTTAGGTTTTTAGGTTTAGAATATTACAAGTAGGCCTCAACTTATGACCATAAGCGTACCCATCATGGTTGTGTGTCATAAAAGATGTAAAATGACCTCTTTTGTGGCAGTCATTAAGTGAGCATCATGGTCATTAAGTGAACCAATTGCTTGCTATGGGTGTGGCTTTGCCATGGCTGGCTGGGGAGTTCTGGGAGTTGAAGTCCTCCCATCTTCAAGTAGCCAAAGTTGAGAAACCCGGTTCTACAGGGCACCAAATCCAATTCTAAGAGCTTAATGCAAAACTGGGTGAATGGATTCACTGTAACAGAGATTAGGTTGTTCACAGTGGGCAAAGAAAAGAATCCAAACCACCCTGTAGAATCCAAACCACCCTGTTTGGTCTTAATATTTTTTAACTGAATCCAACACAAGCTTAGTGTATTTTTCCTGGATTACTTCTTGCATCAAAGAAAATTGGCCACACGTTCCCCTCACTATGCTTGGCAGATCAGAAGTTCTCTTAATGCACCCCTTTTTGTATCTATCTACAATACCCAACTCCTTCTTCACCGTGCCAAACTGACCCTACCTGGCAAGCATCTGTGCCTCCAGCTGCAAAACCAGCACAGAACATCCTGGGCCTTATCTGACTGCCATAGTAATCGGGGCCATTGCAGACACTGGTGCTGATGATGGGGACACTGGCCTCTTGAAGGACATCAGACTGTTGGCCTACAAGGAGGGAGAAGTGAGAAGCTGCGTTTATAGAAGGCAGCCTGGGTGCTTCCATTAGCTCAGTACAGTTTTGCAGTGGTTGGCAAGTTCTCTCTTGATGCCAGGCTTCCCCCAGGCCCCAATGTAAACCTTCTTCAGCTACTTATCACCTTCTCTAGGAAGTATCTGAATATAACTCAGCAAGATTAGACTCTTTCTTGCAGAAAATAATAAAGCCACATAGGCAGAAAAGATAGACCACTGCAGTACTTAGAAATCAAACCCTTATATAAACCTACAGTTCTGGATTTAAAAGTTAGTCTTTTTCCTTCGTCCATGATCAGTAGACCCTTGCCCATTCTCTTAATAGCCTCGGGAGGGAGCTAATCTGCAGCGCATACTTGTTCTTTCTATTGTGGAAACCGCTGGCATCTACCTTATCCAGCTTTAATGGGTATAGGGCATGGGTAGGGAGTCCTTTCCCCTTCCTGAATTATGATTCAGAAGTGCTGGGCCACAAAGGATGCTGGCAGTTGTAGTTCATCAACATCTAGAGCAGCGGTTCTCAACCTTTGGGTCACGACTCCATTTGGGGTCGAACGACCATTTCACGGGGGTCGCCAAACACCGCAGTCCGCCATTTTTTCCCCCTTTTCCTTAGCTGTGCTACTCCCTTTTATTCTATTGGCTTTTGAAAGCCAATAGAATAGACTCTCTTGAATAGAGTCTAATTCTATTGGCTTTCAAAAGCCAATAGGAATTGTCCAGGCTGTCTCTGCCCTCCTGAGCCCGCCAAAAGTCCCATTCTGCAAACGGTGTTGCAAGTTGTCTGCAGCAAAGGCGAGCTGTCTGGAAGCTTTCACCCCTCCCTGCTGAGCAACTACTAAAAATGTAAGTAAAAGAAGGCCAGGGGTGGGAGGTGGGAGGCCGGCGGGCGCAGGGAGGGTTGCTGGCGTACGTGGGGCCCGACGGGTGCCTTACCTCCCTTGGGCTGGGCCAGCTGGTGGCCCAGCCAGTGGCCGCCCTGCGACATCGCTGCCCCTTGCCAGCTACGCCTTGGCCGGCGCAGGGGGAGGCACCACGCATGTGCGGCTCTCCCGGGCAGGGAAAGTTCTCGACTTATGACCGGTTGGGTAGTCCTCGATTATGACCGGTTGGGTAGTCCTCGACTTACGACCGGTTGGGGGTCGTGGCATTGAAAAGGTTGAGAACCACTGATCTAGAGAGTCAGAGGTTCTCTAAACAGGACCTCAGACTTGTTTTCAGATCCACTTAGTTGGACTTCGGATCTGAGATGTTCTATTAACAACCCACAGTCTTTCCAAAAGTTTTTTTTTTTTTTACATTTTCCTTAAGCAGAGAAGAAGGACCTCTGGACTAAAAGCCAAACATCTAGAGAAAAGAGTTATGTCTTCCTCTCCACTGAAAAGCAGCACGGGTAACCAGGCAGCTTTGATGAAGCCTCAAGTAAAGCAAGGATCTTCAGTTTCACTTTTTCCTGAGCTACTTTGGCTCCAACTTCAGAACAGAGACTGGCTCATTTCTCTTCCAATCCACTAAGGCCAATTTATGTGAGCTTATAGGGGGCCTACTGTTATTACACAAAGAGGTCTGCAAACTCCAGTATCTTCAAAGAGAAGCAAGAAGCAAAAACTGGAATCTCATTGTGTGTCCTAGGCGCAAGAATGTAATGATACATGATAAATGAATAGTATTATAAATTCTGTAGCCTATATAAAATGTTAGGGGAAGCAGGGAAAGAAAACATTTCTCTGCTAGTTTTATGGCAGTTGTGAGGCTTACATTCATGAGTAGATATAGGTCTATGCAGGGCAATTATAAATACTCTCTTTATTTTGTGTGTATTTTCTTCCTTTTGGCCAGGCCTGCCTGCCTGCATCCCTCCCTCCCCCTCCCTCCCTCCCTCTCCTTCCTTCCTTCCTTCCTTCCTTCCTTCCTTCCTTCCTTCCTTCCTTCCTTCCTTCCTTCCTTCCTTTCTTTCTTTCTTTCTTTCTTTCTTTCTTTCTTTCTTTCTTTCTTTCTCCTTGCTTCCTTTTCTTCCTTCCTTTCCTTTCCTTTCCCTTCCCCAAAATGCAGAACTTTTCAACTCAATTAAGCTCACACAACTTGACTGAAAACTCCAACGGTTCGGGGGACTTCCGGTGGTTAAGGCGGTGGAGATGGCGGCTACTTTGTAGCCGTCCTCCTGAGATGGTGTTAGATCCGCGGAGCACAGCGTTCATCAGCTGGCCCGCGGCTCGCAATCCTCTTCCCGGGCGAAGGGAAGGGGTAGAGATCGCATGAATAGAGGTAGAACCTCTTAACCTTCCCTGGATTTTTATTTTAGGGGGGTAGAAAGAGTGCTCCCTCGGAGTTCATTGCCTTCTCCGCCTCTCAGCTGTCTTTGTTTCTTCGGAAACAAAGCGAAACGCCGCTACCATCTCCGTATTTAAAGTAACCGTGAGTAATTTTAAACCGGACAGAACTGTTTAAAGGACTTTATTTATAGTTTAGCTTTATTTTATTTTTTTTTAGTTTACTTAGTTTATTTAGTATGTGCTGATTTTTTTTTATTTTTTGAGCTTTCTTTTTTTTCTCGCGGGCGGAAAAGTGAGAGTGAAAGTAAAATGGCGTTTTGAAAGTTTTTCTTTTGAAAGACGGACTGGCTGAATTATTGCTTAATACTGTTTTCTTTTTTAAGTTTATTTTATCTTCTGGGAGTTTTCTAAATTGATTCTATTTTATTCTATTTTATTTTTAATCTTTTGGATTTTTTATTTTTTACTGGTATTTTTATGAAGAAAGGAAGATAAATTAAAATGGCTTCAAAACGACAACCAGCTACTACAGCTCCTAAGGTAATCTCTTCTCCTGGTACTTCTACTGGGCAACAACAACTTAAAATAATACCCTCAGTGCAGCAACCTAAAACTACTCCACCTTCACCTCCCCCATCTGGTACATCAGCACAAGACATTAAAGAAATAATGGTAAATGCTGTGTCACAGTTTAGGGAGGAAATGAAGCAATTGTTGGAACAGAATAAATCTGAAAGTAAGGAAGAAATGAAGCAAGAGATGAAGGAACTTTTAGAACAGAATAATGCTATTTTGAGGGATGATATACTTTTAGCTTTATCTGGAGTGGCCTCAGTGGTCGTGAAGCTGGACTCTAGAGTGGAGGAAATTGAAGAAACAGTAGAACTTTTGGATTATAAATTCCAAGATATGGAGAAAAAAGTGGAAGCTTCACAAGATGATATTCTTATGTTCCAGTATAGACAGATGGAATATGCTTTGAGAATAAGAGGCCTGAAAGAAGATAAAACCAAGACTTGATGGAAATGGTGATTAATGACTTGGCTGTTATTTTGAACATAGATAAAGATGAGTTACGTGGGGAAGTGGAAAGAATTTATAGAGTTAATTCTTGGATTGCAAAACAGAAGAATCTGCCTAGAGATGTGGTGATATATTTTGCTAAGAAGTCTTTGCGAAACCAGATTTTGCAAATTTTCTACAACAAAAGATTCCAGATTGCTGCCCAAGATATTATTATATTAAAGGAAATTCCACCTAAAATTTTAAGAAGCAGAAAAGATTTTGCTTTTTTAGCAAATGAACTTAAAGCAAGACTGATGCCATTTAGATGGGAGATTCCGATGGGTATTGTCCTGAGCCATGCGGGGACACGTTACAGACTTAATACAGTTGCTAAAGCTAAGGATTTTTACAAAACGGTCCTGGGTGCAGGCTCACCTCTGCCCATGATGCACAAAGTCTTGAGTGATAAAGAGATGGAACAGAAACCTGAAGGTACAGGTGTGATGACTGCTGGACAGGTGGTATGGATGTCTCAAGCAGAGGTTAAAGAACAGAGAATGACCCGTGCAGCACATAAACGCAAAGAAAAAGAACAACAGAAAAAAGAAAAAGAAATTAAAGAATCTACTCAGCAAATTGTCTCAATGCCGGTGGGAGGAGCAAGACCCAAAAGCTCTGCAACATACTCTTCAGTAGCAGAATTTGAGGGGATCTTCTCCAGGCTCAAGGCCAAGGGAGATGGCAAAGCTCCTGACCTGGAATGTTAATGGATTAAATATTCCTCAAAAGAGAAAAAAAATCTACCATTATTTAAAGCAACATAACAATGATATTATCTGTTTGCAAGAAACTCATATTACATCTAAAGACCAAAAATACTTAAACAATCCTCGTTTGGGATCTCATTTTGTATCTCCCGCCCCTGGGAAAAAAGGGGGTGTGGTAATCTATGTTAAGAAGAATTTATCTGCTATCCTGTTAGAATCAGATCCTCATGGAAGATATGTTATGCTTGAACTTGGTTTATATGGCAAGAAAATTCTTATTGTGGGGCTGTATGCACCAAACCAGCAACAGGAGCAATTCTACAGGTTGTTACATCAGAAAATAACCTTGTTGGACTATAGATCTGTGATTTTAATGGGAGACTGGAATGGCGTCTTAGATATACAAAAGGATAAAAAAGGCTTTTCTACTTTTTTTAAACAGGCTAAGCTACCTAAAGCCTTCTTTGACATGAAAGAAGATTGGGAATTGAGAGACTATTGGCGTGAACGTAACCAGGAAGAAAGGGACTTTACTTTCTTCTCAGATAGACACCAATCTTTCTCAAGAATTGATTTTTTTTTTATTACAACAGATTTATACAACAGGGTGAAGAATGTAAAAATTTTTCCTAGGACATTGTCTGATCATAGTCCAGTTTGGATGGAACTGTTTGCTGAGAAAGAAGACAGGAGATCCTGGAGGGTGAATGAGAATTTATTTAAACAAGAAAAAAATGTTCCATAAACTAAAGGAATGTTTAAAGGAATATTTTGCTTTAAATATGAATAAGGGAACATCAATGTCAATGGTGTGGGATGCAAGTAAAGCTTTTATGCGTGGTATTTTGATAAAAATGAATAACTTGCATAGACAGAAACAGATTCAGAAACGTAAAGATTTAGAAGAGGAGATTAAATTAAAAGAGAAACTTCTAATTTTAAATCCTTTAGATGAAAAGGTGAAAGGAGCTATAAAACTGTTAAAAACACAATTTAACATGTTGATGGCTGATCAAGTTGCAACCAATTTACTATTTATGAAACAAAATACATTTTGTAATGCTAATAAACCAGGGAGATGGTTGGCTTATCAGTTAAGAAAGAAACAGAAACAGAGGAATATAGATAAAATAAATTATAATGGTAAATTGGTTTATCAGAAAGAATTGATTAAGAAATCTTTTTTAGAATACTACCAAAAATTATACAAGAGTACTAATATTCAAACTACAGATATAAACAATTATTTAGGTAAAGTTAATTTTCCTAAATTAACAGAAGATCAGGAAAAAGAGATTAATGGTTTAATTACTAAGGAAGAAATTGTTACAGCTATTAAACAATTGAAATTGGGCAAAGCGCCGGGTACGGATGGGTTGACATCTATTTATTATAAAACTCTAGTAGAAGAGATGACTCAACCGTTGTGTGAATTGTTTAATAACTTATTACAGGGGTTAGAGATCCCTCCATCTTGGCGTAATGCATTTATATCACTGATTCCAAAAGACAATCAAGATCTTACATTGCCTAAAAATTATAGGCCTATATCTCTTTTAAATGTGGATTATAAAATTTTTGCAAAAATTTTAGCTAATAGGTTTATGGGGATTTTGCAGCAGATTATACATAAGGATCAATCGGGTTTTATAACTGGAAGGTATATGAAAAATAATGTTAGACAAATTATTAATTTATTAGAGTATTTAGAAAAGAATAACCAAGTCTCTGCAGGCTTGATATTTTTGGATGCTGAAAAAGCCTTTGACCAAGTGAACTGGCAGTTTATGTTATGTTTAATTAAGGAGATGAATTTTGGACAAAATATATTACAAGTACTATCTAATATATATCAAAAACAGACTGCTCAACTTATTGTAAATGGGGGTTTGTCAGAGGCTTTTGTAATAGAAAAAGGTACAAGACAGGGATGCCCGTTATCCCCGTTATTGTTTGTTTTAACATTGGAAATATTGTTGATTAAAATTCGGGAGTCTCAAGAAATAAAAGGAATAGAAATTAATAAAAAAGAATATAAATTAAGAGCCTTTGCAGATGACTTGGTTGTTACTTTGTCTCAACCTATTTGTTCGGTGGTAAAATTATTACAATTGATCCAACAATATGGACGTGTTTCTGGTTTTAAAATTAATAATAATAAGACCAAAATATTAGCTAAAAATATGACTAATGGTGATAAACAGGTTCTAGTTAAGTTAACAGACTTTGAAATTGTTGATAAGGTAAAATATTTGGGGGTTACATTATCTGCTTCCAACGCAAAACTGTATAAAAATAATTATGAAAAGTTGTGGACGGAGATACAGAAGGATTTAAAAAATTGGAACAATTTACAGTTATCCCTTATGGGTAGAATTGCAGTTATTAAAATGAATGTCCTGCCAAAGTTTATTTTTCTGTTTCAAATGTTACCTATTTTAAAGAGTGATCGTAATTTAGATGAATGGCAAAAAGGTATTAATAAATTTGTTTGGGCAGGGAAAAAACCAAGGGTGAAACTTAAAATAATGCAGGATTTTCGTGAGAGAGGTGGACTCAAGGTACCAAATATGAAATTGTATTATGATGCTGTAGTACTAACATTGATCAGCGATTGGGTGAATTTAACAAATATAGAAATACTTCATTTGGAAGGTTGGGATTTACTTTTTGGATGGCATGCCTATTTAATATTTAATAAAAAAGTGGATTGGGTTTTTAAGTCTCATATTATAAGAATCTCTTTGCTTAGAGTGTGGAGGAAGTATTATAAATTTGATTTTAAAATACCATTATGGGCTATACCTCGGCATGCCATAGAAGGTATAAGGAAAGGGGTTAATATGGATATGGTTTCTTATGCACAGTTACTTAGATGGGATGGCCAAGACTGGCAGTTAAAATCTTTGGAAGAACTAATACATGAAAATCTAACTTATTCATGGTTCCAATATAGACAAATAGTGGACAGATGGAAGATGGATTGTAAAATGGGCTGGCTTAGAGAAGATGAAACTCTCCTAAAACAAGTAAGAGATCAAAGGCCAACCCATATTAAGAGAGTTTATGGGGTTTTAGTGGAATTGGATTCAGAATCTGAATTAGTTAAAGATTGTATGATTAAATGGGCACAGAATATTGGTGAATCGATTTCAATGGATACTTGGGAACTTATTTGGATAAGAAATGTTAAATTCACACAAGCGCAAAATTTAAGAGAGAATTTTTATAAGATGTTTTATAGATGGCACCTTGATCCAAAGAAAATGTCCATTATGTACTCTAATTTACAGCCGAAATGCTGGAGATGTGGACACTTGGATGCTACTTATTATCATATCTGGTGGACGTGTAAGCATATAAAAGCTTTTTGGATTAAGATATGGTGGAATATTCAGAGAATTTTTAGAAGGAGGGTAAAATTTACTCCGCAATTATTTTTATTAGGTATTGTTACTGATTGTGATGCTAGGGAGGTTATATTGATGCTAAATTTGATTACAGCCGCTAGGCTGTTAATAGGACAATATTGGAAGAAGGAATCCTTGCCTAATTTACAAGAGTGGTTTTATAAAGTTTCGTATTTGGCAGAAATGGCAAAGATTTCGGCTTTTTTAAAGGAGCAATCTCAAGAGAAATTTTTTGCGGTATGGGAAAAATGGATAAATTTTATGCAACATAATTTGGATATGGAAAAATATTATTTAGCCTTTTTATAATTTGTAATGATTGTTTTTTTTTCTTTCTTTCTTTCTTCTTCTGTATTATTATTTATATACTTTTCTATATATGTTTTATTTTTCGCCTATCTCTTTCTTTTTTCTTTCTCTCTCTCTTTTCTCTTTCCCTTTTTTCTTCTTCCTTTTTTTTAATATATATTATTTACTTTAAAGTTTATGTTACGTATATTATTATTATATATATTATTATTATGATTTTTATTATTATTATTAATTATCTTATAAATTGTATACGTTATTTTTTAAAATTTGTTCAATAATCCTATATTCAGTTCTGGGAAGTCAGGGGGGGGAGGGGCGGGTGGTTTGGGAGGGGGGGGTGGATGTTTATTTGTAAAATTTTTGAAAAAAATTAAAAAAAAAAAAAAAAAACCTCCAACGGTTCAAACATTACTGCCATCTCGTGGCAGCAAGAGGCCCTTACCATAGTATTGTGTGTTGCCCCATCCTGTCACAGTACAGATCTTGCCATCCACCAAAGTTTGCCCCAATGCTGGGAGGCAGATGGGCTGAATAATTTCTGTAAATAAAAAAAAACCAAAATGCATTGCTATCTCAGGAAGGATTCGTCTTCCCCTGGCTCATGGTCAGGAGTGGCAAGTCGCTTCTGTGAATAGTGTGCCAAAAATTTCTCCTGACTTTTTTTTTTTTTTTTTTAACCTGCTGGAAGAAAGAATTTGTGAATTGGAGAAATTGCTCAAAGGAAAAGTGACTTTCAATGCAATTCCCACTAGATGGTGCTGGTCTTCCACAACTTTAGGGAGAAAATGGCCATGGGGCAACCTGGACATCTCAGGCCATTTTTAAAATATATTTTTTTTATCCTGCCTTTATTATTTTATAAATAAGGCAGCAAATATACCTAATACTTCTTTCTTCTCCATTCATTCATATAAATGTGATGTTGCACACAAATAGAGGATGGGGAGACTTTGCATTGTGATGTCATGACCCAACAATTCCTGCCCCACAATATTCTCACCATTGAAGGAGAGTGGTGTGGCCAAGCGCAACAAGGCAATGTCATTGCTGTTCTCCTCACTATTGGGATCCACAAAGGGCCTGTACCCACCATGATACACAATGCCGGCCACATCCATCTGCAGCCCCCTAGTGGATTGTTGAGATATGGCACCCATGAACACTTGCCAGCGGCTCACCACACGATTCCTCCTGCAAAGCAGATTCCAAAGAGATCTAACAGGTTTACTTGAATTGATTAAAGATATAGTGGTTGCATTCACATCACAAGCTGAACTTGACTCGTGGTCATCTTGGTTACGGTTGGTATTTATTTATTTATTTTGGCATGGCTTGTCAAAGGCAGAAAATGGCTTTTATGGCCAAGCAGAGCACATAGTGCTAACCCTGCCCAGATGTATTATTTCATTTGCTTCAAAATGCAAAAATAACAGCCCTGTGGTGTTTGGGGGGGAGTGTCTCTTTTTCAGTAGCACTTTGATATTATGAGCAGCCTTGTGGCTAGATTTACACATTGCCCAAAATGTTCATTTATTCCATCGAAACCTAAGAAATAAGCCACAATTGTCTGAGTTCACAGTCTGCTTAGCTTGAACTAACCAACTGTATTTTGACTTAGGACCCCTTCCTAAGGTCACAATCTTAACAAGCTCAGGAATCTTCATGGCCTTAGAGCAGTGATGGTGAACCTTTTAGAGACTGAGTGCCCGAACTGCAACCCAAAACTCACTTATGCATTGTCGAGTGCCAGATGGGTGTGGCCCATTGGCTGGGGGTGGCCAATTGGGTGGTCGTGGCCCATTGGATGGTCATGGCTGTGGTGGTAACAGCAGACTGGGTGGGACTAAAAAGTTCAATCAATCAATTCCAACTTTGCAAGATTTTTTTTTCCCCGCGAGAAGTTGAAATTGACTGATTGAACTTTTTTTTTTTTTTTTGCACATGGTGGCGGAGGCCTAAAGTGAAAAGGTTTTATAAAACCCAGCTGAAGGCCTAGGACTGGGGAGACGGTGCGCATGCCCACAGAGAGGGCTCTGAGTGCCGCCTCTGGCACCCATGCCATAGGTTCGCCACCACTGCCTTACAGACCAGCGTAAATGCTTTTTGAGTAAAATCTACAATTAGCAATAAATCAGGGCGCCTTTTAGAGGGCTTCCTTGAATTCCCCAGCTGGCATGGCTGTGGGCTTAGAATTCTAGGGATTCTAAGCCCAGTGGAACATCTGGAGGGCACTTCTGAACTCTGAAACTGCTCATCAACAGTTGACATTCCTCCCTAGTGAGCACTCAGAAACATCTGGTCAACTCTTAAGAACAATCAATATTACAAATCTGGATCTCATTCTATGCACATATCTAGTCCGGGACTTACTCTGGAAAGCAATGAGCTGCTGTAACTACCCATTCCTTTGAGATGATGGAGCCGCCACAAAGATGTGTCCCATCGTAGCGTAGGCTGACTTGCCAGGGCCATTTACCCAAACTGGCATCTTGGCCACCTACAATCCGGTCTACGGATAACTTCCTACGTCCACAGTCTGCAAAGCATACCATAGTTAATATTCATTCTGATGCAACTTTGTATCCCACATACCTTCATGAATGAAATTCATGAGAACCAAGGATATCAGAATAACCCAGCTGGGCGCTTGTGACGAAACCAACAAGATCCAGAGGAGAATCTAGCTTTGAGCAAATCGGAAGACAGGAAAGTTGGATGTAGCATGTGAATAAGAGAAGATCTGAGGAAGATTTGGAGAAGGGTCAAGGTGAGAAAGAAAGGCATCGATTGGATAGGAAGGGGGCAGAGAAAGATGGCTAAAAATACCCTGGAAATAGTTTATGATTTCCATACCTTGACAGAGAGTTGCCAGGAACCGGCCTGTCAGACAATCACTGTGAGAAAGACAAGAAAACTCAAGTCTATGGAAGGAGAAGTAAGAGGTATTGTCAAGAAAAGTGTGAACTCCCAATTTTTGCAGTTTGAATTTTCTGTGGGACACAGAATATCACCAGTTTTGATTTTCTTAAATGATGATGGACTGACTACATTCAGTTCCCAGGGATCTTTCATTATAGACTTCAAGTTCACCAATTGGTCTCCCATGCAAAGACAAGATAATTTAGGAAAAGTAGCTACTATATATCACGTTACTTCTAAGCAAGTCCTGGACCAAAAATTATTCTCCATGCCTATGCGCCAAAACAACCTCGTGCTCTCAAGATGCTTTGAAATCTCACAATCCTTGGTCATATCCATCTTGATTCAAAACATGTGACATGCATCATGCTTTATTTCTGGGCTGATAAAGCAGGAAATGGGCAATAGGAACCAGCTATCGAGAGACCAGCTGTAATGGCAAGTAGGCAAGAATTTGGGAGAATGGGCGAAGAGACTCCACCAAGAGAATGGTTAGATATAAGACAGTAGAGCCCATAGGTGGATAATGGGTGAGGCAAGAGGCTTAGGAAAAAACATCTTTCTCTTTCTCAGGCTGTAAAGAAGACGGGGGGAGAATTGTACTTTCAGACTTGCAAAATTTGTCAACTTGGCTTTACAATAAAATGGATTGGCTCATCCGGTGGTGATCACTATCTGTTTACCTGGCAAGGGTGACATCATCTTTTCCCAATTACATCTATCCATCCCATCGGGGCCAACAAGGGGAGGGGGGATGTTGCAAGTCCTGTCCTCCAGGAAAGCCCATCGGATGGAACCCAGAACACATGCCTTTTCTGCTCTGATTCTCATCCTGTGGAATACCATCTCCCTGAGCCATTCACCCCAAGGGGAGGTTAGCCCCATCCTTCCTAACCTTCTAGAAAGCCCTTAAAAACATAACCTTTTGCAGGATCTCCTGGAGAGCCTCTGAGGTAGCTGTACAGTACTCTGTTTAGGTGACTTTTTCTCCCACAACCCTGGGTTAAATGTTTTATTTAAGTTTAATTATTGTAATTGGTTACATTGTTTTATTTGTTACTCTTGGCTATATGCAGCCTAATGAGATGGGCCGATATATAAATTTCCTAAATCAATCAATAAATGCATTCCTTAACTCAGAATTGATAATAAAAATAAAAATACCACCACTACTACTAATAATAATAATAATAACAATAATAATAAAGTTGGAAGGGACCTTGGAGCTCATCTAGTCCAACCCCCTGCTCAGGTGCTCAAGTTTCTGTCATTAGGAGTTGCTAGGTGTATTAGGCAGCATCAGTTCCCATCATTCTTGCCCTCTGGCCATGCTAGCTAGAAATACTCGGTGTTACCTTACATTCAAGGCTGGGAAGGTCTAAGTATTTAAGCCAAGGAAAGGTAGGAGGAAGCAAGTGGTCCTTACCACACCCCGATGGCCTCTCTAAGCTTTCTCACAAAAGGCAGGCGAGAGTCATCCACGCAGAAATAGCCTGATGTTCCGTTGGCACCTACAGTGTCTGCATCCAGGACTGAATGGGAGAGAGATCTGGAACAGAGAGACAAATCCCAACAAAATCAGCATCCAACCAATGACTTGGTAAGTTTTCATTAGAGCAGGGCTTTTCAACTAATGGTATGGGTACCACCTGTGGTACATTGGCACCTGGCAGGTGGTACGTGACCATCCTAGAAAAGTGGTAGTAGGGGAGGGGAGTGAGCTGAACCGATGGCAGCACCGCACAAGTCTGAGCGAGAGACGGCTGGAGCTGCAGGGCTGTCAGGGCTCAGCGGAAGTGCCAAGATCAGCACCCGGCTCCAGCTGGAGCTTGGCGCTGATCCTGGCGCTTCTGCTGAGCCCAGAAGAAGCGCCGATCAGCTGGAATGTTGCAGCCTCACCAGGGTCTTGTGATTTACATTCAGATGCTTACCAACTGATTCATATTTATGACGGTCACAGTGTCCCAAGGTCATGTGAAATGACCAAAACCTGCTGCAACCACCCAGCATACGGGGGGGAATAAAAACCAAACACCCCACCCCACCCCACCCCACCCCACCCCCGCTGCCAATCGTCAACAGAAATGCTCACAACAATGAAAACCTCGAACAGGAGGAAGAGCGCCGCCGGGCAGGCAGGCAGGTGTCTCGCTTGGCTGTGGCTTAGGGGGCACTTTTTTCAGTGCCATTTTAACTTTGAACAGTCATTAAGCAAATTGTTGTAAGTCGAGGACTACCAGTACATTATCACTTTACCCCTTTTTTTGGGGGGGGACATCAAGTTTTTGACACTTTGCTAGGTGATTGGTGGTACTCGGATATTGCCATATCCTAAAAGTGGTACAATAGGTGAAAAGGTTGAAAAGCCCTGCTAGAGTATGGCGTTTTCCATGCTTTGGGAAGCAGTAGCACTGAGCCCAAAGCAGCTGTTGCTTTGGGGAAATCTTTACTTAGGTGGTGTCTCCCCTAATTTCTGACCCACTATTCCTGGTGCATGTTTATGGGATTCCATCAAAAAGAGAGATGAATGTGTATGAGCGGGTGTTCTTTTTTTATTTTTGAGATAACAATCTGTTTCTATAGCACAGATCCAATTTTATTTAACAAATTGATAACAAGTAGATTCAGGTGCCACTGGACTCCACCTATTCTCTGGGGACAGTCTTACAATGGCATGAAAAGATCCGAGCATTACAGCTTAGGAGAGCTGGAATCACGCTGAACCAAGATGACCGAATCAACATGAGCAACTCTACAAGCCCAAGTTAACAAGACTGGTTGACTTATACCAGTCTATCTTTGCCTCTGCCTCTCACGTCCCCCTCTCAAAGCCCTCTAGACATTGTCATCACAGCCCAGGTTTCTGGTGTACCTGACAAATCCCATCTCCTCACAACTAAGAGCTGCCACCTGGGCATCAGATGAAGAAGAACAAAGGAGTCTCCACTTCCCTTCAGTCTCATCATACACGGTCAGGCGCAGGTCCTCGGTATTCACCTGAACTGAACAGAACAAAGGTAGTGATGATGATGATGATGATGATGATGATGATGATGATGATGATAGTAGTAGTAGTAGTAGTAAAGTTGGAAGGGACCTTGGAGGTCATCTAGTCCAACCCCCTGCTCAGGGAGGAAACCCTATACCATTTCGGACAAATGGCTATCCAGTCTCTTCTTAAAAACTTCCAGTGTTGGAGCATTCACCACTTCTGGAGGCAGGTTGTTCCACGGGTTAATTGTTCTAACTGTCAGGAAGTTTCTCCTTGGTTCTAGGTTGCTTCTCTCCTTGATTAGTTTCCACCCATTGCTTCTTGTCCTGCCTTCAGGTGTTTTGGAAAATAGCTTGACTCCCTCTTCTTTGTGGCAGCCCCTGACTGCTATCATGTCCCCCCTCGTCCTTCTCTTCGTTAAACTAGACATACCCAATTCCAGCAGCCTTTCCTTATATGCTTTAGCCTCCAGTCCCCTAATCATCTTTGTTGCTCTTCTCTGTACTCTTTCTAGAGTCTCAACATCTTTTTTACATCGTGGTGACCAAAACTGGATGCAGTATTCCAAGTGTGGCCTTACCAAGGCATTGTAAAGTGGTATTAACACTTCACGTGATCTTGATTCTATCTCTCTGTTAATGCATCCTAGCACTGTGCTGGCTTTTTTGGCAATTGCAGCACACTGCTGGCTCATATTTAGGTAATTGTCCACTAGGACTCTGAGATCCCTCTCACAGTTACTACTATTGAGCAAGGTACCCCCCCATACTATAACTGTACATTTGGTTTTTCTTGCCTAAATGTAGAACCTTACTTTTTTCACCAGGACCATCCCTGCCCCTTCCCCTTAGTTGCTCCCCGGTAGGCTGGCTGATCCCATCTGTTGCTGAGCTACCATATTTGACAACTGCTTTTTAATCAGGACTGGGTGGGAATTGGAGAAGCTGCCTTCCCACCATTCCTGAAGACATCAGACTGGAAAAGGTGAGGCCACGTCACAGGTGGTGGGAGAGCTCACAGCCCTTTGACACATACTCACCCGCATATAAGCTTTCCTTTTCACTCCCAAGCACAGACACCACTGTAGTGGGAGATAATAAGATTGATTAGAACATTGGTCAGCAGGAAGACAAGGACAAGAGAAGCAAAATCCATATTCTACAGACGTTAATGCTTGCTCTTCACAATGGAAATAGGGTGGGTAGACTGAGAGAGAGTGACTGGCTCAAAGTCATCCATCCAGCTTTCATGCCTAAGGCAGGACTAGAACTCACTGTCTCCTAGTGATTGACCTAAAGCCCAGCTTTCATGCTTAAGGTGGGACTAGAACTGACAGTCAACTGATGATTGGCCCAATGTCACCCACTTAGCTTTCTTGCCTAAGGTGGGACTAGAACTCACTGTCTCCTGGTGCTTGGCCCAAAATCACCCAGCCAGCTTTCATGCTTTACTAGCCTATTGTTGTATGCACTTCCATGCCTATCCCCATTCCTGCCAAGCCACAGCTGAGAATTACTGGTTTTATTGTACATCACACACAACCCCAATTTCTTGACTGGGGCCCAGCCAGTGTTTGGTGTAAGATGGAGCAATATATAAATGTTTTAAATAAATAAATCATCTCTGACTCACAAGGGCTCTTACCTATTGCCCAAATCCCAGCTCCGATTCCAGCCAACAGCAGGAAGGTGCTGACTCCCACTGCCATGGCTTTAGGCAGAGTCCAGCTGCATGCTTTAAGTTCTTCTGAAAGGCAGAGAGATCATCAGACAGCAAAGCTCAGAGTTGTGCCCATCAGGCAGAAGCAGGTGTTGAAAAACAACTCCCAGATGCCATTAATAATAGAGCAAAAGTTTTCCCAAAAATAAGGAGAAGAAAGGGAGAAACAGAGCGATCATCCAAGAGGACCAGGACCGGCCTTTGTACATAATGCCAACCTAGGATGTTTGTCACCATCCTAATATGAAGGCCATGAGGATGGGTATACAGTGGTACCTCGGTACTCATCGTTAATTAGTTCCAGCAGGCACGATGAGTACCAAAAATGATGAATATCTAACAAATTTTTCCCATAAGGAATAATGTAGTGAGTTACAAGGCAGCCGACACCGACAAGTTGAGTACCAAACAAACGATGAATAAGGAACAAAATGTTCACATCAGAATGCATTCAGTACCAAATTCAATGAGTTTCAAAGCAGTTGAGTACCAAGGTACCACTGTATATTTCACGCTAAGCCAAAGCCAACAAGCTATATGGCATGGTTTTGTATGTGTGAACCAGGTCTATACTATACAGTATTATTACAATAATTCATTTTCTAGATATTCTTCAGAAATTCCACCTTTGAACCTAAAGCAAAAACAAGGGGGGGAAGCTTATTATTATAATTATCAGATTAGAGAGAAGGTGACAGAGGTCTCCCTTCTGAGCAGACAGCTTTGCATTCTCCTGAATGCTGGAAAATGTTCATCTTTAAGTCCAAGAAAGATGGCGGGAGGGTTGAGGATTTAGAGGAGGAAAGTAAGATTTGGGGGGTTTCCTTCCCTTCTCTTTTTCTACAGTTCAACTCACCATCTTTTTTCGCCATTTCAAAAGCAATCAATCATCAAAGCTGCTCGGCTGTCTGCTTGGAAATCAAGCTCTTCAGGCCCAGGGGCCTTTGGCTCCAATCCCAAGTCCTAAGATCAGAAAGGAAGAACAATAGCAATAGGGCTTAGACTTACATACCTGTCTAAGTGGTTTACAGAGTCAGCTTATTGCCCCAACAATCTGGGCTCTTATTTTACCAACCTTGGAAGGATGGAAGGTTGAGTCAACCTTGCCCAAGACTGAACACCTGGCAATGAGCAGAGTTTGCCTGCAATACTGCATTTTAACCACTGCACCACCACAGCTCATGTTACAATTTTTTTTTTTCTTAGCACTTGGCAGAGCAGACCAGCGCAGCTCAGAAGTTGATCTGTGTTCCTCTTAGAGCTCACAAAATTCTACCTGGAATTTCCTGCTAGCGTTGAAGCATTATTTAGCTTCTACTTTTATAGTTATTTTGTTGTTATTCAGTCTCTAAGTCGTGCCCAACTCTTATGACTCCATGG
The DNA here is from genome assembly GCF_016545835.1 of Crotalus tigris. Classification (NCBI taxonomy): domain Eukaryota; kingdom Metazoa; phylum Chordata; class Lepidosauria; order Squamata; family Viperidae; genus Crotalus; species Crotalus tigris. Next base: position 2,721,676 of record NW_024100508.1, read on the forward strand.
GCCATAGCATGCCAGGCTCCCCTGGCCTCCACAATCTCCCAGAGTTTGCTCAAATTCATGTTCATATTTAGCGATATAATAATAATAATAATAATAATAATAATAATAATAATAATAATAATAATAATAATAATGATAATGATGATAATAAAGTTAGAAGGGACCTTAGAGGTCATTGAGTCCAATTCCTGCTCAGGCAGGAAATCCTACACCATTTCGGACAAATGGCTGTCCAGTTTCTTCTTAAAAACTTCCAGTGTTGGAGCATTCACCGCTTCTGGAGGCAGGTTGTTCCACTGGTTAATTGTTCTAACTGTCAAGAAGTTTCTCCTTAGTTCTAGGTTGCTTCTCTCCTTGATTAGTTTCCATCCATTGCTTCTTGTCCTGCCTTCAGGTGCTTTGGAAAATAGCTTGACTCCCTCTTCTTTATGGCAGCCCCTGAGATATTGGAACACTGCTATCATGTCCCCCCTTGTCCTTCTCTTCGTTAAACTAGACATACCCAATTCCAGCAACCGTTCCTTATATGTTTTAGCCTCCACTCCCCTAATCATCTTTGTTGCTCTTCTCTGTACTCTTTCTAGAGTCTCAGCATCTGGATGCAGTATTCCAAGTGTAGCCTTACCAAGGCATTGTAAAGTGGTATTAATACTTCATGTGATCTTGATTCTATCCCTCTGTTAATGCATCCTAGCACTGTGTTGGCTTTTTTGGCAGCTGCAGCACACTGCTGGCTCATATTTAGGTAATTGTCCACTAGGACTCTGAGATCCCTCTCACAGTTACTACTATTGAGCAAGGTACCCCCCCCCCCATACTATACCTGTACATTTGGTTTTTCTTGCCTAAATGTAGAACCTTACTTTTTTCACCGTTGAATTTCATTTTGTTAGATTTCATTGGGTGAATTTCTGAGGAAGAGAAATGTACAACTATCCTTGAAGTCTGAAATCTGGCCTGCTTTGGGATTCATTCATTCATTCATTCATTCATTCATTCATTCATTCATTCATTCATTCATTCACCAAGGAATAGTTTGGCCTTCCAGGTTTCCATTGAAGCCTAAAAAACGTCAGGCTGGCTCAGTTATTGTCAGAGGGGTGATCTGCTTGCGCAAAGATCAACACCTTCTTCCATATCATTTTTGAACATGTGCGGTCCTAATGACAGGAAACTAAAACCTGGCTTGCCTTGAGCATCCTAGATTAATCTAGCAAAACACATTACTGCTCTGTGGCCAAAGTAACCCCACTTAGGCACAAGAAGAAGCGGTCAGCAAGCTTGAAGGACTCTCCAGATTTGCAGACAAATCACGGTGCTTATTCTCATTCTCTCCCACACATACAATATACACAAGACCGGAAAGCACAGTTAAGGGGGAATGGAATTTCCCGGAACACAGCTTGTCTCACTTCAGCTCTGGATTAACCATTAAGCAAAATAAGCACAGGCGCCAAGGGAAGGGGGGAAGGAAACACCACAGTTTTTCCCCTCTTACCTACTGTATCCTTAACTCTTCCACTGCCGTAATTGAGTTTAATCAAATGTTTTGATTACGGTAGTTGTCCTTATCCGCTGCGCTTGACTTTAATCTGCATTGTTTAATGAATGATTGAAGTTTGGGTTGCGGACATCATGAGGTCACATATATGTTTCCATCTCATGGCAATTTCACTTCCGTTCTTGAGCTGTGCTTAGGGCAGGGGTCTTCAAACCTGGCCCTTTTATGACTTGTGGACTTCAACTCCCAGAATTCCTCAGCCTGGCTAGGGCATCAGTCTGGCTATGGAACTTTATTTACAAACACTCCATATTGCAGCATGGCTATACATTCCATTTGCATGATGCACATTTTCTCCCAATGTGTACAGGTAGTCCTCAATTTACAACCGTAACCGAGCCTGCAATTTTGGTCATAAGGCATGATGGTTGTTAAGCAGGCCATCACATGACCATGCCTGCTTAACAACCATCACGACTTATGACTGAAATTGCAGACTCAAATTGCATCTCCTTTTGTGGCACTTAAGAAATGCAGCAATCACATGCACATGCCACATTATAGATATGGGGCATTATTTAATTATTTGTATCCCGCCTTTATTATATTTTATAAATAACTCGAGGCAAACGTATCCAACATGCCTCCCTCCTCCTATTTTCCCCACAACCACAACCCTGTGAGGTGGGTTGGGCTGAGAGAGAGGAACTGGCCCAGGATCCCCCAGCCGGCTTTCATGTCCAAGGTGTAACTTGAACTCACCATCAATTCTTCCTCCATACAATTTAAGATGGACTTAAAAATGGCTGGTTTTTAATTGTTATTGATAGCTTGGTTTGCCTATTCATGATTCCAATAGGCCACAGTGTGGCTTTGCTTGCTTTTGATTAAAATAAGGGAATCAGGCTTCACAGTTTAGAAAGCAAAGTTTGCAGTTTAGCACGTTGTGAATAATTGAATAAATCGTAGCTCAACAATTTGGAGTTTAATCAGTGTGCGGATCAGAATGGGGCCTCTATCGTTGCAGCATGTATCCTGTTTCATCTTATGTGCCATTGTGAGAAACAAACGGCAGAACAATATGGCCCCTGGCTTGATCCCACTCAGTTCCTCTTACCTGTTTAACTTGTTAGGGAAACATGCCCATTTTTGTCACCTTTCGCTCAATCAAACGAGACACTTTTCAAACAAAGATGCCAAATTTTAAAGGGCAGTTCAATTGCCCAGCCAACAACAGCTGGAAAAGTAGTTCTCCTCTCTAAACCTTTATCCTAAAATATGTCCGTGGTTCTGTTCATGCAACCCTTGCATAAAATGCTAAGACTGCTGAGTTTGCATTGGGGGTAAGGGTGCTGCCGTTGCGTTAACGACTCAGCATTTTGTGGGATCCCAACCCCTTTTGGGTTCTTTTGTTCAGTGCATGATGTAAAACTAGATTCCCCAAATCAAGGAACTGATGTGAACCCACCCAGAATGTCTGGCACAATATCGTACTTGAGCAAAAAGATTGTATATCAGAGAACATATAACAATCTCTGCTAGTGAAAGCTGTTTTACTGGGTAGAACAGACATAGTTGTATATTAAAATTCTTTTCAGAAAAATATCCAAAAGGAAAGAAGACATTAAGATTAGAAATGCCATTATCCACCCCTGCCTTAGCTACATTCATAGAATACTCTGGAGTAGTGACTGAAGGGAATCAGAGCAAACAGCGTATCATTTGGTGAAAAGGTGAAGTTTAAAATAGGATGAATCATTTATTGCTATGGACTCAGATCATCTTTCCAAAATGTTTGAGAATCCTCCTTAGCCCCAGGTATTTAAATTACAAAATTACCAAGCTCACTGTCTGCAGAGTCTAAAATGCCACACAAACACACAAACCAATGGCACTAGTCTGATATAGTATAGGGTCTCCTCCTTGAGCAGGGGGTTGGACTAGAAGACCTCCAAGGTCCCTTCCAACTCTGTATTCTGTCCTTATGCTCAGAGAACCCAGACATTGTTTAAGCAAGCAGAGTGAACCAGGATATTCTATTAAACTATAGTGTAGTTTACTTGTTTGAACATAGCTTGATAAATGAATGCAGCATTTGTACTTTGATCACTTGGGTTTCAGGTTTAGGGTGCTATCAGAACTGACCCAACATCAGATAATCCTGCTAGGAACCACCTGCAGAATAAGGGGCACCGCAGAAGGGATTTTGCCCATCCCTTCTGGAGTCAAATTTTGGTCATCACCAAGGTAGGGCTATTAAATATAGATGGTCACTAGAGGGTAGCAAAGAGCTAGGGTTTTCTGTGGCTCTTGGTGACCACTTAGAGGCCCCATGAAATATTACAACTCATATAGAGTGCCTCTGACTAAAGCAGTGGTTCTCAACCTGTGGGTCGGGACCCCATTTGGGGTCGAACGACCATTTCATGGGGGTCACCAAACAACGCAGTCCACCATTTTTTTCCCCTTTTCCTTAGCTGTGCTACTCCCTTTTATTCTATTGGCTTTTGAAGTCAATAGAATAGACTCTCTTGAATAGAGTCTAATTCTATTGGCTTTCAAAAGCCAATAGGAATTGTCCAGGCTGTCTCTGCCCTGCTGAGCCCACCAAAAGTCTCATTCTGCAAACGGTGCTGTACCAGTTGAGTAGTCCTCGACTTACGACCGGTTGGGGGTCGCGGCATTAAAAAGGTTGAGAACCACCGGACTAAAGACTAGATATGAATGGCTTTTGGGATCTAGGCAAAAGGCTTATTGAACTAACCAGTTAAGCGTGAATTAATTTAGAAAGCCACAAGCAATATTTATTCTAGTGGCATTACAATGACATGGACAAATCAATGCCATGGAATCTAATAGTTACTTTATCGTGATGAAATAACTATGGATACTTATCAGGAGATAAACTTGCTCTGAATTCTCCCCCTACACAAGCACCACATACAGAGACATTTAAACATTTAGATAGTTCTCATTTGGGTCCGATTACACCAAATCAGTTTTGAGTGACCTGCCTCGCCTTATAAAGAAACATTTGGCTCTAATGAAATACAGCAAAGGTTAACTGAGGTGTAACAGAACAGCCAAGGGTTAATCCAGCTTTGGGACAAGCAAACAACTGGACTGTTAATGGAACAAACTGATTCTCTTGCCTATCTGAGGAAAGCGGCTGAGTTTCAGGAAAGTTGACCAATAACAGATCAGTGAGCCAGCTGTTTTTAACGTAGTTCATTTCTGATGAGATTTGGTGTGGTGGGACACCTTGGCTACTTTGTCTATCGTTCAGTGATGGAAAAAGGGTTAATTCAGAAAATTAATTCAAAAATTAAATAACTTTTAAAAGTGTTAGAAGTATCTATAAGCCTTGGTGGCTTTATTTCTGACCCTAAGGTGGGGTGTAGAAAAAGTAGCTGGCAACTTGTTCCCACAAATTAACTAATTAAGAGAGAGGGGGACAGGGGAAAGAGAGGGAGGGAGGGGAGGAGAGAGGGAGGGAGAGAGAGAGAGAGAGAGAGAGAGAGAGAGAGAGAGAGAGAGAGAGAGAGAGAGAGAGAGAGAGAGAGAGAGAGAGAGAGAGAGGGAGAGAGAGAGGGAGAGAGAATGAGAATTTGTGACTCTGGGCAACTGCCTGGACAAGTCCATGCAGTTTTCTTGCGAAGATGTTTCAGAAGTGGTTTGCCATTACCTCTTTCCTAGGGCTGAGAGAGAGTGACTGGCCCAAGGCTACTCCAGCTGGCTTTGTGCCTATGGCAGAAGTAGAGTTCAGAGTCTCCTGGTTCCTAGCTTGATACCTTAACCACTGCATCAAACTGGGTCTCTGAGATCCATTTACCAATGTTGTACAAAGCTGTAAGAGCAATTCTTACATATGAATATGAAACGTGTGACAGCAAATCTGATCATTCCAAAGACAGACAGACAGACAGACTGACAGACTTTGGTTATCAAGACAGGGCAAAATTTGCTTTCCAAAAAACCGGGTTTTCGGGAGAAGGGAGGCTGCAGCCCCAACTGCCGGGCGATTTAGGACCCTCACCTCGCTCTCCACCGCCTCAATCACTGCGGGGCAAATCCGCCCAGCCGAGGGGAACTCGCCTTCTTCCAGCCCAGGGAGGCGCGCTCTTCATCGCCGGGACCGGAGGCGCTGCTGGCTGAGAGGCGCTTCTTGCCTTGATCCTCCTGGGCCGATCGCAAAGGCTGCAGGAGAGCCGGGAGATCGCAGAAGCGGCGACCGGGCAGGTACCTGTGGAGAGAGAGCCAGAGGAGCGGAGAAGGGATCAACGCGAAAGGGGAGCAAGCGGGCGGGCGGGGCTAGGCGGCGGTGGGCGGGGCTTTGGCTTTTTTCAATATTCCCTCTCTAAAGCGAAGGGCGAGCAAGCGGGGCTGGGGGGAGGCAAGGCGACGCCCAATCCCCGAGGTTGCGTGTCCAGCTGGAACGTCGGGACTTGATCCCAAATGGGAAAACTCCAAGGCTCGGATCCTGGCCTTTCCTTGGCAGATGGAGAGAGATTTTGGTTGGTTGGTTTGGTGGTTTGTAGGGTTCCTAAATTAGGGAGCCAATGCGCATCTCAGCCGAGCAGCGCGGGAAGAGCTTGCAAGCAAAGCCGTTCGGATCAGCAGCGGCGCTACGTCTGACACCTTCCAGGCGGAGCCGGACCTCGGAGTGGCAGCGAGTTCCGCTGGCCAAGTTAGGGGGCAGCAATGAGAGGGTGCCAGCGGGCCGGGGAGCCTGGATTTGGGATCCGAATGCTTCGGGGCGTGGGGCCCCTTCCCCAGCCCGGCAAGGCACCTCTCAGGGATCTCGCCTGTCAAACACAGCCACCCGCGAGAGGGCTGAGGAGCCACCGCCGCCGTCTGGAAGCGCGCCTTCTTCGAGACGCGTCGCTTGGCGAGGAAAGGGCCGGAGCAGCTCCATCTCTTCCGCCGCCCCCCCCCCACTCAGCCCCACTGCTTTCTGAAAGAGCCCATTGTCTGGCCCACCTGAGGACGCATCTAGGAGCCAAGAAACTTGCACCAGCGAAAGAGGAGGGGCTGATCGCAGCGCTGCACACTCACGCACGCACAAACAGAGGGGGAGGGGGAGAGAGGGAGAAGGAAAGAGAGAGAGACTGACTCCTACCTGTTTTTAACCCCCCCCCCCCCAAACAAGCTGCGGTTCCCCCTCCAAGCAGGACATACATTCAGGTTTCTTCCCAGCAGGCGAGGAGTCTGCTTGGAGTTTTCATCTCCTTTATGAATAAGCTCATGTACAGAAGTAATTGAGTCGTCTTTTCCCAAGATAGTGGGGTTTCCTGCAGGGGGGGACTTTCTGGTCTACCCTACCCTCCTGGGATTTCTTCGTGGTGTCCCATCCTGCTTAGTGAGGATCCTCCCCGACTGGCAGCAGAACTGCTTGACCACGAAACCAGACTGGGTATGATTAAATAAAAGAGGCATTAACTCTCATGCAGATTGGAATCAAATAAAATATTCAGCCACTGTTTGTACTGAACTAAAAAAACACTGCAGATTTTTTGAAAATGCTACAAAGATAAGAGTCAGAGCACTCTGAGAAAGATGAGAGCTATGCCAGAGGTTCAACCATACTGGACAGGTCCCATCAGAGGAGTCAGACAAAGAGTGTCTCTCCCATAAAAAATATGGTGAGACGTAAATTTCAGAATGCCATACCTGCTCAGATGTCGCCCGGGTTAACAAGGTCCGCGCTAGATATTGGAGTTCCTGGATATCTGGTGAAAAATGGGTTACAGGACTCAGGACTGTTGACTGAGCAACCAGGGCCAGCAGCTGCAGAACTACTGGAAGAAAAGGTGTTTACCCATCGCAGATACACAAGTACATCAGATGGTTGAAGAAGAAAAAATGGCTTTGGAAGAATATCTGAAGAACAATGATGAAGATGCACTGAAATTAGTATATCAGGAAGGCTTACTAACTACTGGAGAGACCAAACTGACCTACAAGAAAGACCAAATAAAGAACAGAATAGAGGCATGGGAAGACAAAGCACTACATGGCCAATACGTTAAAAAAATAGCTGGGAAAGCAGATGATAACAAGACCTGGCAATGGCTAAGAGCAGGAAAATTGAAGAAAGAGACCGAGGGACTAATTCTGGCTGCACAAGACCAAGCCTTAAGGACAAATGCATATAAAGTCAAAATTGAGAAGACAGCAACAGACAGTAAGTGCCGCCTATGCAAAGAAGATGAAGAAACAGTGGACCACCTGGTAAGCTGTTGCAAGAAGATTGCACAGACTGACTACAAGCAGCGGCATGACAAAGTAGCAACAATGGTGCATTGGAAGATCTGCAAAAAATATCATTTGCCTGTAAGCAAAAACTGGTGGGATCATAAAATAGAGACAGTCATAGAAAATGATAAAATTAAACTGCTCTGGGACTTCAGAATTCAAACAGACAAGCACTTGCAACATAACACCCCAGACTTAACAATTGTCAATAAGAAAGACAAAAAAGTGTGGATAGTGGACATGGCAGTGCCTGGAGACAGCAGAATAAATGAGAAAGAACTGGAGAAGATAACAAAATATAAAGACCTACAAATAGAAATAGAAAGATTGTGGCAAAAGCAAGCAAGGGTAGTACCAATAGTGATAGGCTCCTTGGGTGCAATCCCAAAACAACTGGAGCACCACTTGAACATCATTGGCATTGACAAATTCGCTATTAGTCAATTGAAAAAGGCGGCCCTACTAGGAACTACTTCCATCCTGCGACAATATCTGTAATACCATCAAACATCCACATCTGCCTATCCCAGGTCCTGGGTAAGGACTCAATAGGTAGACAAAATGCCAAATCCAGTCTGAACATCTGGCTGACTGTGCGATGATCCATACTAATAATAATAAACAACACTGTGTATGAAAGGGAGGAGAGGGGAAAGGGAAGGGAAGGAAAGGAAGATTAGCTGAGTTTGGACAGGACCGCAAACTATCCAATTGTTTTTTTAGGATGTCGCAGGAAGTAGGTTGACTCAATGATCAAGTTAAGCAGTTCTGTAAATGATGCCATCACAGCATAGTCATGCCAGTTCACTTTGTACTATGACCTAAGCTCCCAGACCCATAGTAAGTTAAATACTAACCTAGCTTAATGTGTGGTGTAAACACAGCTGAATGAACCTGCTTAAACCTGCCATGTGAACACCATAGAATTGTCCTGCAAATCCAGAAAATCAGATTAACTGAGTGAAACGTGGTTCAGCTACTCAAAGGTGAGCACATCAGGGAAGCCCATTGATTTCTCTTGGGTCTGTGAGATTTTCCACACTAGAGAATCCAGAAGGCCTTTCGCCAGTGGTGGGATATGGAGCATTCAGGAGACATTTCACCAAAGTAAATGAACCATTTGTAGCAGGAATGGGGGAAAGGGGAGGGGAGAGGTCCGTGGATGACTCACTGCTGCAAAAACAGGTGCGGGCTCAGCAAAAGTGCTTCAAAGGTAAAGGGGAAGAAGAGATTCTAATGTTCGGTTACTAATTACCTGGGCAACCAGCCTGGGCTGCTATTGGAAGCTGGCCCAGGGGATGGGAGAAAGCAAGTTCAATCAGGGAAAGCCAAGAAAACAGCAGCAACCCTGAACTTGCCCCTTGCATAGAGTAAGAACATCTGAGCCAAACATAGGGTATCTCCCATCCCCTGCTTCAATTTTCAACTTATATATTGGAGCAGCATTTGAAGTTTTCACCAGGGAAAATAGATCAGGAAATCACTGGCTTTTGAGGGTTTGAGGTCCATAAAAGACCAGTTAGCACTAGTTGTTTTTATTGATTGGAACATTCTTTTCTGTGCAAAGAAACGGAGAACTAGGGCAAAATGAAGCCTATTATCAGTATGAATCCAGAAAATGCCAGTTCCCAAATATCAGTTCACAGGGCAAAAACCAGCCTTCCTGGACTCAGTATTGGAGGCAGTTTAACTGTTTTCATTGTATTTTGACAGTGTTCTCATTTTAATGCTGTGTGTCACCCAGAGCCACCTACGCGAGGTGAGCATCTGTATAAATGTAATAAGCAAATAATCCCTGCTGTTTTCTTGATGTTTGGAACTGTTTCTTTTTAGCTGAGCCATTCTTCTGAGTCGGAAAGTAAAAAATACAGCATACTATTCATGGAATGAAACTGGAATATTTGCCATCAGTTGAAAAAGCAAAGCAAAGCTGAGTCCCAAATGGTGCCAGAGGAAAAAAAAGCAACTGAGAATAAGGAATGGCACTCCCAAGCAAAAGGCAGGTTGCATACGGCATGTCAGTGCTGCTAACATTGGATGTTCTTGCTTTGACAACATATGGAGATGCAGTCTTATTCTTTCTTATGCTTTACTCTTAGAATTAGATGATACTGGGGATGGAGGAGAAATGTGATGGGAGTTAGTTAGACATAACAATATTGTAATAGTGTGTGAATTCAGTGCTTTTGAAATAAGAAATGGCCGGGTTGAAGAATTGGAGGGAAAGCCGGCATTTCAAACTAATTGGAGAATGTGATTTATGACAGTTAATTAGAGGAGGGAATTGTGCTTTGATACTATGTGCTCAGGGGAGGGGAATTCAAATTTTGGCTTCAACTATGTTAGTGCCAAAGCTATGCTACTCCAATAAAGATTTTTTAAGGTAAGCAATACCTCGAAGTTCTTTGAAGAGTTTCATCTGTCGGAACCATGACATCCATTCTCAAGAAAAGAAAGTAATTGGGCATTATTGGTGTACATGAATAAAGTAGCATATGACTCACTGGGCTAAACTAAAAAGGGGTTAATACTGTAGCTATTGGATTCTGGATGATCAGCTTGTTGTCTTCTATAGCTTACCAAATTGCTTCTTTTACTCTCTGTGACTGTAAGAAGCAGAGTTCAGCAGCCTCTGAAGGAGCATGGATCCCCCACCCTGATTGTCCTATGGTTGTGCCACATCAACTCTTCAGATGCACAGATCTCCACCCTGGAGCATACTGGTAGAAAATGCACCTCCTGAGGGGAACAGCTGTGTATACCAAAAGTGTGCATGTTTTATTTCCAATGGAGTGTGTGCGAATGCCTGACTTTGCTTGCCCCCTCTGTGTACATAAAAAAAGGACTCTGGGTCTTAGACTTTGGAGGGCACACCTGTCCTTATGGGCACACCTGGTCATAATGGGAAAGGGCATCACTGTGGCATAATGAGAGATAAGCAAATGGTGACCTTTCTGGGCCAGGTCTCCAGAGCCACAGCCACCCAAGGTGATGCTGTTTCTATTAGTTCTGAAGCCTCTGGTGGGGGTAAGTCAGCTCTAGCTCTGTGACTTGAAGAAGAGGAGATGTTTTGGAAAGCAGGGTTGGTGTTTTGATGAGCCCTTTTTATCAGGGCAGAGGAGACAGAGAACAATTCTGGATTCTAATAGTGTTGCTGGGGTGAACATATGGTAGACTTACAAATCTAGAGCAACAAAGATGATTAAGAGACTGGAGGCTAAAACATATGAAGAATGGTTACAGGAACTGGGCACGGCTAGTCTAGTGGAGAAGGACCAGGGATGACATGATAGTAGTGTTCCAGTATTTGAGGAAATGCCACAGAGAGGAAGGAGTCAACCTGTTTTCCAAAGCACCAGACAAGGAACAATGGATGGAAACTGAGCCAACCTAGAAATAAGAAGAAATTTTCTGACAGTGAGAACAATCAGCCAGTGGAACAGTTTGCCTTTGGATATTGTGGGTGCTTCACACTGGAAGCTTTCAAGAAGAGACAGGACAGCCATCTCTCAGAAATGGTATAGGGTCTCCTGCTTAAGCAGAGGTTGGACTAGATGACCTATAAGATCCCTTCCAACTCTGTTATTCTATTCTATTCTATTCTATTCTATTCTATTCTATTCTATTCTATTCTATTCTATTCTATTCTACTCTACTTCCCTTTCCCCTTCCCTCCCCCTCCGCCTTTTCCTCCTCCTCCTCTTCACAAACACCACTCCCTTCTAGCATTGATGAGGTTCCCTAGTTGGATCATGAAACATGTGCAATAAAACAGCCAATGCTCAGAGAGCACCAAGGACCCCATAATCCTTGGCCTCTTCCTCCTCCTCCTCCTCCTCCTCCTCCTCCTTTTTCATGGAGGTGGAGCATGTGTGTGGTGACATCATCACATGAATACCATGACTTAATACTGATGTGAGTTTTGGCGACACAATGATGTAAGAGTAGTATTAACATGATAATGTGTGTGTGTCATGTGTCATTGGCATCATTTGTTACAACCCTTCTGGGTGTGAACTGGACTTATGTCCTAAAATTGAATTCTGTAGACTTGGGCATTAACATATTTAAAGTTTGAAAAGTCTCTTAGCATTGTAATGATCTGAAGGGTTCATATTGTCTCGTTTCAGTGACCAGATGCAACCTTAAAGGTCCAAACATATTCAGAGCTGGTCATCATATCTTGCAATAAAGAACTTTTATCAAATCTTTTTTTCCTTAAAGGCATGACCTCACCCCTCTAGAAAATGGTAAGTGATGAATTGTAAAGCTCATAGGGAAAAAAGAGAATTATATTTTATTTACAATTATAATTACATCCTACCTGGGGTATAATTAGATGGGGCAAGACTCCTTTATTTTAATTCCACAACATGCCTGTGAGATAGATTAGCCTCAGAGGGAATGGCTGACTCCAAATCAGCCATGGAATCCTAAGGCCCTTCAACCTGTATCTTCACAGTCCCACTTCAGTGTCTTCACCATTTCACTACACTGGCCTTCCTAGAACTCTCACTGGACCATAAGGTGGCTTTCTAATGTAGACTTAAGGCATGCTATGGCTCAGCATACATGGATCAAAACTCAGTTTTTAATTTGGCCATGACTATTTTGCATATGGTGTCATTGCTTGTTCCCTTAAATGTGGCCCTTAGGAGGGATATAAAGTCAAGCTGAGCTCCTTGACTTGGGAAAACTTGTGTGGAGAAAGAAAGAAAGAAAGAAAGAAAGAAAGAAAGAAAGAAAGAAAGAAAGAAAGAAAGAAAGAAAGAAAGAAGAAAGAAAGAAAGAAAAGAGGGAGGGAGGAAGGAAGGAAGGAAAGACAGAGGGAGAGAGGAAAGGAAGGAAGGAAAGAAGGAAAGAAAGAAATAAAGAAAGCAGGGAGGGAGGGAAGGAGGGAGGAAAGGAAGGAAGGAAGGAAGGAAGGAAGAAAGAAAGAAAGAAAGAAAGAAAGAAAGAAAGAAAGGAGGGAGGGAGGGAGGGGGGAGGAAGGAAGGAAAGGAAGGAAAGAAAGAGGGAGGGAGGGAGGAAAGGAAGAAAGAAATAAAGAAAGAAAGGAGGAAGGGAGGGAGGAAGGGAGGGAGGAAAGAAGGAAGGAAGGAAGGAAGGAAGGAAGGAAGGAAGAAAGAAAGAAAGAAAGAAAGAAAGAAAGAAAGAAAGAAAGAAAGAAAGAAAGGGGAATCAAAATAATCAAAATGACAGTTGGGATCCTGAAATCAAAATATTAGACATGTAAAAAAAAAAGTGGATCCACCATCTTGCTATTTTTGTTCTCCCTGCAGATACCTCAGGAAGATAGGAGAAGTCAGGTCTGCTTCTTAGTGGAGAATTGTTTCTTCTTTTTCTTCTTCAGTTTCAGCTATACAGAAATGATTCAATGCCCACCAGTGACAGCAGCGACACCTCCAGCTATGGTCTGATCAACACTGGGGAGGCCTCCAAGAACATCCTCTACTCCACCAGCAGTCTGCCTCACACCTTGGATGACCTGCTGGCTGGCATGAAGGTCCCACAGAAAGAAGCCCGCCAGCCTCCACCAGCCCGCTCTAAGGGCAGCACCAGGAACAAAAGCGTCCTCATCAATTTGGACATCAGCGATGGAGAGACCAGTGTCTCGGACAGTGGATCGGAGTCCCCTGTGTATGTGCAGTTGCCGCCACAGCCCACCATCCAGGAGCACACGGTCAGCACCATCAATGCTAAGGTGAGCCTCCTGAGCATGAACGAACAAACTTCGTCATTGGGCATGGGGTGAAACCGGATTTTTGCTAACCTTTGTTTGTTGAGCAAGCCATTACAGCTTGTTCCTTATGTAACCTCAAGCTCTTAAGCCAGAGGTCTTCAAACTTGGCAACTTTAAGACTTGTGGACTTCAACTCCCAGAATTCCTCAGGCAGCCGTGGCTGGCTGAGGAATTCTGGGAGTTGAAGTCCACAAGTCTTAAAGTTGCCAAGTTTGAAGAGCCTTGCCCTAAGCCATAGTTTTAAAAGATGAGATATGGAATGAAGAAAACTTTGGTTGAAATTGTTAGAGAAAGTGATAAGTTACTCAAACTGTTTGTACTTATTTTGATGAAGGGGGAAATAATTTCTTTATATTTCTTCTTTCTTTATATTTTTTTTCCTGTCCCCCTGCCACGTTTCTGCTTCCTGCACTTTTTATTTTATATATATATATTCCTTAGGTTTTTTTCTTCTTCTAAATTTCAATAAACATTATTTTTAAAAAAACAGTCCTAAGCCATGGTGCATACTACAATGCACTAAGCCATATTGTCTTTTAATTGTGATTTGCTCCAAATTACAGTTTAAGCGATAAATAATGATTGACAGATTATAACAGTGTGCAGCAGGAACCAGCTAACAACTCCAGGATGGCTTAGGATGAAATGTGAATCCAGTTAGTCAAATTTACAATGAGGAAAGTCACAGGCCTGTCCAATTCCTGATTTTGTTCTTCCATTTTTTTCACTCATACTGAGGAGAAATAAGCCCATTTTCGTCAGCAATGCTCCAGCTTATCCCCCTCCAGCATAAAAGGAATGTTAACCCAAGTTTTCGGGAAGCAATTAGGTTCGCAGACAAGTTGATCCCTGCTTGTGAGTTCCGGTACAAATTCCAGTTGTCTCTCCTATGCAGGTCTCTTGGGCAGGCCCGCAAAACGGTGAGTTGATTTCCTTCTATGAACTGCAACTGCAGGAGGCTAAGCTAGAAGGCCAAGGGAAAGATATCCACTGGTTCTGCTCACAGACCGAAGAGAACTTGGAAAACCTGACTCCTGGCACCGTGTACGTGTTCCGTGTCAGGGCTCTCAACGTGGCAGGCACAGGGAAGTGGAGTCCACCTTACAAGGTACATACTGCTCTGGGGCTCAGTGAATATACTTGGTATAATGTTGGGTCTCCCAAAAGTCAGAAATACACTACTGAGAGCAAATCTGGTGGATAAACCTAACGTTGTCTACTACTGAGATATGTCCTCAAATGCTTGGGACAGGAAATATATTCAATCATATTTCTGACTTGTCCTGCTTAGTAGGATGTCAAGGCAGTATACATGATTCTCTCCCCAACTTGTATTTCATACTCCAATAATTCTGTGAGGTACATTTGATTAAGACACGATTGATCCAAAGTCACCCAAAAGGTTTAAGGACTGAGTAGATAGTCCCTTCCCAGCCAGCTTTAACACAATAGTTCAGGTTGTATTCAGTGATGGGGCTTACACATTACACTAAATCAGTTTATCTCAACCTTGACCATTTTAAGATGTGTGAACTTCAAAGCTGGGAGTTGAAGTCCACACATCTGAAGAAGAAGTACTGCACTAAACCATGTGTGATTAACAATACCTTACTTAATAAGCCTTTGATTTACTCAAATGTGCTAGGCCAGGGGTAGGCAACTTTGGCTCTTTTATGACTTGTGGGCTTCAATTCCCAGAATTCCTGAGCCAGCCATGCTGGCTGAGGAATTCTGGGAGTTGACGTCCACGAGTCATAAAAGAGCCAAGATTGCCTACCCCTGTGCTAGGCCATGGGTTTCAACCCATAATTATTGGAGTCAACCCATACCTGAAGCCACAATGAAAGAAATATATTCAGTCAATGTGCAATAGTGCAATGGAAAGGGGGAAATCAGCTTGGATGGATGAATGCATGGGATTAGAGTTCTATGCTCCTGAATCTTCCAGAGTTCATGGTATCTTACAGAAATGGAAAATAGGCAACTCCACAAGCATTCCCATTGCAATATATGAGCCCTTATACATCTGACTTCTATTCTTCCTAAATTTAGTGAGGACACCACTTCAGCAAAAATGGGCAGAATATTACAATAAACCTTTAATGTCGATTCTTGCAGTTTTGCACGATGCATCCAGTCCCAGGCATGCCCCTGGATCCATCTCCTGTTACTGTCACTGTACGAAGGTGTCGGAAATCCCAAAAGAAAACTATCTTTATTCCATCCTCCTAAGACTATATGCACCAGGGCAATAAAGGATGACATTTCTGATCTGCTTCAGGATCACTGACCTTCTCTCTCTGTATGTTACTTGGAGTCTTAGCAACTCTGCACACAAAAATTACCGCCTACTACAGGTAATTTTTCTCTGTGATGATCTGTCCCCAACTGGTCCTTCAAATCCTCCCATAATACAACTATTACCACTATAAGTGAGGCTATCCAGCTTGTTGCTGGTCCTTCTCTTAGATTAGAGTTGGGTCTTCACATAATATGCCCGAAGTGGGATAATTTGATAGTTTTAGAGAATTAGCTTTATTCCAACTTCATTACAAAAATGGCCCAACAATCAGTCATAACTGTTGCTGTGTGCTCACTGAGATATTTTGGAAGAGGGAAGTTAACCCCCCCCCCGACATATTTCTATTAACCAGAGTGTTCCACCAACTCTGCTTGCATCTCTTCTGTTGTCGATGTGAATTATTTTTCATGCAGGCAAGCAGTTTATATCAATAGAAGAACTGAAGCATAAAAAAGCATAAAAGAGCTGCAGTAAGGGGTCTCTATTGCTTTAGAGTTTGGGGGATGATTTTACACAGCACCAAATACTCCTGGGACATCAAATTACTCCAAACAACCATATGGAGATTAAGAAAATATGGTCAAAACGATAGGTCTCTGGAGAATGGACAGGTTATATTTTGACGAAGAAGAATGATGCATTACAAGAATGTTAAAGTTAGTTTCTGTTATGGGATGGAGGCTGACAGAGCATTTTGCAGAGGGCTTAGAAAAAAAAGTTAAAATGGTGTCTGTGGTTATGTGATCAAAGCCCTACCCTGTGACACCTATAAAAAAGAGGCAGGGCTTCAAACATATTTTTAACTATATATTATTTAATGAAATATATTTATTGTTGTAGTATTGTCCTGTATTTTGAATTTCTGACAGTTACCTAATATTTACTTTCAATTTTTAATGGAATAATCTGGAGCAGAAAATTAAGTTTTTGTAGACTACAGTCATTTTCACTATGACAATTTAAACTTTCTCCACATTAAAATATCTGCGACTGTATTTTTCCAAATCTGTGAACAATTATCTTGAAATAAATCTTTATCATTACTTGTCAAACAGATTCCTACAGTAGATATTTGATCTTTTTAACAGCAAGACTGAACCCCAATTTTGGTCCAAGTATTGCTTTTCCCACCGCAATTAAATTCCATGTCAATCACCAACTCCATTTTGACTTTTTTAATTCCTTGTGGATTCTTCTACAGTTAAACCAAGTTTCCATTGATAGATGTAGATGTACATTATAGATGTAGCTAGATAGATCCACGTGCAATGATAAATTCAGGAACAGAGAATACATTTTGAATCAAAGAACCAATTTTTTTTAAAAAATCTTTTAATTGATAGTCAGGTTATCTTGATTTTTAAAAAATGCACAATAACCATGCAATTCCCTGAATGGTACTGCTAGCAACGGCTGTCGCTCTAGTTTAGTTTGTGCTATGCAATCTACTTAGAGTCTGGAATGTGATCCAAAGAATGTTAGGGTTGTTTTAATGGCTGTGGAGGGCCTCATGAATGGGCAATTCACCTGCCCAGAGGTGGGAGGCACTTGAGAAAATGCCAAGGATGAAAGAAAATAGCATCACAGCTTGGAAACATGGAGATGCAGGGAGGGGAGAAAAGAAGCAGAAGTTGCTTACACTTTAGAGCTACTTAGCACCCAGGAGGCATTTCCACAATTAGTAGGCCGTGTAATTAAAACAAGCTGCACAGAGTGCTTAATATTAACTAGCAATGCCCTTCCCGTGGCCAGGCTCTTTCTGTCTAACATAATGCATTTGCCTCATTGCTGAGAAATGGGTTCAATTAGCATTTGGCTAGGGAGATGCTAACGGTGGTTCTCATGAGATGTCTCCATGGGCTGGCTGGGATAGGTCACAAAATAAGGCATAGCTGAGTGAATGGAGAACAGGCCTGTAGAGCAGAGGGCCTCAACTTTTGGGGCACCAGGGACCAGATATGTGGAGAGAGGTTTCTCTGTGGACTGGAGGGGGCGTGATTTTGTGTGCTGCCTGCATCCTGCAGAACGGGGCTTTGCTCGTTTGTGCGGACTGGTTGCTGGCATGCCATGGCCTGGTACTGGTCCACACACCGGGGGTTGGGGACTCCTGCTGTAGAGCATAAGGGTCTGCTACAAAGTGTGCTGACAAAATAATGGCAAAATATGGTAAGAGGAAGCCTTTCCTGACCAATAATGATGAGCCATGTTTTAGATCTAACATATCCCAATTGTGGTTGGCTACCTTATATAGCTCATTATCCAAAATATTATTCTTTTTTTTCTACTTGGTACATCTATGGTTGTCCCATGGGTGCCTTTTCCAAAAGAAAATTGTACTTTCTTGGGTTTTTTTTAAAAAAAACATTTCACTTCACATCCAAGAAGCGAAGGAAGGAAATTCAATTAAAGAGGCTTCTTGGATAATAAATGTTTTCAAAGGAAAAAAAAGAAAGTCCAGTTGCCTTTTGGAAAAAGCACTTCTGGTTCCACTTGGTATGGAACCTTGTGTTTTAAGAACAGTTTTATGTAATATATTTGCAAACCTAATCTTGCCATATTAACAAAGTTGCCCAAAAAAGTTCACTAACCACTCCAGGAGGATCTCCCTGGACCCAGAGATCATACCTCCTGCAAAGATTTATTAATATGATGTTGCAATCAGTTTGTTATATACAAATGAGATCAGGTGCCCTGCTCTCTTGTTTTGTATACCTTTTATTTATTGTTGAACTATATAAACAATTACTTTTCCACTTGGATGTATCGTCTGAATGACTATTTCTACATACTAAACTCTTCAGTTTTATGCACTTGTTTTCTACAAGAATTACATCTGCTGCTATGGTGATATCTACTTATTAGCTGTACATTTCAAAGTTAATAAATTGATCACTGTATTCCATTGCTAAGGAAATTACAAATAGCAAAGCTCCTTTTAAGTAATGATGATAAATTTAGCTCATTTTCTACTTTTCTTGATCAGTTTGACTAAGGTACGGATATAATTAGTGCTGATTTGGCCTATAATTATCTCTAGTTCCTCAGTAAGAATTAAAATTACTTTAAAACATAATAAATATTTTTATTTTTATTCCCTTTGGTTGGTACATGTATCTCAGTCAGATGAAAACTGTTTCCTATGCAGTACAACCAACTTCTCCCTGGCTGAAGAAACACCGGGTTTTCTTTAGCAGCCAAATAATTTTCAAAGAAAATTCCCATCAGGTGGGTGATGCAGGCTGAAGCTAAATAAAATAGATGGGAGTTTGCATAAAGAAAATCAATGGCATTTCATATTGGCTGGTGAATTGCAATCTAATCTGATTTATCTAGCTTCAACATTAAATTTGAAGGGAACCACAGGGATTTAAGAAAAAATCCAATATAATCCTACCTACAGTATACAATAGATAAGTTCACAGTATGTTTAAACCAGTTACCGGATTATTGTAGTTGCTAATTGCTTTAGGGTTTTCTTGCAATTTTAAAATCTCCTCTCACAGTTACTACATTCTATGCTGGTCTTGTATTATGATTCATCTTGGACCAGAAATAAATTTTGATTTGATGATGAATTACTTTGATTGCACAATAACCAAAGCCATTTTGTAATCAAAAGGTGTGCATTCAAATACCAAATCATTCTCCAAAGAACACCCAAATCTAAAACTCAGCTTAGTAAAGGGTATACAATTGTACCGTCTTAGAGTGTTATGCAAAGTTATTTATTGGGAAAGTTTATGAAGTCATTTAATGGATTTTGAGGATAGCAAATTATGTTTTTTTTTAAAGATATTGCTTTATAGCAGGAGTGTCAAACTCCCAACGTCAGGTGACGTATCACGATGTATCATGACTTTTTTGCCATTGCTGGCAATGGGGTGGGTGCAGTTTTGCTATGATGCATCTGGTCTGCGGGCCAGCAGTTTCCCCGCTTTATAGCTTCATTTGTTTGACTCACAAGTGTGCTTTGAGCAATTGCCACCAGATGGTGTCAGAAAACATCATTCTTCAAGATCTACCTTAAGATTTCTCTGTTTGTGTGTGTGAGAGAGGGGGGGGGAGGGAGAGAGGAGGAAGAGGGAGGGAGAGAGGAGGGAGGGGAGGGGAGGGAGGGAGGGAGAGAAAGAGAGAATGAGAATATTTGTGATTCTGGGCAATTGTCCGGACAAGTCCCCGCAGTTTTCTTGTCAAGGTTTTCCAGAAGTGGTTTCCCATTACCTCCTTCCTAGGGCTGAGAGAGCTGGCTTTGTGCCTAAGGCAGTACTACTCTCCTGGTTCCTAACTTGATGCCTTAACCACTACACCAAAATAGGTCTCTGAGATCCATTGACCAATGTTCTACAAAGCTGTAAGAGCAATTCTCATACACAGTAATCTATGAAAAGTGTGACAGCAAATCGGATCATTACAAAAACCAGGGACAGATGGAAGTTGATCCTCTCTTGCTATATAGGGGGCTAGACAGGGCCCTATCCCATATAGAGAGCCAAAATACTGATTCTGGAAACAAGGCTTGTCTTGAAACAGTGCAATTGCTATAATTCTTTCATGATAGCTACATAACTTTTCTTCAGTTTATTAATTAGAAGTTCTTGGATTCTCGTGGGTTTATTTGGTTGCAATCTGGCCTCTTTGGAGAATCCTAATTTTAGCAGAAAATAGAACTGACAGTAGAAATACTGTAGCCTTCCTTTCCTATCTAAAAACAGGAACAGCCAACTTCTACAGAATGGATGAAGGTACTTTGTACTGAGCCATACCCAATATCTACAGAGTCAGCACTGCCAACTTCCAGAACTTCTAATAATCAACTTCTGCCGAGTCTGTAAAGGTATTTGATGCTGAGCCACTTTATTGATCTGTCTGGGCCAGAACTACACTATGCTGCTACAAAAACTCAAGAACCAAACTAGCGATAGTAATTGCCAGCCCCCTCCTGAATTTTATTTTTGTGAATGGGTCTCACCCTCCCACATTAAAATGCCGACAATCCTTTGAAACAGAACAGGCTAAGAATGCTTGGCAGGGTGAAAAACTGCTACTTATTCCCATTGTCTTTTTTATTGCCAGAAGGCAAGGATTTATTTATTTATTTATTGGTATGGAGCAAGAGTTAAATTATTTAAAGCAAGGATCCAATTTTTAACTGTCAATTATGGTGGGTTGAATTCAAAGAGCTTCTCTATCAAGAAAGGCCTGTCTTCCCCACTCTTTCCACTGAAAATCTGCATCTCTTCATCCCCTGCTTAGACCCATCCAGATGTTCTAGACACACATCATATTGATCATAGGAATGACACCGGCAAGCCAGAGCAGGTGAAATTCAATCGTCTTTATTTATGAACAAACCCTATTCTATTGTGATGGCAGCTGGTTCTTAGGACCAGCCCCAGAGGGAGGGGATCTGAGCAGGGGGGAGAGGTCAGAGTATTCTCCAAACAGCCAAAATGGCCTGGCAAGGTAATCATGGATCTGGGAAGGGAAAATGTGGAGGAGGACAACGGGGTGATGGCATTGCTGTGACGGTTGGTCTGCACCAATTCCAAGGCCAAGCTCAGCCACCAAAGCCCAACACAGGGCACCGTGACAACCCACATCTCTGGGACAGAGGGAGAGAAGCAAAAGTCTCCTCCTCCATCAGATTTCTATTCCAAGGCGTCTCTCCTTTGCAAAGACCGTCAATACCTGCATTGCCTGCCAGCCAGCCAGCTTGGAAGGAAACCTTGGTAGAAAATTAAGTGAACGGTGGCGCCTGTGCTAGCAATGGGCCTTTGGGTGGCACAATCCGTACCTGCCCCAGAGAGTTCGCTCTGCATCAGTTAGGACAGGGTTGGCATCCGAGCATTCCCTCCATGGCTTAGGAACCATTAGGTAGTTGTCTTCTACCCAGTCTTCACTCAACCCATTGCTGGCTGCGGCCACTCAGAAGTCCAGATCCATCTTGAGGCATAGAAGAGAAAGATGGGGTCCTCTCCACAGACCCATCGAAAGTGCTGGTTGCGAAGTAACCGAAAGAACTCGAAGCGCGAGAAATGTGCAAAACATCAGAAAGCGCAAGTGCTCATAAAGGAAAGAGGCCTCTGGCCGGCCTGGGGGGGCCACCGTGGGAGAGAACCTCAAGCTTTGCATTACGTGAGCAAGCCACCATGCTATGTTCTCATCATGCTAATGGCAGGGGCAATTCTCACTCCGGAAGGTGATAACCTGGGACTGAAAGAGCGAAAGCCCTGTCAGGAGAAACCCACCCTTCCCCGAAAAATATGCATGACTGTCTCTGAGTGGCTGGCTTAGATACAGAGCTCTGGTATTAAAAATAGCATGCTTTCATTAAGGAAAAGGACCGTGCAGTGGGGGGAGGGGCTGCTTGGCTCCAGCTCACTTCTTCTCTGGGCTGCTGATGGCTCTGCTGAGTCACTTTGCCTCTTCTCCACTTCTTGTCAAAGCCTCATCCCTGGAAAATTGTGCATAATGCAGCATTAGATCACCTTGATGGCAAAAGGTAACCTAAGATTAAACCTGAAGTCTCTCCGAGGCCTGGGAGTGGGGAGTTTTGCAATATTGGTGCTACGAGTCGTTATTAGTGGACCGCTTGCTAAGGGGCATGGGTCATTGGGGACCAGCTGCTAAAATCTTCTATCCCCTTGCCCTCTGAAGGGGAGGATCATCACAAGTGTCATGATATCCTCGTGGAATTAACATGGAAAGAGTTGCTGATATAACGTCATTGACACACTATGACATCACGGCACAAATGACATCTCTGCTGCTTGTCCTAGCCTGGTGTATCTTCTCTTACCTGTTGCAATTTCCTCTTCTGGAGAAGAAAGGAAGTAAAGTCAAACTTCGCCTTCCTGCTGTTCAACCAGTGGGGGTGGATTGTAAATAGCTTTTTAAAACTCCATCCTAACTTTGAACAGTTGTACAGTTGAGGATTGTCTGTATGATATTCATTTATTTTAGATGATGATGATGATGATAATAACAATAATGAACATACCTTATAAAAACCAGGAATCCCAGTGCCCGCCAATGGCCTGGCCTGGGCTATTCAGCTACCTGCACCCCTGTGCAGTTTTCTTTACTTTCCGACGTGATGGCCAAGTATTCAGAACTGTTAGGATACAGAAAGATGTGAGCATACTTCAGAAATGGAGCTGAGCTCACGTTCCCCCACTCCTCCCTTACGCAATATGAACTCCAGTAACTGCTGGAGGTTTCATCACTACCAAATGCTAAGCCAGCCTTCAGTATTTTTTCAAGACGTGATGTGCTTTGGTACCCCAATAAAATCAAGTGACTCAGTTAGGAGACCCAGAACACCCCCTTCTCCCTGGGAGGGAGACAAAGCTAGTGACAAGCCAGTTCCTTGCATGATGCCAAGGTAGAAGAATGAAAAGAGGGGGAATCAGGGTTGTAAGCAGCAGAATAAGCCTTATAGAAGGATGAGTAATAGTTGCAGGACATCTTGATTTATGGAAAGCTGGAGAGCCCAACAGAGAGGGCAAGGATGCAAAATGAGTGGGGCTTATGGTCAAGCCAGGATTCATGATCCATCAAGTCTCCAGGAGTAGAGTTTGACTCCATTCCTTCTAGACGTTTTAGGCCTACCAAAGCTCCTTTAACTTCCTTGTGAGCATGCAGAAGCTGCTTGAGACCCAACGATTTTAAGAGAAGTGAACCTCGTGCTTTTTCAAATCACATGCTTTTTGCAATCACAAGAGACAAAGGAAAAGGTCTGTCCTTGAAAAGAGTGAATCAATCAGCTAAGTGTGATAATGATGAAACAAAAAATATACATCTTGGCTTTGTCAACAGCTTAGGAAAGCAAGCAAGTATACTTTCTCTCTCTCCCACTGGACAAGTTCAATCCTCCTCCCACACGTGCTCCAGAGATTTTCCTTTGCTAATGTATATACCTACTTAACTATCCACTGTCCCATCCCAGCCTTATCCAGTGTAGAACCTTAGTGGACAGGACATAGGGAATGGCCTTGAAAAATAGGAGGACAAGCCACTGCCAAGTAATAGTCAGTTAAGAGGGGCTTGAGCCTGGATCAAGAAACTAGTTTGAGTAATTATCTAGTTACTCAAAGATAAAGTGAAGAGGAAAGCACATTCAATTTTGCAAGAACCTGTTACTATTTTTGTTACAATAACAACTACAATGACCTATATGACATCGGTTTCTTTGTCTGGTCTACCTTGCTGGGTTGATGCCTAGTGCCATAGAAGCTGCCAGGAGCAATGTTTGATGTCAACGTCAACTTGGGCATTCTGGTTTCTGTATGAACTGCTCATCAGTACTCAAAATACACAATTGGTAGCTTCATCCCAGAGCATCATGGGTTACTATACAACACTGGGTAGCTAATAGCCACTCAATACAGTTAGAACTTGGAACCCCCATATTGTTCTTCTTCTGCCCTAACCCACTCTCCTTACGCATTTTCTTGAGCAGCTGCTTCTGTTGCTGCAGCAATTTTCTTGTAGCAATAGATCATCTCAGCTACCAGCCAGATCGTCAGGACAACAATGAGGACATACATCATGATTTCGGAGACAATAGATGCCATATCCCGATTGGCTATGGATGAAAAGGGAAGACAGAGATAGGGCTATGTGAAGTACAGGCATCCAGGTTTAGCTAAAATTGGTTACTCTGGGCCCCTTTTTGCTAGAATGGAAATGGATACTGAGGTTTTGAGAAACTGTGGCTCATGGACCACAGGCAAAGAATGACCTTGTTTCATCTGGAGGTGAACACACTTACTCTGGGGCTCTCTGGCACATTCCTAAAACTCAACGGGATTCTTTCCAGTAACTATTCTCAGAGTTCTCTTTAGCCTGATTTACTTGGATGAGCAGAATGGAGCCACAAGAATGCCAGCATTTCAAGGATATTTCTCTAAAGTGTGGATTTTCTCTTTTTAACAACTTTCTATGATCCACCAAGGAACTGGATCTTCTCAATGACAATGGAGAAGTTTGCAACTGGCTGCCTACATAACATTTTTTGCTCAATCTAAGAACAAACTATTATACCTAGTCTATCTGTGGCTCTATCTCTTTTGATTCTGGCTATATCCATCCTTACTTCTGGTTATGCTCGTTGGTGGAATGCAGGCAAGAACCCACCCCTTCCTTCTGACTCCATTCACATTGGACTTACTTTTACCTGCTGTAGGAGTGTCAGCTTTGAGAACTAGGATAGGTTCTGAAACTGCCAGATTGGACGCCGTGGAAAATAAGATGGTTAAAAAGATGCTCTGATCCATAAGTAATCTGAGGTTTAAACTCTCCAATCGTCTACAGCATGCTAAGGTACCCTTGCCTGCTCCACAGTCTTTGAACTCCAGCTTTGTGCTTACCTTTTTCAACCACATCAAGATGGATGGTTTTGTTGACCATGATGTTGTAGGAGAACTCATTGGCAAAATGGAGTGTGCGGTTGACACTGCAGATGTATTCCCCTGCGTGTTCGAAAGTCACGTTCAGGATGAAAATGGAGACATCCTGCAAATCTGCAATT
This sequence comes from Crotalus tigris, assembly GCF_016545835.1. Classification (NCBI taxonomy): domain Eukaryota; kingdom Metazoa; phylum Chordata; class Lepidosauria; order Squamata; family Viperidae; genus Crotalus; species Crotalus tigris. Next base: position 2,747,009 of record NW_024100508.1, read on the forward strand.
TTCTTGGTACCATTCCAAACCACTAGATTTTCAAAGCGAGGATCATACACAACGAGCTTTTCATAGAAATCATAGTGAAGAATCTGGAGAAAAGACGGAGAGGATCCTATCGGAACCAGGAGAAACAATATTGCACACAGAAAACTACAGCCCTTCAGTAATACAGGTAGTCCTCGATTTACAACAGTTCATCTAGTGACTGTTCAAAGTTACAACAGCACTGAAAAAAAAGTGACTGATGAGGGGTTTTTTCACAGCTACGACCATTGTAACATCCCCATGATCGTGTGATCAAAATTCAGATGCTGGTTCATACTTAGGACCATTACGGCATCCTGGGGTCATGTGATCACCTTTTGCAACCTTTGCACAGTCAATGGAGAAGCCAGATTTACTTAACAACCAGGTTACTAGTTTATCAACTGCACCGATTTAACTTAACAACTGGGGCAAGAAATGGGGTAAAACTGACTTAACAAATGCCTCAGTTAACAAACAGCTGAAGAGCAGGTAGTGCTCTCCTAAAATCTTCCTGCTTTGCTCCAGCACTCACCTTGACCAGGTCGGTTGTCCCCTCTTCTTTGAAGTACCATTCAGTAAAAGCTTCTGCCTCTGTTTCACTGCGCCTTTTGCACGAGATGCAACGGATCTTGAAAGTCTCGCCAACTACGGCCTCCGTGTCTGCATCCACCTCCACGCAGCCACCTTGGCACAGGGTCACTGAAAGAGAAGAGATCAGAAAAATTACAGACAGATATAAAAAAAACCCTTCCTGATCTGTTTCCAGCTTTTACATCCTCCGTTTTTTTTTTTTTGTTTTAAGATTTTATTTTAAAACCTTTAAGGAACAAAATAAAATATAAAATATAACATTTATTACTTCAATGGTTAAATAATTAATGGAATATATAAAAGTAGATTCCTTATATCATCTTAGGAAGTAGCATACAGTAAATTGCGACAATACTCTAAACCAGGGGTCCTCAACCTTGGCAACTTTAAGACTTGTGGACTTCAACTCCCAGAATTCCTCAGCCAGCTTTGCTGGCTGAGGAATTCTGGGAATTGAAGTCCACAAGTCTTAAAGTTGCCAAGGTTGAGGACCCCTGCTCTAAACCTTAATACTTATATGGATATCACCATTATTGGTCATCATTCCTAATCAAGGAGAGAAGCAACCTGGAATGAAGGAAGAACTTCCTAACAATGAGGACAATTAACCAGCAGAACAAATTGCCATCAGAAGTTGTGGTGCTTCATCACTGGAGGCTTTTAAGAAAAGACTAGACAGTCACTTGTCTAAAATGATATAGGGCTTCCTGCTTGAGTAGGGGGTTGGACTAGAAGACCTCCAAGGTCCCTTTCAACTCTATTCTGATTGACTGGAGTTGATTTACTTCACCATAACCTAGTTAATGATATATAGCTTGTGAACCAGGCATTCTTAGTTTAAATCTGAATAAGGATGATTTTTTTTCCTTCAAAAAGTGATAAAGCAGTTTATACAAAGCTTCAAAAATGCTTCTGACTATTTAAATATATCTCCAGCCATCCTGGATACCCAGACAAACTCAGCTGTGAAGCACCAAGTAGCAGAATGTCATGTTGAAGCACCTCTTTGAAAATCCCTTGCTTCAAATAGGCTTCTGTTATGGAGATCCCACTCCGCTTTATCTCCCAAGCGGAGACAGAGTGGCAGGTGAATATGCTGATAGCCTCCTTTTTAGACATTTGGGGTCTCAGCAAACACTTTAACCTGCCCATTCATTTGACGTTGATCATAGAAATTGAACTGCAAGCAGGGAGGTGGAGAAAGGATGTTTTGGCATGCTCTTTGTTTTCCTTTTTGAAAATAAAATAAAATAAAATAAATATAAAAGGAGAGAGAGTTACATGCCTAAGGAAGAACAATCTCAAGAGGAAGCAATTCCAGATAGTGTAATCTGATGCATGTTTATTCCAAAGCAAACCTCACAGAGTTCAGCGAAGTTCATTCCCGTAGCTGCCAAAATTGTAATCAGATAAATTACTCCAGCTTCTGGAGAAGGACAGATTATGCATTGAAATAGGAAGATGAAAGTGTGTAACTAAAGCTACAATAATGTATAGATAGTCCTTGACTTACAACAATTTGTTTAGAGACTGAAGTTACAACAGCACTGAAAAAACTGACTTGACCAGTCCTTGTACTTATGACCACTGCAGTCATGTGATAAAATTTTTGAGTGCTTGGCAACTGATATGTATTTACAACAGTTGCAGTATCCTGAGGTCACATGATCACTGTTTGTGATCTTCCCAGCCAGCAAAGTCAATGGAGAAAGCTAGATTTGCTTAATGACCATGTTATTCAATTAACAACTGCAATGATCCACTTTGCCACCATGTCAAAAGAAAAAGTAATAGTAGGCATAACTCAGTGAACCACTGCTTTGCTTAGCCTCAGAAATTCTGCTCTCCATTGTGGTTGTAAATCGAGAATGACCTGTAACTCATTGCTTAATTTGGCAACAGATACCCACCAAACTGAAAACTCTAAGCATATATAAAAATCTAGGCTCCTCCCCATTTTGGTTTCTCAGAAGTTGCAAAGGTGACAGAGAAACACAATATTCAGGAGCCTGGGGAACATTTACCGCTTTGGGAATTTTATAGAATTGTCAACTTGGGAGATTTTGAGATGCAATGTACCTTCTTTCTAAGCACCATTTGGCCTCAACCCACAAGCTGTCAAACAGCACTTGAGCGAGAGCTCTGCAAATTTAATGATTGGAAAATGGGTTGAGCATTCATTTTAAACAGCATCCAAAACCAAACATTTCCACCAATGTTCAACTTGCTTAATGCTAACAGCCTACTTTGCTGGGATTTTTAAACAATTGTGACCCTTTTTCCCATCTCTAATAAGGTAATCAATTTCCTATTAAGATGTTATTTTCTCTGTAATTTCAATACTGAACCAGTTAGAATTTATTATTAGATTCTAGATCTTTAAAGCTGCAATTCCTGGGCATCTAGCAATAAGCCCCACTGAAAATTAATTTCTGCACAAAGCTGTCCAATGTTTAGAGGAAACAAACTTACGTCAATAAATCCACATAGGGCAAACCTAGGATAAGAAAGCCAATGGCTCTAAGCTGCTGGAAACATTCATAACAGATTAATTATTGTTATAACCCATTACAGCACAGTTACAATCCTGCCACCTAAGCAAAAGACTCCAGCCACATTGGTTTGTACAACAGAAGACTGCCCCTCCATTCAATGCGCACAAGAGCCAGAGAGGGCCACACCTGATATAAACATGCACCTACAAATTTGGTTACTGTTTTTTTAGAGGATATTATTTGTGTGTCATTTGCAAAGAGCATCACACAATCTAAAGTGAGGCCATTGATTTGCTCAGTAATGGAATTGCTTTGGAACTTCTAATTCCAAAGGCTTTCCAGAAAATCAGCTGGAGGCAGGCCCAGAGCCAAACAGCTGCAGCAGAAACTGGAACTGAATGGAAGCTGCATTGTATGTTTGAATATATGCAAAGGATATTTTATGAACCATTAAGTAATTTCAGATTGCCCCAATATTCAGAGTTAGAATTTAGATTTAAATTAGGAGAGAAAACATTCTAGATCAGGGTTGCCCAACGTTGGCAACTTGAAGATGTGTGGACTTCAACTCCCAGAATTCCCTAAGCAGCCATGCTGTCTGTGGAACTCTGGGGGTTGAAATCCACAAGTCTGAAAGTCGCCAAGGTTGGACACTCTGTTCTAGATTGAATACTGAACACCCTATCAATTCTAAGAAATAATTTGCTATGTCATTCAAAGCAAGAACACACAATATTCCAGGGACAGGAAACACTTTCAGACAAGCAATTACAATTCTGTGCCTTCTGAGGAGACAACTTTGTATGGAGGCCAACACAGAAAAACACAAGAGCCTAGCTAGTATTACCATGCATCTAATCTAGTAGCTTTTTGTCAAGAAATATTAGCAAGATATTCCAGGATATTTCTATTGTCTCTCCAGGGCACCTGGTATTTAAAGATATATTGCCACCAGATGTGGAGGCTCCATTGAACACTGCCTTTCAGAAAGAAAAGTAGCACACAGGATTGCATTAGAGAGTCAGTTTGGTATACTGGTTAAAGTACAGGCCTAGAAACCAGGAGGCCATAAGTTCTAGTTCCATCTTAGGCATGAAAGCCAATTGGGTAACTTTGGGCTAATCACCAGGAGATTGTGAGTTCTAGTTCAGCCTTTAGCATGAAAGTCAACTGGGTGACCTTGGGTCAGGCATCCTCTCCTCTTGTTGTGGGAAAAACAGGAGGATGAAGGAGTATTAAGTATGTTTTCCACCTTGAGTTACTTACACAAAATAAAAAAGGCAGGATAAGAATAAAATAAATAAATCAACTATCCAGTCCTGTCCAAATCTAAGGGGTGGTGCTCATCTCAGTTTCTTAGCCGAGGGAGCTAATATCCAAAGATATTTCCATGGTCATGTGGCCAGCATGGCGATACACCAAAGGTGCATGGAACACTATTACTTTCTCACCTAAGTGGTACCTGTTTATCTACTTGCATTTGCAACGCTTTCGAACTGCTAAGCAGGAACTGGGGCATGTAACTGGAACTCATCCCATCAGGCCTCGATTGACTACGTAATCTTAAATTCTTGTTACATAAAATACACACTGCATATTTTGGAGGTACAACATGCTGCACAGGGATTGGAGCTTTTTACATCTGGTGCAGAGATCAGCAAATGGCTTCATGTTGCCTTTCTGGCTTTAAGCCAGCGGTAGGATTCAAATAAGTGAACAACCAGTTCTCTGTGTGGATGCCGCTTCCAGAAGTCCATTCTGGGCCTGGCCAACAACAAAATAACTACCGGTTCTGCCGAAGTGGTGCGAACCGGCTGAATCCCACCACTGCTTTAAGCCATTACACCTTTTATCCCATTTCACAACTCAGCTTCTAATTTAAAATGACATGAACTCAAATTGAGGGACAATCTCACCCTCCCTAATTACGTCTTCCCATCCCATCAGGTTCAGCAGGAACGGCATGTTCCAAGTCCCATCCACTAAGGAGTTCTTTCGGATGGGATTCAGGAGCAAGGCCTTTTCAACTGTGGCCTCTCACCCTTTGGAACAACATCCCTCCACCCAAGTGACATTAGTCCTGATCCTATTGGCATTTAGGAAATCCCTCAAATCCCTGCTTCCTCTAACGGGCTTGGGGATCCCACAGAAACAGGGAGCCTGCAAGATGGTTACAGTGCATGCAAGATGCTGGCCCATTCTCATACAGTCTTACGGTATTTATATTTGTGTGTAAACAGTTTTTAATAGTTTTTTTAAATTTATTTTAACTGGTTGTTTTATTATACGTTGCCTAGAATCACATCTGCGAGTTGGGCAGCTATAAAAATCTGAAGATAGATGGATGAGACTTGGTGGAGGATAGATAGAAGTAAATAGAAGACAGAGGACAGATGATAGATAGCTCTAATGAATTAGTTTAATGATACGATATGATTTTGTAAGCCTAATTAATGTGAGCCTGTCCACTTTCCTTGTTGCCAGGTTTCATAAGCCGAGTTCTGAACAACCAAGTGTAAAGAATCTCACTTTTAATGAAACACATTCTGAATTTCTGACAAAAAGCTCAACCACGCTTACAGAAGCCATTCACTCCACTTTGGAGATCCTGGTGACCTGACAGAATATTCCAGGGGTCTTCAAACTTGGCCCTTTTATGACTTGTGGACTTCAACTCCCAGAATTCCTCAGCCTGGCTGAGGAATTCTGGGAGTTGAAGTCCACAAGTCATAAAAGGGCCAAGTTTGAAGATCCCTGGAATATACCAACATTGATTTGGTTTATTCATTGATAAACCACTTGAAGTCAAAGAAAACCAGATTACTCTAGTACTTTCCAGAAAAGAGTTCAATATAATTTTCCTTCTTTCCTTCTACCAAACACCCAGGTCCTTCAGCTGAAGGAGTTTCTTATATACGGTGACTCATCTAATAGGAAAAAAAACAAACAATTGCAGGTACCAGATAGGGAAGTTTGAAAATCAGAATGAAATTGGAAGAACAATTGCCAAATACCGGGGGCTGATTAAGAACATCTAGGAGGCAAAGGGGATACTGGTATGAACTAGGACTGAGAATAGCCAAGTGTCAAATTCATATTTAGCCACAATGAAGTGGAAATGAAGGAAATGATGATCTCTCAGATGAACCTACTTTTCAGGAGTTGTTATGCAAGGAAACAGACAAATGAACCACGTTTAACCTCTCAGAAAAGGGCAGCATAAAACAAACTACATAGCTCTTGCTGTGACTTTTCAAAGGCCTCTTCAAGCAGTGTTTTTCAAACTTAGCAACTTTAAAATGTGTGGACTTTAATTCCCAGAATTCCCCAACCAGCATGGAATTCTGGGAGTTGAAGTCCCCACATTTTAAAGTTGCCAAGTTTGAAAAGTACTGTTGTACAAGAACTTTTAGCCAAATTACTTTCATATCTTCTGATGATGACATGCTTTATTTTAATTCACTTCTTTATTTGCTGTTGCTGGTCTCGTTTTTGTCTTGAAGACAAAATTGAATTAAATTGAAGAGGGTTTATTTTTAAAGTCCTATGCTATGTCATTATCTGTCTGTCTGTCTGTCTGTCTGTCTGTCTGTCTGTCTGTCTGTCTGTCTGTCTGTCTGTCTATCTATCTATCTATCTATCTATCTATCTATCTATCTATCTACAATGGCACCTCCAGTACTCATCATGTACACTTTGAGAGGAAGCAACTAAATTTCATTTTTAATGCGTGCCATTGTGCCCACAGGAAAAAATGACAATAACGGTTATCTAATCTAATCTAATCTTAACTGGTTCCAGGAGCACAATGAGTACCAAACAATTTTTTTTCCCATGGGAAATAATGTAGTGACTCACAAGGTAGCCGAGAATGACAAGTTCTAGTCTGTGCTTTGAGTACCAAAGAAACAATGAACACTGGGACAAAATTTTCGCATCAAAATGCGTTGAGTACCAAATTGAGTTGTGTTTCAAAACAGTTGAGTGCCAAAATACCACTGTATTTACTCTGCTACTGTAATATCCTCATTCTGTTTCTTTGTCTACGAATTGGTTTATCTTGTAGGTTGTAAAAAGTAGGAACAACTGGAAATAAATAAAAATTGATGCTGAAAATTGTTTTTGCCTAGCAGGTTGGGAAGTGACGGTACTATATATATTTTCCATTCTATTCCTGGATGAGAGAAAGAGAAGGTTATGTTGTTCAAGTTGTTAATTATTTTTCAACTCTTGGAGGATGATGACATTGTAGGAGGACAGCTGTGTTTATCTATGGTGACAAAAAAAAATCAAGAGTCTAATAGCATCTGATCAGATATGGTAGCATCAGATGCATCTGACGTCATGGAATATATGCCTTTTAATAAAAATTGTTAATTGGAAAACCAGATTCTTCTCCCCCCCCCCCCAACAGATGAAGGAAAGTTTCACACCCTTTTATAGAATGCCTCAAAGGTCCTGTGATTGTGTGCTACAGGGCTTGGGCATCTGAAGGCTGAATTTCATTGTAGGACATTGAATGAAAAGTATGTTTCTCTGGACCAGAAAATAACTTTTATCTCTCCAGGGGGCTGATGAGACGAAGGTTCCAAGCAGCCTTTGAAACCGGCAAGGATATCTGAGATTGGAAGCTGCAGAAAATGAGGAAAGAAATTGGAAGCATGGCCTCCTGTCGCCATACATGCTCCATAAAAAAGCAAGAAAATGAAAGCTACCTTTAAATGCATTAAGAGTTTGCTAGCAAAACAGGTTCTACTGATGCAAGAGATGGCCCTCGGTGTACATTATTTGAGTGGGGAGGGGGGAAGACCTGAAATTGCAAGGCCAAGGCAACAGGAACGATGCAGATTATTTATCATTTTCTTTAAACAGTTTTAAAAAAACCTTAGATGAGAGTTAGTGAAAATTGTATTTTCCAATTATATATATTTCAATTATATGTTGCCTCCAGAATTAATAAAACTTATGTTTTCTTAAGCACTGATGGTGTTACCTAGTTAAGGTAATGAAGAGTCTGCAGGAAAACAAGCAGGCTCAGAGAACACCCAGGACCCCTCATTTCAACCCTGAGCTACAAATATTCTCCTTCATTGGAAATTTCTATAATAATAATAATAATAATAATAATAATAATAATAATAAAGTTGGAAGGGACCTTGGAGGTCATCTAGTGAAACACCCTGCTCAGGCAGGAAATCCTATACCATTTCAGACAATGGCTGTCCAGTTTCTTCTTAAAAACTTCCAGTGTTGGAGCATTCACCGCTTCTGGAGGCAGGTTGTTCCACTGGTTAATTGTTCTGTCAGGAAATTTCTCCTTCGTTCTAGGTTGCTTTTCTCCTTGATCAGTTTCCATCTGTTGCTTCTTGTCCTGCCTTCAGGCGCTTTGGAGAATAGCTTGACTCCCTCTTCTTTGGGGCAGCCCCTGAGATATTGGAAGACTGCTATTATGTCCCCCCCTTGTCCTTCTCTTCATTAAACTAGACATATCCAATTCCAGCAACCATTCCTTATATGTTTTAGCCTCCGGTCCCCTAATCATCTTTGTTGCTCTTCTCTGTACTCTTTCTAGAGTCTCAGCATCTTTTTTACATCATGGTGACCAAAACTGGATGCAGTATTCCAAGTGTGGCCTTACCAAGGCATTGTAAAGTGGTATTAATATTTCACGTGTTCTTGATTTTATCCCTCTGTTAATGCACTGTGTTGGCTTTTCTGGCAGCTGCAGCACACTGCTGCCTCATATTTAAATGATTGTCCACTAGGACTCCGAGGTCCCTCTCACAGTTACTACTATTGAGCAAGGTACCCCCTATACTATACCTGTACATTTGGTTTTTCTTGCCTAAATGTAGAATCTTACTTTTTTCACCACTGAATTTCATTTTGTTAGATAGCGCCCAGTGTTCAAGTCTGTCCAGATCCTCCTGTATCTTAAGCCTGTCTTCTGGAGTGTTGGCTATTCCTGCCAGCTTGGTGTCATCTGTAAATTTGATGAGTTCCCCATCTATCCCCTCATCCAAATCGTTGATGAAGATGTTGAAGAGCACGGGGCTGAGAACAGAACCCTGGGGCACCCCACTAGACACTTCCATCCATGTAGATGCAGTTCCACTGAAGACCACACGTTGAGTATGGCGGTCAGCCAGCCACGAATCCATCTGGTGGTGATGCTGTCTACTCTAACCCACATTTTTCTATCTTATCAAGTAGTAGGTTGTGATCTATTTTATCAAATGCCTTACTGAAATCCACGTAAATTATATCCACAGCATTCCTCTGATCCACTAATTTTGTCACTTGGTCAAAGAATGCAATAAGATTTGTCTGGCATGATCTGTTTTTGACAAAGCCATGTTGGCTTTTAGGTGTTTGCCTCTAGGTGTTCGCTGATTCGTTGTTTATCTTTTCCAGAATCTTCCCAGGTATTGAGGTTTGGCTGATAGGTCTGTAATTTCCTGGATCCATTTTTTTCCCTTTTTTGAAGATGGGAACTACATCAGCTCTTTTCCAGTCCTCAGGTAGTTCCCCAGTGCTCCAGGACCTTTGAAAAATATAGTTCAATAGTTCTGAGATCATATCAGCCAGTTCTTTGAGAACCTTGGGGTGTAATCTATCTGGTCCTGGTGACCTGAACTCATCCAGGCTGGACAAGTGCTCACTTACCATTTTCTTGCCCATCTTAACTTGTGTTTCTAATCTATTTTTATGGTACTGTTTTTGATAAGTTGAACTAATTTTTTTCCTTTGTGTAAAGACAGGTGCAAAAAAAATGAATGAAATAGTTCTGTTTTCTCCCTGTTGCTTGACACCTTCTTCCCCCACTAATGGACCAATCATTTCCTTCACTTTTTTCTTGTTTTTTACATGTTGAAAGCAGCTTTTTTGTTATTTTTGACTTTGGTTGCAAGCCTTACTTCATTTGAGCCTTAGCTTTCCTCATTTCATCTTTGCAGGCTCGGGCTATTTGCTGATATTCTGCCTTAGTTACGTGCCCCTCTTTCCACTTTTTATACTTGTCCTTTTTATATTTCAATTTATCAGAGAGTTCTTTATGCAGCCATGCTGGTTTCTTTTGAGAGCTGTTATTTTTCTTCTTTGTTGGTATTGTGCTAGGCTGGGCTTTTATTATCTCACTTTTCAAAACTTCCCAAGCTTCTTGAGTTGTTTTCCCCTTGAGGATTCTCATCCATGGAATCCTTTCCAAGCCCGCTCTATGTTTATTGAAATTAGCTCTCTTAAAGTCCAAGACTCTAGCTTGACTGTGTTCTATTGCTTGGGCTTCCATAATGTTGAATTCTAATACTGCATGATCACTTCCCCCCAAGGTTCCTGTGGCTTCAACACCTTCTATCATTTCATCTCTGTTAGTGAGAATTAGATCCAATATGGCTAATCCCCTAGTTCCCTTCTCTACTTTTTGGGAGACAAAGTTGTCTGCTAGGTTTGTCAGGAATCTGTTTGATCTTCCACTTGGTGCAGAGTTTGCCTCCCAGTTGATGTCAGGGTAATTAAAGTCCCCCATTACTATCGTGATGTGCTTCCTACATACCTTAGTTAGCTAGCAAAAAGTTCATCTATTTCCTGTTTGGTTGGTTGGCCTGTAGTATACACCTATGGCAATGTCATTTCCCTCCCCCCTTTTATATTGACCCAAATGCATTCAAGACAGTTTTCATCATTGTTGTGCTCTATTTCTGTAGAGTTGTAGTTATGTCTTATAGATAGAGCAACTCCACCTCCTCTTTTATTTGGTCTGTTTCTTTTAAATAATTTAAATCCCTCTAGCTGTGTGTTCCATTTGTGGGTTTTATCCCACCATGATTCTGTAATGGCAACAATATCATATCTGCCCTCATTAACCTAAATTTCTAGTTCACCCTGTTTGCTGTTCATACTTTCTTCAATCACTTTGCCAATCTGACTGCAGCATGGTTGCCACCCCTGCACACCTCTATCCCTGCACAGCTAGGAGAGGGACCTTGCCATCCACCATCTCTGGAAATCCAAGGTTACAAAACACAATTCCCTCTGTTGAGTCAGAAAGAAATCTGTGTTTGGAGGTCCCTGCTCTGAACTCTGCTCGGTTCTACATGGTGTAAGTCCCCTGTCTCCAGTAGGGCTCCTCCTTGAAGCCCCCTTCAAACCTCCAGGCATCTTTTTAAGTTTCTCTTTTCTTCCTCCAGCCACCCACTGTGATTTCATTTCATTCATTTGCAAGAAATTCCAGGTTGTCTCCAGTGAAGAGGAGACCCTGGCCTGGATTAAGGCATCAGGAGCTTTAGGGGACAACCCCCCCCCTCCAAAAGTAAAAGGGAAAAAAAAGATGCAAAAGTTTTTTTGGGGGGGTGGGGGGAAGCAATTGCATTAGCTCCATCCAAGCCCACACATCACATAGACCTAAAAGTCCAGGCCTAACCTGGGCTGGAGAAAACCAGCAAGAAAACTGAGAACATCCCGGACTGAACTCTTCCTTCTCTTGGCACGAAAAAACGCAAAGCGGCAAGAGGCTTACCGCGTTCAGAAAACCTCCAAATCACGTGCCGAGAGGCCTTTTTGAGGAGTAAAGACGGGCTGGGTCGGGGCTGGGGAGGGGGGCAAAGGCTTCCTCCTATCCCAGCGAGGCCTGCGCCCGCCGGCGTCCACGCGCACCCCGAGGGGCGAAACTTCAATGGGGAAAGAAGACTCGCCATTATGCCGGGCTCCCCGTGCACCTTCCGGGGTCCCACGCCATCTGCTCGGACCTTCTCCAACCGCCTCCCCTTCCCGCGTGTTCTTCTCCTTCTCCCCACGCCCCCCCCCCCATGCTCGCCCTGTTCATCCAACTCACCCAGGGCCAGGCAGAGCAGCAGCGAGAGGGGTCGCGGGGCGGCCATGCTGGGAGATCGGATCCAGGGTGCGCTCCCTTCTCGGCCGGGAGGTGGGCCGCTCCGGTGGGCTCGTCCCGCCCTTTCCAAGCAACCTCTTGCGGTCAACAGTCAGACGATCCTGGGCAAGAACCTTCCCGGGAGGGTATTTATAGCTTGCTCAGCGGCCGCCCCAAGGAAACCCCGCCGCGGCTCGGAATGTCCCAGCCGGATCCACTGCCCTTGCCTTGGACACCCGATCCTCCTCCCCGGGATCTGTACGGACGTCGGCCGCACGAGGCGCTCCGCCGCTCCTGACCCCGACGACGACGGCTGCTGCTGCTGCTCCCGTCGCCCCGGGTCTGCGAGGGACCCAAGTCGGGGAGCGAGATGGCACGAAGAAGCAGAGGAGGCGGCCGGCTGCTGGGGGAGCCATAAAAGTTGGGATGGGCCCGAGGAAAGGCGAGCGGCGGCGCGGTGGGAAGCGGGTCCCCTTCTTCAGCCAGCCATGGGCAAGGCGGCGGCTGCTGCTCCCGATCGCGCCGCCCAAGGCTCGGCCACCCGCGCTCCCGCGTCCTTTTCGCTTCAAGGTGCGCCCGGGCCGACAAGGTGGAGGCTTGCGGCCCTGCTCGGCTGAAAGGTCGCGGCTCCCCCGGCCCGCGAGGAAGCCCCCGGGCGATCTTCCCGAAGCCTTTTCTCAATTGGGGCGGGGGAGGGTGTCGCTTCTCTCCAAATGAGGCGCCTCCTCTTAAAAAGAAAGAAAAAAGACCACTTTTCCAAGCAAGCCCTTTGCAAAAGGCAAGCTCTCCGCTGGCGCCCAGGAGGAGCCCGAGATCAGCCGCCTCCTCGGACAGGTGCCTCCGCGGGACTCAAGAGGGCCGGATCCATAGCTTCTTCGCCGGCTGGCTGGCCGACTGGCTGAAACCTTGTCGCGCCGCAACGGGGGTCGGAGCCACTGCGGTCCCCGCCTTCAGATCTCGCGAAGCCTGGCTCCGCTAAAAGAAGAAGGATCGGTTGGAGCTCCTGCGCTTGATGCGGAAGGGAAGGATCGGGCCCGCCCGGGAGCTGGACGACTCCTCGCTTCCTCCCCCCCACACCCCTTCTCCTCTTTCCTTCGCCCCTGCGGCGACCTACCCCTCTCCCCCTTCCCTTAGCCTTCTCCGGCGGCGCGCACCGCTGCGGCAGAGGCTGAGCCGCCCGGGAACTGCTCTGACTCGCTGCTGGACAGGGCGAGGAAGGATGAATCAAAGCGTGCGCCAGGCGGAGGAGGCGGGCGCCGCCAAACTTGATGCATTGCAGCAGCGGCGGCGGTGGCGGCGTAACCGGGGGGAAGCCACGCAGGGTGGAAGGGGAATAAAGGTAGGAAGCCGGGCGAGCCGGGCTGGGCCCGCAGTGGCTTCACCCGCCCGCCTCCGAAATCTGGCGATCATCGGAACGTGAGCGAGGAAGAGGCAGCGTGGGCCGCGGGGGGGGGAGGCGGGGGGATGGAAACACGACCATAGGCGGAGGAGGGATGCGTCACTCTCCGCAGTGGCTGCGGAGCCCGTCCCGAGGCACCCCCCCCCCAGCGTTGAGTCCCAGCTCTGCTCCCTGTTCTAATCCTCGGTTCGGCCTAGAGAAGTTTTTCTGGTAAAATACGAGGGTGGAGGTCCAGTTGACCAGAAGGAAAGTTTTCCAAACTGCTAGTTGTTGAGGACTGGGTGAGGAGTATGAAAAACACTTTGCACATCCCCAGAGAGCCTCCTGGTTATTGAGGTGGTCCAGAAGGCTGGAAGGAATTCCGGTAGCTTAACTTGCATGGGAGATTAAATTCCTGATCTCTTCCTTTATGCTCACTCCAGCCCAATATTGTCCTTTTGGTTTTGCTACTTTTTCTTGGTTGAATTGCAAAGTTGACAAAATCCTAGTCCTAGCCTAGTTGGAGAGAATGACTGCACATGGGCAAAGTTAAGCTCCTGACTGTAGATTAATTCAATCAATCAATCAATCAATCAATCAATCAATCAATCAGAACAGAGCTGGAAGGGACCTTGAGGGTGTTCTAGTCCAACCCCCTGCTCAAGCAGGAGACCCTATGCCATTTCAGACAAATGGCTGTCCAGTCTCTTTTTAAAAACCTCCAGTGATGGAGTACTTACAACTTCTGAAGGCAAGCTGTTCCACTGGTTAATTGTTCTCACAGTTAGGAAGTTTCTCCTTAATTCCAGGTTGCTTCTCTCCTTGATTAGTTTACATCCATTGTTTCTTATCTTGACTTCTGATGGTTTGGAGAATAATTTGACCCCTTCTTCTTTGTGGCAGCCTCTCAAATACTGGAATACTGCTATCGTGTCACTCCTAGTCCTTCTTTTTTCTAGACTAGCCAAACCCAAACCCTACAATAATTCTTCATATGTTTTAATTTCCAGGCCTATAATCATCCTAATTGCTCTTCTCTGCACTTCTTCCAAAGTCTCAACATCTTTTCTGTAATGTGACCAACTCTGGATGAAATTCTACTTTCCAAATTATTAGGGGAAATACTTTGAATGGCCAGCTCAAAGCTTCTGGAGTAAATAATCTTGGAACTTTGAATGGTCAGTAAATGAATGATAGTAAATCAAGGACTACCTGTAGCGGGGCGAAGACAAGAATCTAGATTAGCATTGGCAAATGTTTTCTGCGTCTTTTACCTATCAAGGAACCCTTGTAATGGGCCATAAAGCAGGAGCAGGTTTTTGTCACCATCAACCAAGGTCAGCTATCTGTTGCAATGGCATTCAGTAGTAACAAAGCTGCTATTGCTCTTTGCCCCATTACAGTTTTAGTTTAGTCTTAGTTTTGCATGAATGCTGGTCTTGGGCTTTGACCATAAAGGCTTGACTTGATCACATCTGCTGGACAAAAATGCGCAAGTACCATTATGGGGATTATGTGCGTAGATGGAACAAATTCTACCAACCAGAGGCACAAATTCTACCCCCAGCAGCCGGCCGCCTCCTCTACCAACCAGCCGAGGTGGCGCAGCAGTTAGGGTGCAGTACTGCATGCCACTTTAGCTGACTGTGTTCAGCAGGTCAGTGGTTCAAATCTCACCGGCTCAAGATTGACTCAGCCTTCCATCCTTCCAGGGTGGTAAAATGAGGACCCAGATTGTTGGGGGCAATGTAAATATATATATACATTGCTTACTGGTGTACACCGCTTAGAGCAGTGGTTCTCAACCTTTCTAATGCCGTGACCCCATAATACAGTTCCCCATGTTGTGATGACCCCCAAGTGGGTGTGGCCACCAATAAGAGGGAGTGGTCAGCTAGGGAAAAGGGAAAAAAATGGCGGACAGCGTGGTTTGGCGACCCCGTGAAATGGTCGTTCGACCCCAAATGGGGTCCCGACCCACAGGTTGAGAACCACTGGCTTAGAGAGTGCTTGCACTTAAAGCGGTATATAAGTCTCATAAATAAATAAACCATGCTTTTAAAAAAAAATCCTAAATGGCAGAGCTTTTCAGCCTATTGGTTAGGAACCCCTGGAGAGTTATGATAACTTAGAAGGGGATTGCAGCGTGTTTAGAATTAGCTCCAGACAGAGAGGGGGGTCAGTCTAAAAGGCTTTGTGTCTGTCTTTGCCTGCACAAGTCCCATGAGTGATGGCAATCCTGAAAACCTAGAGAAATTTGGGTGTATGTTTGTGTGTGTGTCCAAGTGGTATTGTTGACTCCTAGTGATTGTCTAGCCCTAGACTAATCCTTGCAGTTTCCTTGGCAATATCTTTCAAAAGTGCCTTTGCCTTCTTCCTAGGGCTGGGAGAGAGTGCCCCATCCAAGGTCACCCAGCCAGATTTCATGCCTATGGCAGGATTAGAACTCACTGTCTCCTGGTTTCTAACCTAATCCCTTAACCCAGTGGTGGCGAACCTATGGCACGGGTGCCAGAGGCGGCACTCAGCCTTCTCTGTGGGCACATGTGCCATCGCCCCAGTTCTAGGCCTTCAGCTGGGTTTTATAAAACCTTTTCGCTTTAGGCCTCCACTGCCGGGTGCAAAAAAAAAAAAAAGGTTCAATCAATCAGTCAATTTCAACTTCTCGCAGGAAAAAAAAGGTCTTGCAAAGGTGGAACTGATTGATTTAACTTTTTAGTCCCACCCAGTCTGCCATTACCACCGCAGCCACGCCCACCCAATTGGCAACACCCAGCCAATGGGCCACACTCACCTAGCATTCGAGGAAACATAAGTGGGTTTTGAGTTGTAGTTTGGGCACTCGGTCTATAAAAGGTTCGCCATCACTGCCTTAACCGTTATAATTCATCAGACTGCTCTCTTGAGAAGCCTTCTGATACTAACTTAGAATGTAATGAGTCAATGTTTATTTTTTATGCAGTTCTGGCTTTAGAGAAATAATTCAGTATTGTCGTATGACAATAAACCAAAGGAGCTATTTTGGCCTTGCACGGGATCCACTGAAAAATAAATACATTTCTTTCACTAAAGCACAAGGGCAGAGCTCAAACAAAAAAAAAAAAGGAAGAACTTGGGCAGTTGTCTTTCACCTTGATCTAATTGTAGGATTGTTTTAAGTAGGAAAACTGGAGCGGGGCAGAAGAACTGCATGCTCCCATCATCTCCCCTATAGGACCAGTAGTATAGATATACATAAACGCATTTGATTTTCTTGCTGCCTTCGTCAAGATAAAAGCAGGGCCGTATCATCAAGTAACCAGCCTTTCAAACAAGTCCAGACAGGGAACCAAAATGATGAGTACTAACACTATGAATGAAGGCAAATTTATGTGTCCCAGGATGTTTTCCAATCTGGGTTGGTCACCAGGACCAGAGATTTAATCTTCCAAGCTTTCAGACTTATGCTGGAGTCCACCCTCAGGGAATTTTTCTCCAATAGATCCTGGATCTAATTGGATCCTGCAACTAACACTACCTTTATTGTAAGCTTATAATAACAAAATCTTGCAAGTCTGAAAGCATTTCTCCCCTCTTATTTTTATTTTCCAGAGAATGAGGGGCAGTCCCTTTTGAGATGCTTTCTACACTCCCTTCTGTGAGCTGAGACATCCCTTGTCTAATTAGTGTCTTGCCTGTCTTCCTCCTGCCTTCCAATATCATTCTTACATCCCTTTGTGAGCTGCATCCCTTTTGTATAGCCTTGTGACATCACGGCACATGTGCAAAAGGAGTGGGGCATGCATTTCAATCATGCTTTTGTCCATCTCAGGGACACGGAATGCAAAAACAGTTAAACAAAAGTCTGCTAAGTTTTGGAAAACAAGAGGGGATGAGATAACCCCAGTTATCTTCATATCTTTTCAAGATTCTGTTATTACCCACTGCAACAATAAAGTGAATTTCCAGTAATTCTTGTGGCGTCTGATCCCCAAACTGGCCTACTTCGAAAGGCTGACATCCATTTTGCAAGCCAGACAAGAGAGAAATGTAGGAACAATGGAAAAAAAGCAAGTCAAACATATTTAGACAAAACATTTTTAAAAATGCATTCCTCCCCAAAAAGACACACACGAAGGCACTGCAAACTCCGATCCACGGTCTTTATTTCACTTCCTAATAAATAAGCCCTGGCATTTTTTTTCTTTTTTTTCTGGAACTGCAAACACACTGGATTATTAATACTGAACAGATCTACAAAAAATGAAGGAAAGAGACCGCCCCTCCCTCCCTCCCTCCCCCAATTTTAATGGGAGAAGGGTAAAAAAGGGAGAGGGTCTGATACCTGGGTCTCCCAGGTTTTTGGGGAAAGGGAACACAGAGCTGACAGACACATAACCCCCTCTCCAGGAGGGGGCAGATTTAATGCCCCCTCCCTGCCCCTGGCAGTATATTTGAAGGGCTTAAGAGGCCAAGATTGGCAGTGAAACTTCACTTTATAGTGGACAATACAGCTTCTTTGTGGGAAGGCAAGGCCCAGCTGCTGTTATCCACGAGGCTGATGTGAGAGTCTCCCATGTGGCACACATGGCATGCTGCACAGGGTTTAAAAAAATAAAACCCAAATGGAACCACCTTGACTGCACCCAGATACAACATTCCCTAAAAAGCACCATTTGGAGCATTATGTACTAAATTATCTTGGTTTGCCTGGCACACCAAACGAAATGCCTGGTGAACGAGAACAAACGTTAGCACTTTACCCATTCTCTCAATAGCTATATACCATTTGTTAACAGAGTTTTAAAGTGTTTTCCACATTCAGAAAAAAAGCTGCACCATTGGAGGTTACGGAATACATAAACCTGTAACCTGCCTTGGCTACAAAGTCCATTTTCAATAAACCTCAAATGGTGACTATTTCTGTTCCAGATTACCACACAGTAGGTTGTCGTTTTTCAGTCTTAGCAATATTAAGATGTCTGGACTTCAACTCCCAAAATTCCCCATGCTGGTTGAGGAATTGTGGGAGTTGAAGTCCAGAGATCTAAAAATGGTGAAGGTTAGAAACCCTGCATTAAGCTGATGACTGACTATGCACAGTGGGAAGACAGGTGTGCTTTTTCATCAGACATTGGGATTTAGTGTTGCGTAAACACAGTCGAAGTGAGCAGGGCTCAGATGATACTTTCAGAAGTCAGATGCTACTCAGAAAAGGACTGAACTGGATTCCAGCATCTATATGTGTGTATACAGAAGTGCTGGTGTATGTATCTTTCGAAGTTCCAGGGACACTTCAAGGGTGACCCCTTGTTCAGAAAGTTTTCTGTGATAACAGATGCCATCAACAAGAAGATGCTGTAGTCCAGCCCCCCTGATTTTTGTGTGTGTGAAAATGCGGGGCTGAAAATGCTTTACCCTGTCGGAGGTAATTGGTTGGGAAGATCCCTTTGAAGAACGCTGACAATCTACCCACCAATGGCAGGAAAGACAGGGCAAGGGAGCAGCAGGGAAGAGAGCTGAAGAAGGAATGAACCCTCTTGGAGCCTCTGAATTGCTTTCACCCCACCATCAAGAGCAACAGCAATAGCACTTAGACTTATATACCACTTCACAGGGCTTTACGGCCCCCTCTAAGTGGTTTACAGAGTCAGCCTCTTGCCCCCAACAATCTGGGTCCTCATTTTACCGACCTCGGAAGGATGGAAGGCTGAGTCAACCTTGAGTTGGTCAGTAGGCAGTCAGGAGAATTAGCTGCATTACTGCATTCTAACCACTGTGCCACCACAGCTCTGTTCATGGTCGCTTGTGCATGTGTATGTGTGTGTGTGTGAGAGAGAGAGAGAGGGAGGAAAGGAAAGGAAAGGAAAGAAGAGGAAAGGAAAGGAAGGGAGGGAATGGCAGAACTTGGTTCTTTGCTGCCCTCCATTAGGCTATCTTAGCTATTGAGTGAAGTTTCAGTGCAAAAGATAGATCCCCGCTCCAGAGGCCATCCCCCGCCCAAAACTGATCCCACCCTCCTCCCTCCCCAAACAATAGCTGGAAAAAAGAACCGGTGCCAGGATACAGGGAAATCAAGGATTCTTGGGGGTCCTGGATGCAATATAAATACCACTGAAGTGGGAAAGGGATGAAGAGAAGTCCCTACAGGAACAATCCCAGGAAGAGTGATCCAAGGGAGATGTTCCCGGCGAAACGGTTTCCACCAAGAGATCCATCGCTACCAGTGGCACTCTTGAGGATAATGTCCAGGTGGTGGATCCGGTGAGAAGCACAGTGCTGTCTCCTCCCACAGGATGCTCACACCACTGGTTCAACAGTTTCTGAGATGGATCTCAGGAGTCTTCTTTCTGGTAACTCAGCAACCTCCTCAAAAGAGAGAGAGGGAGATGCTGTGGCTTCACTCCGGTTCCAACGGTGGCTCTGCCACCATGATGCCTTGCTGCAACTTCTCCAGGGAGAGTTTCATCTGGTGGAAAGTGAACAATAAGTTATGCCCCAAAGAGGAAAGCATTGCCCCAACCAAGAAGAAGGAAGCTCTGCTTCAGTTCACATAACATATTAAGCTCTGCGTTTTACTGGACAAGGCAGAACTGGTTGCTTTCACAAAACACCGCAAATCATCAACCAAAGATATCAAGATACTGGTTGAACCCAACCTATAGGCAAAGATCCCATCAGTATTTCACCGCATATTTGTGCTCCACTTGTAGACGAGCCTAAGCCAGCCTTCTGTAACCTTGTGACTTCCATACAATTATTTCAACACATCTTGAAGGAATTGGGATACTAAAGGTTTGCTTAAACTGTCGCCGTAGCAATTCATAGTCAAGTATGAGTGTTGGGTAACCAATTCCATATCCTAAGATTTTGGATTTTCCACTTTTTGTTAAAGAAATAAGGATGGAGAATCTGTGCTTCTCCCATCACTGGACCTGGCAACTCCAAAGATCCCTCAAAAAGATATGGAGAGCCACCGATTCCCCATCCTTGCCTTGAAGTTACAAAAGCTGGTTTCAAAATCTTTGGTATAGAGGTAGACAGTCTGGTGCCTTCCTGCCCATTTGAACTTCAACTTCCATCAGGACCAACCTGCCTGACAATGATAAGGGACGATAGGAATGAAGTCCGATATCTCTTAATCTCCATTGTATGGTCAACATCTAACGGAAATCTCTTGACACTAAAAAGGGCTTCTGGAAACTAAGAGTTGGGGCATTGTTTCTCACATTTTCAATGATCTAGCAGGACTGGGAGAACATTCAAACTGGAGAGCTCACCTCATCCAGAAGTTCCACTGATGCCTTCAGGATCTGTTTCCACTTTTGCACCTCCACACTATGGAACTGTTTTTGCAACTCCAGAATCTCTGCCCATTCCGAGGCTGTCTGTGGAAGTTTCCTGTCAGGCAAGGAGACAAAATTTTCTTAACTATGATGGATCAGCATTGTGTCCACTTCTTGAGTTCACTTTCTGTGAATTATCACACCCCTCACTAGTGTTTAATGCAGAAGTCATTTGGCTTTACAGAACCTAACTGCCCTGATTCTAAGGCTGGGGGAGAAGCTATATTCTCTATAAACTTTTTATAGCAATTTAGGGCAATATCCTAAAACATACTGGAAGGGGTCAGATTTTATGGCCATTTGGGCTTTAGAGGTATGGAAGGAAGGTTATAATTCTATTTTAGAAGCAAGTTAGGTTTATCAGAAAATCAAGTTGCATCTATCTGGGGTTTCTGGAATTTGTAAGAAACATCCAACTCTTGGTTGGTCAACCTTGATGGGTGGTCTTCATCTGAAAACTTTTTCCAAGCATCCTTCTAAAAAAGGCACAACCCAAGTTTTAGGAATCCTTCCTCAAAAGACTCTGGTACCTATCTTACAGCTTCACTATGTCAAACAAAAAACATTTCTGTAAGGACCCACCCCACTTTGCATCTTAAGAAGACAGAACTCTTGGAATAGTTCTTCCAACAGGAATCCTTTATTAAGAGAAAATGGTTGCAGGCATGCTAGACAGGACTTGGGGTTCAAGCTCTCCCATTCAAGGTTTTAAGGGGTTCCCCAGTAGTCCCACCCAATCAACCCCCCTTCCAGTGATAGTTTCAAGTATCACAATTCCATCCCCTTTCTTCTTCCGTCTGGATGGAGACTTCAGATAACTACATGAAAGGCAATTACTCTTCTTTGATATGTTAAAGCTTAGAGGCCACAATAAACACACATTCAGTCCTTTGAAGTGTGCTGAAGGAAGTGAGGGCCATAAAGCCCCTTTGCTCTCCCCCTTTTCTCCCTCTTATGGCAGAATCCAGAGAAGGCAGAATTGGGAGTTTCTATGTTTGATAATTAAAGATGAAATATAATTGGATTCTGACATCCGGCCCCTCTTAACAATAAGAGAGATCCACCTGAAAGAAAACACAAGTAAAAAATTTAGTTAGGCTTGTTAGGATACTCTGTGTGAAACTTCTTCAATAGCTTCGGGGCTCTGACGTGACGTTTATGGACCCACTCATTTTGTGAGGCAGGGAGGTGTTTCCAGGCAACTAGGTACTGAGTTGTTCCACGATATCTCCTAGAGTCAAGGATCTCTTTTATTTCGAAGTGTTGTTCCCCCTCCACCATGATTGGAGGTGGTGGGGGGGGGATTTTTGGCCGTAGAGGTGACTGATGCTCTCTTTTCAGCAAGCTGCAATGAAAAATTGGGTGTATTTGCCTGAGGTTTTTGGGTAATTCTAATTCTACTGTTACTGGATTTATGATCCTTTTAATTGGAAAAGGTCCTATATATTTTGGTCCAAGTTTTTTACAGGGCTGTAGGGACTTTAGGTATTTTGTAGATAAGTACACCATTTCTCCTATAATGAATGGTGTAGGCTCAACCCTTTTTTTATCGGCTTGTGCTTTGTATGCCCGCCTAGCTTCATCTAGTGATTTTCTGACTATTGGCCAGGTGTTTTGTAGGCTTTCCATCCATTCTTTCAGTGAAGGGATCGTTGGTTCTTTTGGGGTCAACTCTGGCATAGGGTTGAAACTTTGGCCGTTGGCTATTTGAAAAGGAGTGTAGCCTGTGCTGGAGTGGACTGCATTATTGTAGGCAACTTCTGCAAAAGGAAGTAAGTCCGTCCAATCACTCTGTTGGAAATTTAAAAAACATCTCAAATATTGCTCAAGTACCGACTGGCAGCGTTCCGCTTGTCCATCTGTCTGAGGGTGATGGCTAGATGTCAGTCCCTGAGTGGTCCCTAAGAGGGATAAAAATTCCTTCCAAAATGTAGACGTAAATTGCACTCCCCTATCAGAGATGATGCGTTGGGGTGCCCCGTGCAATCTGTAAATGTGCTGGATAAAAAGTTTTGCTAAGGCCTTTGCAGTGGGAATTTTTTGGCAAGGGATAAAGTGCACCTGTTTGGAAAATAGGTCCGTGACTGTCCAGATAACAGTATTCCCATTGCTTTCAGGCAATTCCACTATAAAATCCATGGCTATTTCCCTCCAGGGGGCTGAGGGACTTGCCACTGGTTGTAACAGCCCTGGCGATTTCCCTTGCAACCTCTTTGCTGATGCACAGGTTGGGCAGCTGGCAACATAACTTTCTATGTCCTTTTTTATTGATGGCCACCAAAATTGCCGTTTAATTAAGTGTAAAGTTTTTACAAATCCAAAATGCCCTGCTGATTTTGTGTCATGGCAAAGTTGCATGAAAGTTAGTCTTTGAGTTGTTGGTATATATAACTTTTCCCCTACCCAAGGCAATCCGTCTCTCATTGTGCACACATGTTTGTTTTTCTGGAACCAATCATCTGTTTCCAAACTTTTTCTGAATTCAATCCCAGTTTGGCTGTCCAGTTGTGGTTTTATTTTGGCTTGGGTTCTTGTGGTTACTGGCGCTGCCAGTTGTGATTCTGCCATTATTGGTCTAGAGTCTGTGGTTCGTGCGCTGTTATATTGGGGCATGCGAGATAGTGCATCTGCCAGGAAGTTCTTTCTTCCTGGTAAATGTTTGAGCTTAAATTGGAATTGGTGAAAATGCTGGGACCAGCGGGCTTGTTTGGGATTGAGTTTCCTGGAAGTTTTCAGGGCTTCTAAATTTTTGTGATCAGTCCATACCTGGAAGGGGATTTTGTTGCCTTCCAGGAACTGTCGCCACGTGAGTAATGCCCAACGTATCCCATAAGCCTCCTTCTCCCATACGGGCCAGCGCTGTTCTGTTTCCGTGAGTTTCTTAGATGTATATGCACAGGGTTGCAATACTGCATCATCATTTTCTTGTAATAGCACAGCCCCCACTGCCACATCACTTGCATCTGCCTGTATTATGAAGGGCTTGTCCATATCTGGGTGCCTTAGTACTGGTTCGGCAGAAAAAAGTCTCTTTAGTCTCTCAAACGCTGCTTGGCACTCCATTGTCCATGTTAGTGGCTGGCTAGGTTTTACTGAGGATGTTCCCTTCGTTTTTAGTAAGTTAGTGAGGGGCAAGGCTATCTGTGCAAATGAGGGGATGAATTGGCGGTAAAAATTTGCAAAGCCCAGGAAACTTTGTAGTTGCTTTCTTGTGCGGGGTGGTGCCCATTCTAATACTGCTCTGACCTTCTCTGGGTCCATTTCAATGCCCTGTGGGGATATGCGATAGCCTAGGTAGTCTATCCTTTCCTGGTGGAATTCGCATTTTGAGAGTTTGGCATATAGGTGAGCGGCTCGCAGCTTCTTTAAAACCGCTCTGACAAGTTTGACGTGTTCTTCTTTTGTTTCGGTAAAGATAAGAATGTCGTCCAAGTAAACAAGGACCCCCTTAAACAGGTGCTCCCTTAGAACGTCATTGATTAATTGCATAAAGACTGCAGGGCCCCCTTGTAATCCAAATGGCAAGACTTTGAATTGATAGCACCCCATGGGGCAGTTAAATGCAGTCTTCCATTCGTCCCCTTCCTTGATTCTCACGCGATAGTAAGCTTCCCTTAAGTCTAGTTTAGAAAAAATTTTCCCTTTCGATAGGTGTGACAGCATGTCTTTCATGAGGGGCAGCGGGTATAGGTTGCTTTCACTGATTGTGTTCAGGGCCCTATAATCCACGCATAAACGTAAAGAGCCATCCTTCTTCTCTCTAAAAAGGACCGGGGCAGCCACTTTAGGCTTAGCTGGTTCAATGAAACCTCTCTCCAGGTTTTTTTTTAATAAATCTTTCCATTTCCTCCTTCTCCTTTGGGCTCATGGAGTATAATCTGGGTTTCGGGAGTTTTGCCCCAGGCTTGAATTCAATGGTACAGTCTGTGGGTCGGTGGGGGGGAAGCTCATTCGCCCTCTCCTCACTGAAGACTTCAGCAAGGTCCCTATATTCCTCTGGTATTTCTGTTAATCTTTTTTCCTCTCCTATGGATGCTTTTTCTATTCTTGATTCTGGTAGCCTCTCTTGGGGTTTTAAGTCCATAGGGTCCCCCTTCGGGAATTTGATTTCTGTCGTCCTCCAATTTACCCAGGGGTTCCATTTTTTCAACCATTCCATCCCTAGAATCATTGGGCATTCCATACCTGGGGTCACCACAAACGTTAAGTCCTCTTCATGGTTGCCCAGGGAGAGGTGTATTGGCAGAGTGGCTAGGGTAGCTGGCACCCCCCCTGCTATGGATCCATCTAGCTGGCCAAATGAGATTGGTTGTTCCAGTCTCCTGGATGGGATGCCCAGATTCCCCACTAGTGTTGGGCTAATGAGGCAGCGGGTGCAGCCAGAGTCTATTAAGGCTTTCACCTTCACAGCTTCGGGCATGGGGGGGATTAATATAGTCACTGTTTTGAAGATGGGTGTGATGCGTCCACTTACCAGGGGTTCGCCTTCCGAGCTGTCATCTGAGGCATCCACCGTCCCTGTGGTGTAGGCTGGAGTTCTTTCCCCTTGGTGAGCAGAGGTGGGGTTTTCTGCAATTTCCATCATTTTCATGGCTGTTTCTTTTGGCTTAGCTGAATACCCTCTGGGTTTGTTGATTGGGGATCTGTCTGGGTTGTGCTGGGGGGCCTTTGAGCGGCATTCTACAGCTCGATGCCCTTCTCTTCCGCACTTGAAACACCCCATCTGCTTCTTGGCTGTATCCGATGATTTCACCGGTTGGTGTGTCAGCTCAGGCGGGGGGCGGCTCCATTGTTTTCCTCGGCGATGCCTCTTCAATATGTCGATCTCTGCTTCCTCTGCCAAGACGTACCATTCCTCAAGTCGATGTGGGTCTCCTCGGGGCAGGCAAGCATCATATAGATCATAGTTTAGTCCGTCTTTGAAACGGCCAAGGAGGATGTCTTCTGGCCAATTCAGTTTGCTGGCAATGGCTCGGAATTCTTGTGTATACTCAGCCACTGGGCGTTTGCCCTGCCTCATCGTTGTTATTCTTTCACGGGCTTTGCGATCAGCCAGGGGGTCTTCAAATCGTCTTCTCAAAGAGGACATGAAACGGTTGAAGTTACTGAGTTCTGGGGCATTGGAGTCATGCAGGTTCACCACCCAATCTGCAGCTGGTCCATCCAGGGCAGATTGCACGATCCGGATGCGGGCTTTGTCGCTGGGGATGTCCTGCCCATATTCCTCCATGTAGCTGAGGACTTGGGTTAGGAAAAACCCCAAGCGTGTTGGCTCCCCTTTGAATTTCACCTCCAACGGTGGACGTCTTGGAATGGATCGGTGCCTCCATTGTGGGTGGTAGTGTCTTCCGTCCAGATTTCCATCTTGGGTCCGGTAGGGGGTGGGAGCTCCTGGATCAGTAAATGTCCCTGGGGTTGCAGGTTCCACGTCCCCCTCGGTGTCTCTCCCTTTGTGGCTCCAGGAACTGGGGCGGGCGTAGGGCTCAGGAATCTCCTCTCCTAGGGAGCTGAGAGTTCTCTTCATCAGGTCAATAGCTCTCTCTAGGATCCAGTCTGAGTACGGCATACAGCTTCCTCCCTCTTCACTTGCGTGCAGGGATTTCTCCATCTCCTGCTTCCATTCTGGTTGCTTGGTCCCCCGTCTCAGGGTCACTTTTCTTGATTCCTTTCCCCACTCGCTTTTCTTTCCAACGCCCATCGACCAGCGAGGCTTGTGGTCCTGTGTCTCCACCACTTCTTCTTCTGAGAAATCTGGCCTCTCGGATCCCAACATCTGGCAAGGTTCCAACTGGGTCAGCGGCTCTCCTTCCAGGGAGTTTTCTCCCTCTCTTGCTTCGTTGTCTGACATGGTAAATTTTTGCAAAATCCCCCGGCAAGGGTCTACCTTCCAGGTGGATTAATTTTGCAAGTCCTGTCTAATGTAAGGACCCACCCCACTTTGCATCTTAAGAAGACAGAACTCTTGGAATAGTCTTCCAACAGGAATCCTTTATTAAGAGAAAATGGTTGCAGGCATGCTAGACAGGACTTGGGGTTCAAGCTCTCCCATTCAAGGTTTTAAGGGGTTCCCCAGTAGTCCCACCCAATCAACCCCCCTTCCAGTGATAGTTTCAAGTATCACAATTCCATCCCCTTTCTTCTTCCGTCTGGATGGAGACTTCAGATAACTACATGAAAGGCAATTACTCTTCTTTGATATGTTAAAGCTTAGAGGCCACAATAAACACACATTCAGTCCTTTGAAGTGTGCTGAAGGAAGTGAGGGCCATAAAGCCCCTTTGCTCTCCCCCTTTTCTCCCTCTTATGGCAGAATCCAGAGAAGGCAGAATTGGGAGTTTCTATGTTTGATAATTAAAGATGAAATATAATTGGATTCTGACAATTTCATTTGCTCAAGCATTTTAAAAACTGTTAGAAGTTCACAGCATTTTATTGCCAATGATTTTTTCTCGGTTACTGTATGGTGGGATTTTTTTAATTGGGTTTTATATTGTTTTATTGTTTATTCCACTCAGTGGACTGTATTTATTACAGAGCAATTAATTAATTCCATTGGCAAAGGCAAAGGGCATCAGCTTCCTAAATCCTGTCAAGCAATATTTCAAATAATTTACTGATCCTCTGTTTTCATCCACCTGTTTAATATACATTTATATCTCACTTTTCCACCAAAAAGTGGTACTCTTTCTTTGTTTTATCCTAACTTCTCTATAAGATAAATTCGCTTTAAAGAATTGATTCTCTGTCCTCCTTAGGGATAGACTAAAAGCCTGACATGTTTAATTGAATTACAATATGCTTTTCCAGGTTTTCGCGGGTGTTTGTATGTAGGTCTTTGGTTATTCGGGTTTTTCCCCGCATCAAATTGGAAATATCTTAGCGACGTTTTGATGAAGTCTCATTCGTCATCTTCAGGCTGGTGTTTTTGGCTTCGTGCTTCTAGGAGCTTGAAGCCGAAAACACCAGCCTGAAGATGACGAATGAGACTTTGTCGAAACGTCACCAAGACACTTCCAATTTGACGCGGGAGAAAACCCAAATAACCAAAGATCTACATATACATACATATACATACATATATACATACATATATACATATACACACACATACATACACACACACATATACATACACACACACACACACACACAGCATCACATGTATAAACATACATAATTTAATTCTGGCTAATTTAAAAATATTTTCATATCAGAGAAGACTTCAACTCTTGGAAATCCTCAGCCATAAATGCTATTGATGGACTAGTGGATTATGTACCATCAAGTCAGCATCTACTCTAAGCAATCACATGGGTAGATGTTCTTTCAGATGGTCTGCCCCAACCTGGTCCTTCAGTTCATCCAGAAGTGTAGTCATTGCCACTGTAATTGAGTCCATCTACCTTACTGATGAACATCCTCTTCTCTCCCCTTCTACCTTTCCCAATATTATAAACTTCTTAAGGGAGTTAGAGCTTTACATAATGTGTCCAAAATATGAAAATTTGAATCTGGTTATTTGTATTTTGAGTGAGAAGTCTTGAACAGATTTGTTCTGTGATATATCTATTGCTTATTTTCTTGGCTCTGCATTATATTCTCAAGGAGTGTTATCCAACGTCAAAGATCCAAAGCTGCTTCTTCAAAGTCCAACTTTAACTTCTATAAGGTGTCACAAGGAAGCCCACTGCTTGCATAATCTGATGTTTGTAAATATTGGCTCATTAAGACATCAGAGCATCTTTTTCAAGGTCTTCATTGCTATCATTCCAGCTGCTAATTTGCAGCATATTATTTCTTGACCTAAGTACTAAATTATATTAAACCAGCAGTAAGCTACCTTGAGAAGATTGTTCTCCCTTTCCTTCAATTCAAACTGCATTTTGCCAAGATTTCTGAGAGAATTCAGGAGCCCAAATCCATGAGCTGTGGTGGTGCAGTGGTTAGAATGCAGTATTGCAGGCTGACTCTGCATTACACCATCAGGAGTTCGATCCTGACCAGCTCAAAGTTAACTCAGCCTTCTGTCCTCCTGAGATCAATAAAATGAGGACTCAGATTGTTGGGGACAACATACTGACTCTGTAAATCACTTAGAGAGTGCTGAAAGCACTATGAAGTGGCATATAAGTCTACGTGCTATTGTATATTAGCTTAGCATTAAATTCTCAAAATCTCTTAAGAGTAAAAGAAAGTCAAATCTCCCATTTTCTCTTTCCCAGAGAGTCTTTCTCACCCATTGGAGAGTGCATAAGTCTGCCATGACTCCACAGTTCGGGCTGTGTGCTCCAGAGACCATAGCCGGTAGAACAGCATCATGTTGAGGATGACCAGAACTAAGAGACTACAGAGAAACACAAACACGTTGGTAACATGAAGGACTCGTTCAGACCAAGGAGGCACTCAACTCTAGCTAGAATGTGGTAGGATTTAAATGACCAAAAATTCCTCCATAATTCAGAAGCACTTTGGGGGATTCTGTAAAGAGTCAGAATCAGAATGGATACTCAGTGGGAATGACCCCTTCAAGATCGTGATTAAAATGATGCCTGATAATCATTAAAATGGGATTAAAATGCCCTGATAATCTTTTTTTACAATTTCCCAAGAGTAACAATATAGTCAAATAGCATCCCTAAACACAGCCTTCAAAGTTTGCCTTAATCCTGCAGTGATCTATTTGGTTTGGCTTTGAATGGGGTTAAACCAGCCTTTATAACTGAAATAAACCCCCGGCTTAATGCAGGGTGTGAACTGGGTCTTTAAATCACCAAGCTAGTGACCACAATGGTCGTAGAGGAAACACATCAATGCATCTGGATCAACAGAGGAGGGAGAGAAGCAACATCATGCACGCCATGCTGTCGTTGTGCAGTAGATATGAATTTCATAATTTGCACAACATCATTGGGGCTTATATCGGGCATTCATGCATTGATAGTGCTGCCGGTGGAAAAGATGATCTCAGCCTGAGCTAATGAAGGGGTCTGTGCAGGCAGACTAACTCCCAGAGATAGTCTTACTATTTTTGCATAGGCAATCACATTAACCTTGGAGACAAAATCCATCTTCCTTTCAGTGGCTGGCCTTGTAAGCTTTAAAAATGTATAGGCTGAAATATAAGAAGCCCTAGGAATAAAGATAGATAGGGAGAAAGTTAGCT
Source organism: Crotalus tigris (assembly GCF_016545835.1). NCBI lineage: Eukaryota > Metazoa > Chordata > Lepidosauria > Squamata > Viperidae > Crotalus > Crotalus tigris. The sequence goes on from NW_024100508.1 coordinate 2,776,848, forward strand.
CCCCCCCCACTCCCGCCATTTGCAGGACAGAACAGGGATGTAAGAGCAACTGATAAGTTTAATGAGGTGAACAAGAATCATGTAAAACAGATTCTGGCTAAGGGTTCGGGTCACTGTTCCCCCCCCCCGTTTCCTGTTTAATCTGGTGGGGATCACAGTTTAGGATTGGGGTGAGGGATAAGAGACATAGTAAGCAGAGTGCAGTCGGAGGTGGGTGGGTGGGCTGGCTAATAGTGGAAGACATCATGGAAGTGACTGCCAGGTGGCTCAGGCAGAGGATTGAAATGGCAGGAATCATGAAGGCCAATCAAGAAACCAGAACCAAGCCAGGATGAAGAAGCCACTTGGGACTGGGAATGAAAGAAAGAAAGAAGGAAGGCAGGGTGGAAGCTGCAGGTTTTCAAAGCAGGAAGGCATGGCAGGATGGGGTCAGGTGAGGGGCACAGGGATGTTCAAGGCAGTAGCCACATTGCCAGAGCTGGAGGGCTGTTGGTATACAATACCTCACACAGATCCTGTGCGGAGGCGAGAAAGAAGAAGAGAAGAGAAGAGAGAGGAAGGAAGAAAAGAAACAAGAGAAAGAAAAAGAAAAAAAGGAAGGAAGAAAGAAAGAAAGAGATGAAGCTTTGTTCCTGCATTCTCTCATCAATAAAAAAAAGAAAAGGAAAAAAATATCCAGCATAGATGCTGCCACACCAGACCTTCCCAAACTCTACAAATAAAGTTGCTAATTTAGCCGGAAATTAAGTTAGTTAAACTAGAAACCTTTTCATTCAATTATGTTTTATGGCATGTTAACTGTTGGGAGCTGCCCAAAGTCATGAATTTGAATTTTTTTTGAGGGGGGGAGGCAGATAAATTGAAATAATCAATAAACCAACCCACCTTGAGAAAAGAAGCAGGGTTAGGGATCTTGGGAAGATAGCGGTACACTTTAAACACGAGCCAGCATAATTTTTTTATGTATTAGTGACTAGTGGCTTTCCAACCAGCCTTGACAGTTTTGGGGCTTGACTTTTTCCCCCCTTTTGCTACAACCCACCTAGCAATGGGGCAACAAGGTCATTTCAGTTTGGGGAGCAGAGAGGGGAACCTTGTTTTGATGGTCATGCAAGTTACTTTATTACTTTATTTATTTTCAGCCAGCCTTGCTGTCCTTGAGGCAACCCTGTCCATTAAGCAGAATTCCAGGCTCCACTAAAACCCCATTCTGATGGCATCATGGGTGTTCCAGGATAAAGCCAGCCCTGTTCCCGGCTTCAGTGGACTGGATTCTTTCTTGGCTTCCTAAGTACAGTAAGCTGTAACCCTATGAAAGTTGTGACCTTGTGTAGATTCTGGTGTGTATACATATAAGTTTGCAAATAGAAAACTCATATACAGAACTCTAGAAAAGCCTTCCCTGAGAAAGGGCCTCCAGATGTGTTGGACTGTTATCCAGAGCCAGCTCTGCTATGGGCTGGCTGGACAAGTTGAAAGTTGCAGTCTGCCTCTACAGAACATCAAGTTTGAAAAGGCTGGTCTAGATCAGCCTCCCAGATAAATGGAGTTCAGTTCCACAGCCAATTCAACCACTATTGAGAACTTTGGGAATTGAAGTGAATGCACTTGCAGGAGATCAGAATGGGGGAAGTTCTCTAGATGCTCTCCAAACACAGCCCCACCTCCCCCCAAAGCAGCTTCCTTACACCAGACTGATGACAAGGATCACGGTGGAGACGGTCTGTCCCTGTCCTGGCTCCAGGAGTTGTTCTGAAAGACGTGAGGTCAGGCTGCCTACAGAACAGAAGACGAACAGGTCAAGGACTTAAACGAAAGGAACTTGAAGTGCTCCAGGCATTATTGAACTGCAACTTCATGTAGCCTCATTTAGTCTCATTCCTAATGCTGAAGGATTTTGGTAGCTCATTAATGTCTAAAGCAGAGGTCCCCAACCCCCGATCCGTGGACTGGTACCGGGCCGCGGCATGCCAGCAACCGGTCCACACAAACAAGCAAAGCCCCGTCCGCGGGATGCAGGCAACAGACAAAACCACACCCCTCTGGTCCGCGGAAAAACCTCTCTCCACCAGTCCTTGGTGCCCAAAAGGTTGGGGACCTCTGGTCCAAAGGATCACAGATTCCCTGTATATCACAGAAGGATAAGGAATTAGATCATTCTTAACAAGGGGGCATACCTGAAGGGCGAACAGTTCGCGATGCACCTTCACTATCGGGTAGTGTGGGCATTGGGGCTTCAACATGGGGAGCTCTCCAGCTCAGGGTCCGTTTCCTGCGACGCAATCCAGACATGAGACCCCGGGGTTCTTTGCCATGGCAGCTGTCCTCTAGCAGAGCCTTTTCTGCTTGCACCAGTGCCAGTTCTGAAACAGCGTTTGACCACAGAGGTGTAGATGTTGGAGGGCTGAGTTCATGCCTAAAATCACGATCCTGATAGAGGGGCATCTCTCCTTTTCCCAAACATCTACACTTTTGCCTCATTCTGCACATGACTACAGGGGAATATCTCAGATAACTTCAGAACTACCTATTCTCTAAAAACCTCTACTGGGAGAAGTTGATGAACACTTTATAAAGCCCTAGTAAGAGCACACTTCGAATACCGCAGCCAATTTTGGTCACCATATCACAAAAAAGACGTTGAGAGTCTGGAAAAAATTCAGAGAAAAGCAACTAAGATGATCAAAGGCCTGGACACTAAAACATATGAAGAACGGCTGCGGGACTTGGCTAGTCTAAAGAAAAGAAGAAATAGGGGAGACATGATAGCAGTGTTACAGTATCTGAGGGGCTGCCACAAGGCAGTGGGGGCGAAGTTGTTCACCAGAGCACCAGAGGAAAGGACGAGAAGCAATGGTTGGAAACTGATCAGGGAGAGAAGCAACCTAGAACTAAGGAGAAATTTCCTGACAGTGAGGACAATCAACCAGTGGGACAGGTTGCCTCCAGAAATCGTGGGCGCTCCATCACTGGAGATTTTTAAAAAGAGACTGGACAATCACCTGTCTGAGATGGTATAGGTCCTCCTACCTGAGCAGGGGGCTGGACTAGAAAACCTCCAAGATCCCTTCCAGCTCTATTCCTATTCTATTCCATTCCATTCCATTCCATTCCATTCTATTCTATTATCTTCACAATGGGAAGAGAAGAGGGAACCCAACCCCAGACTGTGTCATATTTGTTCCAAAGCACAGGTTCTGCACTGTAGCTTGTCTCCCTGATTCACTTACCCAAATGCTGGAAGTATTCTTCAACACCGCTCCATGCATTTTTTTCAATGAAAGTCTTCACAAGGGTCCATGGCTGCTTCCGATACCGGATTTCAGAGGAGACTCTGTAATGGAGAACAACTGTTACAGATGAGCCAAAGAACCTTTCTGTTTCTCTCATGGAATGCTGGGAAACCTGACAAGAAACCCCTTTGGCAAAGAATGGAATACTTCGCATGGCTTGCAACAAAAAGGAACTCTGGTGTCATATAATCTTTCCTATAGCTATCTCACCTTTTTCCCATTTCATCTGCAGTTACAAGATCAGGTGTTCCCCAAGGAGATCAGAGGCTCAGTAACCTTTTCGTTTTCAGAACCGGGAAGGTGAGGATATCAGTCATGCTTTGTGGCTGAACGCTGCATGTAAAATGACCCGACGATGCCCACAGTCATGCATTTAGATTACAGTCTCTACCTCAATATGAACTCTGAGCTGCAAACTTTGAATTGGCTGGCTTAATTTGGTTTGGTTTGCTTCTTCCCCATTTTGATTGAATAACAGAATAACGGAAGGGACCTTGAAAGTCTTCTAGTCTAGTCTAAGCCACTGCTCAGGCAGGAAACCCTATGCCATTTCAGACAAATGGCTGTCCACTCTCTTCTTAAAAACTTCCAGTATTGGAGCATTCACCGCTTCTGGAGGCAGGTTGTTCCACTGGTTAATTGTTCTAACTGTCAGGAAGTTTCTCCTTAGTTCTAAGTTGCTTCTCTCCTTGATTAGTCTCCATCCTTTGCTTCTTGTCCTGCCTCTCCTTTGTGGCAGCCCCTTAGATATGGAAAGACTTCTATCATGTCTCCCCTAGTCCTTCTTTTCATGCAGCATTGATTGATGTAGCATTATACCCAAGCAAGAGTTTTAGAGAATTTGAACTTTTTTCACATCTTTGTCTAATGAATGCATTGTCCTGCTACTGATTTAGTTTAGACTACATGGCATCAAGAGGGTTCTCTAATGCTTTTGCTCCCATTCTAGCGCAAGTGAACTATGCATCCAGAGAAAAGGGATTTGTGAGCTGATCTCCTCCTTGGCCTGGTATGGTTTTGATATATTAATCAGATTCAAAACAAAAAAAAAAAGCAACCAAAATGCAACCAGGAGTCACTTGTGGAGATGGGTAGCAGTGCAAATTAATTGACTGATTCATTGAACGGAAGAAAGAATGAATGAACTCCTAACAAAGAGGGATGAATCATAAGCCATATTCTATGTAGTGATGCAATGACACGATTCACTCGTTTGTATCAGTTGTCATGATACAAAATATAAGTTGCATGCTGACTTGTTAACATAGGATTCACTGAACAGCTAAAACTACATTACCCATAAGCCATCTCTTAAGGAGACAGCGTTTAACCCTACAAATGCCAAACATTCTAACATACAGATCTATATGCTCTGGTCAGAGTTATATTGATCCAGCTGAGGAATTCTGGGAGTTGAAGTCCACAAGTCATAAAAGGACCAAATTTGAAGATCCCTGCTCTAGAACATCAGGACACATGTCAAGATTTTGATGAACCTGAAGCTTATTATGGCTGCCACTGGCCGCCCTGTTTCTTCCTCAGGAATTTCCACTCTGTTTTAGACTTCTCTAACCTAACACCCTGTTTGCCAACTGTACGGATGCAGAAGGGAGTGATCCAAGAGTAAATACCTGAGCCTGGCCTTGCTTTTGGCTACGGTGGTGATGCAGTACCGATGCACAGTGTAGAAGTAATCCTGGTAAGGGATACCCTGAGTGACCACTTCTGAGTCCACTACACAGCCTCCATTCTTGGAACTGGCACGGAAAAGAGTCTAGCGCCCAGCAGGCAAAGAGGAAGAGAAAAGCATGATAAACTCAGACATTCAGTTTTTAATGGCCATTCTTGGTCAATGCTATGCCTTTACCCATGCCCCTCAGTGTGTTCAGGTAACAGTCTGAAGGAAGCAGTGGCTTAAAAGTTAGCACAGGTAATCTTCAACTTATGACCACAACTGAGCCCAACATTTCTGTTGTTAAGTGAAACATCTGTTAAGTGAATTTTGCCCCATTTCATGACTATTCCTGCCAAAGTTTTTCAGTGAATCACCACAGCTGATAAGTTAGTAATATGGTTGTGAAGTGAATCTGGTTCCTTTGCTTGTCAGAAGGTCACAAAAGGGGATCACAAGATCCTGGGATACTGCAACCGTCATAAATATGAGTCAGTTGTCAAGCATCCGAATCACCTGGTCATGGGGATCTGCAACAGTTGTAAGTGTGTGAAAAATGGGTCATTAGTCGCTTTTTTCAAGTGCCTGTGTAACTTTGAATGATCACTAAATGATTTGTTGTAAGTCAAGGACTATCTTTACCGGGCCAGCCAATGGATCAAAATACCATGACCTTATAATAATAATAATAATAATAATAATAATAATAATAATAATAATAATCTACAAATAGAAATAGAAAGACTGTGGCAAAAGCAAGCAAGGGTAGTACCAATAGTAATAGGCTCCTTGGGTGCAATCCCAAAACAACTGGAGCACCACTTGAACACCATTGGCATTGACAAATTCGCTATTAGTCAATTGCAAAAGGCGGCCTTATTAGGAACTGCTTCCATCCTGCGACGATACCTGTAATACCATCAAACATCCACATCTGCCTATCCCAGGTCCTGGGTAAGGACTCGATAGGTAGACAAAATGCCAAATCCAGTCTGAACATCTGGCTGACTGTGCGATGATCCATAATAATAATAATAATAATAATATCCTGTGACGATACCTGCAATACCATCAAACATCCGCATCTGCCTATCCCAGGTCCTGGGTAAGGACTCGATAGGTAGACAAAATGCCAAATCCAGGCTGAACATCTGGCTGACTGTGCGATGATCCATAATAATAATAATAATGTTGGAAGGGACCTTGGAGGTCATCTAGTCCAGCCCCCTGCTCAGGCAGGAAACCTTATACCATTTTGGACAAATGGCTGTCCAGTCTCTTCTTAAAAACTTCCAGTGTTGGAGCATTCACAACTTTTGGAGGCAAGTTGTTCCGCTGATTAATTGTTCTATCAGGAACTTTCTCCTAAGTTCTAGATTGTTTCTCTCCTTGATTAGTTTCCATCTGTTGCTTCTTGTCCTGCCTTCAGGTGCTTTGGAGAATAGCTTGGCTCTCTTTTCTTTGTGGCAACCCCTGAGATATTGGAAGACTGCTATCATGTCCCCCCTCATCCTTCTCTTCATTAAACTAGACATACCCAATTCCAGCAGCCTTTCCTTATATGCTTTGGCTTCCAGTCCCCTAATCATCTTTGTTGCTCTTCTCTGTACTCGTTCTAGAGTCTCAGCATCTTTTTTACATCGTGGTGACCAAAACTGGATGCAGTATTGCAAGTGTGGTCTTACCAAGGCATTATAAAGTGATATTAATACTTCACGTGATCTTGATTCTATCCCTCTGTTAATGCAGGCTAACACTGTGTTGGCTTTTTTGGCAGCTGCAGCACACTGCTGTCTGTCCCTCTTCATATTTTTAGGAACCCGGTTTCCATACCTGGGTCTCTACCACCGGTGCAACCTTGGGGCCCAAAGGGTTACTGATAGGGATGGTGTAGGTAATGACGCGGCTTTGGTGACACTTGCTGTCTCCGCTCCATGAACTCAGTGCAACATCTAGGAAGAGGGAGAAAGAAAAGTTGGGGACAGGGTAAGAAAACCAAGTGGCAATTGAAATATTATCAGGATAATATTTTTAAAAAATGGTACGGTAAAGTCTTAGTTGATAAACACATTTAGTGAGCTTTGGATACAGTGAACACATGTTCTGTTCAAACTCTACATTCTTTTTTAATGGAAGTTAGTTCATTGAGTCAAGGTTTTACTGCAGCCCACACAATTTACATCATGTATGTAATTACGCAAATGACAAAAGCAGGCACAGATTTGAATTTAATGGACACCCGTTATCTTTGAAGGTTGCAAGGCTTTAGTATAAATGGCTTCCAGCAAAAAAAAAAAAATGCACATAAAAATCAGGCAGGACTCAATGTTTCAAAGGGTTGCTACCTGTTATAAATGCCCAGGGAACAGCCAGTTTAACTGAGGTCTTTTGCTCTGCTGAGGAACTATGATCCATTCTCACAACCATTAACTTTGAACTGAAAATGAAAGGGATCATAAGACTGAAAAGATGAATTCAACTGTGGGCAATCTATGGCTTGTGAGGGGTCTCCCAGCACCCCTTTTGCAGTTGTTGGAGCCCTCTAGGATTGGGGGAGGGGATTTAAGCCTGGGGATTTGGCTTGCTGTGAGGGAAGATTTTGAGGGAAAATGGTTGCCCTGTTTGCATCTTAACTCACCCAATATAGTGAAAAGGACCAAAATGTTTGCCCATGTCCTATCTGGAAATATTATATTATAACATCATCAGTCACACTTGCTGTAACCTTCACGGGAGTTAGATATGATGGATAAGGATATGGATATAGATATATGGATCCAGATATTTAAAAAGTTGACTTAAATCTGGGATGGGCAATATCTCCCAAGGTGGAGCCTACCAAAAGTAGGAGCAACAGACAACAGCCATGCCAGGAGCAGTTCCAAAATTGGTTGACAGCTGCTTAAAAGTGAAAACAATAATTTCCAGCACAATTCTAGGATCTGTTCTGTAAGACTGATTGAGCTGGATGGACATAAAAGAATTCCAGCGGCTGAACTATTTCCTCTTTGAAACCAATTTTCCTCCATGGACATTCAGGTGAAGATTCTCAGTCATCCAGGTCATGGTTGTCCCAAAGGTGCTTTTTCAAAAGGCAACTGGACTTTCTTTGTTTTTGTTTTTTTCTTGAAGACGTTTCGCTTTTCATCCAAAAAACTTCTTCAGTTCAATTCAGAGCTGAAGAAGCTTCTTGGATGAGAAGCAAAATGTCTTCAAGCAAAACAAACAAAGTCCAGTTGTCTTTCAAAAAATAGCACCTTTGGAACGTTCAAGTGAAGACTTTTAGATTTTCTTTCCAAGAGACTATGGATTAGGCTTTTTAGTATGACTGGCAAGGAGGAAGGTCATGTCTCTCTCAGTCAAGGAAGTTTGTAGTTGGCTGTTTATTCAAAAGCCTCCCAAATATTTATTCGATACATCAGCTGGAGACCAGGTTATGGAAGTCTAAGTTAATCCATTAAAATAGATAGAAAACAGCAGTGTCCTTCGTTTTTTGCCATGTCAACTCCTGCCTGAACTTTGCTCCCGAATGTCCACTGAGGATATCATTTGAAACAGTTTCTTCGCCCTCCTTACCTGTGAACTTGCGTTGATCCAAAAAGCTGTGTATGAACTGGGAGTCGCTGAAAAGCATTTGCTGCAGCCTCTCAGCACCAACATGATACACGGCGTTGATCAGGAGCCGCCCTGGCAAGTCTCTGAAGAAGGCTTCCACTTCAGCTGGAGAAAGGAGAATGAGAGATGTCGGATTAGATCTCCTAATCCAGTGGTGGCGAACCTATGACATGGGTGCCAGAGGCGGCACTCAGAGCCCTCTCTGCGGGCATGCACACCGTCGCCCCAGTCCTAGGTCTTCAGCTGGGTTTTATAAAACTTTTTCGCTTTAGGCCTCTGCCGCCATGTGCAAAGAAAAAAGAAAAAAAGGTTCAATCAGTCAATTTCAACTTCTTTTGGGGGAAAAAAAAGATCTTGCAGATTTGGATGAAGGGATAGATGGGGAACTCATCAAATTTGCAGACGACACCAAGCTGGCAGGAATAGCCAACACTCCAGAAGACAGGCTTAAGATACAGAAGAATCTGGACAGACTTGAACACTGGGCACTAACTAACAAAATGAAATTCAATGGTGAAAAAAGCAAGGTTCTACATTTAGGCAAGAAAAACCAAATGCACAAGTACAGCATAGGTGGCACCTTGCTCAATAGTAGTAACTGTGAGAGGGACCTCGGAGTCCTAGTAGACAATCACCTAAATATGAGCCAGCATTGTGCTGCAGCTGCCAAAAAGGCCAACACAGTGCTAGGCTGCATTAACAGAGGGATAGAATCAAGATCACGTGAAGTATTAATACCACTCTTCAATGCCTTGGTAATGCCACACTTGGAATACTGCATCCAGTTTTGGTCACCACGATGTAAAAAAGATGTTGAGACTCTAGAAAGAGTACAGAGAAGAGCAACAAAGATGATTAGGGGACTGGAGGCTAAAACATATAAGGAATGGTTGCTAGAATTGGTTATGTCTAGTTTAACGAAGAGAAGGACAAGGGGGGACATGATAGCAGTATTCCAATATCTCAGGGGCTGCCATAAAGAAGAGGGAATCAAGCTATTTTCCAAAGCTCCTGAAGGCAGGACAAGAAGCAATGGGTGGAAACTAATCAAGGAGAGAAGCAACCTAGAACTAAGGAGAAACTTCCTGACAGTGAGAACAATTAATCAGTGGAACAGCTTGCCTCCAGAAGCAGTAATTGCTCCAACACTGGAAGTTTTTAAGAAGAGACTGGACAGCCACTTGTCCGAAATGGTGTAGGGATTCCTGCCCAAACAGGGGGTTGGACTAGATGACCTCCAAGGTCCCTTCCAACTTTACTAATATGAATATGAATTACCACTGCAGCCACACCCACCCAATTGGCCACGCCCAGTCAATGGGCCACACCCACCCGGCACTCAACGATGCATAAGTGGGTTTTGGGTTGCAGTTTGGGCACTCAGTCTCTAAAAGGTTCACCATCACTGTCCTAATCTAAAATTACGGAAGAATTCAGGCAGGATGAAGATTACCCTCACCTTCATCTTGCGTGGAAGAGGAGGAATTGCTCATGTCGGTGGGGAGCTCTTCACTGGGAGGTGGGTCCCCCTCCGGGGGGGACACAGCAGGCCCTTGCAACAATTCATCTGGAGGGGGCTCTGTGGCTGAGGTCACTGTGTGGCTAGATGAAGCATCCATTTGGCTATCAGTGTTATCCTCCGGATCTTCCGCCAGCTACGGGGAAGCAAGTCGGCATTAGATTCAAGCCAGCTGAGCTTTGGGAATTGGCTCCATTAAAATACACATTTGGCCACAATTTGACATTCAGCATCCAGACAGCCAATGAGATATCAGCCAAAATATCTGCTGTTTATATGTTCTTGTCACCAAGCATGCAGCAGAAGGTAATACAGGCAGTCCCTGACTTACAACCATTTGTTTAGTGACTGTTTGAAGTTACAGGGACACTGAAAAAGTCCTTTTACAATATTCAATGGGACTCATTTCTAAATAGACCTGCATTGGGCTGTAAATAATTTTCAGAACTAAAATCTCTCTCCTTTTGTAAGTTGCAGGAGTTAAAATCATAAAACCATTTTAGCCAGATGTGCTTCAACAGATCAGCTTCATTTTTAAGGATTCTGAAATACCCTTGGACATTACCCAAATCTGTGAGACTCACTTGAAAAACAACCACAGAGTAAATGTACTGGAGTATTATTAGTCCAGGTATCTTAAAAAATACCCTTGATAGTCAAAGCAGAATTGAAAATTTCACCTGTTTGGGCAGCCTGAGAAAAAGGCTTTTATTAGGAGGGATGAAATCAAACAGAATTACTTTCCGCTCAAAAAGTATTTTAAACAATGGGAGAGCTTCCCATTTTCCCTCATGTGCTTTTGTTTTGTTTTTACTTAAAATTGAGGGTTGGATGTAAAGTCTTTGACATTATTATCAAATAGTCTTATGCTGTTGTTTGCAATGTTTAAGTTATGGATAGGCATGCAATACATATATACTTATAAAGCAAAGGAACAATTGTAGTATTTTAACCTGAGTCTTTTAATAGTTCAAAGGCATTTATTCCACTGCACCCAAGTGTAGAGACTGTTAGTTAGACTGTTAATGCATGTGTTTTGCACACTAAATGTTCCAGAATTAATATCTAGCATTTCTAGGTGGAACTAGAAAAAAAAAAAGACTTTTCTTTAGAGATACATCACCTCTCTGGGGAATATTGAACATAATGACCAATCTACACTACCTTCCTATATTTCAAAGATTCAGATAAAGTCCTTCACAAGCAGGTGGAGATTAATTTGACCTCTGTTCAAGGTATTCCACAGGATCTTATAGTTGGAAATGGCTGTTAGACTTTGGTACCAATCCATGTTACAACATCTCTGATAAATCACAATCTAGCTGCCCTTTGAATTACATCCAATGAAAGGAAGCCTATCTCAAGCTAATGATTCTATATATTTTTTAACATTCAATTGGAATCTGGCTTGCTGTTAACTCTGAACATTAATATTGCATGTCCTGTCCCTGGGAACTATGGAGAGTAAGCCTCCATCTTTCTTCAGTGATCCAATCCTGCTACATAAAAGTTTTCCCACAGGTATTATCTATTAAATCCTTTAACTTAACCCCAAGAGGACAAGGTTTGGGAGATAGCAACCCATAAACATCATGCAACTTTCCAAAGAATTTCCAAGATTATACTACTGAAATTTGGCGGTGTGGTTTTTTTTTTTCCTCCCTCCACCTACAAATAGATGATAAAATAAGTGCATTGAAATATGCAAAACAAACGAGATTTCTAGGGAGGGGAAAGGAAATTATGTGGAGCAGGTAATTTTTAAGAGGAGAATGGAAAAGTTTGCAATCAGCTTATCATGCATTATTGTAGGACAAGTAGTTCTTATGGGTACAAAATCTAGGAATGGACCTTCGTGACATTCCAGCTGTCTTCTGAATCCCCTATCCTCACCGATGTGGTCCCATCACTGCTGCTGGCCAGCGAGCTGATGCTGTGACTGGTGTCCCTTTTGTCCAGCAAGGGACTGGTGAACAGCTTGAGGTCAGTGCTGCAGCGGGAAGCCAGCTCAGTCAGGTCGATATCATCTCCAATTTCTTTGTGGCTTCTGTTGTGATCCAAAGACAAAAGAGAGGAAGATTTAAAAGGAGACTTCTGAACCAGCAAGGCTAATTTATGGAAGGATCAACCTTGAGAAAGGCTGATCACCATCTCGGGCAGATGGCAAAGAGACAGCTAAGAGGTATGGCTACAAGTTCCATTCCCTAACCCAGGAGAAAACTGTCCCAGCTGCAGGACAGTGGATGCTCACCCCAAACCGTTGAGATCATCAATGGGAGAAACGTAATCATCATCTTCGCTGGTCAAGCCAAGTTCAGAACCGTAGCATTGATGGACAATGTGCCAGAGTTCTCGTGGGGGCAACGTCTGGTGGCAATGGAAGAACACGACATTAAGAGACGAAACGAAGAAGTGGGCATATAGCACAGCTATTGAAAAGCTTATGACCATAAGTCAACATCTGTTTCAATTGTGGATTGCTGAGCAAGCTATAATTGACTGGGTTCACATATTGCCCAATGGCATAAACTATGGTTTTCAGTACATAATGGCTGCATTCATGCAACCTATTAAGTGTAGGGAACCATGGAGATGACTTTGGAGAAGGAAACTAGAAACTATTAGGGCCACAGAAAGTGCAGAAGAAGAAGCATGCATTAAGTCCAGCAAGGTGGGAAGTAGAGGTACTCCTCGACTTACAACCACAAATGAGCCCAAAATTTCTGTTGCTAAGTGAAACATTTGGTAAGTGAATTTTGCCCCATTTTACAAACATTCTAGCCACAGTTGTTAAGTGAATTACTGTAGTTGTTAAGTTAGAAACATGGTTGTTAAGTGAATCTGGCTTCCCCATTGACCTTGCTTGTCAGAAGGTCACAAAAGGGGATCACATGACCCTGGGATACTGAGACTGATAAAATGAGTCAGTTGCCAAGAACTTTGATCACATGACCATGGGGATGTTGCAACGGTCATAAGCGTGAAAAACGGTCATAAGTCACCTTTCTCAACTTCGAATGGTCACTAAACGAACAGTGGTAAGTTGAGGATTACCTGTATTAGAAAAAGGCTGGTTCCCCTTAATTCCCCGGGGTATGAGTAAAATGCAATCTGACCTGCAGGTTTCTATTACAATAGCCCAGTGTTTCCCAAACTTGACAATTTTAAGGCATGAGGACTATCGCAAAAAAAGTATAATTCTAGTCTTCCTATGGAATACATTTCTCCATCTGGTTGACACTAAGCCAGAACCAAGAAAGAACATGATGGTTTGGAACAGGCAACCTATGGCGCCCCAAGTTATAAATCCTAGCATCTTTCACCATTAGCCACAATTTCTAGGAAAGCTGGAAATTGTACTTCAACCGTATCTAAAGGATCAGAAAGTTTGTCTCCTTGGTTAAGCATCATGTTTGAATCTCATTTGTGGGTGTATCTGTTTCTATGGGTGTATCAAAGCTAATCAAGTCAGTATATAGGAGCCACAGGTGAAAAACCTTGAAACATGTCCCAAAGGTGCTTTTTCAAGAGGTAAGTGGACTTTCTTTGTTTTTCCTTGAAGATGTTTCACTTCTCATCCAAGAAGCTTCTTCAGAATTGAAGTAAAACGTCTTCCAAGGAAAAACAAAGAAAGTCCAGTTGCCTCTTAAAGAAGCACCTCTGGGACAACCGTGACCTGGATGACTGACCATCTCCACAGACAACCTTGAAATGTGATCAAATCTAGTCCACCACTCTGAGAACTGAGTTGTGGCAAATCCGAGGTGGCTTCTCCCCCAATGTGTTCCTACCTTGTCCAGAAGTGCATTCTGCCAAAGGCGAAAAATTAGCATGAAGCATCGGTCACGGGCGCCGAAGGATGTGAAGAAATGCTGGGAACCACAAAGAAGAACAATGTTAAGACTGGCCTTCCCAAAAGAAATTTGACTGCTGGGAACTTTCATTGCTTCCACTTGTATGTTGTATTTAGGCTGTGCTTTCTCAGGGACATAAAGAAACTTGCTTTCTGAAAATGTTAACTATTTTGGAGGGCTTAGGATGAGCAAGGGGACACCCATACTTGATTGATATTGATTTACTAAGATCTTTTGTTGTGCTTTAATATTTTCAATTGATCTTTCAATGGGATGGCCTTTCTTTCATGGTCTTATTTACTGCGAACTGCAGAGAATCTGATTGATTTAATTAATAGGTAGATAGTAGGTAAATAAATAGGAAGGAAGGAAGGAAGGAAGGAAGGAAGGAAGGAAGGAAGGAAGGAAGGAAGGAAGGAAGGTAGACAGAGGAACTAGAATTTATTCACCTGGATATGCACATTTGATTATGGAGCTGCAGGGATATTCCCTCATCACAGATGATCTCCAGGAGACAATCTATGTTTTTGTTCCTGCTATTCACACAGGTGGGTAGATAACCCTTTATCTATGTAGTGTTGCTCTTCCAGACATGACTGAACTACAACTCCCAGCATCCCCCAGCAGCAGTTATATTATCGCCACATGGTTGCTGGGACATATAGTTCAGCAGTGTTTCTCAACTTTGCCAACTGCATGAAATAGGGAATTCTGGCAATTGAAGTCCACGTAAAATGAAGACGCCAAGATTGAGAAATACTGTTCCAGCAGATCACCATATTCTCGACTCTCAGAAATTGCTTCTTGCCTCATAACATGCATTGTACAGATTGTGCAATGCATTCTTGCATGAATAATAGACTGAAAGATTACAATGATCCCAGGCAGAAATAATGATAGGCTTCTGTGAAATGGGCTCTGCTGTTTCAAACTGCAAACCTCAATACCAGAAGGAAACATCTGAGGCATCTGAGTGATCTTAAAGATTACAAGCCCTCCCTGGCTGTCTAACCACAATTGTTGATGAAGATTACAATCTAACAGACTTCCTGGATGTGCTTATCTTGAAAGGCACTTGCAAAGTGTGCACTGTTTTCTCTAAAGTGTGCAGCCATAAGTCATTAAACTCTGCAAAGAAAGGATGGCTCCACATTAAATGGAGCAGTAAAATGATTTTCTACAACCACTCTAGAGATAGGGACACACCCATTTTGCTTTGGAATTCTTTATACCTGATGTGCTTTCTCTGTTCTAGGACGCTGCCCTGCTGATTAGGGCCATAAATCAGGAGGAGATGCCCCTGAGATAAAGACCTCACCCTTGCACAGCAAAGATGCCAGCAGAAGAATGTAAGAAGTCTAGGGCAGGAATGAGACAGGGAGAACTCGTGCTTTTTCAAAAGGCAAATGGACCTTTCTTTGTTTTTTACCTTGAAGATGTTTTGTTTCTCCAGTTCTGAAGAAGCTTCTTGGATGAGAAGCGAAACATCTTCAAGGAAAAAACAAAGAAAGGTCCAGTTGCCTTTTGAAAAAGCATCTTTGGGACAAACATGACCTGGATGACTGAGAATCTCCATAGGCAGACAGGAGAAAGAAGAGAAACAGTCAACAACAAGACAGTTAGGCTCTCTCTTCTTGCACAGGATTGCAACATTTTCTAGGAAGAAAGATAACCCAGATTTATGGGTAAAATCTATTCAAGTATTTACACTGTGCAGAAGGTCCATCGTGTGCCCCCAACACTTTGAAAAATGAAGAAGAGAGAGAAGGAAGCTGGGACAGAGAAAGGCTGGTATCCTTTGGTTGGGCCTCAGACACCATATTTTTTTCTCAGTGGCACTGAGCATTCATGTGCAGCTTCAGAATGGCTATTCTGGGGAATTCTGGGAATTGAAGTCTACACATCTTCAAATTGCCCAGGTTGAGAAACACTGATCTAGAACAAGGATGGGAAGTTTCCACCACTTAATGCCCAACTGAAGATCCAGATTCAATCCTGGATATTGCAGATTTCTGCCAAATCCAGGAAAAAGCCATTTTATAAAATTAGCTGGGGCACTTTGCAGCCATCCATTTCTGAATTTTGCAGTCCTCAAAATCGTCTCTGGTCACAATACAGGAAGCAAACTCTCGCAGGAGGTTTTGAGTCAGAAAATATACACATAATGAAAGGGAACCTTTAATGCTAGAATAGAAGTAATGCAGATTAAATCAAATTTTCCACAGTGGAAAATCTTGGCCCTGTTCTCATGTATAAAGTGACTGTTTTGTGTCATTTCCTCATTGGGGAAAAAAAAAAAGCTAAATAAGGCCCCACACCTTAAAAAATAAGGAGGGGGAGGGGGGATTGCTACCCATTTGTTTATTTATTATTTATTTATATGGCTGCCAATTCACATAGAGATGATTCCAGGCCAGTGGTTCTCAACCTGTGGATCGGGACCCCATTTGGGGTCGAACGACCATTTCACGGGGGTCGCCAAACAACGCAGTCCGCCATTTTTCCCCCCTTTTCCTTAGCTGTGCTACTCCTTTTTATTCTATTGGCTTTTGAAAGCCAATAGAATAGACACTCTTGAATAGAGTCTAATTCTATTGGCTTTCAAAAGCCAATAGGAATTGTCCAGGCTGTCTCTGCCCTGCTGAGCCCGCCAAAAGTCCCATTCTGCAAACGGTGCTGCACCAGTTGAGTAGTCCTCGACTTACGACCGGTTGAGTAGTCCTCGACTTACGACCAGTTGGGGGGTCACGGCATTAAAAAGGTTGAGAACCACTGCTCCAGGCAATCAGTCCAAGTATAAGCCCCCCACTTCTAAAGTTATTTTCTACTTTTATTCTAGTCTACTTTATTTTTATTTAACTTTTAAAGTTTATTTTAATTTTATTCCATTTATGATTATTTTAATTTATTTTTATTCCACTTTTGCGAGTTTTTTTTTTTCTACAACAGGCAAGTAGATTCGTGCAGCTTCAAATTGCTTCAGCGGTAGAGATGGCTACAGATAACCCGATGACAGATGACAAAGAAAGCGCAGTTTTTGCAACACATGAAGAAAATCAGAGACTGGAGCCCTTTTTTTTTAGCAAATTATAAAATGCAATACCTTGGAAATGACAACATCAATCCCTAGGCTTGATCTCACCTTCTCGGACTCTGTGCAAATCTGAATTGCGTTGGGGATCAGCTTGGCAGTTTTTTCCTTCTTGATGCATATCACCTCCTTGAGCTGGATGGAGATCTATCATGGAAAGTCAACACAGAAGTTAGAGGCAGTGACAGGCAGAGCTAAAAGCAACCAGAAAGAATCCCAGATGGAGCATCTACCGTGGTCTCCCATCGAAAGATGTTGCTGTAAAAGCAGATCCAGTTTTCCGATAGATAAAGCCGACCTTGAAGGAGGATGTCACGCTGCAACGCACAGGAGTAATCTAAGGAGACAGGAGATATCAGGGGGCATGGAAAGGGAGATGGAGAAAGTAGAAGTTAAAATGGGAAATTATCCTTGCAGCCTGGTACTAAGGGGGCTGCAGGCCCAGAAATATTAATCAAACTTCTGACATTTTTATTTCAGATACAGGTAATCCTCAATTTATGACTGCAACTGAGCCAGGAATTAGGGTTGTAAGTTAAAAGAGGATCATCACATGACTATGCCTGATTTTTATGACCTTTTTTTGCATGGTCGTAAAGCAGATGCAGTGGCCATTAAGCAAATGCTGCTATTCTTAAGTGAACCAATTGTTTACAATGGGCAGTTTTTGACAGAAACCAGAGGTAAAAAAAATCAGTTTCGGGGGGGGGGGGGGAGAACAAAACAAAACACTGTAAATTGTGGTCACAAGACTGCAAGACACTGCAAATGGTTGTAAATGTGACTGCCAGTTGCTCAAAATGCAATTATGTGACCACCCAGGGGCGGTGGGGTAGCCATTGGAACTTCAAATTTGGGTTGTAAGTATCTTTTGAAGGGCACAGTCGTAACTTTGAATGGTTGCTAAGCAACCAATCATACATTGAGGCCTACCTGTACATTGGCTATGCTCACACACAGTATGGTTAACCTACTTGGGAACCCATTTTTAAGGTTATGTCCCACCCTTTGAACTATAAACTAAATCAACACGCAATATATTATGCCACCAAACCCAAAACACTATCCTAGCCAAAGCTAAAACCAGCTATATCTTGCACGTTACACAATTGCAGCAGTGGACTTTGTAACTGAGAGCCAGAGATAGACAGCATTTAAAAAAAAAAAAGAGTGCTAAACATAGCTGTGACAACTACAAACCACCAGTGCTTTTAAAAACCCAAGGCATTTAAAACATATCTAGACATGATAATTCCAATTCTTGCCCTCCTTATATTTTTCCCCCCTTTGCTTTAAGTGCTACCCTCTGGAATGTTGAGCTATTTGAAGATCATCATAAACCTCTGAAGTGGCAAGCATTCCAAGATTGGAAATTACCCACAGAAATTGCTGCTGACATCCAGCCCCCAAACTGAAAGAAATAAGAGGAAAAACACTAGGTTTTTCTTCCCCCTTAAGTTTCATAATTTCCCCCACTTTCCAAAGTTGTTCTCCCAATATCTTGCACCATCTTTATGCAGTCACCGATGAGTGATGTGTCATCAAACTGGTGTTAACTCTTAGCGACTACAATAGGTAGATTTTCTCCTGGATGATCTGCCCCTAACTAGGTCTTTCAGGTCTTCCAAGCATGCAGCCATCACCACTTGAATTGAGTCTTTACTAATGGTTGTCCTCTTTCCCAGCTTTACAACCTTGTCCAGAGAGCTGGGTCTTCACACAATGTGTCCAAAGTAGAATAATTTAAGCCTGGTCACTTCTGCTTTGAGTGAGAACTCTGGGTTGCTGTTTGAAGGTCCATTTGTTTTCTTGGCTATCCGTGGTATTCTCAGAGATCTTCTCCAACTCCAAAGTTGGAGTCTCCAAATCCCAAAGAGTCAATACCCTTTCTCTCCTGCTTCTTCAAAGTCCAACTTAGCCTTCCATTGAGGTCACACAGAATATCATAGCTAGTTCCAACCATTATGAAGTCTCTAACCCTTGCAAGTGATCCTATTTGCCCAATTCATCCACTCTGTTATTTAGATCAGAGGTCCCCAACCTTTTGGGCACCAGGAACCGATTACATGGAGAGAGGTTTTTCCGTGGACCGGAGGGGGTGTGGTTTTGTGTGCTGCCTGCATCCTGCAGATGGGGCTTTGCTTGTTTGAGTGGACTGGTTGCTAGCATGCCGCAGCCCGGTACTGGTCCACAGACTGGGGGTTGGGGACCCCTAATTTACAGTAGATCCAAGCCCAGGCCATTCCCAACCCTCATCTCCTCTGGTGCCTCACCTACAAGAAGACGCTCAGCTTCAGGCAAGCCTTTGAAGATCCTGCGGAAGTCTTCATTGCGTTGCTTGTACGTGGGACTCAACATCTGCCAATACATAAACAGAGGCTTTAGGATGAAATGGTCTCCTTACCTTCAGCTTAACCTGCCTTTCCAGCCTGGCATTCTCCAGATGGTTTTGTCAATCAACATAGTCATATCTGCTGGACTAGGTCCTTTCTTCACAAAACACCCAAATCAGAGAAGACCTATAGCCACTTCTACCACTAGAAGTGGACTCTAGGGAAGAAATTAGTTACAGGGTCTGACAGCAATGTTTTCACCAAGAAGATAAGGGTTCCAAAAGAATGAGATTATGTCTATTTATTAGCTTTAAAAAGAAATTATTCCTGCCTTTCCTTCAAGGAATTAAAATAGCATATTAACATTTCCCCATTTGTTTCACCACAATCCTGTGAGATGGGTCAGGCTGACAAGCTGGTCAAGACTGCTCACAGCACTTGATAATGGGAGATCTGAAAATAGGTCTTTCCTGCACTATAGTATTTTTTTTTTTGCTAGGTTCACACAACACTCTTGAGGCTGGTTACTAAACTAACTCATTTTCTGCATTCTGTACATTATACTGAACGTGAAATCAGCCATGCAGATCGAATTCATAAACTAGGCTAAGCCACAAAAACAAAACTAAACCCCTATTAACCAAAGCTAATGCAATATGCTAATGTTATAACTTTAGTTGATTTGTTTATATGGTGGTGTGAACTCAACAACTGATTATCTCTTGCTAAGTAAACAGGGGCTGATTATCTCAAGGAGAGAGAAAAAGATAGGTACTGAACAAAATCAAGGATGTGAATTGTGAACTGAGTAGCTGCCTCAATCCCTTGTTAGATTTATATCTCGTCTTTCAGAAATATAAAGGTGGCATACACAGCGCTCTCTCCTATTTTCCCCCCACAACAAGCCAGTGATGAAGACAGGGTTGACAAGGAGGGCCTGGCCCAAGTCCCCCAGGGTGCTTCTGTGGCTGAGAAGAACTAGAATATGTTCCCCTCCATTCCTAGTCTAGCACCTTCTCCATTATTCCACTGTAACCTAATAAAATTGTCTTTCTTTCTTTCTTTCTTTCTTTCTTTCTTTCTTTCTTTCTTTCTTTCTTTCTTTCTTTCTTTCTTTCCTTTTCTTCCTTCCTTCCTTCCCTTCCTCCCTCCCTCTCTCCCTCCCTCCCTCAAGCACATACACATACATCTAAAAAGAAGAGGACAAAACAAATTCTGCATGCCTCCCCAATTATCAGCCCTGTAATCATACCACAGACCCCATTCTAGGGGAGGAAAACTACACATTACCCATTTGTGGAATTGAAGGGAAAGTGAACGAGAAATACCAGAAGTTTTATGAAGGAGAGGGGTGAGGAGGGAGGGAGGGAGGGAGGGAAAGAAAGAAAGAAAGAAAGAGAAAGAAAGATAGATAGATCTGTATCTCTTACTTTGTCTGGATGAAACAGCCGCCAGCAGCATGTGAGGAAAACCTAGGTTTGTCATAGCAAGCAAGACCAACCATGATCCAGAAGGTAAAGGGTTGCAGACCACATCCTGATGGTTTTGGACAAAGAGGAGAGAACTGTTGCAGCTGGCGGGGAAGGGAAGGATGAACGAACCAACTAAGGGAAAAGTTCGGGTGCCAGCAGCACAGGAGAGGATGGCTGTAGGCTCAACCCAGGAAGGGGTTTTAAGAGTAGGAGAGAAAACAAAGGTGGGACAGGCCACAGTGCGCAAAGTTCAAAGGACGAGAATTCAAAGAATGGTTAAAAGCTTGGAAAAAGAAAAAGCCTGGAGGGAAAATTTGGCTCCCGAATGGCGCTTTGAAGATACAAGAAAGGAGCTTTGCAGGTACAAGACGATTCGGTTTTTCCAAAGGCAGGGAATCCTGTTGGCAGAGAGGGGTGGGAAAGACAACTAGACAGAAACTGGTGATTATCAGAAAAAGAGAGGGGGGGGGGTCTGGAAAGTTTTTTTCTGGAGCCTTGAAAGGCACAACTGGAGTCCCCCCCCTCCAAGGAGAGCTCGAGTTACGCCGTCCAGCCATTGGCTGAGGGCACCTGGGTGTTGCTTAGAGGAAACAAAGGGGGTGGGTGGGGAGAAGGGTGTCAGGCTTCACTTAACCATTTCCTGCCCGCAGACGGAATTTATTCCCTGCCAAAGAAAACAGCAGAAGCATAATCTGTAATCCTGGCGAAGGGCCTTGCCTTTCAAAGATCCAGGGGATTGGAAGGGAGGCTGCTTTTAACTGGGGAGGGTGTGTGTGAGAAAGGAGCCCTACACATGCCTAGCATGAGAATGGCTGCATTCACACAACCCACTTAACCTGGTTCCTGAATGAAACCATCCCCTCTGTTCAAAGCACTGAGCCATAAATTAAGAGGGCAGACCCGCTGTGCAGCAAATGCTAAACTATTAAAACTTAACTACTAAAACATGGCATGCCGTGTGAACACAATCAGTGTGGAATTAGATGCCTGTAACTCTGGTCCCAGAGACAAATGTGAGGGTTGAACTCTGCTCCAAACCTGGGCCAGTGTTTATTTACTCTTCTGCCTGTTTATATTCTGCGTTTTTCATCTTCCCTCTGGGAATATTCCCAGGGCATATCTAATGCCAAGTATTGTGCAGAACCAAACCAGGATCGCAAAAAGTAGACTCGAATCATAGAACTGTGAAGTTGGAAGGGACCACAAGGATTACCCAATCCAATCTTCTGCAATGTGCTGGAAACATAATTCAACTTTCTCTGGAGGCGTGGCTGTCAAGGACCTCCAGAGATGGAGAACCCATCACCTCTGTAGGTAAAGATGATCCTGCATTTATGACCAGTTGTTTAGTTACCATTTGAAGCTATGACAGACCTCCCCAAGGTGACTCTTGATAGAATTCCAAAATTCTAACAGCCAATTCCCCTCCCTCCTTCCCCACAATTGCCTGACTGCATTTCAGACACTCGCCAACCAGTCCACAAGTCCACATTTATGGCTGTTTGCAGCACCAGAATCACACAACTGCATTGTGTGATGTTTTTGATGCAAACCGCCATTTATGTCTGGGTTTTGGCAAAAATACCCTACAGCAAACAATGGATTCTCTTTATGACCATGGCATTTCCTTAACGACCACCATAAAAATGCCATAAAACTGGGTTGATCATGTGGGTGGCCTGCTTTGTGATTACATTACCGAACCCAGAGCATCCCTTCACAGATGGAATATTATTTTGAGTTCAAATCCACACTCAGCCATGAACCTTGTTGGATGATCTTGAATCGGACACATCCTCTCCCCCTATGCCCCTCCCCACACATTTGTTATGCAGATAACACAAGCAACAGGGAGAAAGTCGTGTGTTTTCTTACATGGCTGAAAAAGAGGCTATAAAGATGATAAAATCAATCAACATAAATATTATTATAGGTAATCCTTGTCATGCAGTCACAATGGAGCATGGAATTCTAGTTATCAGTTATCGCAGTATTAAGCTGAGGCATCACCTGGATGGACTAGATTTTACAACCATTTTTGCAATGGTTGTAAAGTGAATCATGGCAGTTGTTAAGTGAATCAGATGGCCATTCAGTGAACAAGCAAATCCAGAATATCCAATGGCTACTTGGATGTATTTTACATGTACAAGTAGTCCTTAATTAGTGACCACAATTGGGACTGGCAAGTAAGTCCTTAAGCAAAACCGTCAGTAAATGAAGCCATGACTGTGCTTATATAGGTAGTCCTCGACTTACGATCATAATTGAGCCCAAAGTTTCCATTGCTAAGCGAGACCTTTGTTAAGTAAGTTTTGCCCCATTTTACAACTTTTCCTATCACAGTTGTTAAGTGAATCACTGCAGTTGTTAAGCGAATCTGGCTTCCCCGTTGACTTTGCTCATTAGAAGGTCGCAGAAGATGATCACATGACCCCGGGACGCTGCAACCATCATAAATATGAGTCAGTCACCAAGATCTCAATTTTGATCCCGTGAGCATGGGGATGCCACAACTGTCATTAAGTATGGAAAACGGTCATAAGTCACTTTTTTTCAATGCCGTTGTAACTTTGAATAGTCACTAAATGAACTGTTGTACATTGAGGATTACCTGTAATCTTTTTTCAGCTTTCCTTGGCTTTATGGACCTACAAACATTTGTCAGTGCAATGATTGTTCACAAAGTTCACCATTGTAACTGCAAACTAGACAAGGATATCTGTTGGTGCTTCCCCCCTTCAGCTCAGTCAGATTTGTCTATTTAAATGAGATTTGATTTCTAACAAACAAAACTCCACCAGGCAACACATTCTCGATCATTTGGCCAAACGCCAAATTTCCAAACTAAATAGTTAAGTATCCACTTTGCAAACAAAATGGTGGGACACCCTTTCAGTGGCACCGAGCAACAGTTCTTCAAAGCTAGTCTTCCAATCTCAAATGCAATTTACCACGGTCTGTTTCAGATCTAAACTGGGCACGAAGATCAATTTATAAAGTCGTCGTCACCACCACCACCAGCAGCAGAAGAATTTCTAAATCTCCTTTTGCACTCTGGGTTTCAACCCATGTCAAAAGTACTGAAGTTAATCTAAAAGAAAAGCTGGGGGATTGGTGGTGTTCCCAAACAATTCACCTAGGATTTCCAGTAAATCTTAGTGGGAATCTATTAAGGAAATAAATTCTATTTTTTTTCCTGTCTTATCTTGCAAAGCCCTGTGGAAAAAAAAATGTGCCCTGAAATTCAGAGTTGTATTTCTTTCAGACAACTGTGATAAGCAGCAATGAAGCCAGTTTCTGGGTAAACATGCAAAGGAAACTAACTACATCCAGTGAAAAAAAAGTACAATGAATTCTACTGAACTTGACAGGTACAGTGGCCATTAATTTTTGGATAAAGCAAAATTATGAACATAAACCTTTTTTGCCCCAGTTTCAGGTTTGATCTTTATTTTTTCCATATTGGAAAATCAAGAGCAAAAATGAATATTTAAATTAAAATCTAAAGGCCAGCGTTTTGAAATAAAGGACTGTCCTTTATAATAAAGGACATACAGTCACGGTATCATTCTATAGGGCTCCCTTAGTAAAATCTTTTAAGTTAGAAACTAAAATGGATTGGGGATATTGCAAAGCAATATCGGTGAATTATTATAACTTCTGCTTTTAAGAAAATATTTTATGCTTCTAACAGTTTTTATTCTTAAACCTCCAACAGAAAAATAATATTAAACAGCCAGCTTTATGTAGTGCTGAAGGTGCTGATCTAGAAACCAGGAGATGATGATTTTAGCCATAGGTGTGAAACTGGGTGACTTTGGGCCACTCCCTCACTCTCGGCCCAGCCCACCTCACAGGGTTATTGTGGGGAAAATAGGAAGAGGAAGGTGTATTAAGTACCGTATATTCACTGCTTTGAGTTATATATTATAAAAAAGGCAGGATAAAAAAAATATCATCATCATCATCATCTACTTACACTGTACCAGCTCTGCATTTTCTGAAAAAAAGAGAAACGAAAAGAAAAATTAGAATTCTTTGCAGGAAGGACACATGTCCAAAGTTATTTTGAAACCTGACCGATTGCAAAACTGGCTTAAACAAAGTAGTGAATTTATTATTTTGGATTTTTGAGGCAACATCTTGAATGGGACAGTAATTGACCAGAGTGGGTACTTCATCTGCCGTAGCTGAGTCTCTAAAAAGTGCCTCTATTCTTCAGCCTCTGCTCTGAAATGGCCGCCAGAACAGATAAAATCAGAGTAATAATTAGAAAAAAATCTTTAATAAAACAGAAGAAAAACAATAAAAAGCAGAAAAAGAAAGAAATGAAAGTAAATACATTAAATGTTATTATATCAGTAGAGATCAGGGGTAGGCAATCTTGGCTCTTTTATGACTCGTGGACTTCAACTCCCAGAGTTCCTGAGCCAGACATGCTGAGGGGACAGGGAGAGGTTTCCATGCTGAGCCATGCTGGCTCAGGAATTCTGGGAATTGAAGTCCACGAGTCATAAAAGAGCCAAAGTTACCGACCCCTGGTATAGATTATAATACAGGTAGCTCTTGTTTAGCAACTGCCACGTTTCGACTGTCCACAATTAGATCGGTGATGACAAAGTAATTTTGAAACCAGTCTTTTAGATCGGTGATGACAAAGTAATTTTGAAACCAGTCTTTTCATCTCCAGATTTGATTCAGAGGAGGCAGGTGAGTTTGAGTCTGCAGAGGAAAGTCAGGGGCCAAATATTGGTCAGGTTCGGGGGCTAAGAGAATGCTAGCCTGAGGGAGCAGCCCCAGCTGGGGCAAAGAAAGGTGAGCTACAGCTTCAGCAAGTTGGCCAGGAGGCTCCAGGCAAGGACCAGGAGTAGCTGCCGCCTGTTACCAACGAGGAGGAGGTGGAGTCCACATCCCCTCCCAATCCAAGGACACACGGAGCAGAGAGGAGATAGGTCAGCCAGATTACACATGAGGAGGCAACCTCGCCTCTATTGCCTATTTAATCCCGCCCTGAGGTCTTCAGTGTTGCTGGAGCAGCATGCCCAGTTCTGTGCCTTGTTTGCTTGGCCTATTTGACTCCTGGACTGCTTTCCTGGATTTCATGTGTGCCCATTGGACTCAGTTACCCAGTGACTCTTGCTGTACTGAGCCTGGAATCCAGATCTGTGCAACAGGGGTGCTTTCCAAGGACCTGTTTGGGAGGTTCAAATAAACACCTATAGAACTCTTGCTGTACGTGCGTGTGAGGGGAGCGGGGCAACACACTGTGTAAGAGAGAGAGGGAAATGCTGTCAACGGTTCAGGATTCTGTTATTATTATAGCCTATATCAACACAGGAGACTTCCAGTATTTCTTGCAGAGGCTCTTTCCTGACCTGGCTTATCTCAAAGGGCTGTCTCCAGGTGGTGAGAAATGAGTAATTTTTTAATTTTACAGCTAACTTTTCTATGTTGTTTTATGTATCGGTTATATTATATTGTAGGCCACCCAGAGCCCCTTCCCTCTGAAGGAGATGGGCAGTTTCGAAATATGAAATATAAATAAAAAAATAAAAAGAACCACATCAGCTAAGTAACTCAAAGGTCAGATCTCGAGAAAGCCATTCCACCATTGTTTTACCTGCCTTCAGATCTTCCCCCAATCGTACCTTGTTATTGCGCATAAAGCTACGCCCACTGAGTGGGTAGTTGATGGGGTTGCCTTGAGGGGCCGGTGTTGGAGGGCCCCGCTCGGCAGAGTTATCGGTACCCTTTTCCACCATGGTCTCTGAGGGTGGCTCTGGAGCCGGTCGGGCAGGCAGCTGCAAGAGGCGCTTTCTCAAGGATGGAGAGTTGCTGGGGGTTGTGCGCGGAGAGATGGTGCCACTGCTGGAAAGAAAGTTGGAAAGGAACATGATGAGACCCAGTTGAAAAGGCTAAATCCTGGCAAGGTCAAACATTTGCCCCAACTCCAGCATCAGGTCCTATGTCAAGCTATGTTTGTAAAGGGATGTGAGAATGACCTTGAAGAGGGGAGGAGGAGCTGCAGACTTGATAATAGTCATGCAAAAGATGAGTCAGTCCATGGAGGGAGGGAGAGTACGGGAAGTATTTCACAAGGGATCCTTTCCTACAAGGAAAGGAGGGGAGAAATACTTCCAATCTTGCAAGATTCTGTTAAGGCAGGAAAAACAGAGCTGGGATTTATTGTTCTGATTCTTGTCAGAATCAGAACAATAAAAGAGCTAGCATCAATCGAGACATGCCTTCATTCCCACCTCCCATTACAAACACAGCTCCCACCCAGCAGCCTTTTCTGCATCAGATGAGCTGCATTCAGCCAACATATTCCGCCTATGTTCTGCATTAACAATTTGGCTTCATTCGTTCACCATGCTAAGCCACCCCCCAAGTACTAACCAACATAATATTTTGTGTGAATGCAATACAGGATTTTGTGCAGTCCTGACATTTCATTAGCTATATTCAGACTGTGAAGCCTCTTCACAATTTTTTTTCCTGATACTAATATCCTGCCTTCCATCCAAGATACTCAAGGCTACTTCTGTGAGGTGTTTCTCAATCTTGGTAGCTTGAAGTTGTCTTGGACTTCAACTCCCAGAATTCCCCAGCCAGCATGCTGTTCATCTTTTCCTGCTCATGACAACCCTGGGAGGCAGGCTGAATAGAGAAAACAAACCTGGACCCCAAATAGCGGGGAATCTTTTGAAATTAAGACTCCTACAGTATACCTATTCAGAACCGAAGGCAGAGAAGCAAATTATAAAGAAATTCTCACTGCTGTAGAGCAGGAGCAATATCAATTTGAGTAAATTAGATAATTCTCATTCTGGGTTGATGTCCATACGTAGCTGACTGTTAAATGTAAAAAAAAAATAACTTAACCTTTGCCCAGAAAATTCCAGGAAAGGATGTCTGTGTGTTTATCTCTTATATAGTATAGGCACAAGAGGCTCTATAAAAAAAGATACAGGTAATCTTCAATTTATGACCAGTCACCTAACAATCTTTCACAGTTACAACAGGCCTCCCTTACAATCCAGTGCTGAAGTTCTTGGTCACATCACTTCTTTCCAAGCCCTCAGCAACTGGCCTCAGTTTACAGCCATTTGCAACGTCCCACAGTTACAGGGCCAGAATTTTATGACTTTTTTTTTTTTTGCAGTAGTTGTTAAACGAACCCATGGTTCATTATGGGCCACTTTTGCCAAAAACTAGCATTCACGTTTGCTTTTTGGCCCATAATGAACCATTGGTTTGCTTAACAATCACTGCAAAAAAGGTTGTAAAATTGGTTTGGTTAAGGGAGTGACCCACTTTACGACCATTGTAATTTACGACCTTGATGAGCAGACTCATAACTCAAGGACTTTTGTACTCCACGAACTGTAAACATGAGTTCAATATCTATCTGAACACTTTTGTCTGCATTTCTCTGCAGTCTGATCTGTGTCTCATCCTCACTGTTCAACAAGATATCAAATCTGGCCACTGCTCCCAGGTTTGCCAGTAATACCTGCCTGAAGCCAAACCTGTTTTGTTTCAGCCTGACAGATCCATTGCCAGCTCTGAAAAATGTGATTGCCAAATCTGGAAAACGTCACTACTTTCTTCCCCTCGCTTTCTCCCTTCTGTGGGACTCTAATTTAAAGATGCAGAAATTCTCTTGGGGGCCTCAGTAAAGCTAAGCCAAATAATGACATCAGTAGGATTATCCTATCCGCTTCCCATCCAAGGAATTATTCTGGGTGCAGAGGAATGCAAACAGGAAAATGCTTTCTCAAGGGATGAAACAGGATCCAAATCCCAAGCTTGGGTCACCTTAGGAGACAGCAGAGATTCCCAGGAACCGTCAAGATGGGAAGCGAGCAGCTGGTGAAAGTGATCCTTATTTGTTTATATCCCACCTTATTATTTTTATAAGTAACTCAAGTTAGCAAACACATCTAATACTCCTTCCTCCTCTTATTTTCCCCACCACAGTCACCTAGGCAGCTTTCATACCTAAGAATACTAGAATTCACAGCCTCCCAGTTTCTACCCGAACACCTTAACCACTGCACCAAACTGGATGTGTCTTCTCAGTGGTATCTCCCGCATTCTTAAAAACCATGGCCTACCAAGATATAGAAACCTGTAACTTCTCCAGCGTAAGGAGGCTTTTAAGTTCTTCTTCATCTGCAGGATTTTTCTAGAGAACAAGTGATGCTGATATTCCTAAGAAGGATCTCCAGAACATGAAAGGTCCTTAAGGCTACCAAGATGTGAAAACTTAACAAACTGCTGCAGTGCAAAGGACTGTCCTTCCGGAATCCAGGCACTCCATTCCATTCCTTTTGTTTTCAGTTTGTTTGCTTTAACGCTAAGCTTGGATTTTTATGGTCTGACACGAAATTGCTTCTTTTGTTTGCTTATTCTAAGCTGCCCAAAGAAGTTTTATGTTCTGGGATGGTGTGCAAATGTCATAAGAAAGAAAGAGCCTGCTTTCTTGCTCCTTTCAAATAGAAGCCTTTTGGCAACTTAAAAGAAACATTCCCATTTTCATGATTACAGTCTGAATGGCTAAAAACGATGGACATTTCTCCAATCATTCAAATATTAAGAGGAACAGCCAGCATTATGAACTTCAACACTTTTAATTCATTGAAATAACAGAACATACATGTAGTTTGGGGGTTTTAGATTTTGGCTGTAGTTTGCTCTCCCAGCTTGTTTCAGTTTAGTTTCTGAAACAGGCTAGGTGACATCATCAGCAGGATATTCTTGTCCTATTTTCCTTAGCTTATAAAATGTCTTGTGTTCCAGTTGGTCTTGATGATGTTACCTAGTCTGGTAACGAAATGTTCAGAAACTAAATTGAAACAAACTTGGAGAGCAAACCACTAACAAAAACTTTTAATTCATTCTCGGAATTATAAGGAGAGTGAGCTAGAACAAGGATCTCCAACCTGTGGGCTACAACCCGGTACCGGGCCGTGGCCTGTTGGCCATTGGGCTGTGGGAATGGCTGGCGAGTGTGTGCATATGTGCACCCCCCCACTCATGCTAGTGGCCTCATTTGCGCATGTGTGGGAGTGCTAGCACCGCCACCAGTGTCACACGGTTGCTAGTGGCCTGTTTGCACATGCACACGGTCACTAGTGGCCTGCTTGCACGGGCATGTAAACACCAGCACTGCCACCAGCAGCACACTAGGTGTGCACAATCCACTTGCGCATGCTGGCGGTGCCAACATGCACACGCCCATTTGCACAAGCGCGTGCACACATGTTTCTCTGCTCTTCTCTTTCCCTCTGGGTCGCCAACCTGGAAAGGTTGGGGAACTCTGAGCTAGAAGGCAAAACTGATCCAAAATAATAAACACTGAGCACAGGCAGTCCTTGACTTAACACCATTTGCTTAGTAACTGTGGGAAGTTACAACGGCATTGACAAAAGTTACTTACCACCCGGTCCTTGCACTTACGGTCAAAACAACACCCCCATGGTCACTGTGTTCCCAAATTCTGGTGCTTAGCAATCAGCATCTATTTATGATGGTTGCAGAGTCCTGGAGCCATGTGGTCGCCGTTTGAGACCTTCCCAGCTGGCTTCCAATAAAGTCAATGGGAGAAGCCGGAATCATGTAACCACCATGGGATTCACATAACCACTGCAGTGATTTGCTTAACAACTGGGGCAAAAAGGGGTCATAAAACTGGCTGTGATTCACTTAACAGGCTTGATAAATCATTGTTTTGGGATTGCCATTATTTCCAAGACAAATACGAGGACAGGATTATCAATGTCTACTAGCTTGGTATCTCATCGGTCCTCAAAACAGCCCTGTTATCCTCCCTTCTGACAGGTGTTCCTCCAAAAGAGAACTAACCTGGATTTTGATAAAAAAAATCCAAGCTTGACACCTAGGCTGGTCAGTGGTTAGGGATTCCAGCTTCCGTGAATCCAGACTGGAGGTCACTTCAGTTTAGAGCAGTGGTTCTCAACCTGTGGGTCGGGACCCCATTTGGGATCGAACGACCATTTCACGGGGGTCACCAAACAACGCAGTCCATCATTTCCCCCCCCCCCTTTTCCTTAGCTGTGCTACTCCCTTTTATTCTATTGGCTTTTAAAAGCCAATAGAATAGACTCTCTTGAATAGAGTCTAATTCTATTGGCTTTCAAAAGCCAATAGGAATTGTCCAGGCTGTCTCTGCCCTGCTGAGCCTGCCAAAAGTCCCATTCTGCAAACGGTGCTGTACCAGTTGAGTAGTCCTCGACTTACGATCGGTTGAGTAGTCCTCGACTTACGACCGGTTGGGGGTCGCGGCATTAAAAAGGTTGAGAACCATTGGTTTAGAGATTTTAGGACTTCACTTGCAGGACCAGGCATAATAGAAGGGGGTAGGTTAAGAAGGCAGCCCACTCTATTGGAGCCCACATGAGGCCAGCTTTTCTCTGGGACCTGGCCTTTCAAGTCTGGGAAGCAAGGACATCCCCACGTTTTCCATCATGCTCATGCACGCTCCCTCCCTTGCCCGAAAGCCAATCAAGCAGGGAACTTACCGGCCACCACCTGGGGATCTGCCTGGCGCCCTGGTACAAACGAGAGCGAGGAAAAAAGAGAGCGGAGGAAAATGCATGAAAGCCAAATATTTGTGGAGTGAGGAACGCAAGAAAGAGAGAAAGACAAAGACGGAGCAAATGGTTGCGGGAGGCTGGACACCACCTGCTCTTCTCGTTGGCTGTGTGTACAGCAGCCCCTTAGTTTAGCTGTTGCTTCCCTCCTTCCTGTTCCTTCCCAGACAAATGTTTGCAGCAGGTGGTTATTTTACACTGAACAGCTGCTTTAGGATGTGGGGGGGGGGAGCGTGGCACACAAATGAGCATTTTGAAGGATCATCGCTCATCCTATTGCACTTCTGCTTTTTTCAGTTTGGCCAAGCCCATCTCCAGTGGCTGCTCCCCAAGAATCTGCTGGGATCTTATGGTCCCAATGCTTGAATAGGAAAAAAAAAACAGCAAGTTTCTGATGCAGAGAAGGGCAGGGAAGGGGAAGGAAGGAAGGAAAGCTGAGGGAGGGGAGGGGAGAACCAAGCATTTGTTCCTGAAAGGCACATCCTGCAAGCCGTTTTCACTGCATTGCTCAGTTCCATGAATGGCATTTCTGTTCCTGGATCCTTAAATCCAAGCCATAAGAGCCGCCTGTGAACCCAACAAGACTGGGCCAGCTGAATGAAGGTGGCACTGCCCACTGCTTCTAATTTTCTCTCTGCCATCCATTCCACAGATGGCCTTCAATAACTTTGGACTGGAGAAGGAAACAACATACCTCTCAAGCAGCCTTACTATAGTTTGGGTTATGAGGATGACTATTAAATACACACACAAAGTGAAATCACAGCTGCCAGTTCTTTAGCTGGTACAATCGGGATCAGAAGAGGTACTAAGAACTGGAAAAGGGAAATTATCTACCAAGGCAAATAGGTGGGCGTGGAATGCTACAAGTACATCAGATGGTTGAAGAAGAAAAAATGGCTTTGAAGAATATTTGAAGAACAGTGATGAAGATGTACTGAAATTAGTATATCAGGAAGGCTTACTGATTACTGGAGAGACCAAACTGC
Source organism: Crotalus tigris (assembly GCF_016545835.1). Classification (NCBI taxonomy): domain Eukaryota; kingdom Metazoa; phylum Chordata; class Lepidosauria; order Squamata; family Viperidae; genus Crotalus; species Crotalus tigris. The sequence goes on from NW_024100508.1 coordinate 2,809,308, forward strand.
CCTACAAGAAAGACCAAATGAAGAACAGAATAGAGGCATGGGAAGACAAAGCACTACATGGCCAATACATGAAAAAAATAGCTGGGAAAGCAGATAATAACAAGACCTGGCAATGGCTAAGAGCAGGAAAATTGACGAAAGAGACCGAGGGACTAATTCTGGCTGCACAAGACCAAGCCTTAAGGACAAATGCATATAAAGTCAAAATTGAGAAGACAGCAACAGACAGTAAGTGTCGCCTATGCAAAGAAGCTGAAGAAACAGTGAACCACCTGGTAAGCTGTTGCAAGAAGATTGCACAGACTGACTACAAGCAGCGGCATGACAAAGTAGCAACAATGGTGCATTGGAAGATCTGCAAGAAATATCATTTGCCTGTAAGCAAGAACTGGTGGGATCATAAAAAAGAGAAAGTCATAGAAAATGATCAAGTTAAACTGCTCTGGGACTTCAGAATTCAAACAGACAAGCACCTGCAACATAACACCCCAGACTTAACAATTGTCCATAAGAAAGACAAAAAAGTCTGGATAGTGGACGTGGCAGTGCCTGGAGACAGCCGAATAGACGAGAAAGAACTGGAGAAGATAACAAAATACAAAGACCTACAAATAGAAATAGAAAGACTGTGGCAAAAGCAAGCAAGGGTAGTACCAATAGTGATAGGCTCCTTGGGTGCAATCCCAAAACAACTGGAGCACCACTTGAACATCATTGGCATTGACAAATTCGCTATTAGTCAATTGCAAAAGGCGGCCTTACTAGGAACTGCTTCCATCCTGCAGCGATATCTGTAATACCATCAAACATCCATATCTGCCTATCCCAGGTCCTGGGTAAGTACTCGATAGGTAGACAAAATGCCAAATCCAGTCTGAACATCTGGCTGACTGTGCGATGATCCATAATAATAATAATAATGACGATACTTAGAAAATCTGTGCGTTGACAAAATTTCCATCCGTCAATTACAAAAAGTCAGACTGCTGGGATCTGCATGTAATGTACACTGTGCCAATATATTATGACATCCTAAGTTCTTGGGAAAAACTTGATGCATTATGAATCAATCCATTATAACTTAGCATATCATAATGTATTGACATAGTATGCATTATATGCAGATCCAAGCAGTGTGGCCTTTTGTAACTGAGGGATGGAAATTTTGTCAACACACAGATTTTCTAACTCATATCATTATTATTACCCTTTTTCCAGTTCTTAGAACCTCTTCAGATCTTGATTGCTTAAAACCACATACAGTTTCCTATAAAAAAGACTAAAATATACTAAATAAATCCTAAAATTAAATAAAACTAAATGCTGCTATTAAAAGACAAAGATCTCCCAAAATGTTCCACTCAGATTTTTCTTCCTTTGTAGCCCTGTACCCCATATACTAAGTGTGGCCCTTACTTTAGATTGATTATTCCTGATCAAAGGAAATGGCATCACCCATTACATTATCTTCCTAATGGCAATTTAGTGTAGTTGAAAAAAACAGGAATTTGCTTAAGATCAACCAGTGATTTTTGTAGAAACTTGGAACTGCTAGTCAGAGAGCGAACTTTTGCCAAGCTACCAAACTGGCATGCAGAAAACATTTCTATAAATGTTATCTTATTACATTTCTCTTCCACAGCCACTCATGTAATCTTGCAGAAGGCCCTTAAAACATGATCCTGTCAAATATCTGAAACCTGCTAGATGGCTAGTTGATAGTTAAATGAAGATACTCTGTTGTATGTTTTTTTTCTGACCTTTGTTCTTTTGTTTTTTTTAAAAAACTTTTAATCAATTTGTTCATTTTCAATTATTTTTACATATCTCATTTTATTACATACAGCACCCAGTCACTACATGAGATGGCAGCTATACAGATGTGACGAATAAATAAACAAATAAACTCCTCCCAGAGTAATTGTTTAAAGAAATATTTTTCTCCTGTTTTATTTTGTTTTCATATCTTATTGCACTATGCTCTATTTTTATTTCTTTTTTAGATGCACTTATGCTGTTTGCTTCTGGAATAATGTTTTGGCTACTATAAATGGCTTTGTGGCTTGTTATAATAAGAAGTGGCACAGAAATTATTCAAATCTATTGATCTGTAGAAATTATTGTAATTGTAATGTATAATATAAAAGTAAGCATGATTTAAGTTTATGGTATGCTTCTCTATTGGTTTAGATAAGTGAGCAGTAATTGTTATTCAGTTACACACCCTTCCTGCTTGCCTGTGCCCTCTGCAGCTCCCAAACCTCACATAATTATTGCATATCCTAGTCCTGTCCACCATCCAAGTGGGTGTTGAAATCTGAAAAACGCCTGGAAATCACAAGGGTTATAATCACCGGATATGTCTCAGGTGAATCAGACCAAGAATTGCATGGTGCCCACACATTTCAGCTTCCCATTAATCAACCAATCCCAGTGCTTTTAAAATAGTTTTGTGGATTAGAGTTACATCTAAGGAAGGGGGATCCTAAAGATAGTGATCACACATTATTAAGAGTGGTTTTTTTTAAAGAAGTTATTGCAAGGAACTCTATAGGGCAGGGGTGTTAAACTGCTGACCCGCAGGCCGGACACATCACCAGGAAACTGCGCCCACCCCATTGCCGGCAATGGAGAAAAAGCTCCAATATGTGGTGTGATGTGACATTTAACATGTCTGCTGCAGGGTCTCTGCAAGTCGGAGAACCATGTAGTAAGATGTGAAACGTCTTTCAAAAGAGTAAAGAAATGTCTGGGAGGCAGGGGGGAATATCTAGCTTCATTTTTATACTGATAGGGACGGAGTTACCAGAGGCAGATTTACTTATTATTTATTTAAATGTATATGCTTGGACGGCAAGGCGATCAAACTGGTCAGTTCTAGAGGAGATCAACCCTGATTGCTCTTTAGAAGGCCAGATCCTGAAGTTGAAACTCAAATACTTTGGCCACCTAATGAGAAGGAAGGACTCACTGGAGAAGAGCCTGATGCTGGGAAAGATTGAAGGCAATAGAAGAAGGGGACGACAGAGAATGAGATGGATGGATGGAGTCCCTGAAGCAGTAGGCGTGAGCTTAAATGGACTCCAGAAGAGGGTAGAGGACAGGAAGGCCCGGAGGAGCGCTGTCCATGGGGTCGCGATGGGTCGGATATGACTTTGCAACTAACAACAACAACAATATGCTGCCAATCTCAATGTCCAAGTGACTCTGGGTGGTTTTGAATCAGAATTCAGATTTTGTCTTCCTCCTTCCCTCCCTCTATCTCTCTCATCTGTGTCTCTGTCTACCCCTACCCCTCTCCGTCATAAATCTTCTGGTGTTCCTCCTTCATTTGCCCAACAAGTCCATTAAAATTTAACTTCCTCTAGACATGGGGTCTATACAATCAAAGTCAATGGGGAAGCGAAATTCACCAAACAAACATGTAACTGACTTAACAACCGCTTCGATTCACTTAATAACTGTGGCAAGAAAGGTCGTACAGTGGGGCAAAATTCACTTAACAGCTTAGCAACATAAATTTTGCATTCAGTTGTGGTCGTAAGACCTGTAGATGGGTCTTATTGCGTAGAACAGATGCCAGGCCACAACAGTTGCATTTTTTTGAGCCCTACCAACTCCGGACAATTTCTCCTCCCACATCACTGGCTATGCCAGCCAGAGCCTCTAGGAGTTATAGTTAAGCAAGATTTGTTAGATCACAGGTACTTGAGAAGGTGCACTTTAATTGTTTCATACCAGATGATGATGCAACATATAGGGTGAGTGTGGAAAAGCATGAAGAGCTTCTGAATTCTTTCCAAGATCTCTGTATCTGTATTTTCTTCTCTGTGACAAAACATGCCAAGAGTGAGCATGTGTGTGCATACACATGCGCCTGCCCTCCAGGAGATATCAAGGAATATGGATATATATTGGGGATAGTAGGTGTGGCCTCTGTTAGCATGTGCTTTTGTGGAGGATCTGGTAAATGTAGCTCCACAAGCATTGTCTCAATGTAAATCTCTATTCTCCACAATGTTGTGTCTGTGTCTATGTATACACTGAGAAGCACAGGATGGGCTGCCTCTGAGCCACATGGACAAGAAGGAGGAAGATTAAAGCTTTAAGAATGGAATCACTAGCAACATTCTGAGCTGCCCCCCATCCCTGCATAGAGGTGCAGTTGGAATCTTTTTCTCTGCAACCTTGGCCAGATCTGGACCATTGCAAATTGCTGGGAGTTGGGTGCCCTACAAGTTTAATAAATCATTATTATTATTTACATACTTCTCCTTTCTCCTGCCATAATAAATTTGACTCTATCTGTTCTGATGATGAAGCAGTATTCTTCTGACCATAGACCTCCAGACAGACAGCCTGAAAGAATCCTGCGCCTTACACAGACTACCTCTCTAAGCTTCTGTAAGACTGCAAAGAACAGCCAACAGAAGACCACAAAATTAGTAGCAAAAGTAGACTAACACAGATGCTTTCCCTAGAACTGGGAGGGGAAAGAAAAGGTAACTGACCTACTCTCCTTCTTCCCATATTTTCTGCAGTCACAATTGTCTGTGCTAGCAACATACTAAAAGGCTGTTGATCCTCACTTCCTGGGGTTGACCTTTGTGTAATGTTGCCCTTACTGCTGAGTTATTGAAACATTTTTTCTAGTCCACAGAAACTACTCACAGATAAAGAGGCTGCATCTACAGGTAGTCCTCTGTGTAAAACCACCATTAGGGATCAGAACTTTCATCGCTAACCAAAGCAGTCACTGAGCGAGATGCACCCAATTTTATGACCTTTTTTTTTTTTTTGCTCAGTCGCCATAGTTGTCAAATGAAATTACCGGGCCACCTGAGGACTCTGCAGCCATCATAAATACCTTACAGGTTGCTTTTCATCTGAATTCTGATCATATAATTGTTAAATCCGAGGTCCAGTTATAAATCACTTTTTATAGTTGTTAAATGAAAGGTTATAAGTCAACAGCCACCTGTATCCCAAACACACCTATCAACTTCCAGTTGCATCACTCAGACAAAATTCAAAAACTTCTTCATGTTATGGAAGCTACTTTAGGGGTTTCAGCTTGGAACTCAGGAGTGAGCACCCCTACACAATCTTACTTTAAGTTTTAGTAAAGCTGATTTGCCCCATGCGCCAACAATGATGTAAAAGGATTGTTTCCAAGTTCCCAAGCTTGGATCTACTGGGGTGTTTAAGCCTATAAACAGCCCTTTAAAGTCCCAAAATTACCCACAATGCAATTGAAGGTGATCATCTTTTTCAGTAATATGGGAAAGGAATCTCAGTGGATGAATTTCATTTCTTTGGGAGCAGAAAATAATGTCCCACAAGGATGGACTACCAATAATCTCTTTCTCTTATGACACTTCTGATGGGTTGGCACCTGGATTTCAATGACCTCGTTTTCTCTTGAAGACTGAATAATATGAATTGATCTATACCTAGATTAACTGAAGAGAAACTTGCCATAGGGCCAAACATACAGTGAATAGCTGTGTATTCACACAGTATGCATCACCCAGTTGTTAATAAATCCTTTTGGGGAATTTCAGAATATAATGATTTGTCCATTAACCAAATGGCCTAGGGGGGGCTTACACAACATGCCAAACTACAAAATAATTAAGCAACAGCCAAAGAAAAAGAAAAAAGAAACTGAGCATTTTTATATGCACTGTGTGCAGCTACAGCTGCCAAGTTTGTAACCAACATCCTTAAATGGCTGTGCAAATCTAACTAGTGATTTTCTGGCATCCTATGGTCCTATGACCTTTATACATTCAAAATCATGTGACTGGCCTGCAGAGTTTTGAATAAGGATCTCAGAGCTTTTAGAACAGTCCACACTGTTTTTAAAAAAATGAGGATATTTGTGACATCTTCAAGATCCCCCAAAATACATCACATTTTTTGTTTATGGATTACCCTCCCATACAGCTTTTTAGGACTATGGAACTCATCTTCCTCTCCCACATATATAATGGAAGGACATTAGAAGCTTAGGAAAGTAAACCCAAATGTTTCTGGAAAGTCTCTTTACTATGCAATTTTATATTTAACTTTTTCAGTTGTAAAAATATGTTTCAAGGTTCCCACAAATTGATTGCTTTGTCAAAGATGCTAATGAAGCTTCTCCAGAGTAGAAAAAGTATCTCAGCTATCCTGATTCAAGAATAGCCCAATTTCAGCACAAGAAAAAAAAATCACATACTGTACATCAGTTCAAAAGCACATGGTATGTCTGTCTGCTCATACATTAGCTGACACAGAAGTCAACAAAGATAATCCAAGAACTGGCTGGCATTCTTCCTGTTGCAACCTCTATCTATGTGGGGGTTGGGGATGATGAGCGAGCTACAGGGAACATCAGCAGCCTGTGCAATATTGGAACAGAAAAAAAATCAGTTCAAAAGCTGGGAAAAGAGAGAGAGACAGAGAATGGAAAGCTGCATTTACCCAATGCACCCAACCTATAATTCACCTTCACAAAATATACCTAACCGTAAACTAACCAAACAGCCCAGCCTCACACAAGGTATGAAATCACCAAAAGCCAACCAGGTTAAAAAAGCCAAGGCTAGCAAGTTGTGTGAATGCACACACACCCATATATAAACACAGGGGTTTGTTACTGACTAATGGAATAATGTGAAGCCAGCCATTCTGGCGCTGTCCAGACATTGAGCTCCACCACCCATCATCTATGGCTGATCCTGCAGGCTGGAGAAGATGGGCAGCACGCCTGTTAACATCACGACTGGAAAAGGATGGTCCAACCCACGCAGGAGCGGAGCCCTGCAGGCACCCGCGCAACAAAGGCGCTGCTATACAACCCAGAGGGCGACCGGCACAGAACGACCGATGCCCCAGCGGGAAAGGGCGAGCGGCTCGATCGAAACCCCGTGTGGGGACTGGGGGGGAGAGGGGGGAGGAGGAAGAGGAGGAGGAAGAGGGGCAGGGCCAGCCACATCTGAAACCTTCTTCTTGCAAGGGAAAAGCTTGCAAATTTTACACTCGGACACGCGCACACACGCAGACTGGCCCTCGCCAGGGCTTTCCGGGAATTAGAGAGATGTTTTCGGGGGGCAGAAAGGGGGGAGGGTGTGTGTGCATGTTCTCCACCTCGCGGCATCTTCCTTTTTGCCCTCCGCCCCCCAGACCCGGCGCTCCCTCCGCCCGCCAAAGCACCCGCCGCAGTTCGCAAGGATGCCACGCACTCCCTTCCACCAGCCCCCGCTCCCTCCTTCTCGCTCTCTCTCTCGCGGCAGCTCCTTTGTCCCTCCATCCCTTCCTCCATCCATCTGCCAGCTGACAAGTGACCAAGCCCTCCCGCGTAGCCTGAAGCCGGCGATCGCCGAGGACCGAGCGGGCCCTCCCGATGCCCTCTTCCCGCCCGGATCACCCCTCCCCTCGGCCGGCTGCCCCAGCCGCAGTAGAGCCCCCATGCCCCACGGCCGGACCGCCGCCGCCTCCACCTCCTCCCTGCCCGGCCAGCCGGCCGGACCGCGCGGCAGCCACACGCCATCCGCCCCCTCCGCCAGCCCGGCATCCCCCTCCGCTTCCCCACAGCGCGCTCCTTACTCGAACATAGCCCGGCGCGGCAAGTGCAGGGCGGGGGGCGGGCGACCGCCCCCCTCCCCCGCCCGGCCGGGATGGAGAGGCGAGCGAAGCTCCCGGCCGGCGGCCCCGCTGTGCCGCGCGGAGGACGAGGCAGGCCGTTCTCTCTCTCTCTCTCTCTCTCTCTCTCCCGCCCTCCCGTCTTCGACGGCGGCCGCCCCTTTTGGTCGCACGCAGCCCCGCCGCGGCTCCCCTGCCGCCACCGCGCCGCGCGGCCGCGAAGCCGAGCGAAAGGGCGGGGCCAGAGCAGACGGAAGGCAGCGTGGCTGGGCGGGCGGAGCGGCTAGCCCGGCTCCGCGGGTGCGTGGAATCTTTCGCTCTCGTGCAGAAGAAAAAAAACACGAGTGGGGTGCGGGGAGAGGATACCCAAGGAAGGCAGGCCTGGCTTGTTGCCATGCCCAGATTCTCGTGCAAAGGAGACAAAAAACACGAGTGGGGGTGAGGATATCCAGGAAAGGCAGGCCTGGCTGGTTGCCATGCCCAGATTCTCATGCAAAGGAGGGGAAAAAACACGAGGGGGGGAAGATAGCCAGGGAAGGCAGTCGTGGCTGGTTGCCATGCCCAGGTTTGGCTTCGCCCGCTTCTTTTCTGGAGGAGCCAAAACTCCTAAAGAACAGCCGATTCCCGGGTTAAACAGGCACCGGGTTAAGGGCTGCAGCGGAGTTGTCCTTGGCAAATGGGAAGGACGCCTGGCGGAGAACCACCTGTCTGGGCACGTATCCTGCTCAGCACAAGGTGCCTCTCCCGGTTTCTTACACCCACCCCCAGGCGCAAGTGTGGAGTTAAAGAATTGGGAGGCGCTTCCAATGTGCGCCCTGATATTTGGAGGGAGCAGCTGTTGTCTAACCAGCGGGAGCAGGACTTTGGGGGTGGAGGCTCAGTGAAATCCAGAATCGGGGAAGAGACAGATCATCTGTTTACGGGTGGCTTGGAGGTGCATATATAGTACACCGGGACTGGATTCTGGACTTACGTTTTGTGTATGTTTCAACTTGGTGAGCCATGCATCAAATCTGACTCATTCACCCTGTGAATTTCAGTGGCTTGGTTCTAAGTGGTATCCTGGATCCAACCCACTGCTACATCTTAGAAAAATAAAGCTTTGCCTAGGCCAGGGGTAGGCAACCTTGGCTCTTTTATGACTTGTGGACTTCAATACCCAGAATTCCTGAACCAGCCATGCTGACTCAGGAATTCTGGGAGTTGAAGTCCAGGAGTCATAAAAGAGCCAAGGTTGCCTACCCCTGGCCTAGGCCAAGGGTAGGCAACCCTGGCTCTTTTATGACTCGTGGACTTCAACTCCCAGAATTCCTGAGCCAGGTGGCTCAGAATTCTGGGAGTTGAAGTCCATAAGTCATAAAAGAGCCAAGGTTGCCTACCCCTGGCCTAGGCTGACCAACGGCTTTATTGGTTGCTACAGCCCCTTTTCAAAAGCAAAATCTGCTCTGGATGGGACACTCCCATTTCCAAAAAATAATACCGAAATTCCACCTGACAAGGGCCCACTATTGCCGAAGATGGTGAAATTAAGTAATTAGTTTCTAACATCTTGTGCTGTGGTTGTCAGTATATTGACCGTGTTTACTCATCAATAAATCAGACAATTCAGTGATACTTTAGGTCAGCATTTATCAACTTTGGCAAGTTTAAAATGTATGGACCTCAATTCCCATACTGAAGTGGCTCCATTGTTATTTATACTTACTTACTTTTCATAATATTTATATTTTGTTTTTAATCTTGTCTTGTTGCATATCACTCAGAGGCAATTTTTGTGAGATGGGCAGTCATATAAATTTGACAAAAAATACTGTAATGAATCATTTTTTTTTCATTTACTTTACTTTCATTTCTCTCCTGATCCTCCATTGTCTTTCTCCTAAATTGGAGACAGCAATCTGACATTTTATTCTTTGTAAAATCTACAAGTAGTCCTCGACTTATAACCATTTGTTTAGTGATCGTTTGAATTTACACTGACTTAACAACTCACAGCATCTCCATGGTCATGTGGTCAAAATTTGGGCATTGGCATCTAGCAGATGTTTACAATGGTTGAAGCATCACAATTGCCATATGCAACCTTCCTTACAAGATTCCTAACAAAGTTAATGGGGGAAGCTGGATTCATTTAACAACTGTAGCAAAAAAAATGTAAAATTGAGCACAACTCATTTAATGATGCCTTTGCTTAGTGGCAGAAGTTCTAGTCCCAATTGTGGTCATAAATCAAGGACAACCTACCCGTTCACCAATTCCAAACACTTTATAAATAAATATATAAGGATAATTTTAGACGTTTGGTCAACTGTTCTGCATCAAACTTTTGAATCAGCTTTTCTCTTTTTCTGTCTATAGAAATTAAAATGAAATTGATCCTTCTGTACTTTATTTCCTTAAAATATTGCTCTTTATGACTGCTGGTGTTCACATCTTATTTGGAATGGCAATTGACTATACGTCATTCAGTCAATGTTGACTCTTAGCAACCACATGGATATCCTCTGTGACAAACTGCTTTCCTGAATTTGAAAGGATGGAAGGAAGGGAAGTGAAAATTTTCAATGTTCCTTGCCAGATTTCAGAAGAAAATGCAATGGGGAAACCAGAAGGAACTTGGAAATTGCTCCTGCTCCCACTGCTTTTTTGCCCACCCACGGTCATTCTGTTTCTGTTTAAATAAGAAATATCACTGAAACGAAGACCCAGAGTGGCATGGGCTGTCTAGTGGTTAAACAGATTATCAAAGTAACTCGTTTTAGAGATCTGGTACAGCAAATAGAACCATAAAAAAACCCAAATGAATAGAGCTTAAGCAAGCACTAAACTGCCTAAAATGGAACAGCATCTTTATTATGGTCAATGACCAGTCCATCAAAGTTACACAAACAAAAGTTTTCCTGATTCAATGAGTTATATGAAATCAGCCTTTAAAACATCTTGGAAAGGATCACATTCGAGAGTTTGAAGTAGCCAATTCAGAATCAGAAATGCAAAATTAATGAATTTGACGTATTAGCAGAAATCCAGGTTGGAAGATTGCCAATCCTATTATTCCTGAACTAAGGGATGTACTGCATAGCGTCACTGAACTGACAAAAGATGACTATCGCGGTTTGAAACGGATAGGATAGGATTTCCATCCTTTTGGGGTGGGAAATTATTTTTAATAAGAGGTTACCAAAATCAGGAATTTTCTATCTGAGTGTAAGAAAAATAATTCTGAGGTATAAATAGATTCCTTCATCCAGGCAAATGTAGCTTGTAAAAAATCTGGATATGAATCTTGATAGGATCATTTTGTGGAATCGAATGAAGACCTTACATTATTTTGTGTCTGACAGGCTCATCTGTTTTTAAAGAGTTAATGCAAGCAGGTACAAACAGGTGTTCTTGAATACTGTTCCTCTTGAAACTCCCCAATAAAAATGCGATTTTAGTATTTGTATTTGATAACAATTTGGCAAAACATTCTGATTTTACAAATTGGGTGGAATAGAGATTTTAAAAAATGAAGAAGCAAAGTTGACAATTTCATCTATCCTTAGTTGAAAATAACATCAGATTTAAGACATCCTAATCTGCTTTCAGATGAAAGCACTTGACCCAATTAACACTCCACCCAGAAAGTATTCTCTCTCCAATACCTTTAATTACTGTTCAATTTCATAATCATTAACTGTCACATGAAAGCTTTGCTCTGGCAGCTGGGTATCATGGTTAATTGTATTATTGAAGATAATGTTCCATTATTTTTCTGTGCAAAGATTTAAAAAAAAACCATGGAACCTGCCATGTATACAAAAAGGATGGGTAGGAAGTTAAATGAGGACTTTATCTTTAAATTATATCTTTTTAAAAATAAAACAGTGAGGTCTGTTGATGGGGAGGGGGAATAAGGAAGAAGGATAACTAACTCCCAGCTTTAAATGCAACAATTATTTCATGCAAACTGAAGCTACTGAGGTTTAACATTCTGATTCTCTTGTCTCCCAAAATTGTTTTAATGGCAGATGTCTGTTCCAAAGCTACTACGCCAACTGACAGCCATAACAGGCAGAAGAGAACTCCCAGTTAAAACAAAGAAACTACTTTTGACCTAGTGACACTTCCTGCCTGCATACTGCTATTTTTAATTACAGTCAAATCTTTCAAACTTTGAGGGGGAAGGGGGGGGGGGAGAGTTGAACCAGTAAAGCAAACGGCAACAAGTTGTGCTTCCGTTTGGCTTGGCACGTGCTTCTTCCAGGCCCCTGAGAATGTGAAGCAGGAGTCTTTGTTTGCTTTGCATGATAATAAACTGAAAGCAAACAAGGGTCGAGAGTTATCTGACAGTCATACTGTACAGCCATGTCAGTCTGGCATTCTTCTAGCAAGAGCCAACACATGGTGTGTATGACTAAGACAATTGCTAAAGGAGAAGTGCTCGTTTTTTTTACCCTCTTCCTGCTACTTTTATTATTAAAACTACACTTTGTTGCTATTTTTGTGTCAAGCAAAAGAAAATTTATAGGCACCTGCATCACTTCCTCTATAAGGCAAAATAGCAAAAAGATTTTTTTTTTAAAATATACACACAAAGACTGGGTCACATATATCAATAAGACAGTTTAAATCCCAGTTTGCTGACAACATCACAGTGGGATAGATTTGCAAAGCATGCTAAGTCCAAAGCAAACAAACCAAATAATTTAGTCTGTAGTATGAACAAAGGCAGATAAACTTTTGTTAAAGCTACAGTGAAGTTAACACTGGTAGTTTGTATGTACAAACTCATTCATTCTCTTGGTATGGTGTGATGTGTGAACCTATCAGATTAAAATATGATGGGTTTCAGCACAGCATAGTTTGGGGATACAACAGCTTGTGCTTACTGTGTTTCATAGACCAGCTTTTGTGCAAAATGATCCCTTGGAAATATGAGGATATATGATAATTATATTGCTTCTAATATAGTCTGTCATTGCTTTCAATATTTAAAATACACATTCTTTAATGGGTTAGATATTGTTGCAAAGAATGTGAACAACCATTCTCAAGATGTAGAAGGAATGGCATAATCTGGGGGCAGAGTCAAAAGAGGAATCAGCCTAGAATCTCTACATTGCCTTAAACTGACTAAGTCCAAACCCTTCCTTTGAATTCTGTTAACCCTCATCTAGCACCAAAATAGTGCTAACCATTAGCTGAGTAAATTCCTGGCAAGAGCAATAGAACTTCATATGTCAGTGATGGAGAACCTTTTAGAGAATGAGTGCCCAAACTGCAACCCAAAACCCACTTATGCATGGTTGGGTGCCGGGTGAGTGTGTGGCCAATTGGGTGGGCGTGGCTGCAGTGGTAACGGCAGACTGGGTGGGACTAAAACATTCAATCAATCAATTCCAACTTTGCAAGATCTTTTTTTTCCCCCGCGAGAAGTTGAAATTGACTGATTGAACCTTTTTTTTTTTTTTTTTGCACACGGCGGCGGAGGCCTAAAGCAAAAAGGTTTTATAAAACCCAGCTGACGACCTAGGACTGGGACGACGGCGCGTGTGCCCACAGAGAGGGCTCTGAGTGCCGCCTCTGGCACCCGTGCCATAGGTTCGCCACCACTGTCATATGTGGTCCTGGTCCTTCGCGGCTGACACAAAATCCCTCATCATCCAAAGTTTAGCTTTCCAAGAAACCTGGTTTTTCCACAGCAGCACCAACACTTGCAAAAAAGTATCACAAAGGTCTTTTATTTCCTGGACCATAAGAATAAACTTCATTTACTGTATTTGCTAACAAGTCATCAATGCTTTGATAATCAAGATCATACAGCATATTATTAAGTCATAATGTGGCTTGGTGGGGATTCATAGGTCTAAATTGAGATTTCTTCAAATCATGTTTAATAAAACCTAGCTTAGTGTAATGTGGAACCCAATTTATAAAAGCTGCAAAAACATCAGATGGGCATTACACAATACTAGAAAAAGATTTGACTGATTTTGATCTAATATTTAACATGTGAACCAAGCATGCAATATGAACCCACACACTCCACAGGCTAACTATTGCTTTCAACTATCAACCACAAGCCCCAACCATGTGACAAATTTTCAAATATGATGGAACTGTGGTGTAACAATAGTTGACAGGTCTATTCCCACCCATACTCCCTTCTTCCAAGGGAGCAAATGTTAATCCAATTCAAACCTTACTCCCTATTGGGCCTGAGAATAAAAACAATATAGGCAGATCAAGAACATATGGGAATGGAGGGGATGAGATAAAGACAAACTCATCTCCAATTTCCACCAATGAAGGGAACAGTGGCATTTCTGGATAGCTTAAAAAAAAAAAGTCACAGGATAAATGTTGCCTACCAGAAACACATAAAAAACACAGCCCCTCCTTCCAACCCAAGGACTGAGACGAGCAAACCAAGCGTTGGTCCTGCTGTTCCTATCTTTATTTGTAGAACTCATGTTCCTGTTCATCTTTTTTGATGACTGTTTTGTAGGCTTTTTCAAAGTCCTTGGCGAGGACAATGTAACGGTTCTCCCGTACTGCCAGCATCCCAGCCTAAAAGAAAGAACGAGAAGATAATGAGGCTAGAAAGAAGGGAAAATGTTTCAAACATCAACCATGAAGAAAAGGGAGTGCTCACAATAAAAGAGAGGTGGAAAGACACCATGTAGCAATGCTCAAAGGCACATTCTCGTTCTGACTTATAATTCACACCATCTTGGCAAGAGGTTCTGGGAACTGTAGCCCGATGTATTGCCCAAGGAAGCAGTAGCCTCCCTTCAATAGATGCCAATGACTGCTGTGTATGTTAAAATTTTGATTCCTGCATTGAAAACCGAAGTATGATCGCACTCCCCAGCCCACTACAGCCACTGCAAATATAGACACATACAAATATATATAAATCTATTGGAAGTTATTCAGAGGATCCCTACTTTAATTCCCAGTTCCCAGCTGGTTAAAAACACAAATTAATATGGCTGTTTGCTGAATCTCAATCAGCAATCTTTCTATTCACTCCCACGTATAATGCTTTGTTTCGCCTTCTCTTTTATCTAGCTTAAGTGGAAAGATCACTAATTGGGAGGGGGGAGTCTGCTAAAATCCACCACAAAAATAAAACCCAATGAGATGGATAAGGTATCAGATGTAACGCTGGCAGAGATCCTTAGTCCTCCTACAGAGTTTGCTATAGAGGCACGATCCAAACTTGTGACTCCCAGCTCATAGCTTAAGTTTCTGGCTACCAGCCTACTCATATTCTCTCACAGAAGTTGACCCAGGAGGAACATGATTCACAACCTAACATTTCATGCGTATTTTTTTTTCTCCTCTGAAGATTTCTCTCATTTCCCCAATTGTTAGGATTGCTAGACCAGAATAAAGAGGAAGCAGTTGGTTAATCGGAACTAAAACTGATGGCCATCTGCTTCTTTGGAACATCTAACAGGAGGAACATACTAACCTCCTGGCAAATGGAGTTGATGTCAGCTCCCGAGATCTTATCTGGCCTTGCCACATCTAGAAGGAGTAAAGGAAAAAATAAAGAGAAAAGGCCCAACCTGACCATCCCACAATTTTAGCTAGCTGACTTCTGCAATCATGCATGATACTCTCTTCTAAGTGGTCCCCTTTCCATTTGACCCAGTGAAATGTTACAGGGAAGCCAACAAATGGGAGCCAATTATTGAAATAAAGGTAAGTAATCACTTCATTGGAAAAGGTACAGATTCTCCCAATCAAGCTTCACAAGGATTGGAGTCTCCTTTCCCTCTGAAGAATTAGTTCCTGGTGGTCCAGATGAATTGGGAAGAACCCAGCAATAACACAAAAATGGAACTGGTTGGACATCCCATTTCATAACAAAGAGCACTGCCAGATTAGGCAAGAACACAATAAATGTCCAATCCACCTGCATTGTTTTCATGGCTAAACAGAAAACAGCTCTAACCAGTCAGGAGCAACTATTACAGCATGAATTCTCCCTCCCACAGTAGCTGCCTCTAATTTGTTCCTGGAGGAGGGATCTGCTGGACAAGAAGCAGCTCTTGCAACACAACAACTGATGGCGTGAGCAGGAAGAATGGCCCCAGGAAAGCAGCTGAAATCTATGTGTCTTAAGCAGTGATTGAAGTATTGGAAGTTTTTTATTTACTAAATGTTTATCCTCCTTTTATTCAGAAGCTCAAGGAACTGCACACAGCAATGCTCCTCTTATTTTTCTCCCAATAATGATCCAGGGAGATACATTGGGCTATGAATGAATGACTGGCCCAAGTTACACTGCAAATTTCTATGGTTAAGGATAGACTAGAATTTGGGTCTCTTTTCTCCAACACCTTAACTATCATTCTACACTGGATTAGGGAGACTCAGCTGCAAGTCCTTGCTTGAACTTATAGGTCGCTGGGTGACTCTTGAGTCTGATACCTACTCTCAACAAAGCCTTCTTCAGAATTGTTCTTGTAAAAGAAAAACTAACGAGAGGTGTCTATATACACAACCTTGAATTAACAGAGAAAAGGGAGAATACAATGAAATCAAGCAAAACACAATTGAGAGATGGAACTTAAATACTTTGCTCCAATAAGATGTGTTAGACACAAAACACTTTGTCTCCCCCAACCTGCTGCCTGAAATGGAAGCTATAATCTATCCCGGCATAGATTATAGTCTTGAGCAACTTTATGTAATTTCTTTACAACAATATTGGGTTGGAAAGAATTTTTTAAAAAATATATCCCAAACCTCCTGTTCTATAGATCAGGGGACTCTAAATTTGGCAACCTTAAGACTAGTGGACTTCAACTCCCAGAATTCCCCAGCCAGAGCTGAGGAATTCTGGGAGTTGAAGTCCATAAATCTAAAAGTTGCCAAGTTTGGAGACCTCCGCTATAGATGAATGTAGCCATGTTTTTCCAATAAGGCACCAAAAAAAGATCACTTCTTTTCACCAAGTTGTTGTCAAGGATACAATCTTCCAGATCCACCTCCTCAGAGAGATTCATCTTGCTGGTGATGGTAGAGAAGATTAACCGTTTTTGGCGTCTATCTGGAAGAGGAAACTCGATTTTACGATCTAGACGGCCCGGTCGGAGCAAAGCAGGATCAAGGGTGTCTGCTCGGTTTGTAGCCATTATCACCTGTGGTCAAAAGAACAAGAGAAGAAACAACCACATCAAAGCTGAATTTTAAAATGCCAACTCAGTCCAAAGCTATATACACGCCTTGTATACTCTTAAACACAGCTGACTAAGACAAATAGTGAACGGAAGTTTAATAAGTAAAAGGAGAAAATCTTCTCCAAGTCTGGAATTTTCCTCACTTTAGCAACTGCAAAAAGCTTGGGGTTGTTATGGTTCCTTGACTGACAAGGATTCAGAAAACCATTAACTGCCTTGTAAGCTTCTCGCCTCCTTGTTCGATCACAGGAATACTATTAGAAGAAAAAAAAATCCACCCACAAAGTATTGATTCTAAATGGGAAACAGTCCCGTTACTGAAATTCTTGTAATCCCATCCCAGACTTCCAAAATGAACCATGCTTGAAAAAAATTACTTTTTATTTTAGGTATTTGCCAAAAAAACTGATATAAGGGGCAAAGAAGCTGCGTAACGTTTTTTTGGACATGGCAAGTGCTTCAGTAGATTATCAGCTATTGTGAACCGTGGGCTAAACTTTTATTAATTGCAATATGTTAATTTTTGGTATTTTGCTGTGATTTGGGAAGAGTTTTTCTCCTTTTCCCTTTCGTATAAATGCACATTTGTATTAAGCACTGTATTTGTGTAGTTCAAAATGTAGAAAAGTGAAAGCAGATCACTGCCTCCTTAGATCACTCAAACCATCTTTAAGCCCCAACACACCTTGACATTAACATTCTGGTCAAAGCCATCCATCTGATTGAGGAGCTCCAAGAGAATCCGTTGAACCTCCCTGTCCGCTGTGGAGAGACCGACAAAATTATCAGAGGACAGCCAGGTAAGAGAAGCAGTCCATGCCTTCCTCCATATTCCACGTCTGACACATTCATTCCACAGACTTTAAAGGACATCACATCAGCTTGTGCTCCCTCTGGGAAGTAACTCAGGATCACAGAACTCTTAATTTTTATTGACGCTCCCAAGTTTCAACTTATTACACATATTGACAAAATGCTGAACAGAAACCAGAAATCTTGTGAAACTTTCAAAAATAGATAAATGAAGTAATACGTTTTGCAATCCATCCTCTTAAGGTTTCCCCCAATTTAGATATTTATTAATGTTGAAATTCTTCTCTTACAAATGAATTCCACAGAATGTAGAATTTGGTTAATGAGTTTACTCTTTCCTACAGTTAAGAGCTACCAGGACTTCTAATCTCCCCTTTCTTAAATCCTTACTTGTTATCCTATACCCAGCATGTCAAACTCGTGATGTCACATGATGTCGTGCGACGTATCGGGACTTTCTCCCCATTGCCGGCAATGGGGTAGGCGCGGTTTTGGCGTGACTCATCCGGCCCGCGGGCCAGCAGTTTGACATGCCTGTCCTATACTTCCAAACCTAATTAAAATCTCACATCATTGAACAAATCTGCACAAAGGTTGTAAAGAAGGCTTAATTTACCAAATGTTGAGAAATGAGGGCATCTGTAACAAGTCCAGGCCTAATCCTGGGAAAACAGAAAACATACGGCCTTGTAGATATTGTTTAAATAAAAGCCCCACATCTTTTACCATCAGCCATTCTTGCTGTGGCGATTAGAAGGGGCGTTGGTCTTACCTGAACGCCTTTTCTCAGTACGGAGATGGATAATCCACGGATGGGTTTTCTCTGTCTGCCTGCTCTTGAGACCAAGTAGCCAAAGCTTGACACGCCCCCACTTCCTGTGGAGTCCATTCTTAACGAGGGCGAATTGGCTGATGATTGACGAGGTATTGGCTCTCAGCTCCCTACTAGCGGCCTGCTGGCCTTGGGGTGGGTGTGGATTATCCATCTCCGTACTGAGAAAAGGCGTTCAGGTAAGACCAACGCCCCTTCTCCAGTACAGGAGATGGATAATCCACGGATGGGACGTACCAAAGCCTCACTGTCCCAAGGGGTGGGAAACAGATAAGGCCGGTAGATTGATCTCTGAGACAACTTGCTGGAGGACCCTCCTACCAAAGGAGGCGTCCGCCGATGCAAAGCGGTCTATCTTGTAGTGTCGTATAAACGGGGAAGGCGAGGACCATGTCGCGGCCCTGCAAACTTCCTCGATTGACCCCTGGGTAGCCCATGCTGCCGAAGTTGCAGCACTTCGGGTGGAATGGGCCGTGAGATGACTTGGGGGCGGCAGGGATGATACATTGTAAGCTTCTGCGATACAGCTTCGGATCCACCTTCCAATGGTGCCCGCGGAAACTTTCCGCCCCAAGGTGCCCGCTTGGAAGGACACAAATAGGGCCTCCGATTTGCGGAAGGGTTCTGTATGCTTTATATAACGCCGCAAGGCTCTGCGGACGTCCAATGTATGCCACTGCCGCTCCCGGTCATGTGTTGGATTTGGACAGAAGTTTGGGAGAATTACTTCCTGTGTCCTGTGAAAGAGTGAATTCACCTTCAGTATGAAGGCAGGATCTAACCTAAGGACCACCCTGTCCTTGTGGAAAATGCATAGGTCGTTTCTGACTGACAGTGCGGCCAGTTCCGAAATTCGTCTGGCCGATGTGATGGCAATCAGGAACGCCACCTTTAGCGACAGGTGTCGCAAGGAAACGGTCGCCAATGGTTCAAATGGTGACCGAGTGAGTGCGTGAAGGACTCGCGGTAGTTCCCAGGACGGGTACCTGTGAATTACTGGAGGTCTGGTGTTATAGGCGCCCTTGATAAAGGCGCGGATCCTGGGGTGGTGAGCTAAGGGAACCGAATCCGTGCAGGTGAGGAGGGTGGACAAGGCCGCCACTTGCCTGCGGATGGTCGCGGGGGCGAGGCCTCTGTCTAGTCCCTCCAAGAGGTAATCTACTATCTGAGGGATGTAGAGTTTGTGTAAGTCAAACTGCCGTTCCCTGCACCAAAGGCAAAAATTTTTCCAAGTGGAGTCATAAATGCGGTTTGTTGCCAGACGGCGTGAAGCTTGAATTATGGTAATGGCCCCGGGAGAGAATAGTTCCTGTGCCATTATCTGGCGCTCAAGTGCCAGGCGGTCAGTTGTAACCATTGGGGTTCCGGGTGACTGATGGTTCTCTGGTGTAGGGACACTTGATGAGGGGGAATGTTCCATGGGGGCGACTGAGACAGGTTCATCAGGTCGGCGAACCACGGTCTCTGTGGCCAATATGGTGCTACTAGGATTACTTCTGCCCGCTCCTGAATCAGCTTGCGGATGACCGCCGGTATGAGTGGTAGTGGGGGAAAAGCATAAAGCAGACCCTGAGGCCACTGAGTTCTCAGAGCGTCCGTCCCCTCTGCTCGCGGGTTGAAGTAACGAGAGTAAAATCTGGGGAGCTGGGCATTGTCTGATGATGCGAACAGATCGAGGATCGGGTACCCGAACTTGCGGGAGATGTCTAGGAACAAGTTCGGGTGTAGCCCCCACTCTGAAGGGTCCACTGTGGTGCGGCTTAGGAAGTCCGCTTGCTGGTTGTTGACCCCCGATATGTGTTCCGCTTTTAGTGACTTCAGATTGGGCTCTACCCAGCTGAATAGGAGTCGTGACTCTGTCATCAGGGTTTTTGATCTGGTCCCCCCCTGCCGATTGATGTGCGCCTTGGCTGCTACGTTGTCTGTTAGGACTAGAACGTGGTGGCCTCTGATTCTGTCTTTGAATTGTTGCAAGGCTAGGTGGATAGCCCTGAGTTCTAGCCAGTTGATGTTGTTTCTCAGATCCGTGGTGGACCAACGTCCCTGTACAAACTGGGAGTCCAGATGGGCTCCCCAACCATACAGACTGGCGTCTGTAGTGATGGTAACTCTGACTGGTTCCTTGAAGGGTGACCCCTTGGTCACGGCCCGAGAGCACCACCAGCGTAGCGCCCTGCGGATTTGTGCCGTGACCCTGACTAGGTGGTTGGATGCGCTGGTGTTCTGCCGTTGGTAAGGGAGCAGAAACCACTGTAGTTCCCGTAGGTGGAGCCTGGCCCAGGGTACAATGGCTATGGCCGATACCATCTTGCCCAATAATTGGGAAAGTGTTAGTATCGGAACTGAACGTTGCCTGTGAACCCAGCGAGCCAGTTCCCTGATGCCGGCCACCCGGTCTTGGGAGAGATAGACCATACAGTTGGTTGTGTCTATCATGGCCCCCAGATGCAGCAGCCTGGACGAGGGAACTGTCTGGCTCTTCTGAAAGTTTACTGAGAATCCGTGTAATTGGAGGACGCGAATGACGGTCCTTACGTCCGCCTGAGCTGTCTGTAGGGATGTTGCTTGGATTAGTATGTCGTCTAGGTAACATTGGACGCGTATTGGGATTTTTCTCAGTTTGGCGGCTACCGCTGCTAGTATCTTGGTAAATACCCTGGGTGCCGAAGATAGACCGAAGGGGAGAGCTCTGTATTGGAAGTGTTTTCCCCCGTAACAGAAACGTAGGAACCGGCGGTGGTTTGGGTGGATGGGGATGTGAAGGTAGGCTTCCGTGAGGTCTATCGATGCCAGGAAGTCTCCTTCTCTGATGCTTCCCAGGATGGACTGAAGGGATTGCATCTTGAATTTTTTGTATGTGATGTAGCGGTTGAGGTTTTTTAGGTCCAGGATTGCCCTCCATCCTCCTGAAGTCTTTGGAACCACGAAGAGGATGGAGTAAAATCCTCTGCCTCTGTATTCCGCTGGGACCGGTTCTATGGCTTGAATGTCCAATAGGTGTTGGATGGCCTCCTGCATGAGTTTGCGTTTGGTGGGGTTCCTGGAGACCGAGCAGTTGATGAGTCGGTCTGGGGGTGTGACCAGGAACTCCAGGGACAGCCCGGACTGGATGGTTTGTAGTACCCATTTGTCCGTGGAGGTCTGCTCCCACTGGTGGAAGAAGTGAGCTAGTCTTCCTCCAATGGGTAGGTCTATGTAGGAGTCATTTTGTCTTCCGGTACGGACGACCCGTTCCACGAAAGGGTCGTCTCGACTGGTTTTGTTGTCTGGGCTGGAACCCCGGTCTGTCGTAGGGGCGGCCGTACGGTTTGTTCTGCCTGGGAGTGAATGGCTTGGGTGCCTGACTGATAGGCGTGGTTGTCGGTTGGCGAAAGGACTGCCTACGAAAGTAAGGTGTGGTACGTTTGTCTGACCTTTTGTTCAAGTGTGCCATGACCTTCCGCTTGTCTTTGTTCTCTACAAGATAGGGGTCCAAGGCCTCCCCAAACAGACCGTTGCTTGAGTAAGGGGCGGTCGCTAGCCGCCACTTAGCCTTGGTGTCAGCTTGCCAGTGTTTTAGCCATAGCATTCTCCTGGCAATTATGTTGGATGCTATGGATCTGGATGAAAAAATGGCCGATTGGAACGTTGCGTCTGCAGCGTATTCCGTGGCTGCTACCATCTTAGCCAGGTCCTGGTGTGTTCGTATGTCCTCCATAGGAACTATGGTTTGTAGTTGTTGCAACCAGATGAGGGTGGCCCGGACAAAAAAGGAGGCCGAGGTGGCTGCTTTGATGGCCCATGCCGCTGTCTGGTGGGTTTTGCGAAAGGCTTGTTCCCACTTTTTGTCATCTGCCTTAAGGGCCTCCACTAGGTCCCCAGCCATGGCTGTCTGGGAGACCAAGGGGGTCCAGGCTTCATCTACTTTAGGAATTTCTAAGGCCTCATTGAGGTCTGTGGCAGTGCTGTATAATTTTTTGTCCGTACCACTCACTGATGGGAAGGAAGCGGGAGAGTCCCATGGCTTCTTGATCCCTTTCAGGAAAATGGCGGGGCAAGGTATATGGTGTTGCGTTGTCACCTTTTCTACGAATACGGGTCTGGATGTGGTGGCCGGTGTCGCTTGCGGCTGAGAAAACTGATCCGTCCCCATGTCCGCAATGGCTGTGGCCTTGCGTAGTATCGTGAGGAAGCGGTTGGGATTAAATAATCCCCCTGAGGGGGGCTCAGGGGGAAGTTCCTCATCCTCTGACATAGAGATCCCAGGTTGATCCTCCTCTTGTGGTGAAGAATAACCACTCATGGAGGACTGGGCCGGGGAGACGGGTTCCTGAATGCCTGAGGACTCTGAGGGGAGTTCCGAGTGTGGCATGGCTGAGATGGAGGGCCCCTGGTCGTGGTGGGCGGAGCGCTGTGCTAGGGCTCGGTCCACCACTTTGGTTAATAGGGCCTCTAGCCGTCCATCTGCCCAGATGTCCCCTATGTCATTACCTTTGGGTGTGGTGACCGCAGGTGGAGAGTTGGACTCAGTGGTTGTGCCTGCCGCCGTGGTTGTTTGTTGGGCTGATGTAGATGGCGGATCCAGTGGTTGCGGTGTTCCTGGAATGGACCACGCGCTCTGGGTTGATGTGGATGGACCCAATGGTAATTCCATCTCGGTGGCCGCTATTTGAACCAATTCCAATTGGGCCTGCCTCTGCGCTCTGGAGAACTCCTTCTCCAGGGCCTGGTGCCTACAGCTGGCTTGCTTTTCCGCCAACTTGGAGGGCCTCTTGAGCGAGTGTTTTGTCTTCGCTTTGCACTTGCCTGCCGCCTTCTGGTCAGAAGGTGTGTTGCAGCCGTAATTGGGAGATGGAGGGGTCGTGCTCATGGATTGAGGCAACGAGGGTCCCTCCATTCCGCTTGAGCAGTCCCAGAAAAACTGAGAAGACGCTCAGGCAGGCAAGTATTGGCGGGAGCGAAATTGGAACAAGTACCAGGACTGTTCCCCTGATCACCCGACCACAACAAAAATATTCTCTCTGGGCTAAGGTCACGGTAGCTGAGGGAGGTACCGAAGGCACGTTTGGAACCACTCTTTGGGTTCCGCCCGGAGGCCTTAGGTGACCAGGCAACGTGCACCAGTAGAAAAAGGAAAAGGGAGGCAAAAAATATCAGTGGCGACCTCAAAAGGGTCTGTAGGCCTGACTTAATACACAGCAGGTATCAAATGGCGGTCACCTAGAGCGGAATTTATTCTTATTAATACTATTACTATTATACTAATAATAGGAACAACAACAATAATAAAATAATAATAATAATAACAACAACAATAATGGTGATGATGATAATATTGTGTGTTCTGCCTTTAGGCCTGTTGGCCCTGCAGTCGCTTAATTTTTAGCTTTAAAAAAAATTTTTTTTAATTATTATTATTATTATTATTAAAATTTATGTATTTATTTTTATTATTATTATATTTTGTCCTATTATTATATGTGTGTATCGGGGGTGGAGCGCTGGTTGTGCGCTCCTATTCCGCCTCTATCAGTGATTCCAGATATGATGTGGAGCTTCCTTAAGCTCGGTTTGCCTTTCTCTGGCAAGAGATGGTAGCCGCAGCTCGTTTCTCCCTGAAAACGGGCTTTGCGGATCCCAGGAGGGTTCTCTAGCCTCCGTTTCTTGGTTGGGGCTTACTCCCTTCCTGTGCTTCGGCTTTTTAAAAAGGAGGGTGGCTGCGGCTCGTTTCCCTCTGAAAATAAGCTCCGCAGCCTCCCAGAAGCTGCTTGTGCCCGGGGATTTAAATTTGGCGCGCTGGTGACGTTTTAAGGGAATCCCAGTCAGGGATTGCCTTTGTTGCCTGAAAACGGCAACTAAAATGGCGCCCGCGGTTGCCCTGAGCTGCTAGGGAATCTCCGATGATCTGAATTCAAGTTTGAATCCGGACCTGGAGAGTGTTATTTTTTCCCCCAATTTGAGGAAAAAATCCCATGGAAGGTTGGGGAGAAAAGCTCAGCAAGTGGTCTCTGCTGATGCCTTCCCCCCCCCTTTCCACCTCCAGAGCCCTGGGGCTGGCTGGGATCCGTGGGGAGTTTCCCCCCCCACACCCCCTTTTTCAATTTTAATATAGGATCAGGGATGATCCCAAGGAAAACTTAGTGGTTGGGGAAAAGGTTCAGCAAGTAGTCTCTGCTGATGCCTTCTTCCCCCCCTTTCCACCCCCCAGAGCCCTGGGGCTGGCTGATATCTGTGGGGAAGTTTCCCTCCCCACCAATCCCCTTTTTAATTTTAGGTTTGAGATCAGGACTGATCCCCAGAAAATTTTGTGGTTACATTCCTATAGGTGGCAATTTTTTTTTGGAAGGGGAAGCCAATTATCAAGGGATAATCAATCAATGGATTTCTTGTCTAACCTGATAAGCTGAGAGCCACGCCAAAACGAGTCTTCTCGAGCAGAGACCAAGTTAAGAATGGACTCCACAGGAAGTGGGGGCGTGTCAAGCTTTGGCTACTTGGTCTCAAGAGCAGGCAGACAGAGAAAACCCATCCGTGGATTATCCATCTCCTGTACTGGAGAAGCTGCAGTTTACACACAGAGAAACACAAACCCACCTAGAGAGAGATTCCCCTCTGGCTTTCATAGACCAACCCAACGTAGAAGATACTGTGGTCAACAGATAAAGAACTTTGCAAACCCAGAGTTCCAATACACTGTGACAAGGCAAGGTAAGAGCAATGCCCACATATTAGGTAACCGTGCGATTCTCAGCAGCCAAGAACTAGACAGGTACTAGAGATTTATACCGCTAAAGAAATAATGTCAAAGCTATTTAGTTTCTAATGCAAATCGGGAAGAGAGGGAAAAGAATGCTGCACACAGAAGTGCTCAGCATAAATAAGGAGAAAAGGAACTAGAGCTTGTTTAGATTTTGTTACCAAATAACTCAATTTCAGGATTCACAACACACCGAATCATCAGCATCAAAAAGCTAGGTTTTTTACACACACACACACAAAATAAAAGCAAGTAATGTTAAACTCAAATGAATATGATGGCTGATCAAACTCAGCCAGTTATACAAATTCAACCATGCAATCTTTCATTAACATGATTAAGTATATTGTATAAACACAGCAATGTTTTCCCTTCTTTTATTTTGGTTTAGCTTCAGTATTGCTTGTTAAGATAAAAGCCTTTGCAGAGTGAGTTACATAATACAGATAGATAAAATAATCACAAGTTCTAGTTCAGGGCTTTTCAACCGGTGGTATGCGTACCGCTGGTGGTACGCGACCACCTGGCTGGTGGTACGCGGCATCGCCTTCCTCCCTCCCGCGGCGTCGCCTTCCTCTCCCCCGCTCTGCTCCTTCCCAGCTCGTTTATGGAAAACATACTGCTTGGCGGCAGCCTCCATGAACCCTACCGAACGTGCCCTGCAGAGGGCGCGTGAAGAGCGCAGGTGCAGAGCAAGGCCCCACCCTCCCCAGGGACTCATTGTGCAGCAACCGGATTGACTTCTTCTCGTGGAGGCAGGTCAGGGGATCCATATCGCCCTTCCCCTCTCTCTTCTTACTTCACAACAAGCGCTAGCCTGATAATAGACAGAGCTCTTGGCTGACTGAGGGAAGGGGTGGAGAAAAAGAGCCCCCTTTGGGAGGAAACTGCCACCTTCTTCTCCTCGACTTTGCACTCTCCTGTTTCTCGGCAGCTGGGCTGCCAAGCCTCTACTGGCTGGAACTCCGTGTTTGTTTTGTTTTTTACTTCTCGCCTTCATGTGTTTCTGCCATATCTCCTCGGTGCTCCCGCTCCCGGGAACTGGGCGGACGGAAGAAAGCTTGGCAAGGCAAAGAAAAGCCACAGAGCCGTGAGCTAAGATCGCAGGCAGGCCGAGGAAGGGGATGAAGAAGAGGAAGGGGATTGGGAGAGAGGAAACGCCAAGCTTGCCCTCCTCTCCCAAGGACCTCCTGCGCCACCTCACAGGAACACTTGGTTTCAGATTTACGCCGCAAAAGTTTTTCTCGCACAGAGGAGAGAGGAAAAACAATTACGGAACACTCGGGAATCCCTTGCAAGGCACCATGTACCTTGGTGCTTATTTCCTACCGCCTTCCCCCCGTGTTTTCTGCTCCACCACGAATTCGCCTCCCTTCCACTCTCCTTATGCAGCGATCTATGGTCTTAATACAGCCCTAAGTCTGTCTCGTTTTCAACATCCCCTAAAATTCTTCATTCAGAAGAATGAAGGGGCACAAATCAGCGTGTGCTCAGAAACTCCGATTCTACGCTTCTGCCCAGCTCACTTGCTTGCTTTCCGCTTGCTTTCTATCTATCAACAGCTTTTGACGCCTTTCCTTGTCTTCTGAATTTTGTTTCTGCAAGCAAGATGAGCAGGAGCACAAGATCGGTGTTTCTGAGCACATGCCAATTCGCACCCTTGTCCTCTTGCTTGCTCGCGCAAGCGCCAGGATCGGTGTGCTGCTACAGCTGAGCCGCACTTCTGCTGAGCCACCCAGAAGCGTGGATCAGCTGTAGCCCAGCGCTGATCCTGGCGCTTCTGCTAAATTAGCAAGCAGCATGTTTTCTGGCGAAGCGTGAGCAAGTGAGCTGGGCAGGAACCCAGGATTGGGGCGCGCAGCTACAGCTGATCTGCACTTCTGCAGAGCAGCCCAGAAGCGCAGATCAGCTGTAGCTGCTCTCCTGGGCTCCTGCCCAGCTCACTTGCTCGCGCTTTGCTGGAAAACATGCCGCTTGCTAATTTAGCAGAAGCACAAATCAGCTGTAGCCCAGTGCTGATCCTGGTGCTTCTGCTAAATTAGCAAGCAGCATGTTTTCCGGCGAAGCACGAGCAAGTGAGCTGGGCAGAGCTTTCCTCTGCCTCTGTGCATGCACAGGCAGGTTTCGCATGTCGCCATCGCCACCGGCAGCACAGCCACCAGCTACGCTGGCAGCCTGTCCCCCTCCCGTTGTCCCTTCCTGGGCACGGAGGGGGGGAGGAAGGAAGGGACAAAGAGGGAGAGGGAAGGAAGGAACAATGGAAGGGAGGGAGGGAGGGAGGGAAGGAAGGACAATGAGGGAGGGACAATGGAAGGAAGGGAGAGAAGGAGGAAGAGACAAAGAGAGAGGGAAGGAAGAAAGGGACAATGGGAGGGAGAGAGGGAGAGAAGGAAGGCTCCCATGCCTATCCCACCCCTTCCACCAGAGACCCACAAATCCCCCCACATCCCCAGCCGCACCCCCCACAGGCATCCTGCAACCTGAGTGATGAGCTGGCCACGCACTCCTGGCCATTGACTTCATTTGTCAAAAAGTTGCAAAAGGTGATCACATGATCCTGGGGATGCTGCAACAATCATAAGTGTGAAAAATGGTTATAAGTCACTTTTTTTCAGTGCCGTTGTAACTTCGAACAGTCACTAAGCGAATTGTTGTAAGTCGAGGACTACCTGTACTTTATCATTTTTTTCCTTTTTTGGGGGTCTTCAAGTTTTTGACACCTTGCTGGGCGATTGGTGGTACTCGGATATTGCCTTATTGTAAGAGTGGTACAATGGGTGAAAAGGTTGAAAAGCCCTGTTCTAGTTAATGACAGCAGCAGCACAATTCAGCTGCTGAATCAGTGAGGACACCACTAGGACACAGTAAGGAAAAAGATAAGTAAATTTCCAGGGCACACTATTTCTGCCTCTCCAGAACCCGCCCACGTGGACATCTCTGTAACTGCTTGAAAATATCCAGGCAACATGGCCAAGTGGACATCCCCATTCTTCAAACATTCTCCACAGCTTCCACCCAACTAATCGGAGCTACACTCCAAAATTCAGCGGTTTCTGCTTGCCAACTCACCTCCAGTCTGGGCATCAAAGCGTTTGGTGGCAATGGCATCAATTTCATCGATGAAGATGATGGCCGGGGCATTCTCTTTGGCCAGTCGGAAAACATCCCGGACCATGCGTGGCCCCTCACCCAGGTACTTCTGCACGAATTCAGACCCCACCACCCGAATGAAAGCAGCTGGGCAGAAAAACATCACAAGAGCACCCTGGTTTGTTATCACAGCAGGATGAATTATGCATATGACTGTGCAGGAGTCTGTGTTTATTTATGAAGCAATATACATTTAAGGTCAAGCTTGTAGGTGGTTTCCAGAGTAACCAAACGTTAACTTTGATCAGTTGATCTGTGTGCTATTACAGAGAAGACTAAAAAGGCTCAGAGAGAGGGGGCCTATCCTTCTTTACATAGAGGAAGGTGATAATATGCATTCTAGGACATCTCCAACCTCTACTTCCAGTTGCACCTGTTGGTTAGCAATTATTTTCCCATCCATGTTGCCTTCTTAAATTACAACACTTAGACCTTGCCTCTTTTCAGCTTCAGGCACTAACAAATATCAAAAAGTTGGCAATAAAACACCAAAATAGCCCAGATGAAAGGGAAAAATACCTAACAAGGGAGGAATTTATATGAAACATGGTAATATAACCAAAACCATACATACCTGTGGTGTGATGGGCCACAGCTTTGGCCAGCATAGTCTTTCCACAGCCAGGGGGCCCATACATTAACACACCCCGAGGAGGATCTATTCCAATCTGTAAAAGAGCCACACAAGGAAGCAACAAGCAATGAAATAATTAATTTGTGAGGCCATCATGTTTTACTTTTTCCCAGATTTAATAAAGATGCCCTCAGTCTCAAATGGCTGAAGTATGGACATCAATACTTTGATATTATATAACTCCCCCCATCAATGCTAAGATTAAACCTCTGAATCCAGTCAATTATAAATTTTACTGCGCTGTTTTGCCTGGCAACAAATATCTCAAACTACAATGGTAGTTATACATTAAGCGAACCGTAACTTAGCATTACATGCCTAGCGTATTTAAGGTGTGTTTTCATTGTTGGTGCATCCAGTGAGCTGTCTAGTTTTATTGCCTCTAGCTCTAAATAATGACTGTACTTCTGTCTTACTAAGCCATTAATACAATGGCTAGGTACCCACACTGCACAAAACCAAGAGAGCTTCACGGCCTAGGACAATGGGCAAAACCTAGCCACTGGTAGCTACTATATCATGAAAACTGCATGCTTCTTTTGACATATATTTCTTCCTGTCACATAACTGCTAATACCTCAGCTTAAGAAGCACTTGACGCTTGAAAACTTTACGTTCTAAGAGACAGATGATGTGTGAAATATGCTTGTCAATCTCTTCATAACCTGAGCAAACTAGTTTAGAAGTCATTATGCCTGAGCTGAGTGGAGAGGAGCAAATGCCTTATATGAGTTTTGAAGAAGTTTTGAAAAACAAAAATGTGATATAACAAAAGGACTATTTGTATCCACTTCTGTTTGCCAACTTTCAGCCCTGAAATTTAGAATACCTGTTTATAAAGTTCAAAGTGAGTGAGGGGCAGCTCCACGGCCTCTCGGACTTCCTGCTTCTGAATATCCATCCCACCAATGTCAGCATACATCACATCTGGTTTCTGATCTATTTGGAACAAATAGACACTGATAAGCTTTCAATCCAATAACTACCCATTTTTGCAAGCAACCCGATTCCATGTTTTTATTTGCTCCCAATTTAAGAAATGACACAAATAGTCCTCGACTTACAACCGGTAACTTAGTGATTTTTCAAAGTTACAGCAGACCTCACCAGGGATACTTATGACCCAATTCCAAAGTTCCAATAGCCACCTCCCCCTAGGTCATGTGACCACACTTCGTGTGCTCAACAACTACATGATGAGACAATGCAGCAAAGAGTTTATTAGTACATTCAATTCTCATATTTATCTGGAATTTTTGCAGATAAAATGACATTCTGGCAAACAAACACACACACACACACACACACACACACCATGCAGGCAGAGAGCAGAGTTTGCATCTGGTTAAGAAAGATAGATGCATGTCACCTGAAGTCAGCATCATAATACTGCTATCAGCCTCAGGAGGCAACACATCCACCAACGCATTACTGTGCTTGTGCAGGGCCACAGAAGCATTGGGCTTCAGCAGTTCACGGTCAATGGTGCTCAAGATTCGGACGTAGTAGTTGGAGCCTGCATTGGAGACATTCACAAGGTTAAACTGGGTCCTACTTCTACTTCTAAGGAATGGGGAGAGTGGAAGATCACTTAGTTAGGCCTATTGCCTATCTTCTCTATGAGCGGGAGGGACCATCAAGCCTAACTGCAACTTCACTTTCTTAGAATGCTTTGAGGCATTTGGGGGTATTGAAATGGCAGCCCTTAACTGTTTTAACAGAAATTAAAATGGTCCTGTGAGCTACCAGGGACATAATTCAAAAAAAGATAATGTCTGCCGTAAAGTTTCTTCCCTCAACCTTCCACAAATCAAGAGCCAGCAAAAAGGATGGGCACTCTACCTGTGGTAGAACCAACAATGGCTGTGTTTTGATCCACTGCCTCCAGGAACTGGCCAATGACCAGTGGGATGCTCTGGATACGTTTCACCTCCTCCTGAGCATGCAGAAATTCCTTCTTAAGATTTTTCTGTTCGTCCTTGATGTATTCTTCCTGGACCTCCAGGAATTCCAGCTCCTGCTGGAGTTTCTACAAAAAGACCAAAAAAGTGTGACTTTTGTTGCACCTGCAAAATTCCCATTTATAAAATGAAGCAAGGACTAGAGATAACCAACCACATCATGAATTCCTTCTGAATATGCATAGTGTATCAAGTAGTATACTCCCAATACTGAGTAGTATGGGAATCCTGAATACCAGAAATGCATGGGGAATGCATGTTTTGAAATAACTTGACTGCATTATTTTTGAAGGAGTGATAATATTTGTTTTTAAAATTCAGCGCAATTCACAATTAAAGAGTGGAGCTTTATGTTTGGAATCTAAAAAAAAAACAGAACCACAAGACAAAATAAAAAAGTTGGAAGGAGAGAGCAGGAAAAACAAATGAAAGTACTAGTTAAAATGTACTTTCTGGCAGTACACTTTTACTGGAGGGGGGGGAAGGAGAGGGGGAGAGCAAACTCTGCACTTATTTTCCCTGGTTTTTCTTGCCACAATGCTTTTCTTGGCAGGGAAAGAGAATGACAACTCAGTAGTCCATTGTTCTGGAAAGCTAATAGCAACATCTAGAGCCACTGGTAGAAAAGATATCAGACATGAAGAAGGAACTGATGTGAGACACTTGAATAAAGTTCTACAGAGATCTATTCTTTTATGTATTTATGACACCCAGTTTGATACCCTTATCAACTGTACTATAGTAAAAGCCAGGAGGCTGCAAGTTCTAATCCTTAGGTATACAAGTCAGTTGGGTGACTTTGGCCTATTCATTTTATCTCAGTCCAACTCACTTTATTGGGATGCTGTTATGGGGAAAATAGACAGAAAAAGCATGATGTATATTGCCTTTATTTGCACAAAATAAATACAGGATATAAAGTTAATAATTTACTTTCTTCAACACCTTCTATTCTATTTTTCCAATGCCTTTTGAACATAGACATAGTTGTAGACTGACAAATACAAAATACAACTTAGAAACAACAATGCTCCCCAGCACTGCTAAACCATAGTAATATGTGACTGAACATCAGCTCACTTTGTATCGGCTATATAGATCCTCAACATCCTCAGCTTCAGGAACTAGGAAGGAGAGGCCAGTCTGAGGTCTGGAAATAGAGAGAGCAGGAAGCTCATCCTAGATATTAAAACATAGGGCACAGATTAGATATAAATAATTTGGATATAGAATATCCCCACAAATGAATAGACATGTAACCAACTTCAACCTTTGACAAACACACCAGAATAACTGAATGGGACACTGGCAACATTAACAAACTAGATGTACCCAAAGCAACATCCTTGGAATTCCTTTAAACTCTGAAACCTAATTGGACAAAAGTTCCAACAGATAAAATATTTAGCATTCTTATTAAGTTTGCTCTTATTCCTACCTGTAACACAACCCTTATCACCCAATAGAAGGCTTTCTGAAGTCTCAATAATATGATATTGGCATAAGCTTCAGCAAAAAGGAGAATAGTTTCCCAGAAGATTATGAAAAATGAGATAAGATAGCTTGAAAACGAGTAGACAGTATGTTCTAATCCTCCCTTAGGCACAAAACCAGGCTGGGGGAATTTGGTCGTCCCTCTCTCTCACTAAAGCCCAATTCACAGTCTGGTTGTGGAGAAAATAGAAGGCAGGAATAGTAGGTCTCTTCGTGGTCTTGACTCATACACAAAATAAAGTAGGGTGATTTTGATGATGACATAGTAACATTTACTTATATGAGCTCCCATCAAGGCGTACAAGAGAATTACTGTATACAATCAAAATACAAATTAACTGCAATCGGCTCGCAGTTCCATAAATCGAAACACGCCTCACACCGCCGAGAAGGAGGGAACCTGCTGGCAATCGCGGCCTGCTCTCACACCCACTCCCAGGCCTACCAACAAGCAATGACTCGGCATCTCCACCTCCGTCCTTCGCGCTCCTGGTGCTCCGCCGCCTCCTACCCAAACCTCAGGAGCGGGAGGAAGAGGCCGAACCACCGGCCAGGTCGCTGCTCTCCCCGCGACTTAGCTTCTCCTCCTCCTCCTCCTCCTCCTCCTTCTCCTCCTCCTCCTCCTCCCCGCAGCTCGCTCTCCCTTTCCCGTACCTGTGTTTTCTCCACCAAGATACCGATCTCCTCCATTTTTAATCCGCTCGACCGGAAACCAGCCTGGATTATGCCGCTTCCGGCCACGCTCACCCGGCAGAGACAGAGAGGCTCACGGGAGTGGTAGTCCTTTGCTTGGCCTACGTCTCTTTGATTGACAAGTGTGCTTCACCTCTCTCCCGTCGTAGCTCCCTGCCCGATCAGAATAGGTAGCCTGCAGGGGGGACCGCCACCGCTAGAGCCCTTCCTCCAGGATGATTGACCGATGAAAGAAGCAATGATCTTCTCCCGGTCGGGATCTCCCGGCTTTCCTATTGGTTCCCGCGGGCGAGTTCTGGGCCGAAGCGCCGCCTTCTCTTCTCTTGGTCCTTTAACCGCAGGTAGGCGGTTTGGGGTGCCCCAAAGCAGGTAGGGAAGCCCCCCGCCCCCCATCATCACGAGAGGCCATTCTCGCCTCGGAGAAGAAGAGAGCGCGGGCCGCGATGGGCCTTCGGGCGGCGGGTCGGAAGGAGATGGAGGCACCGCTTGGCCTTAAGCGGGGTCGCTGTGGCTTTGCCCTTTCTTCAAGAGCATCTCGGCTGCCTTCCCGGCGGGCCGTGTCTAATGACGCCCGGAGACCCCGTAAGCGGGGAGGGGGCTGAGGGAGCAAAGGAAAAGGAAGGGGGCAAGGAGGGACCGGTGAAAACCGACCTTGCCTCCTCGGGGGTTTGGTCTGCAGGAATCGAAGCTGTCCCCGGGCGGGATGCCAACCCAGAGCGCCTGGGTCCCGCCTGCAGCTTAGCCCGAAGCTGGTTCTTGATTTATAGCCTTGATGTATAGCGTATATGTTCTAATGTTTATATTGTATTGTGTGCGTGATGTCTATCTGTCTGTCTATCCATCATCTATCTATCCATTCTCTGTCTCTGTCTATCTATCTATCCATCCATCCATCCATCCATTCATCCATCCCAATGAAGGAGAATATTTGCAGCTCTGCGTTGAAATGAGGGGTCCTTGGTGCTCTCCGAGCTTGCTTGTTTTCTTACAGATGTTTCATTACCCAAACTATCTATCCATCCATCCATCCATCCAATATGTATGTATATCTTTATACATGTGTATACACACACACACACTGTAAATCACTTCAGGCTAAACATAAAATGATAACTGTCAACTGTTGGTTTTGCATGTACATTAACTATTACAATAATAATCAAAACCTAGCTGTACATATTATATATGCATGTACATATGCATGTCTGTGAGTACCCAAGTTATACAAAATCCAAATGGCTGAAATGACCACTAAGTAAAAATTTGGCTATGTATTGTATGTTTTGTGTGTAAATACATGTAACCACAGTCTGTTAAAATAAGTCAAAAATTGGCTATACATATGTTACCTCTGTGTGTGTCTGCACACACATACAATCACTGCAGGCAATTGCAACAATAACCAAATCAAATCCTCTTGAAATGATACAGTAGCCAAGTCAAAATCTCTCTCCCTCCCTCCCTCCCTCTCTGTCAAATGCATACCTATACATTGCATAGTCCAGGGCACAGGTCGGCAACCTGCGGCTCTGGAGCCGCATGTGGCTCTTTGAGCCTTCCCCTGCGGCTCCCAGCCTCCTCTGCCTTTGCAGAGAGACACAGAGACAGAGAGAGGAATTGCGCTTCCCTGCTTCTCTCTCTCTCTCTCTCTCTCTCTCTCTCTCTCTCTCTCTCTCTCTCTCTCTCTCTCTCTCTGTGTGTGTGTGTGTGTGTGTATAAAAAAAAGAGTGCACTCACAGTGTTCTCCGAGGAGCTGAAAAGCTTACTGAGCGGAGCTCCCCCCTTTGCTGCATCTCTGCAGGAAGCAGGAAGGGCAGGAGAGAGCTAGCTAGCCCAGCTAGGCTGACTCAGGAATTCTGGGAGTTGAAGTCCATGAGTCATAAAAGAGACGAGGTTGTCTACCCCTTATCTTGTTGGACAACAGCCTGAAGCTTGTCAGGTGAGCAGCAGATAGGAGAGGGGGGGGAGAAAGAGAGAGAGAGAAAGAGAGAGAGGGAGAGAGAGAGAGAAAGAGGAAAGAGAGAGAGAGAAAGAAAGAGAGCGGGGGAAGAGGAGTGGCAGACCAAGGGCAGATAGAGAGGGAGAGAGAGAGAGAGAGACCCTTTTGACATCTAAAATAAAGATAACACTGCATATATACTTTTTTTATCTCTCTCTGTGTGTGTGTGTGTGTGTGTATGTATATATATACATACATATACATATACATATATACACACACACACACACATACATACATACACACACACAAACACACACACACAAACACACATACACCTATAATAAAGGTAAAAAAGGATATATGCAGTGTTATCTTCATTTTAGATATCAAAATGGTTTTGCGGCTCCCAGTGTTTTGTTTTTGGTGGGAAACGGGTCCAAGTGGCTCTTTAAGTGTTTTGGGTTGCCTACCCCTGGTCCAGGGGTAGGCAACCTTGGCTCTTTTATGACTTGTGGTGGCTCAGGAATTCTGGGAGTTGAAGTCCATGAGTCATAAAAGAGCCAAGGTTGCCTTCCCCTGGCCTAGTCATATTGCAAGTTAAACTAGTAAAAGGGTAACTATGTAAAAAATTGGCTAGATATACACTACAGATACCTATAAATGGTTACTGTGGGTCAAACTATAAAAGGGATATCTATAAGGCAAACACTGTGCAAGTAGAGAATAGACACCATCTTCTGGAGATAATTTGGATTCTTGCTTTGCAGCCTAAAAGATTCCTTCCACATGTTTACATGTGTGAATTTTAAAATATTTATACGCTATTTTCTTCCTGAAAGCTTATTTTATTTACTATGTTACTCTTGTTAATTTTATTCCAGAGAGATCAATCATATATATAAATATGCCTTTAAAATGAATGCAATATGCTTAACCTGATTAGACACCCCTGATCTAGTGCCTACTGACTTTTATTATTCATAACACTGATGCCTGGATAGTGTGTTTTCTAATCTTGTTCAACTGTTCAGCTGTTACCATGGTGTTCTAGAATGTGAGATATTGAATGAAAACAAGCAATCTCCTGATATGGAAGTAGTTTTAGTTCTGTCATGTTAAGGGGGGCTTGTATACATTGGATTATTTATTTTTCTAACCAAATGCAAACTTTTGTGCATCACACAACACACAAGCTGAAAATGGAAGTAGACATGTCTGGAAAAAACATCACTTATTCTTGGAATAGTCATCTCAAATCTCTGCAAGAAATAGAAATTGATTATATTATCAATTAATTTTGCACAGTGATTTTATTTTGAAGGATCCCGGGGGTTAGTGTTCAAATGTTGCAATGTTCTGTGACAAGCTGAGACAGAATACTCTGTAGTTCTTCTCTGTTAAGCTTGCTTATATTTTGAGCCAATCACTTTTCTTTCAACCTGAATTTCTTCACAGAACTGATGTGAGGCAAAATGGAGAAAACATGAAACTTGAACTGGGGTGCTTGGGAAAAGTGTGCGATATAAATGTTAGTCATTTTTTTTGGCACAAGCTTCCAGGATTTTTCCAGATTTGACCAAACTGTCTCCTTCAAAAAACAGAGGAGATAACTAAGTTAGTTAAAAGGGGAGAGAGGTTTTATACAGTATAGAAGATCAAAGATTTTCTGATTTAAACATTGGTTTTTGAAACCTGACCTTTCTTTCCCAGGAGATGCAGTATTCTGCCTTCTCTCGTGAGCTGTGATTTACCCTGTCCTAATATCTCTGCACCTGATACAAGTGGGAAGATGTAGCTGTTGTGGCTGTTCAGAATTTGGATGCCTAGATTTGGAAGTTTCGTAATCTACACTCTCTGCATAAATGATACACGGAGGAGAATCGAGGACTATCTACAAGGCAGTTCAGGCACAGAAAGTGCAAACTCTGAAATACAGACCATTTACATTTCCTTCCTTGTATCTGTCCTGCCTTCATTTGAACTTCAGCGGGCCTGATCTCTGCTGTGTAACCGGCCAACGAGATATTTCAGGTTTTCCTTGGTAGAAATGAGGCGGGATAGACCACAAGAACGGGCAGCTAGCTGGCCAGCAGAGCATATCAAGGTGCTCCTTGCCCTCTGGACTGAGGCAGCAGTCACCCATGACCTTAGCTCCCATGGGAGGAACCGTGCCGTCTACGATGGCATTTCTCAGCGCCTTGCAGAAATGGGCATTTATCGAACTGGAGACCAGTGCCGTGAAAAAATGAAAGGCTTAAAAGTGGCTTACCGCAAGGCTAAGGAAAATAACTCTGTGGGCCGGCCCCCGATCAAATGCCCCTTCTATGATGAAATTGACCAGATCATGACGCAGTATATAAATTGCAGGCCCGGTTTCCCCTCTGAGGTTGGTGAAGGGTCCAGTGTCACTGCGGACAGACAGGAAGGCCTCTCCATCTCTGAGCCCTGGGGGGCCCAATCCAGCATCTCTGAGCGTTGGGGGTCCCAGGCCTCCGGGCATTGGCTGTCCCAAACTGCTGCCTCTGAAAGCCAAGGGACTGATGAATTCAGCTACACCCAGGCAGAGACTCATGAGGCTTTTGGTGAGATCCAAGTGATCCCAGTTCAGGTGAAAGAAGAGGAGTCAGAAGGTGAAATCTCACCTGAGCTGGGTAACAACCACTTGTTCATTTTTCTGAGGGTGTCAGTACAAATTCTCTAGAAGGATACCTAAGGAGGGGCAGTGGGGCTTATATCTGAATATTCTGTTAATTGTTTTCTGAACTATTTGGGTCTTTAGTTTCACAATTTTGTTGGACTTAATATTTTGGTCTAAACATTTTACCTGAATTCCACTGGAACCAGAACTTTCTGTTTCTGGCCATAAATATAATCCTCTATATCATGGGTCTTCAAACTTGGTCCTTTCAGGACTTGTGGACTTCAACTCCCAGAATTCCTCAGCCAGGCATGCTGGCTGAGGAATTCTGGGAGTTGAAGTTCACAAGTCATAAAAGGTCCAAGTTTGAAGACCCCTGCTCTATAGCCAACTCTGTCAGGTTTTTTTTATTTTATTTATACACTCAGAAGAACATCACAGGGTAACCTTCAGCCTTTTTTTTTTTTAGCATGCAGTCACAGGTGTTGTGTTCTGCCCATGCATTTCATTTTATTATTTTCTTGACCTTTGAATCAGCCATTAGATGTTAGGAATCATTCTGACCCTATGGATGAGGTTGCACTACTTTGAGAGTACATTTTTTTATATATACATATATGGCTGTTCACTGTTCCTTATTTTATAGATGTGGCCTCTCCTATGCTAATGGAGATCCAGCCTCCGCCCAGGCAGCTCATCTCCATGCTTGACCAACGTCCCCATCTTCGAACTCGGAAACAAAAGGTTCAGGGGGATGGGCAGTCAAGGGGGGCTGGCCAGAAGTGTAGTCGCTCACACCAACAGGAGCTGCAGAGAATGCAGAAACAGGTTGCCATCCAAGCTGAGGAAAAACAGAGTTTAGCCGAGTTCATCCAGCACGACAAGGAGATGCGACGTGAGGATAGGGAGTTCCAAGCCCAGCTCTTTGAGAAACTTTTTCAGAAGCAAACTGAGCTTGTCCAGGTGCTAACTCAGCGGTCTCCTGCCAGTCCTAACTCTGCTGCCTGTGCTAATCCTATGCAGACCTTGCAGATGGCCACAAAGAATGGAGCAGGAACAGCTGCGGGGACTAGTTCAGCCCTGCAGGCTTTATTAGAACAGATAATGCAGTCTGACCTCTCGGGGAAGAGTCTAAACAGACTTGCAGTGAAGGAAGCACTCGGAGGAAGAGTTAAGGTGCCTCCTGAAGTACAATATTGGACAGCCGAAGAGATACTGAGGTGGCTCTTGTCTCAGCAGCCTCCTGCAGACCACTGTCAGGAGATGCTGTCAGGCCCAAGGCTCCCTTTCCATGCGGGGCACCTGGGAGGAACAGGGAAAGGTG
The DNA here is from genome assembly GCF_016545835.1 of Crotalus tigris. Lineage (NCBI taxonomy): Eukaryota > Metazoa > Chordata > Lepidosauria > Squamata > Viperidae > Crotalus > Crotalus tigris. The sequence goes on from NW_024100508.1 coordinate 2,848,336, forward strand.
ATCATTCAGAGGCACATCTCTCAGTTTTGAATCCATTGTGTGATTCATACCACAGTTCTCAGCAGCAAGGGAAAGACCAGCTCCACCACAAGGCCCAACAGCTGTGTGCCAGCAGTCATGCGAAAGCACTTGAAACAGACATAGACTTAGAGACGCACCGACAGTCATTCAGGCAGTTCCATTACCAGGAGGCCCAGGGACCCCAGGAAGCATACAGGTGTCTGTGGCGGCTTTCCCACCAGTGGCTACGGCCAGATGTGCATAGCAAAGAGCAAATTATGGAGCTGCTAGTTGTTGAGCAGTTCCTGAACATACTCCCTGACGAGATCCAGACCTTGGTACGTGAATGCCAGCCCGAAAATAGCAAGGAAGCTGTGGCCCTGGCAGAGAGATTCCAGCTCCATTTTGAGTCCAAGAGGCAACGGGACCAAGTAAGATCATGTTGAGAATTCTTTCTGCTTTGGGGGTTTGGGAATAGCATTCAGGAGGAGTGAGGAAAGGAAAAGGGAATCTTTTTCACACATCTTTCTTCCTGATCGAGGGAGTCTACATGGAATCTTGGAATTACTGTTGTTATTAGCAAGAGCTTGACATTTTTCAGTTAAAGGTGGGCTTCAAAGACAAGGTAGAAACAAGAAGCACTGCAGGTCATAGGAAGATGAAAGCTGTTTTCCTGTACTTCCAATTTCTTGAGCCTTCCTGCTTTGGCAAAAGCTGAAAGGCTATTCAAAATGTTCTAGACCAGGGGTAGGCAACCTTGGCTCTTTTGTGACTCGTGGACTTCAACTTCCAGAATTCCCTAGCCAGCATGGAAATCTCTCCCTTTCCCCTCAGCATGGCTGGTTCAGGAATTCTGGGAGTTGAAGTCCACGAGTCATAAAAGAGCCAAGGTTGCCTACCCCTGGGCTAGACAGTAGAAAATGAATCTGCTTTTTAAAAAATTAAAATTCCTATGGGTATAAATTGTCAAATTCTAGCCAATATTTTCATATGATTGTGCAGCAAGATTCAGTTTTGAAGAATATTTAGGATGAGGCAACAAACAGCAAGTTCAAAATGCTTGTATTTATCCCCAGTTCACAAATGATAGGGGAATACTTCTTTACCCTTTTGGTGTGGAACTGAGGGCCCTTTTTAATTTGTAAGAGTGGCATTCTTATTTTTCAGATACGTGTTACTTCTGATAACATGGTTGTAGATTCCCCTCGAGAAGACTTGAATGAGGATCAGAGACAACCCTGCATAAAAGACAGTCGAGAAAATCCTAGAAAGGTTGGCTTATTAGGTAAGAATTTGCTTATTAGGTGCATTGAATCTTTGATGGGACAGATTTGTTTCTTTATCTTTTGAGGATCACTGTCTATTGTTTTCATTTGCTTTAGTAAATCTCCACTTAGATTGTTTTCCCCTTTCTATTTATACTTCTATACCATAAGCAGCTTTATCCAGTCTATCCTCTCAGTTTCTATCATTGCTTGGTCAGTACATCAAACAAAGAAGTATTTTTCAGCAATATGTTTCTTAGCATAGAGACTAGCAAATTAGCAAAATCTGTGGAAAGGAAAAGCTAGCCAAGGCTGTGATGGGATCATCAGAAGGCAAGGAAGTGAAGTGTTTGCTGAAGAGGTTGTTCTTCATCATCATCATAAAGTTGGAAGGGACCGTAGAGATCATCTAGTCCAACCCCCTGCTCAGGCAGGAAACCCTATATCAGTTCAGACAAATGGCTATTCAGTCTCTTAAAATCTCTAGTGTTGGAGCACCCAAATTTTCTGGAGGCAAATTGTTCCACTGATTAACTATTCTGTGAAGAAATTTCTCCTCAATTCTAGGTTGCTTCTCTCCTTGATTAGTTTCCATCCATTGCTTCTTGTCTTGCCTTCAGGTGCTTTGGAGAATAGCTTGACTCCCTCTTCCTTGTGGCAACCCCTGTTCAGGTTCAGTTTATGTTCACTCATTCACATGTCACAGCCTGTTGAGTTCACTCAACAGTATATTTCTAAAGACATTTTGAATGGTAATTCTCAGGTCCACAGCAGGGTTGATTGATTCAAAAGGTATTTAGTTGAATTCACAGCTGCTAAGATTTCCTTAAATCTAAACCTCTTCTGGAGGGTTAGGTACACTATAGAGCAGTGATGGCGAACCTTTTAAGACGGAGTGCCCAAACTGCAACCCCAAACCCACTTATTTATCACTAGGTGCTAGGTGGGCATGGCCCACTGGGTGGGGGTGGCTGTGGTAGTCACGGCAGACTGGGTGGGGGTGGCCAAGGTGGGTGTGTCACCTCTATGTTGCTCATGGGGAGGGATGCCTATGGGGGCCAGGCAGGGTTGGGGGAGATCCAGGGGGTCTCTGGCAGGTTGGGCGGTAGGCAGGAGGCTCATCCTGTGGGGTGAGGCGAGGTGAGGCAGTGTGGGGGTGCCATTGTCATAGGGCAAGGTGAGGCAGGGGGCGGGGCGGCTGCTGCCTGACACCATTGGCCCCCGCACACAGAGGCCAGCGAGCGCATGGGGGCCGACAGTGTCTGTCAGCAGCCACAGCCTGCCAGCCCCTCGAGCAGTGCACTCTGGGGCTCTGCAGCCTACCGCCAGCAGTTCAGAGAAACCGCCTCTGAAGTGGGCAGCTGGCCAACAGCTGAGCAGGTGATGCAGTGGGTCGTGCCCAAGAAAAGGAGAGCATGTGAGGCCAGGAGGAATGGGACGGGGGCGGGAGGGAAACCAGCCATGCTGGGATGCTTCTGGCCATATGGGATCTTGGCAAGTTAGCGGGAGGCTGGTTGAAGAGGGACAGTTGCCATCTCTGGGGCATGGCACGCATGCCCACAGAGAGGGCTCAGAGTGCCGCCTCTGGCACATATGCCATAGTTTCGCCACCACTGCTATAGAGAGAAGACAAAAAAAGAGCTCTCCAAATTAATTCAGATTACTTTAGAAGTATGTGCATAAGCTCTATGAAGGAGTTCCACATTGGGTGAATCTTAAGCAAGTAAATTTATCTTGATTTCTTAATGATGTCTTCAATTTATCTGTAAAATAGGAATAATTATGATCTCAAAGTTTTTATAAAAGGAAAGCTATCAACTACCCTTCACATTCTAAGGGTTGTATTCATAGTTGCAGCCCTTAAAAACCTCTTAAGTAAGAAAACATATACCCTTTAAGAAGTGAGTGGAATGCCACTCCATCTATGGGCCTGGAACCCAAGTCTTAAGATTCCCAGCCTAGGGCCTTAACCACGAGCCCATTTGTTATTTTTGTATCTTGGCAGGTCTCTCAAGATAAACTTATTCTCCATCTTCAGGTACAGAAACACATCTCCAGCTGAGGAAGAGAGCCAGATCAGATCCGAGAGAGCAGATTGTGCCCAAACAGGATGGAGAACACGGTGTGGCAGCAGCCAAGCAGATGAAGTTGGATAATAGCATAGAGGAGCAAGAAATGCTTGAAACCGGAAAGAAAGCAAAGGAAATGCCCACGTCTAGGCCAGGAAAGCAGGCTGGGAAAGCAAAAGGGCGGGGAAGATCTGTCCCCAGTTATAACGTGGCTGGAGAAAGCCAGACGGAAGGGGAAGCTAAGATGAAAAGCAGTGGCCGAGTTTCAGAAGCTGTGAATGGGATAAAGCATGAGCAGAAAGCATCGGCTAGTCTTGGGCCATCTCAGTTGGCTTTTGACAAGGATGCCACCGTGTCCAGCCCCCAACCTGGCCATGATGGTCATGGGTCTCCTGACATAGACAGACCTTCATTTAGTGACAGCATTGACATTTTACTGGATTCTCCCTGGAGTGGAAATGGCAGTGGTGACACAGCCCAAGACAGAGGCCCTGGTTCCAGGATGCTACCCCCCTGTTTGGGCTGCACCGTGTTGAAGGCTGAGTTGGATACAGTACGGGAGGAGCTCCGATTAACCCAAGGTAACTCTGGAGGCATAAACAAGGAGGGCCTCTTCACCATGGTGACATCAATTTTCTTTTTGTCCTTCCAGTGTTACTTGCAAGAATTTGTATCTTACCTGTATACTTGCATGATTGTCTTGCCATTGATTCTGTTTAATATTTGTTTATTGCTGAATTCAGTACTGACCACAATACAGAACATAAATCACTTAGATCTTGCCCAGAATAATTGCTTGGCTATTAATTAAGTATACTTATCCCCCATAGCAAATCTTACTTCTCATTTTGTCATAAGAGCACTCGCCAGGAAAGTGTAGTGTTGATATTCAGTAGGGAATTCTTTACTGGCATCCTAGCTAATCAGTCTTAAATAAGTATTTCATTCAGAAAGGTAGGACATCAATGAATAAACAAGAATTAAAATGAATACAGCTTAAAGGCACCAGCAAAAGCTTGATGAAAAATCTAAGGATGGAATCAGGAGTGGCGGGAAATGCTTGATTTGAAAAATTTATCCAGTTTTAAAAGTAAACTAAGGTGGAAAGACATATCTCAATGTATTTATTAAGATGGCAAGAATGAAGGTCCCACCAAGATTGCTAAGAAGGTTTTTTTTTTGCAGCATTTTGTGATATTTATTATCTATTTGTTGTTGTTCATTTATATGCAGCTTCTACCCTGTATGGATTGAGCGGTTCCTCTTTGCAGGACATATCAGAGGCTCTTGGCACTGTTGTACGGATCCTGAACAACACAAAATCTTTACCAGGAACAAACACATCCCAGAACATTGCTGAAATCCCTAGTAGGCCAGTATGGCGGGAAAGAAATGTAAGTCTCCCCCTTTGTTACTTTTTGGGCAAAGGCACTTTTCTTTTCATACTCTCTAGGTTTTATTTTCCTTTCTTTGAAAAGGAAAATGAGTCTCTCTCTCTCTTGTTGAGTACTGTTAAAACAGAGCAAGTAACAAGGATTTAAAAATGGCAAATAGCTATCCTTAAATATTTGGCTCTGCTATTTGGACTATATGATAGAATTTACAGTTTTCCCATTAATCCGAAGCAGTTGCCTGTTTTCCAAAGTCATAGCATGGAAAGTTCTGTTCTTCAACTAGGGAAGGTTCACAGTGCAGTGTCATTGCAAATTTGGATTACTGCAGACGGCTTCAATGATGGCTGGTAGAGAAGACAGTCTTGGAACGGAGAGCTAAAGTTCCATTCTCAATAAAATTCAGTAGGTGAGACTCTGAAAACTTACTCAGATGGAAGGTATTTTGAACATTACACACAGTATGGATTATTTCCACAGGTGTGGAAAGATTTCTTATAGAATTTTTTTTAAAAAATTGATGGGTAGTTTGATGGATAGTTATTGTACTTTCCATAAACTAATGTAGTCCATCTAAATATGTGGTTTTCCACTTTTTGATGCACATTTGTTTCCCATTTTATGTAAACAAAAGTGAGCAACATCTGCTTATTTGGCATTTTCTTCCAATCTATAATCTTAATTCTGGAAATTTTTATGAATGAAATATCTGGGCTTGGTTAGAAATCGTTAGTCACTTTTATATTAAACTGTTTGCCAAGTGTTCATTCTCTGAATAGAATATAAAATACTTAAAATGTTTTGATATACTAATAGTGTTTTATCTTTCCTGTAGCATCTCTGAAATCTTGCATGGACCGAATGTACCCGCAAATCAAGAAATTCAGCAACAATATAAATATTAAAAGCTCCTGATTTAAAAGGAGAGTGAAAAGCAGCTTTTCCTCTTGATTGCCTGAGACTTACAACTATCCCTGCCCATGATTCCCTATCCCTTTCCCATCCTGTTGGATTGCTTAGACTACAGCAGGCTCTGAACCAGATGCTCTTTCCCTGCTATGGTGCAAATGTTGTCATTCCTTTATCCTTTTACTGTTACCCTTGTTTTTATATATATATATATATATATATATATATATATATATATATATATATATATATTAATATATATATATACTGTAGTACTCTTTTTCTTCCCTTTCCTGCTTGAGTTTAAATAAAGAAACTGGGAATGATTTCTGTACCATTTGTAGGCAATAAATAGCATGTGCATTGACCCAATTAGCATAGAAGTCTGCAAAGAGAAAGCCTCCTTTGAATCCACAAGAAAGAGCTCCTGGTTGGAAAGCAAATAATGGTTTTGGAAGGAATTGTTAGCCAGATACAGGCCTTGAGGTATTCTAGATCCAGCCTGCTTTCATGTTAAACATTATATTCCTTCTAACTCTAATATATTCATGAGTACAATCATTACAGATCTTGACAGATTCCCACATTAACTGTAAATGCTTTTTTTTATGAGTGGCCACGTCCACCTGGCACCCGGTGATAAATAAGTGGGTTTTGGGTTGCAGTTTGGACACTCAATCTCTAAAACGGGTGTGAAACTGCTGGCCTGCAGGCCAGTTTCATCATACTGGAGCTGCGTCCCATTGCCGGCAACAGCAAAAAAGCTCCGATATGTTGCACGCTGTCACGTGATGACACAAGTTTGACATATCTGCTCTAAAAGGTTTGCCATCACTGCCCTAAAGCCTGCTGCACAGCTATTTATACAGTTAGCCTCTAGGTGGCAACCAATAGGTTTAAAGTACAGTTTCCCTCCCCAAACCTCATTATTAGCTTGGAGACAACCAGTCTGGCTTTCAGTAACAGCAACAGTTAAACAGTACAGCAATGGAGGTCAGATATTAAGCAAGTGATTTAAACTGTTGTGGCCAATACATTACATTTAAGTTGAGGCAGGAGGTAAGAAGAGAAGATGCAGGGGCTGAAGTTGGAATCAATTACAGTGTCCCCTCATTCAAAACTGTCCAAAAGATAAATGAAAACATATTAACTAGACTAGTTCTGAAGAGGTTTACCACAATTAAAGCAACACCAGTTAATCTACTTAAAACAAATCACAATTCATACAGCTCCAGAGATCCACTTGAAACTTAAGCAGCGTAGTCAATAGAGTCTCTTTACATAAAAAAGATAGTTCTACTTTAAATATTCTTATTGCAGCACAAAGTTTTTAGGGCAGTGTATATTACCAAGGAACTTGTTCTGTAAAATGTTTGGGCAATTGGCCTTTAAGCGAAACTAATCCTTCCTTTCAATGGTTTGACAACCAATTTAATCAATCCCCCCCACAATGATCTGGAAAGCAGCACCTTGAACAAGGCATAAAGATTAACGTTATTCCTTCCGGAGACGGGACAGAATGCAAAATAAACAGCCCATTCCTTCTTTCTAGTGCTTTATCGTGCTTTTTTAGTGTGCAATTATCTGTGACATTTTTTTAAGCACTTCCCCTTTCCATTAGCCATCGGACGTTGCAATAGGGCCTAACAAACGTTTCCCTTTAGTTAGCTTGACTACGATTTTTTTCAGTTCACTTAATTGTGCTAAGCTCGCCAGGCACAGACCGCGAAGAAAACTTCGAAATTAATTGGCTGCTTTGAGGGGTCAATGTGGCTCAGCTCATTCTCGGTACTGATGCAGTCATTTGAGTCCCTTGTTTACCTGCGTGGATTTATTAGCCCTAAGGGGAATTATTTATCAACGTTGGAACGAGAAGGGCTTTGCCTTTGTTTTTTTTTTTTTTTTAAAGTGTTGCCTAACTAAGCGACAAGTATAGACCCGGCTGTCTATGAAGCTACGCTGTCATTTTTGTATACGGTTGATAATCCTCGCAAGCGGTTTCTCAACTACTCCCAGAGGATCTCTTCTCCCAACTTCTAGCTCTACCTTTCTCCCGACCAAGGCCGTCAACGTCCCCTTCGCGACTGGGCCGGAAGCACTCGGGCGACTTCCGGAGGCGGGTTCAGCGGCTAGAAGCGGGGCCTGGCCTGGGCGCAGGTAGGTGGTGGCGGTCGGGTCGCCGCAACGGCTCCGCTTCTTCCCTCGGTGGGGCGGCCGCGGGACGCCCGAGGGAGGCGGCGAACCTGAACGAAGGCGGCGCTCCCGGAAAGACGGCCATCCGCACCAGGAGCCGGGACGCTGCAAAGCCTCCGCGGTCTCGTGGTGTTACCCGGCCGCCTCGGGAGCGAGCGGGGAATAAAGAGGCCACCACCGGCCAGTCGTTCCTGGCAGGTTCAAGGCCGAAGCGTTGCTTGCTTGCTTACTCTTGCCGGGGTCGCTGCCTTTTTCTCTCCCCGCGCGGCGCTGGCAAGATGGGAAAGCCGGTTTGGGCCCCATCCTGTGGCGGAAAGCGGAAAGGGTTTCCTGCCTGCTTTTGCAACGAGCTCTAACATGGCGGGGGATGGGGACAGAGAGAGAGAGAGAAAGAGAAATCCTTTCGGATATGGGCTGCGAAGTCTTTCGAAGGAAGACCTCGGTCGGGGTTGGGGTGTAACGGTTGCCCCCCAGAATGGGTCGGCCTCGTTCTCCTTTTGCACCGGCCCTCTTTTCCCCCCTCCCTCTCAAGCTTTTCTCTTTATTTATTGGAGTAGTATCTCTTGGAGTCTTAAGGATAACGTTTTGGGGAGTTTCTGAATTCTTGGAGAAATTCCACAAAATATTGCTTTTATTGTTAAAAAAAAATATTGCACACAACAAAAAGGTCAGTCGTTCTATAAAGAGGATGTTATGTGGAGCTAAGTGTATACCACTATCTGATGAAAGGATTGGACCTGTTAACATAAGATTTTATATGTACAATCTGTAATTACCGCTTTTGGTACTTAATTCCCCCCCCCCCCCGAGAATCATTGTATTCACTCTGTACTTGGAGAGTGTGTCTCCTTTTGTGAAGTAACAAGGAAGGAAGTGCCTGGGTTGGCATTTATTCCCAGGTGGGTGTTTATATATTGGTTTGCTTCTTAAAATATGGATTAAAGGGAGGTGAATATAGAGAAGCAGCAGTAAGTCCACAGCAGGGGAAAAAATTTAAATACCGGTAGCTGCAAAGAAAGCAAGCCTGATTGTTCAGCACAGTTATACAGTGTCGAGACCAGTGGTGGCGAACCTGTGGCACACGTGCCAGATGCAGCACTCAGAACCCTCTCTGTAGGCATGTGTCCCATGCCCCAGAGATGGCAACCGTCCCTCTTCAACCAGTTGCCCGCTAACTTACCGAGGTCCCATATGGCCGGATGCATCCCAGCATGGCTGGTTTTCCTCCTCCTGTCCCATCCCTCCTGGCCTCACATACTCTCCTTTTCCCAGGCACGACCCATTGCATCACCTCCTCAGCTGTCTGCCGGCCGTCCAGCTCAAAGGCGGCTTTTCTGAACTGCTGGCGGTGGGCTGCAGAGCCCCAGAGTGTGCTGGTAAAGGGGCTGGCAGGCTGTGGTTACTGACAGACACTGTCGGCCCCCATGCGCTCGCTGGCCTCTGGGTGCGGGGGCCGATGGTGTCAGGCAGCAGCCGCCCTGGCCCCTGCCTCGCTTTGCCCTGTGACAATGGCACCCTCACCTTGCCTCGCCTCACCCCGCAGGATGAACCTCCTGTCTACCGCCCCACCTGCCAGACACCCCCTGGATCTCCCCCAACCCTGCCTGGCCCCCACAGGCGTCCCTCCCCACAAGCAACATGACCATGCCCACCTTTCCCACACCCACTCTCCTGACCACCAGAGCCACACCCACCTGGCACTCAGCGATAAATAAGTGGGTTTTGGGTTGCAGTTTGGACACTCAGTCTCTAAAAGGTTCGCCATCACTGGTCTAGACTATAATTGTACACCTAACATGCCTGCTTTAGAGAATATTTTTCTCCTTTAGCAACAGTTATTCAAAACTCTCTTCATTATTTCCTCTCTTTTCCTCCTCATTAACATTTCAACTAGAAGTGCTAGGATTTGCCCAGGGTCCACTTCTTTCCTTGGGTATCTCTTCTGCATAGGCCTCACCTCTGAGTTTAGCTCAACTCATGTTTTTGTGAATATAAAGACATCTATAGAGTTAATTTTGATTTTTTATCACAACCTTTCTCTTTTTGACCACTCTTGCTGTAGAACTTTCCCAGGGGGAAAAAAAAGCTGCAACGTCTGTTGGCAGCCATTGAAGAATGGCCAGTGAGGTTCAAGAACCACTCCTGGATAGTTCCTGCTCTGGCTCTTCAGAAGACAGGGACTCAGAAAATGACATTGTGAGTAAACATCAGGATTCAGATAATGATCAGAGTGAATATAACACAGTTGCCAAATGTGTGGGTGAGGATGCTGAACCTTTGGAAATGCCAGCACAGCCTGCTGATCCATGCCAAGCCACGAAAATGAAAGGGAAACGTGAAGAGGAGCCAACGACTGAGGCAGCCTTGGTGCCTCCCGTGGAGATAGCTGTCCCTGTTCCAGTGCCACCCTTGAACGAAGGGAAGGGAGCAAAACGGATGATGGAGGATGATGCTGATGTTTTTAAAGACATGCCTGATGTATGCCAGGAAGCTAGAGAGCCAGGAAGGGCTATGCTGCTGCCTGACCTTTTTGGGGAAGCCCAGGAAGCACACAGCAGTTTGGATGTCAGCCGGGCAGGAGGCTGCACAAAGGTGGAACAGGCTATTCCTTGCTTGTCCAACACGGTCTCAGAAAATCAGCGCAAACGCTTTCGGGGTTTTGCCTATAAAGAGACTGAAGGTCCCCAAGTGGCTTATGAGCGGCTCCAGGAATTGTTGTTCCAGTGGTTGAAACCAGAGGCCCGCAGCAAAGAGGAAATCGTTGAGCAGCTAGTCCTTGAGCAGTTCCTGAACCTCCTCCCTGACGATGTCCAGAAATGGGTCCGGGAACGTCATCCAGAAAATGGGGATGAGGCTGTTGCCCTGGCAGAAGACTACCAGTTTCTGCATCCTGAGCCTGGGCGGCAGCCCTATCCAGAGAGAGCAAGGCAGCGGGCTTCAGCAAGAAGCTGGCTGCGCTGAAACCTCAGGAGCAGACAGGCAGGAAGGGCTCTTTGTAAGTAACAGAGAAGGGACCCTTAGGGGTACAAAGTCTTCTTTCTGGTCGGCCGATGGGTACTCTGCTCAGGGGTTTGCTACTGCTCCAAACTAAATAGAAGTGATAATTTCGGGCAGCTGCTGCACTCCTTGTACACCACGATCTGTATGATGCTTTGCATGACAATAAAAGGCTGGTCTATTCCAAAATATACTTCCTATTCAGCTTTTGCTTATAGATTGCCTTTTTTCACCATGTATTGTTGAAACATAAAGCCCACCAATAATGTCACAAATCTGAATTATGGTTTTCAAAGCATTGGTAGACTTCTGTAACAGGTCCTGGACTGTGGTTTCAACCAACATTTAGCCTACATTGCCCAAACTGAAAATCAAAACCCACTTATTCATCGTCAAGTGCCGGGTGGGTGGTGTGGCCCATTGGGTGGGTGTGGCCAATTGGGTGGGCGTGACTGCGGTGGTAACGGCAGACTGGGTGGGAAGTTCAATCAATTCCAAGTTTTCAAGATCTTCCCCCCCCCCGCAAGAAGTTGAAATTGACTGAACTTTTTTTTTTTTTTTTTTTTTTTGCACATGGTGGAGGCCTAAAGCGAAAAGGTTTTATAAAACCCAGCTGAAGGCCTAGGACTGGGGCGACGGTGCGCGTACCCACAGAGAGGGCTCAGAGTGCCGTCTCTGGCATTCGTGCCATAGGTTTGCCACCACTGGGATAGCCCATGGTTAACTATTGTTATTTCCTTTGCATTTACCACTCAAGTTGTTTACCTCCCTCCGCCATCCTATACCTTAGGGGGCATTTTCTAAAAATCCCACATGAGACTAGAAATGAAAACTTTACAGGTGTGTTCAGATTTGTTTTTGTTTTTTTTATTTTTCCTTACAGCTGAGGATACTCAAAGACCTAGTAATCTATCAAGCTGAAGAATTTTGAAGTCCCAAATCACACTTCATCTTTGCCGAGTATGAAAATGTTTTTAAACCTTTCCCTACTGTGAGTGTTTCTCCCAGGGAAAGCCTCACCTGATGTGTACCTAGGGCTTGCATCTGTGCACTCTGCAGCACAAGGATCAATTGGGGTGAGGACAGAAGGAATACAGCATGTGAAAGGGAGAAGACTAATGTATGTACTTATGAGTCCTTTGAAGCAATTCAAAAGAAAGGCCCTGCCCCCACCCCCCCAAAAATAATACCCCACTTAACTTGGATTGAACTGATGTATCTGAGCTGGCTTTTGCATAGCCTCTTCTGTGGATAACATCTCAACTGTCCAAAAATTTCTTAGGTATATCCACTTTTCCTTACCCATCCATTAACAGTCAGTAGTAGAGAATTACAGCATTTTGCTTCTTTGTTTCCAGAGCAGTGTCTTGTGTTTTGGAGAGGTTGATCTCCTCGGCATGCCCTTTTTTTTTTTTTTAAAGGAGACTTGACTTAGGTCGTAGCTGAAATCTCTTGAGCATCATTTGAATGCTGTTCCAGAACCTTTCAATTGGAGAAGCATCTCAATGTAGAGCTGGTTAAGTAATGCTGGGCTCCTGCCTAATGCTTATCACTTTCCCTTTGTCAATTTGTCCGCTGTGGGTATAGAGTTGCCATTGCTAGCAAAACTTCCACATTGCAAATTCCACATGGCTGGCATATTTTGCTGGGCTGTTTCAGGTGTGCTTTGGCTATATCCTATGGGAACTATGAGTCTTGCCGTGAGACTGGGCAGACCCATCCAGGAAACCAGCACTGGCATTTTTAGCAGCAGCCACACCATGAAATATCCATCTAGGAATCTCTTTTAGAGATTCCAAAAAAGACTGATTATTTGCTAGGAAACAAGTAATGTTCTAATTGGCAGAGCAACAACTCTCTTTTGAGGTTTGTGTAATGTTATTGTCAATGGCTTAGCCTTAGAATTTAAAGCAGCCATTCTGATGTATAAATCAGAACACACCTGATGGGCCAGCTGCGGATTGCATGTCACACACCCTTTGAACACAGCAGACTGTTTTCTCTTTAGCAGCAGATTGGAGGATATTGGTAGAAAACAAATTTATAGCTGGCTCCCCCCCCTTTTATTTTATTTTTTTTTGATCTCATAAATATTGCACCAGAACTCCTGTTGGTAGAGAACTCTGTTTTTGAATCTCTTTGGAGTTCTAACACAATATTATTTTTGCCTTGTAAAAAATGACCATATTTTTAGCCATGCTTTTATTTGTATAAACAAACAGGTATTTTTGGATGGGTGCAAGGAAGAAAGAGACTTTCTTACACATTGACTGAAAATATCATCTATTCATATTCTTAAGAGTTTCTTTTCCATTTTTTTTCATATCAGTATATTCAAAGAAACTGGTGGGGGGGGCACTTCTTGCAAGGCTACTGGTTGCTTGGCCTGCCCATGTTTGATTTCCTTTAGCCATTCCTAAAAATACAACCTATGCTTGTAGTCTTGGGCCGTAAGCATCATTGGCTGGGATCGCACAACACAAAGATCCAGGAGTTTAACTTTTTTTTTCTGGCTCAACAGATTTGCTTAGTTTTTGAATGTCCACTGGGATGCAGCTTTCCTGGAGCTGGGCCAGACACTCAGTTTGACTTAATTTTATTTACATGAAATGTTAATAAAAGTTAAACATACAGTTCTTTTCCAGTCATGTATTTGATGGCTTCTCACCCCTGCTTTAGATAACAGGGCATAAATAGCTCTGCTAGATTGACCAAAACCTATCTCGGTCCAAGATTTTGTTTCTTGCAGTGCCCACTATATACTGCTGGGGTATTCACAAGCAAGAAATGAGGGCATCCCCTGCACCTGATAGTTGGACCGTACTTCCCCCAGCTTGGAAGCATTCACGATTAATAGCCCTTACTGGGCCTGTCCTCATTGGGTCAAAAATCTATCCAGATGATTATTGCTATGTTACATACTATTGAATTAAACAGGTTAAGAACAATGTATTTGGTTTGTAGATGAAAGGAAGGGCCAAGGTAGACTTATCTGAGAATGAGTCCTGTTAAAGGACTGCTGAGGGAGGACTACCTAAGATGGAAGCCGAGTTCTCAATAATAGCAAAATCAAACCTAGCTCAGTTTAGGTTATGTAATGATCTAAACTCTGCTAGCAATCCATAAATGGTAGGAACAAATGTAAGTTGGCTTTACACATTGCATTAGGGCATCGGTCGGCAGCCCGCGACTCAAGCTGCATGCGGTTCTTTCATTCTTCTATTGTGGCTCCTAGTCCTCCACCATTTGCAGTCCCACAAAAAAAAAGTGGAACTAAAAAAGTTCAATCAATTCCAACTTTCGCGGAAAAAAAAATCTTGCGAAGTGAAATTGATTGATTGAACTTTTGTTTGTGGGACTGCTCTTGTTGAGACTGCACGTGGTGGCAGCGGAGGAAGAGACGGAGGACTGCTGGAAATGTGCTGCGTGGGTCAGATCGGGTGTGCGTGAGGGGGAGCTGCCAAGCATTGTATGGAGCTGGGAAAACGGGCTGGGTGGGTGGAGCTGCCAATGCTAGTGCCATGATTCCTCCTCACCAGCCACCATTGCCGATCTCACGTGGCCAGCTGGCCTCACCTTCTCCTTGTCTTCCGCACTCAAATCGGCTGCTAGCGGCTTGGGTGACTCTGCTCCATCCAAATTGAAGAAAGCTGCTTTCCGCTGGCCTCCGCTTTTGTCAACTTGGATGGAGCAGAGCCACCCAAACTGCTAGCAGCCAATTTGAGGGAGGAGGAGAAGAGCGTTTCCTCAGGAGCTGCCCGAAGCTCTGTAGCTGGAAGAGCTTCAGCTGAGGCTGCTTTACACCTTCCTCTCCAGCCTTGAAGCCGCTTAGCACCGTTGGCTCCAGAAAGCCATTCCCGCTCTCAGCTAGTTTCTCCATGCTGGTTGCTTCAGCTGGCGGGAACTGCTGTATATCCAAATCAAAAAAGGCCCACAAACTGCGGATCGGGAAAGAGACGCCGACCGGGCTGTGCTCGAGAAGTTTTAATAAATGCATCCGGTGAGACCCTATCAGGGCCCTAAGGAAAGGTCAGCTTTTTCTAGCCGCCATGTGCTCTCACCCCAGGGAGCGCGCCTTTTATGCATGAGGTGCCCGCCTCACACCCTGGAGCATGATGAAGGTGGCCAGAAGTGGCGGAGGTGACCTCCCACTCGATAAGGCTAATGCAAGGCAAAGGCTCTGGGCTCAGCTCCGGCCATCCTCTTCCCACCCGGACAGCTCCAATCAGTTACTAGGGCACGGTAGCCCCCTCTTCGAGAAGCCTCATCCAACTACGCGGGGGATTCTGGCGAAGGGCGCAATTAGGAGCATGAGGAAGGAGCTAACGGGGAGCGGTGGGGGCTATTCATTTGGCAGGGAGGGAGGGGGAAAGAGGGAGGGGAGGGGAGGGAGAGAATATGAATATATGTGGTTGTCCTTATTAGACTTTTAGTAAAGAACGTTTAATGAAATATTTTGATTTTTTTTTTTAATTAAGAGATGAGGTATGAGGATAATGATGCTGTATTTAAAGATGGTGGATAAGCTACTAAAATTGTTTTTATCTGTTGGGATGAAGGAGAAAGGGTTTTTTCCTCCTCTTTCTCCTGTCCTTTTTTTCCCCACAATTTTTTTCTTTTCTATTTTTCTATTTGTAGTTTTTATAATTTGCACCAGTTTTTTATTTCATAAATATGAGGAGGACTGAAATAGACATTGAGTATTTTATTTGAAAGTAATCTTCGACCCAGCATTTTTTTTTTTTTTTTTTTTTTTGGAGTTTAAAGTGTTTTTGTTGCATGCAGAAATATATTTTTTTCTTTGTAGCAGTTCGTTGATTTCATAAATGCAACGCTATAGTTTTTTTATACATAGCATAAAGGTAAAAAACGATATATACAGTGACATTTTAGATGTCAAAAGGAGTTTGTAGCTCCCCCAGTGTTTTCTGTGGGAAATGGGTCCAAATGGCTCTGAGTGTTTATGGTTGCCGACCCCTGCATTGGTTTGGCGATGGCTTCCTGGCCTATATGAACCTAAACAATTGTGACCTTCATTGCCCTCCTTAAGAAATTTGTTTTTCTAATTTCCCACTCTAGTAGTATTCTTTCCACCAGGTAAGACCTTTTTTTTTTTTAATACATCATTGATTTTTTTAAAAACATAAATCACTTAATAATTGGTAAACTGTGTTGTCTGGGTTTACATTTGTAAAACAATCAAAGTTGATTTTTTTTTTATTGAAAATTTTTTAAGTTTTACAAAAAAGTTCCCTTCCCCGAACCCTCCCAACCCTCCCCTACCCTCCCCCGACCTTCCCAGAGCTGAATACAGGCTTAATTAAAATTTTAAAAAATCTTAAAACACATATAAACCATAAGCAAATCTAAATACATTGATTAAACAAATTATAAAATAGTTAACAACAATATATAAAGAAAACAAGAAGAAAGAAAAAAAAAACAGAAAAAGAAAAGATAAAATAAAAAAGGAAAATAAAAAATTAAAAAAATATCTATAAAATATCTTAAACTTTAAATATGAATTATTCAAAAACTAAATAATATTTTTTTATATCCAACTTATATTGTATGAAATCTATCTATCTTTTCCATACCAGGAGGTACTTCTCTTGTGATTGATCTTTCAAGAAAGCCGAAATCTTTGCCATTTCCGCCAAATAAGAAACTTTAAGAAACCATTCTTGCAACGTAGGCAAAGATTCCTTCTTCTAACATTGCCCTACTAACAACCTGGCTGCTGTAATTAAATTTAACATTAATATAGTCTCTACTATCACAATTAGAAACAATACCTAACAAAAACAATTGTGGGGTAAATTTTATCCTTCTTCTAAAAATTCTTTGAATATTCCACCATATCTTAATCCAAAAAGCTTTTATATTTTTACATGACCACCAAATGTGGTAATAAGTAGCATCCAAACACCCACATCTCCAACATTTAGGCTGCAAGTCAGGATACATACGAGACATTTTTTGTGGATCAAGGTGCCATCTATAAAACATTTTATAAAAATTTTCCCTTAAATTTTGGGCTTGTGTAAATTTGACATTCCTCACCCAAATAATCTCCCAAGTATCTAATGGGACCGGTTCCTCAAAATTTTGTGCCCATTTAACCATACATTCTTTAACTAATTCTGCTTCTGAATCCAATTCTACTAGCACCCCATAAATTCTTTTAATGTGAGTTCGTCTTTGATCTTTTATTTGCTTTAACAAATTCTCATCTTCTCTAAGCAAACCCACATTACAATCTATCTTCCACCTCTCCACTATTTGTCTATACTGAAACCATGAATAAATAATGTTTTCTTGTGTTAAATCTTCCAAAGATTTTAATTGCCAATTTTTACCATCCCATCTAAGTAATTATGCATAAGAAACACTATCCATCTTGACTCCTCTCCTTATCCCTTCTATCGCATGCCATGGTATAGCCCATAATGGAATTTTAAAATCACTTCTATAATATTTCTTCCAAACCCGAAGTAGAGAAGTCCTTATAATATGAGATTTAAAAACCCTATCAACTTTTTTATTAAAAATTAAATAGGCATGCCATCCAAAAAGTAAATCCCAACCCTCCAAGAGGAGTACTTCTACATTTGTTAAATTAACCCAATCACTTATTAATATTAAAACCGCAGCGTCATAATACAATTTCAAATTCTGTACTTGAGTCCACCTCTCTCACGAATGTCTTGTATAATTTTAAGTTTTACTCTTGGTTTTTTCCCTGCCCAGATAAATCTATTGATACCTTTCTGCCATTCATTTAAATTAACCTCATTCTTTAAAATGGGTATCATTTGAAATAAAAAAAGAAACTTTGGCAGAACATTCATTTTAATCGCTGCAATTCTCCCCAAAAGAGATAATTGCAGCTTTTCCCAATTTTCCAAATCTTTTTGTATGCTTTACGTAATTTTAATTCTTTAATTACTATCTCAATTTCCTCACTAGTAATCAAACCATTAATTTCTTGTTTCTGATCTTCTGTTAATTTAGGGGAGTTAGCATCTTTTAAATAATTATCTATATCTGAAACCTGTACTTTAGCACTCATATATAATTTTTGATAATAGTCTAAAAAAGATTTCTTAATCAACTCCTGATATACCAATTTACCATTATAATTTATTTTATCTATAATTCTCTGTCTCTGCTTCTTTCTCAATTGATAAGCCAACCATCTCCCTGGTTTATTGGCATTACAAAATGTATTTTGTTTCATATACAATAAGTTAGTTGCAGTTTGATCATCCATCCATCAACATATTAAATTGTGATTTAAGCAATTTTATAGATTCCTTAATCTTCTCATCTGTGGAATTTAAAATCAGAGCTTTTTCTTTTAATTTAATCTCATCTTCCAACTCCTTACGTTTCTGCACCTGCTTCTGTCCATAAACCTTATTCATTTGTATCAAAATCCCGTGCATGTAGGCTTTACCTGCATCCCAAACCATTGACATTGAAGTTCCCTTATACATATTTAAAGCAAAATAATCCTTTAAGTGCTCCTTTAATTTTGAACATTCTTTTCTTGTCTAAATAAATTTTCATTCATCCTCCAAGATCTCCTCTCCTCTTTTTCATTAACCAATTCCATCCAAACTGGACTATGATCCATCAGTGTCCTAGGAAAGATCTTGACATTCTTTACCCTAAAATATAAATCCGTTGTAATCAAGAAAAAATCAATTCTTGAGAAAGATTGATGTCTGTCCGAAAAGAAGGTAAAGTCTCCTCCAAATTATGTTCACGCCAATAATCTCGCAGTTCCCAATCCTCTTTCAAATCAAAAAAAGCTTTAGGTAATTTAGCCTGTTTAAAAGAAATAGAGGGTCCTTTTTTGTCTCTTTGTCCAAAACACCATCCAGTCTCCCATTAATATAACAGATCTATAATCCAAACAAGTTAGTTTTTGATGTAACAATCTATAAAATTGTTCCTGTTGTTGATTTGGTGCATACAATCCCACTATAAGTACTTTCTTGCCATACAAACCCACTTCAATCATAACATATCTCCCTTGAGAATCAGATTCTACTAAACAGTTTGATAAATTTTGCTTAACATAAATAACTACTCCCCCTTTTTTCCCAGGAGCAGAAGATACAAAATGGGATCCCAATCGAGCATTAACTAGATATTTTTGGTCCTTAGAAATAATATGTGTTTCCTGCAAACAAATAATATTGTTATGTTGCTTTAAGTAGTAAAATATTTTCTTTCTCTTTTGAGGGGAATTAAGGCCATTAGCATGTATCTTGGTCCAATATTTTTTCACTTCAGGGCACAGCCACCAAGCATGAAAGAAGGTACCTTGATGATAGTTACATTTCCAACATTTTGGGCTTTGGTTTGGACACATTTTGGCCAATCTTGCAGGGGCTAGGTGCCAACGGTATAGCATTTTATATTGATTTTCCTTATATGCAGCAGATTTTGTTATTTTGTAATTTTTATTCCACATTCTTTCCCAATCTTCTAATTCTATATTGTGCCCTATGTTTTTTGCCCATGCAATCATCGGTTCTTTCACTATCGCCTCTACTCTATCAAATTCTAATAAATAATTATATATTTTGGATATTAATTTTCCTTCAGGGCCTATCAATAGTTTGTCTAATTGTTTTAATTCCATGTCAATTCCATACTCTTCCATATTTTTCTTATATCTAGATTGCAATTGTAAATTTGGCCACCAATCAAGTTATTCCCTGTTCTTTTAATAACTGACTGTTTTTGAGCTTCCCCTGTTCTTCTAAAATTTCAGAATATCTGGGCATTTTGTTTATATCCAATGTGTTAGGGTGGATCATTGCCTCCATGGTAGATAGCCAGCAAGGAATTTTCCTATAGTGTTTTTTCCTTATATCCTCCCAGGTTCGTAACAGTGCATCTCTTATTTTATGTCTATAGAAATATAAGTGTATCCTATTTCCTTTATCCCACATGAAGCCATGCCACCCCTTCTGTAAATTGTACCCTTCCAGTGTTAAGATTCTTCTTTTCTTTAAGTTAACCCAATCTCTTATCCAGACCAGAGTTGCTGCTTTGTAACAGATTTCCCACGCTGGAAGTCCAAAGCCACCTCTACTTCTGTTGTCTTGGAGAGAGACAATAATTTTATCCTCGCCTTCTTTCCTAACCAAACATATTTTGTAATAATTTTATTAAGTTCTCAAAAAAAATTCTTATCTAATGATATTGGAATTGTCAGAAATAAGTATAGTAATTTGGATAGGATATTCATTTTGATAGTTGCGATCCTACCTAAAAGCGATAAATGTAGCCTCCCCCACTTTTCCAAATCTTTCTTTATTTGTTGGACTAATACCATATAGTTATCCTCCTTTAAGGACGAACATCTTGCTAATATATATTGGTTTCCAAGATTTCTTATTCTTTTTAACCATAATTAAAAATATGTTTAATCTTTAAATATTCCATTTTACATTTAGTCATTTAGTCCTTTAACTCTTATTCAAAACATTTTTATCCATTATAATTTTCTGAAATTCAATCATATTTAAATATCTAAAACATTTCCTTTATCTAAGCCATTTCAACTTTTTTATATTATTCATATCAACAAATAGAATAAAAAAGGGGGGAAAACCAAACTATATTATTTAGGGGATTCATCCGTCTTAGAATGACATATATATTCCAAATCTTTTCTGTTTCTTTAACCGTATTCAAACAAATGTTTCTTTTTAAATATTCTCTCTGGTAGGTCCCATCATCTATTTTCTTGATTTCCACTTTGGTCTTTTTCCTTTGCGCGGTATCTTTCTTAATCAATGTATTTTGCTGAGTCAAAAGGTTTTTCCGTATGTTCTTAAATGTTTGTGTAGACATAAAAAGTAAACCAGATGAAGTGTCTTTGTACGGGGCTTCTGCCTTTCCATGTTTGTTGAAAATCTTTTTCTTTCTCTTCTCTTATCATTTCCTTTCTCTCTGATGTTCCTGACATTTCTACAGTCCATTTTATCCAATCTGTTTTCTTCCCCTCCGATTTATTTTGCAGTCTTAAGGGATAAGTTGTTTTTTCCAATTCTTGTGATTTTTTTCTACTAGGATTAAATCATGTTTCTTTTTTTTTGTTAAGTTCTATCTTTAAGTCTCTATTTTCAATTTTGTATCCATTTATCTGTTTTATCTGCTCCTTTTCTGTTGTTGTTTTCTGGGAATTATTTTTGTTGTAGAGTTAACTTAGAAATAGATTGATTTATATTTTCAAAGTTATTCTGGATTTCTTTGTGGTTTAAAATCATTGTTTGAATTAGTTGCAGTATACTATGTATCTCCTTCTGTAGAGTATTTATGTTTTCCTGATATATTCTTTCTACATGTCTCTGATCCATGATGGCCAAGAATTTGAGTTTTTCTCTTCTTTTCTTTACTCTGCAAACAGCTTTAGAGTCCCAATTAAATAGATATTTGTAATCCAAATAGTTCAAAAAAGATTTTTTCCCTGAAATTTATAATTCTCTTTGTCTACAGCCCAGATTATTGCCTCTTTTTTGTCACAACTTTGAAGGTCACAAACACAGATTAGTTTTTCCCAGGCTTTGCCAAGTCTTATATTAAAATCATAGCTGTCATAGTCTTCATCCACCACTAGGTGTCAGCATCTATTTGTTTTTCAATTTTCAAAATGGACAATAATCTACAGAATGAGAGTCTAACCATTCAACAATTTTAGATTTATTCAGATTTGAGTTTTAAATTTCAGGTTTTATATTTGTTTCACTTCCATATATTTTGATCCTCCATAAAAAGATTAATTCGCCACTTTCGTTAGTATAAGGGTGGGGAGGAAATCCCCCTCCTTCCCTTTCGGAGGTATTTTGCTTCTTGGGGATCTTTTCCAGGAAATTAAATATAGAATAGAAAAGAGAAGATCAAATTTCTCACTCAGTTTCAAGAACGCAAAACCGGAAGTCAGGTCAGACCTTCTTCAGCTTTTAAGCCCAGTTGGTCAAATGCTGCCATTTAACAGGCCATTTCTTTGGAAAACCAAAGGATCAGAAAACAAGCAATGATTTATACAATTTTATTGCTGTGGTTACTTGAGAATTTACATGAAAACATATTCTCAAAAGATTCTATTTAGTGATTGGGAAGTGGGGCTTAATCTGGGATCCTTTTTAGGCAACAGTGGGACCTGGGTATATGGATATGTTTGTGGGGTGACTCCATATGAGCGTATTGTAAATGCCACAGAACTAACAATAGAAGAGAATATTCTAGCACTGATGATGTTACCTAGCTGGGTAATGAAACGTCTGCAAGAAGAGAAGCTCAGAGAGCATCAAGGACCCCACTGTCCCAGAAGTGGACAGAAATGGAAAGATATTCAGAGCTTAAAATATTTGGAATGGTCCATTTTTGAATCAGAAAAATTTGCACCTCATCCTAAAACTGGTCTCCATTTTACTGAGATTGTTTTATACTGAAATTAAATGGGACATGATCCCTACAGCACTATTTTGAGCATTTCTTACTCCAAAGGCAGTCCTATTTGAGTCTAAAAAAAGCTTACTGCCTGGGAATATATTCCAATGCATTTGATTATGGTTAGGGATATAGAAGAGATGTACTAATATGTTACATTTACAGTTTTCACGGGGGGCAAGTTGCAGCTGTATTTCCTGCAATAATGCTCTGAATCCAGTCATTATAATCAAAGACCTTGGTGTAGACACCAGGCTTAAGAGCTTGGCCACAAGGATGCGCCCCATAAAATACAATGCCATGGAATTGTCCATTACAGATGAGGGGTCCCCCAGAGTCACCCTGTTGAGAAAAATGAAACATTACTACCGTATCTATGAATAGGAAGTGGAGCAAATAATTCCCTCCCACCGCCCATTTACATTTAGCCCCCAATGTTTCACTTCGATGTTCCCCAATCCAGGATCCTTGTAGAAGAATTTAACTCCTTGAGTTTCCCCCACCAGAATCACCAGTATTGGGAAGTCTGGAAATCTAGACACCTAGAAGGCACTTGAATTAGAAAAAGCCGTAACTTTGTATGTTTCTAAAAGATGCCTTTAAGGCTAGATCTTTGTCATAGCTTTGAAAATTAGCATCATTTCTTTAGGAACCTGCTTTAAAATGGATCATCTTACCCCACATGTATCTTTGCCTCCTTGCACGATACCTGCACACAATGTTCTGCTTGTCGCCGGCAATTCTGGATAAGGTGGTTGACACACCGCATCATCGAGTAGGTTAATGTTAGCACAATAAGGGACATCAGGCAAAGTCTCTGAAAAAAAATAAAAAATAGGCAAAATTCTACTTTTCACAATTTACTACCTAGATGCATAGAGCTATAATTTCCATTGTCTCCAACCAGTGGAGCTGATCTCATTGCCTGGGAATAGGAAGTATTGTCTTTCAAAGCCGTTCAAAGGGACTCCTGGGAAAAACAGATTTACTTAAATGTTTGCAAAAATGTTTTTTGTCAAGATATTAATAGGTCTTAAATCAGCTGATGGGCATCTGAAGGCTTCTCAGAAGTGATCTCGCATCCCCTGGAGATGACCTAGAATGGGGGTCTCCAAACTTGGCAACTTTAAGACTTGTGAACTTCCACTCCCAAAATTCCTCAGCCAGCATACTGAAACGTCTATATCTGAAGACGAAGGAGATCCATAAGTTTGTATTGTGTACAAGAATAAAAAGCCAGGAATCTTGTCTAAAAGATCCCTTGGGGAGGACAGATGAGGTGGAAATAAGTCTTAGGAAACAAAGGAAAAATTTCATCTGAATCAGACAAACCTGGGCTTGAGAATATGGAATAAACCCCAATCCCAGCTGATCAACAAATCAAGAACTTTTGAGGATAAAAAGGGGTCCTAAAGCTCACCCACTCCCTGAGTCGTCTTTGGATCCACAACTTAGGAGTTTCTGTCCCTCTAGTTTTTGCCTGTCAGCCTAATTGAGAAAGATGTGTCTAAACATGGATGGGTGCATTTGTGCTCATGAGAAAGCAAATTTACATTGCAAGCAGTAAAGTTTTGCTGTTACTTTAAATTCACTGGGTCTCCATGTATTCCAAAAAACCTGTGGTGCCTCAGTGGTTAGTTGAAAATTATTTGTGTGAGTCCTTAATTATTTCCCAGCTCTTGACAAAGGCTGTGTGACTTGTCTGCTCTAACTACACCTATTTGGTAGAAACCTAGGTACAAAACAAGGTGGGCTTACAAGATCTACCTATCCTGGCAGGCTTGAATGTGTGGATGACCATAAAGCAAGCTGAGAGTGCATGTAACACTTCCATGGCCTTAGTAGCAATAACAATAGCACTTAGGCCTATATGCTGCACTCTCTGGGTGATTTACAATATCTGCATATTGCCCCTAACAATCTGAGTCCTCCTTTTATCAACCTCAAAAGGATGGAAGGCTGAGTCAACCTTGAGCCCCGCCAGGCTCGAATTCCAGGCTGGGAGCAGAGATTGCCTGCTCGGAGTCCTAGTGGACAATCACTTAAATATGAGCCAGCAGTGTGCTGCAGCTGCCAAAAAAGCCAACACAGTGCTAGGCTGCATTAACAGAGGGATAGAATCAAGATCACGTGAAGTATTAATACTACTTTACAATGCTTTGGAAAGGCCACGCTTGGAATACTGCATCCAGTTTTGGTCACCACGATGTAAAAAAGATGTTGAGACTCTAGAAAGAGTACAGAGAAGAGCAACAAAGATGATTAGGGGACTGGAGGCTAAAACATATAAGGAACAGTTGCTGAAATTGGGTATGTCTAATTTAACGAAGAGAAGGACGTGGAGGGACATGATAGCAGTGTTCCAATATCTCAGGGGCTACCACAAAGAAGAGGGAGTCAAGCTATTCTCCAAAGCACCTGAAGGCAGGACAAGAAGCAACGGATGGAAACTAATCAAGGAGAGAAGCAACCTGGAACTAAGGAGAAACTTTCTGACAGTTAGAACAATTAACCAGTGGAACAACCTGCCTCCAGAAGTGGTGAATGCTCCATCCCTGGAAGTTTTTAAGAAGAGGCTGGACAGCCGTTTGTCTGAAATGGTATAGGGTTTCCTGCCTGAGCAGGGGTTGGACTAGATGATGACGATGATGATGATTTCTATTATTAATAGTATAATTATAACCACTGCACCACCAGGACCTAAAAGGAGGAAGTCCTCTGCAACCACCCACAGAGATTTTATATCCATCCAAGGATAGACCATGTTTTTGAGTTCATATTTGATATTTTGAGAGCAAGTGGTAAATATACTCTGAAAACATCATCCGTGGGAGACTTCTCCATTTATAAAATGGCCATGACTATTCACAAAACACCCGCCATGGCCATTCACAAAACACCCCATTATTAAAGGTAATGAAGTCATGCAAGACTGCCATGCTAATGAGACTTTTCTGATTCCCAACAGCACTGCTATAAATAAACCTGACCCTATAGGGTTTTTTTTTAGCTATACAGCATGCCAGTTCCTTACTTATTTTTTTTTTTATTCCAAGGACCCTGTGGTCATGGAACTGATGAATAAATGGAATCTTAGGGAATCGCATTATCCATCCACATGCCAATATTCATGGGTGACGTAGTGGGACCCTGGACCTAGTTGATGTTACATCAAAAGCTGTGTCTGAGATTATAGAGAGAGATCCCTACTTTCAATAGGTGTGATTGATCCCCATCCGATAATACGGCAAACTGAGCCCACACTGGGAGCGCTGGAAGGCAAGCTGAGAGGCGCGATGTGTTCACTGTTGCTAACAGGACTGTCCAGCTTGATCAACATGATGTCCTTGTCCAGTACATCATCTTTTTTCTTATTGGGACAAAAGAACTTCTCCTTTGGGTTTCTTGTCTGCTCATCCTCATTTGGTACCTTTTTGCTATGCACACCAAGCTTCATTTTGAAATTTGTACTGCAAGAAAAACAACAACAAGTTAACAACAACAACTTAAAGTAAATTCTATATTACTTGGGATGGTCCTTGACCTCATTTTGGCCCTCAAGCAGGATCGTTAGCACCAAACAAGAAAGGGCCCTAACCTACCTTCTCCAATTGTGTTTGGGGGGGGGGGAACCTGCCAGAATCCTGGAAGAGTTACAGTCAATGTCCTAGAGATCTGGGTTCACTCAAGAAATTTACTCAAAGTGATTGAATAAGCTATTTCCATTGTTTATGTAAAATCTTGAAGCTTGAATTCACCTGTGTTGTTTTTAGCACTCAGAAAGCTCAGCATATAGTATGAATACATCTCTTTCTTGACTTGGATGTGTATTGTGTGAATGTTGCACTTATAAATTATAGATGACTGTGTTAAAGATAGAACCCATGTGGTTACAGTACTAATGTTATGACTTTGTATTGTGCACATCCTCTCTCAACCCAGCCTTTCTCAAAGGATGGTGGGATAGATAAAGACAAACACAAAATCTGGATGGTGCCCACTCTGCCCTTGTTTTAGAAGAGGTATTAAGATGTAGTGCCTCACCCAGGCCTTTGATAAGGGAGAGAGAAGCCTCTCACTTCATCATCTTTTTAGGTTTTATGTTTTACTGATTTTTTTAAAAAAATATTTTCTTATGGCAACCCCAGAGTCAGACAGCATATGTTATTATCATCTGGTTAGTTGTGGAGTCAGTCAGATATTTAGACTGGATTTGGCATTTTTATCCACCTATCAAGTCCTTCCCAAGGACCTGGGGTAGGTAAATTTTGTGGTTCCATGGTATTAAAGGGATTGTCACAGGATGTTCCAAGTAAGGCTGCCTTTTGCAATTGACTGTGGTGATTTTGTCAAAGCTGATGGTATTCAGGTAATGTTCCAGATTTTGTTATTCTTGTTGTTATTATATCCCAGAAAAAAAGAAAGATGAATATTATGGTGAAGAAGATGGAAATTCAACCATAAATATATTGCTCAAGACATGATTGTGAGGAGCAATAAGAATAACAGCATAACACACATTCAAAATGCACAGAGAAGTCACTAAAAACTAGCAGAAACGTTATAAAAAACTGGATATCTAAACACGATCTCCTTCACCCCTTCCACATTCTGTAATGCCCTCACCTGTCGCAGTGTGCAGCAGTGACCACCCATTCCTGGTTGATCAAAGTCCCACTGCAGAAAAACCCGGTAGAGTTAAAGATGGCTACAAGGGAACGATGTTCATTTATGTTACATTCATCACCTCCAACGACCAGTTCAGAAGACTTTTGTGCTGCAAAGAAACCAAAAACGTTCAGTGGTTGCCTGTGGAGTAGAACAGAATCACTTTTATTGGTAGTGTTTCTATCAGTACACTAATTTTGGAGGTTAATAGATGACTGTGGGCACACAGCATCAAACCAGTAGAATAAAATGGATTATTTGCAAATCATACATATGCCTATGCCGATGTAGGTAAACTACCTGTGAATCTTAAATGATTAATCTCTCTCTCTCTCTCTCTCTCTCTCTCTCTCTCTCTCTCTCTCTCTCCCCACACAAACATACACTTTTGAGAAAGGGCATCAGAATTTCGTTTTTAATGTGTGACAGTGTGCTCACAGAAAAGTGACAATAAAGGTTATCCTATCTTATCTTAAGATAACTCAGTTTGAGATCTTCTTGTTTAACATAACAACATAGGAAAATTTATTCCCCATTCTTTCAAATATGGTTTATGAAAGCAAAAATTCATTAAATATTACGCAGCTAGCTCACCGTGCTCTGAAATAAGATATGACCAGGGTCTTAACACTTTAGTGAAGCAGGCTTTGCTTTGTTAGTGCTGATAAGATTTGGCTTAGAAAGATTTCCAAACAGGAGAGTTGACTTATTCAATAGGGAAGTGAAACAGACACTTTTATCACCCCCTGAATTCTCACTCCAGGATCCTAGTTATTTAAAGCAGGGTCTTGTTGTTGGAACTATAGAAGCTCCTTAGAGCATCTTATAAACCACAATATCAATGAGCTGATTGTACTTTCAACCAATTAAACCAGTGTTTCTCAACCTTGGCAACTTGAAGATGTATGGATTTCAATTCCCACAAGTCCCTGGCCAGCATGGGGAATTCTGGGAATTGAACTCCATACATCTTCAAGCTGCAAGACAAAAGCCATAATCCGAAAGCTTGTACAAGGAAAGCTGGAGACAGATCTTTAATACTTTCCACTCAGTCTCCCTGCACAGTGAGGAACTAGTTATTTATACAGGTAGTTCTTGACTTACAACAATTACTTTAGTGACCATTCATATTTACAATGGCCCTGAGGAGTTAATGAGCAGCGGAGAAGTGAAACAAAATATGCCACAGCTTCTCATAAAACCAGATGCCTTAGTTCTCAGCCATCAGAATGGCTGATGCTATTCAGTTTTTCACATGACCATTACAGCATTCCCACGGTGACGTGAAAAAAATTCAGATGCTTAACATGTGACTCATATTTATGACAGTTGCAGTGTCCCTGGGTTGTGTGATCACTTCTGACAAGCGAAGTCAATGAAGAAGCCAGATTCATTTAACAACAGTGTTACTAACTTAACAAAAGTAGTGATTGACTTAGCCGCTGTAGTAAGAAATGTCGTAAAATGGGATAAAACTCACTAAACAGATTTTTCACTTAAGCAACAAAAATTTTGAGACTTCTAGTCTCTTGAAGGATATAGCCAGAAAGATCAAAGACTTCTAGAAGCAACATTTCAAGACAAGACAAATACTTTCTAAGTCTAAGAAGAAATTTATGCAATGCTACAACAGATACAAATCACAATAAACCATGAGGAGATTAAACATAACTTTGGCAACATAAATGAATACACTTCTAACTTAAATTTACAATCAAAACACATTCAAAGAATGATGGTAAAGAATGAACAAACAAATCAGATAACAGTATGTGAACTAGAAAAAAATGACTTAATTGGCAAAGTCACAAATGAAGGGAATTGTGTTGGTCCAAACAAGATTTCTGCTTTAATCTTGTTCTTCTCAATCAGATAAATGCCAAAGAATGGAATAATATTGGATCATTTATTCAACAGGAATCTCAAACAATAACTTACAGTCAAGAAAAGTTCTTCTGTGAACATATCATGACCTTCTCCATTCTTTTGGGTGAATGACTGATGGTGAACTCACCCCATGGCTCTTATGGGATATATCACCTTGTGTCTTTCTTCACAAAGGCTTCTTTTACAAGCTGGCACATAGCCAGGATATCCTCTGATGAACTTGGTAGCCCCTCCCACTGACTTGTTAACATAGGATTCACTGAACAGCTAAAACTACATTACCCATAAGCCATCTCTTAAGGAGACAGTGCTTAATCCTTTAAATGCCAAACATTCTAACATACAGTTCCAGCACAGAAATTATAACTTAATACAAATAAGAAAAAACTCACAATGTGGAAATATGGAATAAATAAATATGGAAAAGATACCTTATGCATTAGAGCATCAAAATAAACCTGAGAAGAAAGAAGGCTGAACAAAATGGACACTGTTAGAAGAATCACTGTTTGAGAGACAAAAAGCATACATCTTGCGTATTATGTATCCTTTACGCCTAACAACAACTACAAAAATACAAGAACTGTTTGACAAGTCAAAAATATTATTATGGAAAACAATTTGGCAAAGGAAGAAGATTAGAGATGGGCTCAAGAGACTTGACTCGCCTTACCAGATGGAATATTATACGAGCAAACACTTGTTTGAATATGGCTAAATAAATAAATAAAGGGGCTTTAGAATAAATGGGATAAGAGATATAAGTAATATAGTATTTTTTGATAAGATACAAAATTAAAAATATTGGGATGATGAAAGTGAAAGAAAAGTTTGAACTTTAAAGACAAATTAAGTTTGAAAAGATTTAGGATTCAGGAATGATTGAAATACTGAGGGAAATTGGGCTTAATAAGAACTTTGAAAAAAGGATATATAGTGATTCAATCAATTTTTATCAATAGAAGTGAAATATAAATTGATTAGAAAAGATGTCATATGTAGATGTTATGATACATAAGTAGCATAGTATTTCTATAATATATGAAATATGAAAATACTGGGGTGATATATTTAAGTGGAAAATTTGAATATTTAGATGTTAATTATTGAGAAAATTATGATTGATAAGAATTGTTGAATATTATGGAGAAATTGAGCTTAACCAAGATTTATGAAAATAATATAATATAATATTATAATATAAGATAACTTTTATGAAAATAACAGAAGCTGATAAGAAAAAATGATATATATGGACGCTATTATTATTTTTAAAAATATAGAAGACTACTCAGTAACTTAATGGTATCACTGCCAGTCAGATTACGCTAATTAGTTGAAGTAAGAAGAATAGTTCAGATGAAGTTCTAAAAAGGAAGGACATTTAGAAGCATTTGGTCCAGAGTCTGATCATGGTGTACTAAATTGCTAAACAAAATATATGGCCTCATGATGTGGAGAATAGGGGGCAGAAGGAGTGAAAGTGGGGAAGAGATTGATGAAAATGGAATTTAATCTATGGGAAGTTGATAACATTAGTATTTTGTTCACTAAAAACAGTTTGAGCCAACATTGATGGCAGTAAAATCCCTGCATACTGGTTTTGATATTTGTTTCAGACACAATAACCCAGATATTGCATGCTGTATAATGCAGCAAATTTAACAGAATGGGAGCTAGGTTAAATCCAACAGATTTATTTTACCACTTTGGACAAAAATCAATGGCCATCTCATACACCATTTTTTAAAGACCCCCTTAACACTGAAAACCACTCCCCAATTTTTTTCTCAATGCATCTTATATTAATTAATAAGTTATCTTCCTCTGTTGAAGTCAGTTGCCAAATAAATAGAAACACGAAGGAAGCTGACCATATTTGGGATTATATATTTTTAACTGGCTAGTTTTGCTGATATGAATAAATGTATCAATTCATACTATCATTACAAATGCAGCAATAGTCTTCCCCATTTGCACCAATTGGGCCTTCTTCTCTCACTCTCTACTTGTGACCTGCTTGTACATCAACAGTTAATAATTACATGCAAGTTGACTCCTGTAACTGGAGGTTTAAACTGAAAAAGACATCTAAAGCTCCATTCACCCTTGGCTCCATTGTCCAGGCTCTTACCATAAGAAAGCTGCAGTATCAGAAGGTTTACTAGCAGTCTGATCAGAACCATAGCTTCAACTCTGCGAGGAAAGCTGTTTGCCTGGAATTTAGAAATGGGGAACAATTTTGGAAAGAATGCACAGTTCGAAATATTTGATTAATCACTTTGTTCTCTTCCACTCCGAGGCAGAAGGACAAATGTGGAAAAAAAGCCAGTTTCTCACCTGTAAGATCCCAATCCCTTACTTAAAATTGAGATACCGTATCAGTCTAATCAGATAACCCAAGCGGAGACTTCTTGATCAAGCAGCACTTTATTTGATCAAATTAAGCAGCTGGGTGGCCAACAATCTGGAACGCTGGCAGAGTTATGTCCAGAAGTGTCACATCTTAGAAAGTTGATAGCATTGCTTTATACACTTTGTTAGCCAATGAAAATCAGACAACAGAGCCATTACATCATAAAAAAGACATCAATCATTCCTGTACACTCCCTTATTTCCTCCTTCAGTATATCCCGTCTATGTACACGTTTCCCAAGCTTGCATGAAATTTCTCTGGTGAAAAAGCTGATTACAAAAAGCAAGAAACCAACAGTTAGACTACATAATTTCCTTTTGTTCCAGAATCTTTCATATCCTTATGTAACTTGGTTCTATATCATGCAGGCTGAAAAGTGGTGAGATTCATATAGGTGAACAACCAGTTCTCTATGTGGATGCCGCTTCTGGAAGTCCATTCTGGGCCTTGGTAACAAAAAATTAGCTACCGGTTCTGCCAAAGTTGTGCGAACCAACTGAATCCCACCACTGAGCCTTAAGCATGAAACAACACTGATAACAAGACTGGATATGTATCTCAACAATATCAGACCCTTCTAGAAAGCAAAAAACCCTAATATGTGATTAATTCAGTCTATGTGAGAAGTTGGTGTAGAATTCACTTCAGCTTTAGAACCGAAGGAAAAAATATTTTTTTTCTTTTAACTGGAAATATTTTTAAACCTAAAAAAGCCAGGGCTGTTAGACCATATAAAGGCAACCACACGCTCAGTTGTGTGGGTGGTGTGGCAAAACGACTGTTTCTGTATTGTGAATAGCGGGGGCAAGTGATACTAACTTAAGTCCAACAATTTTCAGGCTTGTGAGACTGGTTTGAAAACACCACATTTTCTATTCTAGGATCTAGTTTTGAAAAAAGGAGATCAGGAAAGCTGGCTATGCACAGCACTGGATTTATGCTTTCCATAGCTATAATTTGTTTGAATTTGATTTGTTTAAAATTAGCCTTAACCTTTTAATATCTTCCTTTCCAGATGCCTGGACTTCATCTCCTAGAATTTTCCAGTCAGGATGGTAATTCTGGAGAATTTGGGAAATTGAAGTCTGTACAAGTGGGGGGAGGGTATCCAGCTATGGTATCGGACTGGCTCAGGAATTCTGGGAGTTGAACTCCACAAGTCATAAGGGGAGCCATAGTTCCCCACCTCTGCTCTAGAAGCAGCAACGCTTTTGGGGTTGGGACCCAACAGGAAAAGAGGGGCAGACTACAGCATCCTTGCGCCCGTTCTTCCGGTGCTGCTCTAGCCTCCCCATCACTGATTCCAGCATCTTGGTGGCCTGTTCTGCAGGTGAAAGTCACTGTGAGGAAGCTGCTGCTTCATCAGCCTCATTGCGATGAGAAGCCGGGAGCTCATTCCCAGCCAGCCCGGGACAGGAGCCTGGCTGCTCCAGGCTTTGCTTCTGTCCTCAGAGGGAATTACCTGGAATTACCCAAGAGTGCAGTAAGGGCCAGTTCTCAGGGCACCCCTACCCCGATATGTGTGGGTTGCAGGTTGCGTCCTCCTGGTAATTTGCACCTCAGTTTTGGGGATGGGTAGAGATAGAAAAGTCTGGGGGAAAAAACCCTTTTTGTTTGGCACCATACAAATGAAATACGTGCATGATGTTGTAAGGTCCCAGTTTCTTACTTAAACTGGAGATACCATATTAATGTAATTAGATAACCCAAGTGGAGAATTCTTGATTAAGCAGCACTTTATTTGACCAAATTAAGCAGCTGGGTGGCCAACAATCTGGAAGGCTGGCAGAGTCCCATCCAGAAGTGCCACATCTTAGAAAGTTGGTAGCATTGTAATAATAATAATAATAATAATAATAATAATAATAATAATAATAATAATAATAATAACAACAACAATAACAACAACAACAACAACTGTAAGGACCCACCCCACTTTGCATCTTAAGAAGACAGAACTCTTGGAATAATTCTTCCAACAGGAATCCTTTATTAAGAGAAAATGGTTGCAGGCATGCTAGACAGGACTTGGGGTTCAAGCTCTCCCATTCAAGGTTTTAAGGGGTTCCCCAGTAGTCCCACCCAATCAACCCCCCTTCCAGTGATAGTTTCAAGTATCACAATTCCATCCCCTTTCTTCTTCCGTCTGGATGGAGACTTCAGATAACTACATGAAAGGCAATTACTCTTCTTTGATATGTTAACGCTTAGAGGCCACAATAAACACACATTCAGTCCTTTGAAGTGTGCTGAAGGAAGTGAGGGCCATAAAGCCCCTTTGCTCTCCCCCTTTTCTCCCTCTTATGGCAGAATCCAGAGAAGGCAGAATTGGGAGTTTCTATGTTTGATAATTAAAGATGAAATATAATTGGATTCTGACATCCGGCCCCTCTTAACAATAAGAGAGATCCACCTGAAAGAAAACACAAGTAAAAAATTTAGTTAGGCTTGTTAGGATACTCTGTGTGAAACTTCTTCAATAGCTTCGGGGCTCTGACGTGACGTTTATGGACCCACTCATTTTGTGAGGCAGGGAGGTGTTTCCAGGCAACTAGGTACTGAGTTGTTCCACGATATCTCCTAGAGTCAAGGATCTCTTTTATTTCGAAGTGTTGTTCCCCCTCCACCATGATTGGAGGTGGTGGGGGGGGGATTTTTGGCCGTAGAGGTGACTGATGCTCTCTTTTCAGCAAGCTGCAATGAAAAATTGGGTGTATTTGCCTGAGGTTTTTGGGTAATTCTAATTCTACTGTTACTGGATTTATGATCCTTTTAATTGGAAAAGGTCCTATATATTTTGGTCCAAGTTTTTTACAGGGCTGTAGGGACTTTAGGTATTTTGTAGATAAGTACACCATTTCTCCTATAATGAATGGTGTAGGCTCAACCCTTTTTTTATCGGCTTGTGCTTTGTATGCCCGCCTAGCTTCATCTAGTGATTTTCTGACTATTGGCCAGGTGTTTTGTAGGTTTTCCATCCATTCTTTCAGTGAAGGGATCGTTGGTTCTTTTGGGGTTAACTCTGGCATAGGGTTGAAACTTTGGCCGTTGGCTATTTGAAAAGGAGTGTAGCCTGTGCTGGAGTGGACTGCATTATTGTAGGCAACTTCTGCAAAAGGAAGTAAGTCCGTCCAATCACTCTGTTGGAAATTTAAAAAACATCTCAAATATTGCTCAAGTACCGACTGGCAGCGTTCCGCTTGTCCATCTCCTTGAGGGTGGTGGCTAGATGTCAATCCCTGAGTGGTCCCTAAGAGGGATAAAAATTCCTTCCAAAATGCAGACGTAAATTGCACTCCCCTATCAGAGATGATGCGTTGGGGTGCCCCGTGCAATCTGTAAATGTGCTGGATGAAAAGTTTTGCTAAGGCCTTTGCAGTGGGAATTTTTTGGCAAGGGATAAAGTGCACCTGTTTGGAAAATAGGTCCGTGACTGTCCAGATAACAGTATTCCCATTGCTTTCAGGCAATTCCACTATAAAATCCATGGCTATTTCCCTCCAGGGGGCTGAGGGACTTGCCACTGGTTGTAACAGCCCTGGCGATTTCCCTTGCAACCTCTTTGCTGATGCACAGGTTGGGCAGCTGGCAACATAACTTTCTATGTCCTTTTTTATTGATGGCCACCAAAATTGCCGTTTAATTAAGTGTAAAGTTTTTACAAATCCAAAATGCCCTGCTGATTTTGTGTCATGGCAAAGTTGCATGAAAGTTAGTCTTTGAGTTGTTGGTATATATAACTTTTCCCCTACCCAAGGCAATCCGTCTCTCATTGTGCACACATGTTTGTTTTTCTGGAACCAATCATCTGTTTCCAAACTTTTTCTGAATTCAATCCCAGTTTGGCTGTCCAGTTGTGGTTTTATTTTGGCTTGGGTTCTTGTGGTTACTGGCGCTGCCAGTTGTGACTCTGCCATTATTGGTCTAGAGTCTGTGGTTCGTGTGCTGTTATATTGGGGCATGCGAGATAGTGCATCTGCCAGGAAGTTCTTTCTTCCTGGTAAATGTTTGAGCTTAAATTGGAATTGGTGAAAATGCTGGGACCAGCGGGCTTGTTTGGGATTGAGTTTCCTGGAAGTTTTCAGGGCTTCTAAATTTTTGTGATCAGTCCATACCTGGAAGGGGATTTTGTTGCCTTCCAGGAACTGTCGCCACGTGAGTAATGCCCAACGTATCCCATAAGCCTCCTTCTCCCATACGGGCCAGCGCTGTTCTGTTTCCGTGAGTTTCTTAGATGTATATGCACAGGGTTGCAATACTGCATCATCATTTTCTTGTAATAGCACAGCCCCCACTGCCACATCACTTGCATCTGCCTGTATTATGAAGGGTTTGTCCATGTCTGGGTGCCTTAGTACTGGTTCGGCAGAAAAAAGTCTCTTTAGTCTCTCAAACGCTGCTTGGCACTCCATTGTCCATTTTAGTGGCTGGCTAGGTTTTACTGAGGATGTTCCCTTCGTTTTTAGTAAGTTAGTGAGGGGCAAGGCTATCTGTGCAAATGAGGGGATGAATTGGCGGTAAAAATTTGCAAAGCCCAGGAAACTTTGTAGTTGCTTTCTTGTGCGGGGTGGTGCCCATTCTAATACTGCTCTGACCTTCTCTGGGTCCATTTCAATGCCCTGTGGGGATATGCGATAGCCTAGGTAGTCTATCCTTTCCTGGTGGAATTCGCATTTTGAGAGTTTGGCATATAGGTGAGCGGCTCGCAGCTTCTTTAAAACCGCTCTGACAAGTTTGACGTGTTCTTCTTTTGTTTCGGTAAAGATAAGAATGTCGTCCAAGTAAACAAGGACCCCCTTAAACAGGTGCTCCCTTAGAACGTCATTGATTAATTGCATAAAGACTGCAGGGCCCCCTTGTAATCCAAATGGCAAGACTTTGAATTGATAGCACCCCATGGGGCAGTTAAATGCAGTCTTCCATTCGTCCCCTTCCTTGATTCTCACTCGATAGTAAGCTTCCCTTAAGTCTAGTTTAGAAAAAATTTTCCCTTTCGATAGGTGTGACAGCATGTCTTTCATGAGGGGCAGCGGGTATAGGTTGCTTTCACTGATTGTATTCAGGGCCCTATAATCCACGCATAAACGTAAAGAGCCATCCTTCTTCTCTCTAAAAAGGACCGGGGCAGCCACTTTAGGCTTGGCTGGCTCAATGAAACCTCTCTCCAGGTTTTTTTTTATAAATCTTTCCATTTCCTCCTTCTCCTTTGGGCTCATGGAGTATAATCTGGGCTTCGGGAGTTTTGCCCCAGGCTTGAATTCAATGGTACAGTCTGTGGGTCGGTGGGGGGGGAGCTCATTCACCCTCTCCTCACTGAAGACTTCAGCAAGGTCCCTATATTCCTCTGGTATTTCTGTTAATCTTTTTTCCTCTCCTATGGATGCTTTTTCTATTCTTGATTCTGGTAGCCTCCCTTGGGGTTTTAAGTCCATAGGGTCCCCCTTCGGGAATTTGATTTCTGTCGTCCTCCAATTTACCCAGGGGTTCCATTTTTTCAACCATTCCATCCCTAGAATCATTGGGCATTCCATACCTGGGGTCACCACAAACGTTAAGTCCTCTTCATGGTTGCCCAGGGAGAGATGTATTGGCAAAGTGGCTAGGGTAGCTGGCACCCCCCCTGCTATGGATCCATCTAGCTGGCCAAATGAGATTGGTTGTTCCAGTCTCCTGGATGGGATGCCCAGATTCCCCACTAGTGTTGGGCTAATGAGGCAGCGGGTACAGCCAGAGTCTATTAAGGCTTTCACCTTCACAGCTTCGGGCATGGGGGGGATTAATATAGTCACTGTTTTGAAGATGGGTGTGATGCATCCACTTACCAGGGGTTCGCCCTCCGAGCTGTCATCTGAGGCATCCACCGGCCCTGTGGTGTAGGCTGGAGTCCTTTCCCCTTGGTGAGCAGAGGTGGGGGTTTCTGCAATTTCCATCATTCTCATGGCCGTTTCTTTTGGCTTAGCTGAATACTTTCCGGGTTTGTTGATTGGGGATCTGTCTGGGTTGTGCTGGGGGGCCTTTGAGCGGCATTCTACAGCTCGATGCCCTTCTCTTCCGCACTTGAAACATCTCATTTGCTTCTTGGCTGTATCCGATGATTTCACCGGTTGGTGTGTCAGCTCAGGCGGGGGGCGGCTCCATTGTTTTCCTCGGCGGTGCCTCTTCAATATGTCGATCTCTGCTTCCTCTGCCAAGACGTACCATTCCTCAAGTCGATGTGGGTCCCCTCGGGGCAGGCAAGCATCATATAGATCATAGTTTAGTCCGTCTTTGAAATGGCCAAGGAGGATGTCTTCTGGCCAATTCAGTTTGCTGGCAATGGCCCGGAATTCTTGTGTATACTCAGCCACTGGGCGTTTGCCCTGCCTCATCGTTGTTATTCTTTCACGGGCTTTGCGATCAGCCAGGGGGTCTTCAAATCGTCTTCTCAAAGAGGACATGAAACGGTTGAAGTTACTGAGTTCTGGGGCATTGGAGTCATGCAAGTTCACTACCCAATCCGCAGCTGGTCCATCCAGGGCAGATTGCACGATCCGGATGCGGGCTTTGTCGCTGGGAATATCCTGCCCATATTCCTCCATGTAGCTGAGGACTTGGGTTAGGAAAAATCCCAAGCGTGTTGGCTCCCCTTTGAATTTCACTTCCAACGGTGGACGTCTTGGAATGGATCGGTGCCTCTGTTGTGGGTGGTAGTGCCTTCCGTCCAGATTGCCATCTGTGGTCCGGTAGGGGGTGGGAGCTCCTGGATCAGTAGATGTCCCTGGGGTTGCAGGTTCCACGTCCCCCTCGGTGTCTCTCCCTTTGCGGCTCCAGGAACTGGGGCAGCCGTAGGGTTCAGTATTCTCCTCTCCTAGGGAGCTGAGAGTTCTCTTCATCAGGTCAATAGCTTTCTCTAGGATCCAGTCTGAGTACGGTGCCCAGCTTCCTCCCTCTTCACTTGCGTGCAGGGATTTCTCCATCTCCTGCTTCCATTCTGGTTGCTTGGTCCCCCGTCTCAGGGTCACCTTTCTTGATTCCTTTCCCCACTCACTTTTCTTTCCAACGCCCATCGACCAGCGAGGCTTGTGGTCCTGTGTCTCCACCACTTCTTCTCCTGAGGAATCTGGCCTCTCGGATCCCAACATCTGGCAAGGTTCCAACTGGGTCAGCGGCTCTCTTTCCAGGGAGTTTTCCCCCTCTCTTGCTCCATTGTCTGACATGGTAAATTTTTGCAAAATCCCCCGGCAAGGGTCTTCCTTCCAGGTGGATTAATTTTGCAAGTCCTGTCTAATGTAAGGACCCACCCCACTTTGCATCTTAAGAAGACAGAACTCTTGGAATAATTCTTCCAACAGGAATCCTTTATTAAGAGAAAATGGTTGCAGGCATGCTAGACAGGACTTGGGGTTCAAGCTCTCCCATTCAAGGTTTTAAGGGGTTCCCCAGTAGTCCCACCCAATCAACCCCCCTTCCAGTGATAGTTTCAAGTATCACAATTCCATCCCCTTTCTTCTTCCGTCTGGATGGAGACTTCAGATAACTACATGAAAGGCAATTACTCTTCTTTGATATGTTAACGCTTAGAGGCCACAATAAACACACATTCAGTCCTTTGAAGTGTGCTGAAGGAAGTGAGGGCCATAAAGCCCCTTTGCTCTCCCCCTTTTCTCCCTCTTATGGCAGAATCCAGAGAAGGCAGAATTGGGAGTTTCTATGTTTGATAATTAAAGATGAAATGATTCAGCAGGCTTAGGAAGCTGCAGAGAGCCCTGGGCAGATCACATGGTTGCCCGGAACCTGACAGGCTGTCACTAGCCTTGTGTGCATGCGCAAGGCGGGAGAAAAGCCTTGCAATGATTAGCTGACACTGTCCCTGCTAGGGGACTATAAAAGGACTCCACACCATATTGTTTGCTGTTCTGTTGGTGAATTGAATAAAGGGAGATGATTTTTGTTACTCCTGCTTCATCTCAATGCCTTTTACTTGGAAACAGAACATATCATCATCATCATCATCATCATCAACAACAACAACAATAATAATAATGTTAGAAAGGACCTTGGTGGTCATCGTTTCCAACCCCCTGCTCAGGCAGGAAACCCTACATCATTTTGGACAAATGGCTATCCGGTCTCTTCTTAAAAACCTACATTGTTGGAGCATTCACGGCTTCTGGAGGCAGGTTGTTCCATTGGTTAATTATTCTAATTCTAATTATTCTATATAAAGTTCTCCTTAGTTCTAGGCTGCTTCTCTCCTTGATTAGTTTCCATCTGTTGCTTCTTGTCCTGCCTTCAGGCACTTTGGAGAACAGCTTGACTCCCTCTTCTTTGGGACAGTCCCTGAGATATTGGAACACTGCTATCATGTCCCCCTTCATCCTTCTCTTCATTAAATTAGACATACCCAATTCCAGTTCCTTATATGTTTTAGCCTCCAGACCTCTAATCATCTTTGTTGCGCTTCTCTGTACTCTTTCTAGATTCTCAACATCTTTTTTACATCGTGGTGACCAAAACTGGATGCAGTTTTCCAAGTGTGGCCTTACCAAGGCACTGTAAAGTGGTATTAATACACGTGATCTTGATTTTATCCCTCTGTTAATGCAGCCTAGTATTGTGTTGGCTTTTTTGACAGCTGCAGCACACTGCTGGCTCATATTTAAGTGATTGTCCACTAGGACTCCGAGATCCCTCTCACAGTTATTACTATTGAGCAAGATAACCCTATACTATACCTGTAGTTTTGGTTTTTCTTGCCTAAATGTAGAACCTTACTTTTTTCACCATTGAATTTCATTTTGTTAGATAGCGCCCAGTGTTCAAGTCTGTCCAGGTCCTCCTGTATTTTGGAGTGTTGGCTATTCCGGCCAGCTTGGTGTCACCCGCAAATTTGATGGAGTTCCCCATCTATCCCCTAGTCCAAATCATTGATGAAGATGTTGAGGAGCCTTGGGGCATCCCACTACACACTTCCCGCCATGTACATGCAGTTCCATTGAGGACCACATGCTGAGTACGGCTGGTCAGCTAGCTACAAATCCATCTGGTGGTGATACTGTCTAACCCACATCTTATTGAGTAGTAGGTTGTGATCTACTTTATCAAATGCCTTACTGAAGTCCAAGTAAATTATATCCACAGCATTCCTCTGATCCACTAATTTTGTCACTTGGTCGAAGAATGCAATAAGGTTTGTCTGGCATGATCTGTTTTTGATAAACCCATGTTGGCTTTTAGTAGTGATTTTGTTAGTCAACTTT
Organism: Crotalus tigris; assembly: GCF_016545835.1. NCBI lineage: Eukaryota > Metazoa > Chordata > Lepidosauria > Squamata > Viperidae > Crotalus > Crotalus tigris. The sequence continues at coordinate 2,888,845 of NW_024100508.1, forward strand.
GTTAGCCAATGAAAATCAGACAACGGAGCCAAAAATCAAGAAACCAACAGTTAGACTAAACAATTTCCCTTTGTTCTAGAACCCTTCACATTCTTATGTAACTTGGCTCTATATCATGCAGCCTGAACAGTGGTGGGATTCAAATATGTGAACAACCGGTTTTCTGTGTGGATGCCACTTCCGGAAGTCCATTCTGGGCCTGGGCAACAAAAAATTAGCTACCGGTTCTGTCAAAGTGGTGCGAACAGGCTGAATCCCACCACTGTATTTCGATGTGTTGGACGGCAAAATGGTGGATACAGGGAGATTCCATTGCTGTGAGAAAGCTATGAATGCCAAAGGCTCTGATCCCTATGTCTGTCAGTGGTATAAAAAAGTATACTCATCCCTGTGCCCTTTTTGGGAAAGTAAATTATGTAAGTCTGGCAAAAGCATTTTTGTATAAGAAACCAGTTGGGGCAAAAGAAGACACTCAGTAAAAGATCTCTCCCTTTTCAGTGGGTCAGCCATGAAGGGTCAGACCAAAATACTTTGGAGTAAAGCGCTAGAATCCCTGGCATATCAATCATGGGTGTTGTAGTTCCAGTCCATCTGGGAAACAATTGATTACCAACCCCACGCCATCAAAAAATTCCATTCAGAATTGTATTCAAAAGATTTCTTGTCCCTCTCTTTCAGGACATAATTGAGAAGCATAATTGTATGGAAGAGTTACAGTTCTAACGGCATCACGCTTATTGAGAAACGGTGATCAAAGGAATGTCCTGTTTTTTTGCAGGTTGACAGCTGGGATGAACTTCGGGAAAATGGCGCTTTTCCAGGCAAAATCTGATGGTCTTTTGTCTGCCAGTAACTCTCCCTACTCAGGATGTTGCACTGCTGAGTCCTTTCTGTGTGTACATCTGAAGGATTGTCTGAAATGGCTCTTGTCTGCCTGAGCATCTGAATCATTTAATAGTACAAAACGTTGATATTACCCATTCTAATAAAATGCAGAGTACCCATGCCTGTGTTTATCCTGCTAACTCAGTTAATGATTCATGAATGTCTTCTACCACATGCTTTATCTATGGTAATGTTCTCAAAGAAAGGGACAGATGTCATTACTGTGGTATATGTGGTGCTTCCTCACTGACCCCTTTTAACAAGATAGAAGCCTTTCCATTCATTGTGTTAGATAGCTTATCTTTACATGGGAAACTTTATAGCTGCCTATATGGGTAATAACAGCAATTATTACTCCAGGGTCAGCCATTTCACATCTGCTCATTTCATAGTTGCTAATCCCATGTTCTGGGCTAAGTAAGTACCACGTGAAAAATGTACATGGGCACATGGTCTTGATTTCAAAATTTTTGAATAGCCTCATATGTTGCCTCCTCTTATCATAGGCAGCCAGTGAACACATAAAGATCTGATCTTGAAAATGGCATCAGATATCACACAGGCTCACACATAGTGTTAAATTATTGTGTCTTTCTTTGCAGGCTAGCTGTTGAGCAGGCTAAGTCAACAACTCTGTTTTATGAAGAGAAGACTCATGGTTTAAACAGTTGAGTGAAAATATTACTCTAAACTCAAGTGCCCGGCTGAGGAATTCTGGGAGTTGAAGTCCACAAGTCATAAAAGTGCCAAGTTTGAAGACCCCAGCTATATATCTTTCTAGCGGAAAAAAGTGTTTGGGTGCTATATCTGGTCTTGTGTATTTTCTATATACTCTTAAAGGCAGTATCTACTAGGGAATCAGAGGCATGTGTGTTGTGATGGCACAATACAAATGAAATACATGCATGGTACTGTAAGGTCCCAGTCCCTTACTTAAACTTGAGATACCATATTAATCTAATTAGATAACCCAAGAGGAGACTTCTTGATTAAGCAGCATTTTATTTGATCAAATTAAGCAGCTGGGTGGCCAACAATCTGGAAGGCTGGCAGAGTCACGTCCAGAAGTGCCACGTCTTAGAAAGTTGGTAGAATTGCTTTATCAACTTTGTTAGCCAATGAACATCAGACAACAGAGCCATTCCATCATAAGAAAGACATCAATCATTCCTGTACACTCCCTTATTCCCTCCTTCAGTATATCCCATCCATGTACACGTTTCCCAAGCTTGCATGAAATTTCTCTGGTGCAAAAGCTGATTAAAAAAAGCAAGAAATCAACAGTTAGACTAAACAATTTCCCTTTGTTCCAGAACCCTTCACATCCTTATGTAACTTGGCTCTATATCATGCAGGCTGAACAGTGGTGGGATTCAAATATGTGAAAAACCAGTTCTTTGTGTCAATGCCGCTTCCGGAAGTCCATTCTGGGCCTGGGCAACAAGCTTCCAGTTCTGCCGAAGTGGTACGAACTAGCTGAATCTCACCACTGACCCTGAAGCACGAAAGAATACTGATAATAAGACTGGATATGTATCTCAATAAAAACAGACCCTTCCAGAAAGCAAAACACTCTAATATGTGATTAATGCTGTCTATGTGAGATGTTGGTGTTTTTTCTTTTAACTGGAAATATTTTTAAATCTAAAAAAGCCAGGGCTGTTAGACCATATAAAGGCAACCACACACTCAGTTGACCTATTTGTTTGGCTAGTGTTGAAAAACAACTGTTTCTGTATTATGAATAGTGGTGGCAACTGATACTAACTTAAGTCCAACAGTTTTCAGGGTTGCAACACTGGTTTGAAAAGACTCCACATTTGCACAGCTGGCTGTGCAAAGCACTGGATGGATGCTCTCCACAGCTGTAATTTGTTTGAATTTGACTTGTTTAAAATTAGCCTTCACCTTTAAATTTCATCTTCTCCAGATGCCTGGACTTAAACTCCTAGAATTTCCCAGTTAGGATGGTAATTGTGGAGAATTAGGGAAATTGAAGTCTGTACAACTCGGGGGAGGGTATCCTGCTATGGTACCAGACTGGCTCAGGAATTCTGGGAGTTGAAGTCCACAAGTCATAAGAGGAGCCATAGTTCCCCACCTCTGCTCTAGAAGCAGCTGTGCTTTTGGGATTGGGACCCAACAGGAAAATGAGGGGTGGAGCTAGAGCATCCTTGTGCCCGTTATTCCGACGCCTCTCTAGCCTCCCCGTCGCTGATTCCAGCATCTTTGTGGCCTGTTCTGCAGGTGAAAGTCACTTTCAGGAAGCTGCTCCTTCATTAGCCTCATTGCAATGAGAAGCCGGGACTCTCTCACAACCGCCTGGGGAGAGGAGTCTGGCTCCTCCAGGCCTTCTTTCCACCCTTGGAGGGGGATCCCCGATGGTCCTGACCCTTGGGAAGAGTGCGGGAAGGCCCAGAGCTCAGGGTGCCTCCACCCCAAAGGGGAGACACACCCATCTGTGTCTTTGGGTAGCAGTCTGTGTCTTTCCAGCCATTGGCACGTCAGTTTTGGGGATGGGTAGAGATGGGAAAGCCTGGTGGAAAAAATCCCATTTTGTTTGGCACCATACAAATGAAATACATGCATTCTGCTGTGAGGTCCCAGTTCCTTACTTAAACTTTAGATACCATATTAATTTAATTAGATAACCCAAGCAGAGACTTCTTGATTAAGCAGCAGTTTATTTGATCAAATTAAGCAGCTAGGTAGCCAACAATCTGGAAGGCTGGCAGAGTCCCATCAAGAAGTGCCACATCTTACAAAGTTGGTAGCATTGTAATAATAATAATAATAATAATAATAATAATAATAATAATAATAATAATAGAGGCACTACCTTGACGTGGTTGTGGGGCTTGTGTACTCTGAGGAAGATGAGAGCTATGCCAGAGGTTCAACCTCTGTATGGAAAAACATCATCTGAAATAGAATCGCTGCTCAACACTGTCCGTATATATAGCCAAGATATTGTTATGGAGTTTGGCTTGGACAAATGTGCCACACTTACTATCAAACAAGGAAAAATAATGAAAACTGAAGGAATCAAGATGCCCCACGAAAATAACATTAAGAGTCTGGATGAGGAAGAGTACTACAAATACTTGGGTATCCTTCAAGCTGACAACATCAAGCACACTGAAGTCAAGAAAAAGATTAGAGGTGAATACATCAAGAGAGTGAAGAAGATCTTAAAATCCAAACTCAATGGAGGAAATACCATAAAGGCAATCAACACCTGGGCAATCCCAGTCATTAGGTACACCGCTGGAATAGTGGACTGGACTCAAGCAGAACTAAAAGCAATGGATAGGCAGACCAGAAAAATAATGACAATGAATCATGCCCTTCATCCACGCAGTGACATTGATAGACTTTATCTCCCAAGGCAAATAGGTGGGCGTGGAATGCTACAAGTACATCAGATGGTTGAAGAAGAATATCTTTGGAAGAATATCTGAAGAACAATGATGAAGATGCACTGAAATTAGTATATCAGGAAGGCTTACTAACTACTGGAGAGACCAAACTGGCCTACAAGAAAGACCAAATGAAGAACAGAATAGAGGCATGGGAAGACAAAGCACTACATGGCCAATACATGAAAAAAATAGCTGGGAAAGCAGATAATAATAAAACCTGGCAATGGCTAAGAGCAGGAAAATTGAAGAAAGAGACCGAGGGACTAATTCTGGCTGCACAAGACCAAGCCTTAAGGACAAATGCATACAAAGTCAAAATTGAGAAGACAGCAACAGACAGTAAGTGCCGCCTATGCAAAGAAGCTGAAGAAACAGTGGACCACTTGGTAAGCTGTTGCAAGAAGATTGCACAGACTGATTACAAGCAGCGGCATGACAAAGTAGCAACAATGGTGCATTGGAAGATCTGCAAAAAATATCATTTGCCTGTAAGCAAAAACTGGTGGGATCATAAAATAGAGAAAGTCATAGAAAATGATAAAATTAAAACTGCTCTGGGACTTCAGAATTCAAACAGACAAGCACCTGCAACATAACACCCCAGACTTAACAATTGTCGATAAGAAAGACAAAAAAGTCTGGATAGTGGATGTGGCAGTGCCTGGAGACAGCAGAATAGACGAGAAAGAACTGGAGAAGATAACAAAATACAAAGACCTACAAATAGAAATAGAAAGACTGTGGCAAAAGCAAGCAAGGGTAGTACCAATAGTCATAGGCTCCTTGGGTGCAATCCCAAAACAACTGGAGCACCACTTGAACACCATTGGCATTGACAAATTCGCTATTAGTCAATTGCAAAAGGCGGCCTTATTAGGAACTGCTTCCATCCTGCGACGATATCTGTAATACCATCAAACATCCACATCTGCCTATCCCAGGTCCTGGGTAAGGACTCGATAGGTAGACAAAATGCCAAATCCAGTCTGAACATCTGTCTGACTGTGCGATGATCCATAATAATAATAATAATAATAATAATAATAATAATAATAGTAATAGGTGCAGGTGCTTGTCTGTTTGAATTTTGAAGTCCCAGAATTCAAACAGACAAGTATGTTGCAGTTGCTTGTCTGTTTGAATTCTGGGACTTCAGAATTCAAACAGACAAGCACCTGCAACATAACACCCTAGACTTAACAATTGTCGATAAAAAAGATAAAAGAGTCTGGATAGTGGATATGGCAGTGCCTGGAGACAGCAGAATAGAAGAGAAAGAACTGGAGAAGATAACAAAATACAAAGACCTACAAACAGAAATAGAAAGACTGTGGCAAAAGCAAGCAATAGTCATAGGCGCCTTTGGTGCAATCCCAAAACAACTGGAGCACCACTTGAACACCATTGGCATTGACAAATTTGCTATTAGTCAACTGCAAAAGGCGGCCTTACTAGGAACTGCTTCCATCCTGCGACGATATCTGCAATACCATCAAACATCCACATCTGCCTATCCCAGGTCCTGGGTAAGGACTCGGTAGGTAGACAAAATGCCAAATCCAGTCTGAACATCTGGCTGACTGTGTGATGATCCATAATAGTAATAATAATAATAAAGTTAGAAAGGACCTTGGTGGTCATCGTTTCCAACCCCCTGCTCAGGCAGGAAACCCTACATCATTTTGGACAAATGGCTATCCGGTCTCTTTTTAAAAACTTCCAGTGTTGGAGCATTCACCACTTCTGGAGGCAGCTTGTTCCATTGGTTAATTATTCTAACTGTCAGGAAGTTTCTTCTTAGTTCTAGGCTGCTTCTGTCCTTGATTAGTTTCCATCTGTTGCTTCTTGTCCTGCCTTCAGGCACTTGGGAGAATAGCTTGACTCCCTCTTCTTTATGGCAGCCCCTGAGATATTGGAATACTGCTATCATGTCCCCACTTGTCCTTCTCTTCGTTAAACCATACGTACCCAATTCCAGCAGCCTTTCCTTATATGTTTTAGCCTCCAGTCTCCTAATCATCTTTGTTGCTCTTCTCTATATTCTTTCTAGAGTCTCAACATCTTTTTTACATTGCGGTGACCAAAACTGGATGCAGTATTCCAAGTGTGGCCTTACCAAGGCACTGTAAAGTGGTATTAATACACGTGATCTTGATTTTATCCCTCTGTTAATGCAGCCTAGTATTGTGTTGGCTTTTTTGACAGCTGCAGCACACTGCTGGTTCATATTTAAGTGATTGTCCACTAGGACTCCGAGATCCCTCTCACAGTTATTACTATTGAGCAAGATAACCCTATACTATACCTGTAGTTTTGGTTTTTCTTGCCTAAATGTAGAACCTTACTTTTTTCACCATTGAATTTCATTTTGTTAGATAGCGCCCAGTGTTCAAGTCTGTCCAGGTCCTCCTGTATTTTGGAGTGTTGGCTATTCCGGCCAGCTTGGTGTCACCCGCAAATTTGATGGAGTTCCCCATCTATCCCCTAGTCCAAATCATTGATGAAGATGTTGAGGAGCCTTGGGGCATCCCACTACACACTTCCCGCCATGTACATGCAGTTCCATTGAGGAGCACATGCTGAGTATGGCTGGTCAGCCAGCTACAAATCCATCTGATGGTGATACTGTCTAACCCACATCTTATTGAGTAGTAGGTTGTGATCTACTTTATCAAATGCCTTACTGAAGTCCAAGTAAATTATATCAACAGCATTCCTCTGATCCACTAATTTTGTCACTTGGTCAAAGAATGCAATAAGGTTTGTCTGGCATGATCTGTTTTTGACAAACCCATGTTGGCTTTTAGTAGTGATTTTGTTAGTCAACTTTGTTAGCCAATGAAAATCAGACAATGGAGCCAAAAAACAAAAAAACTAACAGTTAGACTAAACATTTTCCCTTTGTTGCAGAACCCTCCACATCCTTATGTAACCGGGCTCTATATCATGCAGCCTGAACAGTGGTGGGATTCAAATATATGAACAACCGGTTTTCTGTGTGGATGCCACTTCCGGAAGTCCATTCTGGGCCTGGGCAACAAAAATTAGCTACCGGTTCTGTCAAAGTGGTGCGAACAGGCTGAATCCCACCACTGTATTTCGATGTGTTGGAGGGAAAAATGGTGGATACAGGGAGATTCTTTTTTATTTTGGAGACCCAGGTGTTGGACAATACACAGTCTTGTAGATTCTTCAGGCTTATACACAGTTCTGTTCTAAGGGCTCTTCTGGATCTTAGATTAAATGCATTTTGATTTTTTTTTCCTGGTAGATTTCCATCGCTGGGAGAAAGCTACGAATGCCAAAGGCTCTGATCCCTATGTCTGCCAGAGGTATAAAAAAGTATACTCATCCCTGTGCCCTTCTTTTGGGGTCAGTAAATTATGTAAGTCTGGCTAAAGCGTTTTTCTACAGGAAACCAGTTGGAGGCAAAGGAAAACACTCAGTAAAAGATCTCTCCCTTTTCAGTGGGTCAGCCATGAAGGGTCAGACCAAAATAGTTTGGAGTAAAGCACTAGAATCTCTGGCATATCAATCATGGGTGTTGCAGTTCCAGTCCATCTGGGAAACAATTGATTACCAATTCCACGGCGTCAACAAATTCCATTCAGAATTGTATTCAAAATATTTCTTGTCCCTCTCTTTCAGCACATAATTGAGAAGCATAATTGTATGGAAGAGTTACAGTTCTAACGGGATCACTCTTATTGAGAAACGGTGATCAAAGGAATGACCGGTTCTTTTGCAGGTTGACAACTGGGATGAACTTTGGGAAAATGGCTGTTTTCCAGGCAAAATCTCAGGATGTTGCTCTGCTGAGTCCTTTCTATGTGTGCATCTGAAGGATTGTCTGAAATGGCTCCTGAATCATTTAATAGTACAAAACCTTGGATATTACCCATTCTAATAAAATGCATAATACCCATGCCTGTGTTTATCCTGCTAACTCCATTAATGATTCAGGAATATCTTCTACCAAATGCTTTATCTATGGCAGGGTTTTTCAACCTTTTCACCGAGTGTACCACTTTTAGAATATGGCAACATTCGAGTACCACGAGTCACCTCGTGAGGTGTCAAAAACCTGATGATGAAAAAAAAATGGAAAAAAGTGATAAAGTACAGGTAGTCCTTGACTTACAACAGTTTGCTTAGTTACTGTTCCAAATTACAAAGGCACTGAAAAAAGTGACTTATGACCATTTTTCACACTAATGACCATTGCAGCATCCCCAGGGTCATGTGATTTACATTCGGATGCTTGGCAACCGATTCATATTTATGATTGTCACATTGTTCCAGGGTCATATGATCACCTTTTGCAACCTTGTGATAAGGAATGTTAATGGGGAAACCAGATTCATTTAAGAACCATGTTACTAATTTAATCTCTCTCTCCCTCTTTCTCTCTTTCTCTATATTGCTCTCTCCCTCTCTCTCCTTCTATTTCTCTCTCTCTCCCTCTTTCTCTCTCCCTCTTTCTTTCTCCCTATCTTTCTTCCTCTCTTTCCCTCTTTCTCTCTCCCTCTCTCCCTTCATCTCTATTTCTCTCTGCCTCTCTTTCTTTCTCCCTCTTTCTCTCTCTCCCTCTTTTTCTCTCCCTCCCTCTTTCTCTCCCTTCCTCTCTCTCTCCTTCTCTTTCTACCTCTTTCTTTCTCCCTCTCTTTCTCTCTCCCTCCCTCTACCTCTTTTTCTCTCCCTCCCTCTCCCTCTTTTTCTCTCTTCCTCCCTCTTTCTCTCTCCCTCTTTCTCTTTCTCCCTTTCTCTTTCTCCCTATCTTTCTCCCTCTCTTTCCCTCTCTCTTTCTGTTTCCTTCTCTCTCGCATTCTCTCTCTTCATCTCTATTTCTCTCTCCCTCTCTGTCCGTCTTTCTCTCTCTTCCTCTCTCCCTCCCTCTTTCTCTTCCTTCCTCTCTCTCTCCCTCTTTCTCTTTTCCCTCTCTCTTTCTCTCTCTTTCATTCTCCCTATCTTTCTCCCTCTCTTTCCCTCTCTCTTTCTCTCTTCCTCTTTCTCTTTTTCCCTTTCTCTTTCTCTCTCTTTCTTTCTCCCTATCTTTCTCCCTCTCTTTCCCTCTCTCTTTCTCTCCCTCTCTTTCTTCCTCCCTCTCTCTCCCTCTCTCTCCAATCAGGGGAGAGGAGTGGCTGAGGGCTACCCATGTGACCTTGAAGTGGCCACCTTTGGAAGTACCAAAACTGCTCCAGCCAGGCTCGAGCTGAGCAGAGCGGGTGATGGGAGAGGAGCAAGCTGATCGCCTTCTGGGCAGCTGGGACTCCAGTGGTACTTCCCAGCCAGTGGGGCGTATGGTAGAGCCGGGATCGCTCCATTGTGGCCAGCTCCGGTGGGCAGGGATTCCCTGGCATCCTGGAATGCGGAGCAGCAACATCACCAATGGGTGGGGCATCCTGAGAAGGCTGCCGGTACCTGGTTGAAGCATCTGGCTGGCACTCCATTGTAGCCAGCTCTGGCGGTGGCAGCAGGGATCCCCCACAGCTTGCGGCTTGTGCTGCAGTGCCCGGATCGGTTTCCCACCGTGCGGGCGTTGGAAGGTTTGATTGGTATCAGAGTTCAGTGAGCCTGAATCAAGGGAGCAGCCACCCCCACCCATGGCTGTCCCCTAAGTCACAGCTGTCCCCCGAGATGCCTATCACGGGTGCCTGGCCTGAGCCAATGAAGTGCCGGTGATCACCTCGAACTGCCGCCGTGTCCCGATGAGACCATGCTGCGCTCAACAGGCAGCGCATAGTGGCCAATGAGTGCCAGGCAGGGGATGGCTACTGAGTGTGCAGCACCATTGTGGCCATTTCAACTGGTATTGAGAGTGGGGAGCGGAGAGCTGAGCTCAGAGAACCTGAAGAAAGGGAGCAGCCCCTCCACCCACGGCCGACCCCCGAGTCACCTTTCTGATCAGCATCAGCAAAACAAATGTGGGCCTCAATTCCCACCTGCTGCTGTGGGATGAGTCCTCTGGGAGGGTGCATGCGGTCTGGCTATTTTCTTTCCCCTCCGTAAAGCCGGGCACCTCGGGGAGAGGGGGAAAACACTCGAGCCCCAGGAGGCAACGTGAGGGCTGTGAGGGGTATTGCAAGCTCGTGGGAGGGGGGAAGAGGGAAAGAAAATGGAAGAGACTGAGGCCACAACAGAGAGAGAGAGAGAGAGAGGGAGAGAGAGAGAGAGAGAGAGAGAGAGAGAGAGAGAGAGAGAGAGAGAGAGAAGGAGGAGGAAAGGAAGGAGGGGCAGTTGTGAGGTTGGCGCTCAGGGCCGTGACATGAGAGGTCTCAAACAGCTACCTACTTCAGGCTCACACTTACTTCTGAAGTAAGAAGAGGGGTAAGGGCAACACGGATCCTGCACAAGCAGTCCCTGGGTAGGGTGGGGCCTTGCTTATCGCCTCCGCTCTTCACACACCCTCAGTAGGGTCCTTGCAGGTTGTCGCCAAGCAGCTTGTTTTCAATTTCAACAAGGAAGTGAGCTATGAAGGAGGGGGGAGGAAGGCAACGCCGTGGGGGGTGGGGGGGGAGGAAGGCAATGCCGCATACCACCAGCCAGGTGGTTGCATATAACTAGTGCTACACGTAGCACCGGTTGAAAAGCCCTGATATTTGAAAACACTCCACATTTTCCATTCTAGGATCTAATTTTAGAAAAGCAGATCAGGAAAGCTGGCTATGCACAGCACTGGATGGATGCTCTCCACAGCTGTAATTTGTTTGAATTTGAGTTGTTCAAAATTAGCCTTAACCTTTAAATTTCATCCTCTCTAGATGCCTGGACTTCAACAACTGGGGGGTGGGGGGAGGGTATCCAGCTATGGTACCGGAATTGGCTCAGGAATTCTGGGAGTTGAAGTCCACAAGTCATGAGGAGAACCATAGTTCCCCACCTCTGCTCTAGAAGCAGTTGCACCTTTGGGGTTGGGACCCATCAGGAAAATGAGAGGTGGAGCTAGAGCATCCTTGCGCCTGTTCTTGCGATGCTGTTCTAGCTTCCCCATCGGCCTCGTTGTGGTGAAAAGCCGGGAGCTTGCTCGCAGCCAGCCGGTGAGAAGAGCCCGGCTGTTCCCGGTCTTGCTCCCCAGCTTGGAGGGGTTACCCAGCAGTGCCAACCCTTGGGAAGAGTGCAGGAAGGGGGGAAGAGGGTGCTCAGAGCACCTCCACCCCGAAGGGGAAACACACCTGTCCAGGTCTTTGGGTCACAGGCTGCGTCCTCCTGGCCATTGGCAGGTCAGTTTTCGGGATGGGTAGAGATGGGGGAAAAAAACCCTGGAAAAATGAGGAAAAAAACAGTTCTCCTCTCCCCTTTTTTTCCAAAACCATATTTTAAAAAATGGGGGGAAAACCCTCTCCCCCCCAATTTTTTCATTTTTTTTCCAGACCAAGCCCTTTGTGGCCTCACCCAAAGACAGTCTTCTCTGTAATACAGGTAGTCCTTGACTCAATGACCACAGCTGAGCCCAAAATTTATGTTGCACGTGAGAAATTTGTTAAGTGAATTTTGCCCCATTATGACTTTTCTTGCCACATTTGTTAGCGGATCACTGCAGTTGTTAAATTAGTAAAATTAGTTATGTTGGTAACACCGTTGTTAAGCGAATCTGGCTTCCCCCATTGACTTGGCTTATCAGAAGGTCACGAAAGATGATCATGTGACCCCGGGACATTGCAGCCGGCATAACTACGAACCATTTGTCAAGCATTGGCATGTAAAATGCATGACTGTGGGGAAGCTGCACCGGTCATAAGTGTGAAAAATGCTGTTGTAACTTTGAACATTCATTAAATGAACTGTTGTAAGTCAAGGGCTTCCGGTAGCAAAAGAAAACTGTTTGGAAAGAATGTGCACCCAAGCAGACTTCATACAGAAGGTGACCTTGCAGCCAAATGACAGTATTCCACAAGTTTAATAAACCATCATCATCATTAGTTGGGGGATTGTGTGACAGTTTTGGAAAAGGAGATCAGGAAAGCTGGCTATGTACAGCACTGGATGGATGCTCTCCACAGCTGTATTTTTTTTTAATTTGACTTGTTTAAAATTAGCCTTAATTTTTAAATTTCATCCTCTCCAGATGCCTGGATTTCAAATCCTAGAATTTCCCAGTCAGGATGGTAATTCTGGAGAATTCGGGAAATTGAAGTCTGTACAAGTGGGGGGAGGGTATCTAGCTATGGTACCGGACTGGCTCAGGAATTCTGGGAGTTGAAGTCCACAAGTCATAAGGGGAGCCATAGTTCCCCACCTCTAGAAGCAGCTACACTTTTGGGGTTGGGACCCAACAGGAAAACAAGGGGCGGAGCTAGAGCATCCTTGCTCTCATTCTTCCGATGCTGATCTAGCCTCCCCATCACTGATGCCGGCATCTTGGTGGCCTGTTCTGCAGCTGAAAGTCACTTTGAGGAAGCCACTGCTTCATCTGCCTTGTTGTGGTGAGAAGCCGGGAGCTCGGTCACTGCCGGCTGGAAAGAGGAGCTGGCTGTTCCGGGCCTTGCTTCTGTCCTCAGAGAGGGTTCCCCTGGCGGTGCCGACCCCTGGGAAGAGCATGGGAAGGCCCAGTGCTCAGGGCGCCTCCACCCCAACATGGAGACCTGTCTGTCCGGGTCTTTGGGTCACAGGCTGCGCCCTCCTGGCCATTGGCACATCACTTTGGTGGATGGATAGAGATGGGAAAAAACCTGGAAAAATGAGGAAAAAACAGTTCTCCTCCCACCCCCCGTTTTTCCCAAAACCATGTCATTTTTGTTATTGTTTTCCTGTCTGTAGGCAAAAGATCTTTGTATCTTTAATCCCTCCCCCAGTAATCATTTTAGGAAAGGTGCTCTTCTCTTATTTAAAGTGTCATGAAGTCTCAATTAAAGGGACACAACTAGCAATTTAATGAAAACTTACACTTTCTTCCCATTATTCAATTGAAATATTTTAGGAGCTGCTTAGAAATTATCACTTTGGTAGATGCAAGTTTCTTTCAAACTGCATCTAGATTGAATTAATAAATAAGCAAGATGTTTATATAGTCATCTGTTCAAGGTTCAGATGTTTAATTGTTTATTAATCTGATTATTCTACCAACTACACCCATTTTTATTATTTTGGGCCAAAGCCAGCAAGCAGAACTGCAGAATAATGTATCTGCTTCCAATTTTGTGACATGTGAGCATTCTGAAGCCCTATGTCATATATATTGTAATGTATTGAGTTAAATTTATGAAACAGGTTGCTGAGTTCTGTGTAAGAACGGGTAGCAGACCACTTGCTGTCTACAGACTACTTAGTATGCATTTAAGCGGAAGAATACTATGTTCTCATTGGCTGCCGCCACCCAAAGCGGGGTGGAGCAATGCTTGTTAGTTTCTGGTTTGACCTTCAAATAAAGAAGTACTTATCTACTGCTGCCTCTTCAGTGCCACACTGAACTGAAACCTTAACAATGGTGATGAAAGTGGGATCGTGTTGCCGCACTTTGAAGAGCTGAGTCACTATGGGGGAAAGGCCTAGCAAGCACTTGGTCGGAACGGCTTTCCACTCCCCCCACTCTATCCTACCAGAACAGAAATGCTGGAGGAGAGTGCTTCCAAGAATCTGCCCTGTAAGTCCCATGGAAGCCTGCACAGCAAGAGGCTTTGAAAAGGCCACAAAAGATTCACCATGGCGAAGATCGGGATACTCTCCGAATTCGATGTCACTCATCCAGTGAGGTAGAGCTCCTATGTTGCGAGAGCTGAAAACTACCTGCGAGTTAACCAAGTTCAAGATGATGGATTGAAGGCCGTGACGCAGCTGTGTGTTTGCGGTCAAGCAACTTTTGACATTGGAGAGAACTTGGTTGCACCAGTGCCATTTGAGTCTATTACATACTCAGAACTTAAGAAGATACTCAAAGAACATTTTGAGCCCAAGCTTTTGGTCATCAGCTGGCGGCATGCCTTCAAACAACAAGACCAGCATCCTGGCGAGTCTGCCGCTGACTTCACAGCTGCTCTTTGCCAAGTGGCCCAGCAATGCGAATTCAAAGAACTTGAAGAAAGACTTTGGGATCATTTAGTTTGTGGTCTAAGGAGCCAGGAGTTGCAACAGAAGATCTTTTGCAAATAAAATATGCATTGAGGGAGATAACGGCCGAAGAAGCAGTGGGCGGAGCTGTTAAGGCCTTGCAGCTCTCCAAGAACCCTCCTTGCCTGGAGGCCATCCACCAAGAGGACTCTGAATCGGACCATAAAGTTGATAAGTTACAGCAACTTCCAGAAAGAAGGCCTCAACGGCAACCTGACAAGGCAGTTTCCCTCTCTCGTTGCATCGGGTGCGGAGGCCAACAGAAACGGACTGACTGCCAATTCCACACAGCAACTTGCCAGGTGTGTAGCAAGCAAGGCCACATCACCACTGTTTGTTTGGATCGCAGGAAAAAACACTCATCAGAAGAGTTGCCTCGGAAAGGTACTGGGGTCCCTGGACAAAATAGGATGGGTTATTGCGCTAGTAGAAGGAGCATGTTTAGGACATGTGCCCACTGCCCACTGAAGGAATAATTGCATCTCAAAGTCAAGTTGCAAGGAGTTCCTTCTCACATGGAGTTGGCTATGCCCTATCAATAATTTCCCAAAGGACACTCCCCCAAATTTGTAGTCAGAGCGGCAAGCGAGTTAAGCTCAGGCCGTCAAATCTCATTTTAACAAATTTTCAAAACTCTTGGGTAAAAGTCAAAGGGGAGGCCACACTCAGGGTGCAATTCAGGAACCTCAAGGGTCCCTTAGAAGTCATAGTGGTTGAGGGCAACTGCACTAGTGTAATTGGACTTGATTGGTTTGATGCTTTGGGAATTCAAGTGACTAGGTTAAATAGCTTGCAGACGTCGAGCCTCTTGGCGGTTTGTAAAGAGTTTGCTGATGCCTTCAGCTCAGAGTTAGGGGCATACAAAGGGTCTCCAATTGCACTATGGCTAGATTCTTCAATAGCAATGATAAGGATTAAGCCTCGTTGGATGCCTTTTGCCCTAAAGCAGAGAATCAATTCAGAACTGGACAAGCTGTTGCAGCAAGGCATCTTAGAGCCAGTGGATAGCAATCCATGGGAAACTCCAATTGTCATGCCACTTAAGGCCAACGGAGAAGTCCGCATTTGTGCCGGCTATAAATGCATGCTAAACAAAGCTCTCCAGTAGCACTCCTGTCCGGTGCTTGTAGTCAGCCACATTTTGACATCTCTAAAGGGAGGTCACATTTTTGCCAAATTAGATTTGGCCCAGGCCTATCTGCAGCTGGCGGTGGAAGATGCCACGGCTGAGGCCCAAACCATTGTAACCCACTGGGGAGCCTTCAAAGTGCAACAGTTACAGTTCAGGGTTAATGTAGCCCCTGGCATTTTTCAGAGTGTAATGGAGCGCATGCTCCGCAACATTCAGGGTGTATGCCCATATTTCAATGATGTCCTCATAGCTGGGGAATCAGTCAAAAGTCTCACTGACAGGCTCCGGGCCATCTTGCAATATTTCTGTGAAGCGGGGCTGAAGCACAAACAGGAGAAATGTAAAATTGGGGTCACTTCCACAGAGTTCCTGGAGTTTCATATAGATGCCAAAGGCATTCATCCTGCTGAATCCAAGCTCAAAGCAATTCAGCAGGCACCAAGTCCCAAGACGAAGGAAGAGCTTCAGGCCTTCCTGGGACTCCTTAACTTTTATCACGCTCTCCTCCCCCCACAAGGCCACAGTGGCAGAGCCATTATACTGGCTCTTGGACAAGAAGGCTCCATGGAAGTGGACGAGTGTCCACAAGAGGAGTTTTGCAGCAGTTAAGGCATTGTTGTCATCAAATGCGGTGTTGGCTCATTTCAATGAGCAGTTGCCAGTCAGCATCACATGTGATGCATCCCTGTATTGGATTGGAGTTGTATTAAGTCATCTCAGTGCTGATGGGATACATCCCTATAGCCTATTACACTGATGGCAAAACTTTTAGAGACCGAGTGCCCAAATTGCAACCCAAAACCCACTTATTTATCGCCGGGTGCCAGGTAGGCATGGCCCACTGGGTGGGTGTGGCTGTGGTGGTCATGACAGACTAGGTGGGTATGGTCAATGTGGGTGTGGTCACCTCAATGTTGATTGTGGGGAGGGATGCCTGTGGGGGCCAGGCAGGGTTGGGGGAGATCCAGGAGTTCTCTGATAGGTGGGGCAGGGGGCAGGAGGTTCATCCTGCAGGGTGAAGTGAGGTAAGGTGAGGCAAGGTGGGGGAGCCATTGTTGCAGGGCAAGATGAGGCAGGGGCCGGGGCAGCTTCTGCCTGACACCATCAGCCCCCCCACTCAGAGGCCAGCAAGCGCATGGGAGCCGACAGTGTCTGTCAGCAGCTTCACAACCCACCACCAGCAGTTCACAGAAGATGCCTCTGAGCTGAACAGCTGGCTGACTGCTGAGGAGGTGATACAGTGGGTTGTGCCTGGGAAAAGGAGAGCATGCAAGGCCAGGAGGGATAGGATGAGGGGAGGGAAACCAACCATACTGGGATGCATTTGGCCATGTGGAACCTGGGTGTGTTAGCCGGCAGCTGGTTGAAGACGGATGGTTGCCATCTCTGGGACATAGTGCACGTGCCCACAGAGAGGGCTCTGAATGCCGCCTCTGGCACGTGTGCCATAGGTTCGCCAGCTATTACTCCAGGACTCTTTCTGCTGCAGAACGCAATTACGCACAAATAGATAGGAAAGCATTGACCATTGTGGTGGGCATAAAAAGTTTCATGACTTTTTGTATGGCCACCACTTCACAGTCTTCACTGACCACAAGCCACTTCTGGGGTTGTTCACTACAAACAAGCAGACACCCCTAGAATGTTGAGGTGGTCAATATTCTTATCTGCTTATGATTATTGTCTGGTTCACAAACTAGGTAAAGAAATAGGCCACACAGACAGCCTTAGTAGGTTGCCTCTACAGCTATTAGAGTCAGACCCTGCTCCAGCCAACCACATCCTGGCTATCCAGGAGTTGTTCAAGTGTCCCCTTAAGGCAAGGGATGTTGCTCCAGAAACAGCTTCAGACAACACGCTGAGCTGCTTGTTGAACTGTGTGCTCACTAGATGGCCGGAAACGTGTACTGGCCTTAACTTTCAGAGTTTCTGGAGAAGGAATCTTGAGTTATCCACTTATAAGGGTTGTATTTGTGGGGCAGTAGGGTAGTAATCCCAACCTCACTGAGGGCTAGAATCCTTGATTCTCTGCATGAGGCACATCTGGGAATAGTCCCGATGAAGGCACTCGCACGCAGCTACCTTTGGTGGCCTGGGCTCGATAAAGATATCAAGGCCCAGGTGCACAGGTGCCACATTTGCCAGCAGTCAAGGCCAGAAATGCCACATGCTCCTGTATATAGATGGGAGACCACACAAGCCCCTTGGTCTTCATATTGATTTTGCTGGCCCCTTTAAGGGGCAATTCTTCTTCATTGTTGTGGACAGTCACTCCAAGTGGCTAGAAGTCATTCCGGTGTCCACTATGACTACTGCCAGAACCATCCAGGTTCTGCACAGCATTTTGCAACACATGGGCGCCCAGATGTTATAGTCTCAGACAATGGGGCTCAATTTACTTCTGCAGAGTTTCAGTCCTTCTTAAGGGCAAATATGATTAGGCATGCCACTTTGGTTCCTTTCCCCCCGGACTCTAATGGCCAAGTGGAACGCATGGTTAGAACACCAAGGAATCCTTGAAGAGGATCACAACTGGCAATTGGCATCACAGGTAGGCAGATTTCCTACTCTGCGAATGCACTACGCCCTGCACTTTGACGGGCAAGAGCGCAGCTGAATTAAGATGAGGGCGCAGATTGATCAGAAAGCTGGATTGCTTACATCCAGTCAGGGCTGCTTCCACAGGCACAGCAGCCTAAGTCACCAAGGCACTTGCAAGTGGGCGACCTGGTGTGGGCGCGCAACTATGGGCAAGGGGCACTGTGGGTAGTAGCTGTGGTTTGTAAGGTGTCAGGGCCATTCTCCTATGAAGTGATCCTGGAAGACGGTTGTGTGCTTCGCAGGCACATTGACCAGCTGCGATGGAGGTTACCAAGCCACTCTTCCGCTCCTGACTCTGCTCTCAGGGGGGACAAGGAACACAATTGCGATCATGCAACTGAGTCTCTCAGCGAAAGTGGGACCTTGCGATTGCCAAATGAGGTTTTTGCAAACGAGGCTGCTCCTAACTCAGGTACTGCACCCATGGGGCATTTCTCTCAATTGGCTTTTCATGCTGCTCCGGTGGATTCTACTCCACCACGGAAGTCTGGCTCAGGCCTACCAGAACAGGCCAGCCCCAGGGAAATGGACAAAGGCTCGGATCTATCGGAACAGGCCAGCCTTCACGAATCAGCTCTACCCATGTCGCACGGATCACACAGCCCTGGTCTGCTGAACCTAGCAGGCGAGCTTGCAGATTGGGAGTTAGCAGCAGTTCCGAGACATTCGGAGCGGGTAAAAGGGCCATTGAAACATTTAAAAGACTACATAAGTTTTTTCTCATTGCAAACTTAAAATGCTTATGTATTTTTCTTGCAAGCTTAAACGCTTATGTATTTTTTTCTTGAAATTTTGAATGCTTACGTGTTTCTTGCAAACTGAAACACTTAAGTATTTTTCATACTGAACAGTGTAATGTCACGCTTGTATGCCATTATGCCTTTTGAATGTTTGTAATCTTTGAACAACAGACAATGCTTTGTAAATGTCAAAGTTCCAGGGGGAAGAGGCGTAATGTATTGAGTTAAATTTATGAAACACGTTGCTGAGTTCTGTGTAAGAAGTTTAGCAGACCACATGGCCTGCCAGCCAGACTTGCTGTCTACAGACTACTTAGTATGCATTTAACTGGAAGAATACTGTGTTCTCATTGGCTGCTGCCGCCCAAACTGAATGTGTAAATAGGGGTGGAGCAATGCTTCAAATAAAGAAGTACTTGTCTACTGCTGCCTCTACAGGCAACTCAGTTGTTAAACAAAACTGTTACTAAGTCCAATCACATGACCACAAATGTGCCTGGCTGAGGAATTCTGGGAGTTGAAGTCTACAAGTCATAAAAGGGCCAAGTTTGAAGATCCCTGCTTCATAGTGTCCAAATAATACTATCCCAAACATCCTGGTGAGGACAAAGGGTGGGAAAGGTTTCCAAAACCTGACTCACAAGGAAGCCAAGTAAAAGGGTAGCTCTTACAGCCCCTTCCCCCATTCCTCTGTCCTTTGGAATGCTCACTCCAGCACTGAGATAATTAAAAAAGAATTAATGTTGGTTTTTATATTCATTATAGAGGAAGAGATTACAAGAGAGTAAGAAGGCATATAATAGGGAGTAGACAATGATTTATGAACAGGGTTCTAGTTAGAATAAAATATATAGGGCAATCCTATATTAAATTCTTTGGGGAATAAAATTCCCATAGGGAAACCTGATCTTTCTCCTAAGGATATGTCTTCTAATAGTTGACATTTTGAAGCATCAGGATACATCAATTTCCTGCTTTCGTATCTATTTTCAGAAAATGTCTGAATCCATAAGAAGCAAGATAGAGAATGACAAAGCAGGTCCATGTGACAGTAGGTTCCCAATCAAAATCAAACACGGGGCTGCTGGCAGAAGCACCTTGGTTATGTGGAAAGAAAAGTCTTCATCCTGGTTCATCCAAGCCGGGGATAAATAAACAATATGGCAACTGCTTTGGGAAGAAGGTTGCAGTTTATTGAAGAGCCAGAAAGACGGTTCTTGCAGGAAATAACAGAGAAAAGAAGGGCTGAGCACATGGGTTTTTATATCCTCTCTAGCCTTTTGTTTGGAATAGTTTCCTGTTCCTGTGGCATGAACTTTGAGGCTATTTCCTGTTTCACGTATTCTGACCTGAGTTTAGGTGTGCCTCTCTGGCCTTTGTCAGTTAATCCTACATGTACTGTCTCACATGGGGTATGTAGATTTTGGGTGTCTTTGTCTTCTTAATCTTCTAGCTGGGGGCCTCCAACCTTCCTGAATGATTTAAATCTGCATTTCTACAGAGCTGGTTTCTGCTTGGGCAAGGCATACTTGGGGCTATTAAGAAAACTTGGCATGCATTTCTGTCTCTTTAAGATCCTTGGAGGAAATATATTTTTCTATCCTTTTAATATTTCCTTCTTGGGGGGGTGACTTCCCACAATATCCCCACTTTGTGCCACAAGTGTATGAATGGCACACTTACTGGCACAAGATTAAAATTGATCTGATCAGGGAGACTTGGTAAACAAGCTTTAAAATTGTTAAGCCCCCCCCCCAAAGACACTAATGGAGCCAGCAGAAAAAGATCCCTGCTCCCAAAATGGGAGCTTCCAACCCATAAAGTTCTAAAAGTCAGGGCAAAAATTTTGTTAGGTGGGAAAGAAATTTATACTGTTCAATATTCTGTGCCAATCATTTTCAAATGTTGGATGTCACTTTTAGCTTCCAGTCAGGTTTGCACATTCCTCCCAAAATTCTTCACAGCCATGGTTTTCCTCACTACATAACCACTGGCTGCCCATTTTCAAGGGTTGTTTCCTGCCTTAGCTCTTAGTGCAGTGCATCCAGGTTTATAAAGTCCATTTGGGGTTAGCCAGTATGCAAGCTAGCTATCAATTTTTTCTTTAAATTGCACATAATGAGCTCTAGGACTTCCAATCTGAGTTCATCAGTGCAGGATATTCAGGGCTGAGGTTTGGGGATCTCTTTCCTGCTACTTCTTCAGTCAGGGCATATGAATTGCAAATTGCCTGAGGGAGGCTGGTTCCCTCCCCCTTGGAATTGTCAGGAAATTGTGCGTGCAAAGCTTTGGTGCAATAGAGGAAAAATCATCCTGAGGAACTTTACTGAAGGTAGGTGGAAGAGACTCGGTGTAATTATGAATGGTGTGTGCCCGTGTGTGTGTGCAGCTACTAATACAAAACAGGCAATACAAACATTCTGGATAATTTTTCCCTCCCACCAGATAGAAGTCCAAGGTGTTCAGTACTTGCTGTGCCAACTATTCCCAAATGCCATTTCTTCATAAATACATTCAACTAGCTTGTTACAA
The DNA here is from genome assembly GCF_016545835.1 of Crotalus tigris. Taxonomy (NCBI): domain Eukaryota; kingdom Metazoa; phylum Chordata; class Lepidosauria; order Squamata; family Viperidae; genus Crotalus; species Crotalus tigris. The sequence continues at coordinate 2,910,201 of NW_024100508.1, forward strand.
TACAAATGGGGCAAGAAGGAAAACTTTTCAATGCTTTTCCACCCTCCCCCCATAGTCTTCCTAATGTTTCCTGAGGCTTCACATGGCACCAGTGGCTCCAGGATTCCTTCCTTCCTCTGCAGTTTTTCACAGGCATCTGCGGGGATGGTAGGACTTGGGAAGATGTTCCACTCAGGTTGCATGGTGGCTTTTTAGTGGATGGCTGGATTCAAAACTCAATTCCATGGCTCAAATGGATGGAGGCAATGTCTGGATCAGTGTACTCTGCTTCCAAAGTCTGGGGGTTCATCTATGCAGGGCTGAAAGATACAAGAACAAGGGCTCCCCCCTTTTCTGGGTGGATTCTCCCAGGAGAGGCCAACAAATGTATGGAGAACAAAGGACAAGAAAAGGAGATGTACATGAGGGTGAGTAGCTTGCAGGCAGTTTGAAAAGGTATTAATACTGCAGTGGTCAAACAAACAGATAGGCAGACAAAATGAAATTATTCCAGATGACAAAAGAAAGACTGGATTCTGGGTAAGAGAACATACATGAAAAGTTTCACTTCTGAACTTGAACATTTGCAACATGTTAAAGACAAGGACTTGCAACTTAAAAATGCTGGTCATGTTTCAGGAAAAGGATAGACAGATAAAACCCATTTAGAACACAAACCCATTTACAACATGTTGCAGAATGATTTCCAGAGCTTGGGGCAGGAACCCAGCAGGCAGGACACCCCCTCCTCACCCCAAAGAGAAAATACCTTGGCAAATACAGGAAGAACCCAATATAAACTAGTCTGACTCAGCGGCAGCCTGAGGCTAAACAAACAAACACTTAACACACACTGGCTATAAGGAATGCAGAACTGGCTAACAGCAATTAGGATTGACAGGATTAGAATAGAAACACCAAAAGGTACACAACAATAAAATAATTAACACCAGATCCCTCCTGGAACAAAAATTAACACCTCTTAGACAGAATTGAGAAAGAAATTAACCCAACAACAGACACTGACCAACAAATTAGAAAAGACAAATTTAAACTCACCAATCAGAAATGACAATTTTGGAAACCATGAAAGGGTATAATAACTCATGTTTGAGGACCATTCTGTCTAGCTAGCCAGGGATTCATGCTGAATTGTCACAATGTCTGTATCTGGTCCAATGAAACTATGTACAAAAGAGACAGTTTGCATCCATCAAAGAAAGGGACTGAGTTACTTGGCAATAAACTCACAGATTTTCTGGAGGAATATTTAAACCAAATAATGGGGACAGTGAGTTAATTGATACAGAACATCCCTGTCCCCAGCAATAAAAAATTCACAGGGTTAGCAGTACATGTAACCTAGATGTGTGTGTGTGTGTGGACAAGAATATCAACTTTGCTATTAAGCAAAAAATCAAGCTTCTAATAGCGAGTGCCACTAACCAAACAGGTGGTAAGAAAATAGGGGAACTCAGGCACTACACAGGTTATGTAGAAAGTAAACAGAGGGTCAGTCATAAAGGACTCAAATGTCTGTACGCCAATGCATAGAGAATGAAGAGCAAACAGGGTGAACTAGAAATTCACGTAAATGAGGGCAGATATGATATTGTTGCTGTTATGGAGACATGGCCCCACAAATGGAACACTCAGCTAGAGGGATTTAAATTATTTAAAAGAAGCAGACCAAATAGAAGAGGTGGAGCTGCTCTCTATATAAGAAATAACTACATCTCTACAGAAAAAGAGCACAGCAATGATGAAAACTGTCTTGAATGCACTTGGGTCAATAGAAAAAGAGGGAAAAAATGACATTGCCATAGGTGTATACTATAGGCCATCCAACCAAATGGGAAATAGATGATCTTTTTGCTGGTCAGCTAACTAAGGTATGTAGGAAGCACATGACAATAGTAATGGGGGACTTTAATTACCCTGACATCAACTGGGAGACAAACTCTGCACCAAGTGGAAGATCAAACAGATTCTTGACAAAACTTGCAGACAACTTTGTCTCCTAAAAAGTAGAGAAGGGAACTAGAGGATTGGCCATATTGGATCTAATCCTCACTAACAGAGACAAAATGATAGAAGGTCTTGAAGCCACAGGAACCTTGGGGGGAAGTGATCATGCAATATTGGAATTTAACATTATGGAAGCACAAGCAATAGAACACAGTCAAACTAGAGTCTTGGACTTTAAGAGAGCTAATTTCAATAAAAATAGAGAGGGCTTGGGAAGGATTCCGTGGATGAGAATCCTCTAAGGGAAACAACTCAAGAAGCTTGGTAATTTTGAAAAATGAGATAATAAAAGCCCAGTCTAGCACAATACCAATGAAGAAGAAAAATAACAGCTCTCAAAAGAAACCAGCATGGCTGCATAAAGAACTCTCTGATAAATTGAAAGATAAAAAGGACAAGTATAAAAAGTGGAAAGAGGGGCACTGTAAGGACCCACCCCACTTTGCATCTTAAGAAGACAGAACTCTTGGAATAATTCTTCCAACAGGAATCCTTTATTAAGAGAAAATGGTTGCAGGCATGCTAGACAGGACTTGGGGTTCAAGCTCTCCCATTCAAGGTTTTAAGGGGTTCCCCAGTAGTCCCACCCAAATCAACTCCCCTTCCAGTGATAGTTTCAAGTATCACAATTCCACCCCCTTTCTTCTTTCCTCCGTCTGGATGGAGACTTCAGGTAACTACATGAAAGGCAAATACCCTGCTTTGTTATGATAAGGTCCTCTAGTGCTAACGCTTTGATGTTACAATAAACACACATTCAGCATTCAGCTCTTTGAAGTGTACTGAAGGAAGTGAGGGCCATAAAGCCCCTTTGTTCTCCCCCTTCTCTCCCTCTGATGGCAGAATCCAAAGAAGGCAGAATTGGGAGTTTCTATATTTGATAATTAAAGATGAAATATGATTGGATTCTGACAGAAGGCACACATTTTAAACATACCACTTGGTTATATAGAGAGAAGAGAGAGAGGGAGAATCACTATTTCTTATTTTCCCATTAAGTACTTTTATTTAGCCAAATTGGTTTCCCAGAGAAGCCCTAAGCAAAGTCTATTTTTATATATATATATTTTCTCTACTTATCTCTTTTTTCATACTTCCTGAACGGGTAGCTGATTCCTGTCCCAGGCCTCAAGCAAGCTTTACACTGGGGAGCCTATCTCGACCCTCAAACTAGAACACCCCATGATTCCCTTATATGCAGGGGTTCACTTTGGTTCTATCGGGTCTGGCTCACTGAAGCCTCCTAGTGAGACTTCTGCCTACCACCCCAGTTTTTGGTCAAAAAGGGACCCATAGAGCACTCTGGATCCCTCACAGAATACTGGGATGCTCCTTTATGGATCTACCACCATGGTTGCAGACAAAAAAATGAGTCTGTCAAGGACGCTTCTGCTCCTCTGCAGAAGGTACGGGACGCTCTTACCGGCTTTACCTTCCCTTTTCACCACCACTATTTGCAGACTTCAAATGTCTGGGATGACCTCTGCTTGCTTTCCAGAGGTAACGGATGGTCCTAGCTCGGGGCTTAATTTCCTAACTTTGCTTTGCTTTGCTTACAGGCCCTAATCAGCTGGTTGCCCAAATCCAATTCTTTCATTCACTCATTCTATTTCATTTGCACACAGCCTCTCCCTTTTTCCCTAACAAAAGGTCCTGTGCTCTGGCCAAGCTCCCATGCTTTCCAGGGTCTGCCACTTGAATAGATCTTTTCTGCAGCTAGGAAAGACCAGAAGGAGCAGAATGTAGCGGTGAGAGACAGGCAAAAGTTGTGTGCAGAAAACTGCCGCCCCCAACGCTTGTATCTTTTCCCTGGATCTATCTCCCCCCCCTCACATCACCATGGTGACGTGAAAGTACGCAGGTCTGTGTGACCTTGCCAGTTTGATAAGGCTGGCTGGTGAACAACAAGTTTCCCTGCTTATGGCCTCTAGCTTTTTACTCTTGAGGATTGGTAAAGGATTTTAGCCAATGAAATGCTATTGCCATGCAGTATCTTTTGCTATTTGTGAAGCTCTATAAAAACAATAAAGGCTGTGTAGAAGGTGGCCATTTCTTTGCACCCTTCAATGACTAAGGACTGATTACTACAGCTGGCGCCCGAACAGGGACATTTTGTTTTGGGACCCCTACGGGAAGAAGCAGCTGCCAACATACTTACCATCGTCTGGAACAGACCCTTAGGTGCACTTTCGTCTTACGAGACCCCTCAGTGAGTAAGTATGGGCTGTAAATTATCTCACCTTCAGCAAAAGCATGTACAGGAGCTCAGACTCCTGCTACAGAAATCAGGCCTGGCAACACTTGAAACGGACATAAGGAAGCTGATTGGGGAGATAGGGAAACAGTGTTCTTCGAATCGGACGCTTAGGCTAAAAGATAAGAGCATAAATTACATCTTGAACCTTGGGCTTCAGTATAAACATCTATAGTGTTCAATCCTGTCCAGCAAGGAAGAAAAAAAATGGACCCATCAACTAAGTAAAATCTATTCCTCCTAAAAACATCTTTAATTGGATTTTCAGCTTCTTCTGAAGAGGCTAGTTCTTTGTTGATTAGTTAAAGTCATAAATCAAAATGTACTCCCTCAGAGTGTTTTGAAACTTTGCAATATATTAAGTTAGCTGTCAGACAAATGTCTGGTTGTGTTTTCTGTTATGTGTGTGTGTGGCCACTCAGAACATTATGCTTGGGCTTGGAATGGTGAGAAAAATGGGAGATGATTAGGGCCCTCAAACCACTTTTTGGTTGAAATCACCTTGTCATTTTTCTCGCTTCTTGCAACACAAGTTATATGTCTAAATAAATGTTGTTGTAACAGTATTTGTGTATATATGTTTGTCTGTGTTGTTCTGTGTTATTCCAAGACTTGGAAGAGGCTCAAAGCCCTCTCTGATAACAACAATACAAAAAGGCCTTGCTAAGAATATATGGTTTGCCTGGAGAAAGTATGAAATGAAATAATTGTATGTGGAATGGTTTTATGCAAACAGTCAGTATGGAAATGAATGAGTTAATTTGTTGAAGTGTGTGTTAGCCTTCAAAACCCACCCATTTTCTCCCTAACTGTGAAAATAATAGTAAATATTTGAATGAGAAGAATTTTATGGAGAATGTATGAGAGAATTTATTGAAAAATGCATATGAAGGAGATGAAGCTATTTTTTGGTGGTGAGATTTCTCCCCCCTGTCTCTTTCAGCTGGCTGCGTTGCTTAAAGAGCCAGAGACAGGAAGGAGGGGGGGGGAACTGTTCGTTTAAAAAAATTTTTTTCCTCTGCTTGGAATTGTATCTGAAGAGGGATGAGAGGGAAGAAACGAGAGGAGAGAGAAAAGAGTAAAGGAGGGGAGAAGGAAGTAGGAAGGTTGGAGGAAGAGGAAAGGGGAGCAGAGTGGTTAAGGAGAGGAGAGGAAGAAGAGGGAAGTAGGAAGAGAAGAAAGGGAGAAAGAAGGTAGAGAAGAGTGGAGTGAATCTGAAACTTGACATTCACCTATGCAGTTTTGGCAAATAATTTTTTTACTCAAAAGAGAAACAGTAATGTTGGACAATATTTTTTATATCCAACAACCAAAAGAACTAACTGAATTACATTGTTATAGATTTATAAATGTTTAACCTATTTATATAAAAATTGTTTCCATCTGAATGGACTTTGCTTAAATTGAAGCACCAAAGATACAATTTAATTGGCTTTCAAAAAATATAAAATGATTTAGGATTGCAATAAGTCCCAGAAAAAAATATAGTTGCACAAATTTATGACATCATGAATACTCAATTTGTGGACAGAATTTCACACTTTTGATTTTTTCCTACTAGTAAATTACCTAATGGAGTATTAACTGTAATAGAAATGCAGAAAGTATATTGAATTGAATAATATTTACCTACCATATCCCATCCCAAAATGTTTTATTTTTTATCCAGGTGGTTGCTAAAATGATAACCTTAGGACGCACAAGAGCTTGCAGTCGAAAAGGAACTGATTAATTAATATTGTTTTCAAAAATAACTTATCTCTTAATGTGCTTTAACTGATTATATAGGCTGTATTTCATATCATTTGCCTAATGATCTTTGACTTGCTTGTTTAATGACTTTTTCCAGTCCAGCCACTATTTTCTTCCTCTTTCTCCCTTGCCACAAGTTATTGCTTTTTCTGATGGAGGGTGAATGAGAGGAGCAATTGCTTACAAGGATGATACCTAGAAAGTGTCCCACACTGCAATGCAACCCTTATCACAATGCTCAGAATTATTTTAGCTTTTCAAACCTTTTCTCAACAGTCTTTTAACTTAATCTCTGACTCTCATTATGTGTGCCAACTTACTTTTACTCCTTCAGGTGCTTACCTCATGCCCAGGATTGACCCCAATCTTATGACTTTGTTTTTAACTTTGCATCAGCTGCTCCATAACTGAAAGCATTTATAATTTTGTTTCTCATATACACAATCACTCCTCCCTTCCTGGGCCTAATTTTTTTTTGTATGTCTTTTGTATGTTTTTTTGTATGTCTTTTATGTGGTTTTGCCTCTAATCAACTATGACAAATGGACGTTATCCATGTTCTCTCTTTTTGGCTTCCTAGAAATGTATATTCATAAATAGGTATTTAGGAACAATTTCCCCCACCTCTATGAGGGGAAACAGCTTCACATGTTATTTTTCATCTTTTTTTGGCCGTTACAGCCCTGGGTAAACCCTCTTCCCTAAAAACTGACAATGGGCCAGCCTAATTTTCAGTGGCCTTTTTACAATTTTGTACAACCTGAGATATTGTTTTTACTCATGGTCTTCTCTGTAATTCCACGGGTCAAGCTATCGTGGAACGTGTTAATTGGTCTTTCAAGGACTGCCTTCACAAACAAATAAAAAAGGACGGATTATCTAGGATACCCAATTTGTCGTGGGTAATACAACAGGTTCAAAAAGTATTATTTACATTACACCAATTGAATATTTCCATTCCAAATTTGACTGCTTATCAGAGACACTTTCAACAGAAAACAAGCTTGCCTCCACCTCTGGCATATCGGGCATTACCAGACAAAGCATGGTTGGGACCAGTCCCTCTGATCACTTGGGGGCAGGGCTACACTGCTGTGTTTGCTCCAACAGGACCTTTGTGGATTCCAGCGTGTTGTGATCACCCAGTCAGGGATGTCGTGGCACCAGTCCCTGGACCCAGTCCCAGAAATGGCAAGGGTGACTCTACAGATGGAACAGCAAGTAATCCAATCCTGACATGCCAGGCAGCCAGTGACATGGGGAGATGTAAAGAACTTGATCCCCGAGAACCTGTGTGCTGCCATTTTTGCGGTTTTAACTGCAAATTTCTTATCCATCATTTGTTTATGTCTGATCGTTAACATCTGCCCTTTGACAACTGTAACTGTCATCCCACTCAAACAATCATTCGAACAACGAATGAAGCAAAATCTAACATCACACAAAATGACTTCTTTTGTTTATCTGAAATGTATTACATGTAATTTGTTTTCTATATGTTTAGTCTTTGTTTGCACCCCTTCTGCAGTAATTCAAAACTTCACTGACTCTGGGAGGTTATTGTTTAAAAAACCTCACTGTCATCGCATTGGCTCACCTGCTTTAAATTGCACAGCTTCAATAGAGACTTCCTTTCATTTTGGATATGCTTGGCTATTGCAAGGAGGGTTTTTTACGTGTGGTCAAGAAAGTTTAAATTATATTCCTGCTAATATTAGTGAAGCGCAATGTTGCCTCAGCCAGCTGATTCCTGTTTTGCTTTCCAAATAACAAGTTCACATGAACCATTCTTCACGTGGTGTCACACTAGACAACACTTGTGACTCTGAGACAACCTTATTTTGTAGCATTGGCTATATCTCTAGTGGGCGTGCCAGGACTTGCTGTTCGTGCCCACCTCAACATTAATGCTATTACATGAAATTTGGCAAAGACAATTAATACTACTTCTTCAACTATTTCAGCGATCAACTATGAACTGCAAAATTTGAGAAAAGCTATTTTGCAAAATTACGCTGCAATTGATTATTTGCTTCTGCACCAGTATTTGGGTTGTAAACGATTTGAGGAAATGTATTGTTTCAATATTTCTGATAATTCATGAACCATCCAGCACCAGATTTATATTTTACACAATTTGGCCTCTGATTTGAAAATTGGTACCTTAGGATCTTTATAGATGCTGTTTATGTAATGTATTTCTTTCATTTTGCAATATATGTATTAGAGCTTTAAATCCCAGTAGATCCTCTCTCACATTGCCTCAGGGTCAAGTTTTGGTCCTATATTAACAACTGCAAGGATGCTCCTCTCCTGATTATAATCCTTTTATTAACGCCGCTTATGGCGATATTTCGTCTAACAAAACAAAAAGGAGTGACACGTAGGGGTGAGAGACAGGCGAAAGTCATGTGCAGAAAACTGCCGCCCCCAACGCTTGTATCTTTTCCCTGCATCTATCTCCCCCCCCCTCACATCACCATGGTGACGTGAAAGTACGCAGGTCTGTGTGACCTTGCCAGTTTGATAAGGCTGGCTGGTGAACAACAAGTTTCCCTGTTTATGGCCTCTAGCTTTTTACTCTTGAGGATTGGTAATGGATTTTAGCCAATGAAATGCTATTGCCATGCAATATCTTTTGCTATTTGTGAAGCTCTATAAAAACAATAAAGGCTGCATAGAAGGTGGCCATTTCTTTGCACCCTTCAATGACTAAGGACTGATTACTACAGCAGAATCCAACTGTGATTGGGAAAAGGGTCTTCTCACTCACACATACAGAAATACACACATTACTCTCACTCCCCTGGGCTTTAAAGTTAAAATTTAGAGGTATTCACCTTCACCTTTCCAAAGCAGCCGTTGAACTCAAACCCAAAACTCCCTTTACTACCCGGGCTCCACATGGGCAGGGCCTGGGAAACCCATCTACAGACACAAGGGGTCTACTGCTGGCAAGTTGGGGCTTATCAGTCTCAGTCCATTGGAGAAGTTAGCTTGGAGTCCCATCTGGGGTGCCAAATTGTGGAAAGAAAAGTCTTCATCCTGGTTCATCCAAGCCAGGGATAAATAAACAACATGGCGACTGCTTTGGGAAGAAGGTTGCAGTTTATTGAAGAGCCAGAAAGATGGTTCTTGCAGGAAAGACCAGAGAAAAGAAGGACTGAGTTTAGGTGTACCTCTCTGGCCTTTGTGAGTTAATCCTATCATGTCCTGTCTCAGATGGGATATGTAGATTTTAGGAGTCTTCGTCTTCTTAATCTGGAGGCCTCCAACCTTCCTGAATGATTTACAACTGCATTTCTACAGAGCTGGTTTCTGCTTGGACAAGGCAGACTTGGGGCTATTAAGAAAACTGGGCATGCTTTTCTGTCTCTTTAAGATCCTTGGAGGAAATATATTTTTCTGTCTTTTTAATATTTCCTTCTCTGGGGGGGGAGCTGACTTCCCACAGTTAGTATAATTGATGCAACCCCTCAACTCTCCAAAATTTGCTTAGGTGAATCCACTTTTCCTTACCCATCCACTAGCAGTCAGTAGTAGACAATTATAGCATTTTGCTTTTTTCCCCCCTGAGAACTGTCTTGTGTTTCGGAGAGATTGATCTCCTCGGCATGCCTTTTTTTTTTTTTTAAGGAGATTTGACTTAGGTTGTAGCTGAAATCTCTTGAGCGTCATTTGGATGCTGTTCCAGAACCTTTCAGTTGGAGAAGCATCTCAATGTAGAGATGGTTAAGTAATGCTGGGCTCCTGCCTAATGTTTATCACTTTCCCCTTGTCAATTTGTCTTCTGTGGGTATAGAGTTGCCATTGCTAGCAAAACTTCCACATTGCAAACTCCAGATGGCTGTGCATATTTGGCTGGGCTGTTTCAGGTGTGCTTTGGCTACATCCTATGGGAACTCCCCTAGGAGACTTTTCGTGAGACTGGGCAGACCCATCCAGGAAACCAGCACTGGCATTTTTAGCAGCAGCCACACCATGAAATATCCATCTAGGAATCTCTTCTTAGAGATTCCAAAAAAGACTGATTATTTGCTAGAAAACAAGTAATGTTCTAACTGGCAGACCAACAGCTCTCTCTTGAGGTTTGTGTAATGTTATTGTCAATGGCTTAGCCTCAGAATTTAAAGCAGCCATTCTGATGTACAAATCAGAACTCACCTGATGGGCCAGCTGTGGATTGCATGTCACACACCCTTTCAATACAGCAGACTGTTTTCTCTTTAGCAGCAGATTGGAGATATTGGGAGAAAACAAATTTGTAGCTGGCTTTTCCCCCTTTTTCTTCTGGTCTCATAAATATTGCACCAGAACTCCTGTTGGTAGAGAACTCTGTTTTTGAATCTCTTTGCAGTCCTAACACAGTGTTATTCTTGCCTTGTAAGAAATGACCATATTTTTAGCCATGCTTTTCTTTGCATAAACAAATGGGGGTATTTTTGGATGGGTGCAAGGAAGAAAGAGACTTTCTTACACATTGACTGAAAATATCTATTCATATTCTTAAGAGTTTCTTTTCCATATTTTTCATATCAGTCTTATTACATTCAAAGAAAGTGGGGGGGGGGCACTTCTTGCAAGGCTACTGGTTGCTTGGCCTGCCCATGTTTAACTGCACCCAAGGGTGCAGGCAGAATCGCAATTCCGGACACCAAGCTTCCCCTGGGCTCCAGGACTTCCTTGGTGAGTCCTATCTTCTTCTGTTGGTAATCTTGCTCACAGCTATCCCACCCTCGTCGCCAGTGTTGGATTCGCGGGTTAAAGGCATTGAAAGAAAGTAAGTGGTATAACAGCAAGTCTTCTTTATTGATCACTCCAACAAAAAAGTAACAGAAAATGGCGCGCAGGCCTTTTATAGTGTCCTTGGAAAGGACAGCATCAGCCAATGAATGCAAGGCTGTTTTCGCACCTTGCGCATGTGCGCAAGGCTGGAGACAGCCAGTCTGGTCCTGGGCAGCCTTGTGGTCTGCCCAGGACCCTTTGCAACATTTCTGAGCCTGCTGAAAAATTCAGCAGGCTCAGGACATAACTGATGCCTTCTGCATCTATACAAAACTCCAGGAATTCAGTGGAAGTGACTCCAATTTTGCATTTGTCTTGCTTAAACTTTAACCCCACTTCATGGAAACGCAGAAAAACAGACCGAAGCCTCTCAGCCAAATTTTCAGGTGATTCCCCTGCAATGAGGACATCATCGAAATATGGGCAAACTCCCAGAATGTTACACAGTGTTCGCTCCATAATGTTTTGGAAAATGCCAAGGGCTACGTTAACTCCAAACTGCAGTCTTCTGACTTTGAAAGCTCCCCGGTGTGTTACGATTGTCTGGGCCTCTGCCATTGCCTCATCAACCAATAGCTTTTGATAGGCCTGAGCTAAGTCAAGTTTGGCAAAAACTCGGCCTCCTTTAAGCAAGACCAAAATGTGGCTCACCACAGGGACCGGATAAGAATGTTGTTGTAACGCTTTGTTTAGCATGCATTTATAGTCAGCACAAATGCGGACTTTCCCGTTGGCCTTCAGTGGCATAACTATAGGTGTTTTCCATGAACTGTTATCCATAGGTTCCAAAATACCTTGCTGAAGCAGTTTGTCCAGCTCAGCATTAATTTTTGCTTAAGCACAAAAGGCACCCGACAAGGCTTAGTCCTAATCGGGGCAATGGATGTCTCCTGCCTTGTGCGCATGTGCAAGGCGGGAGAAATGTGTTGCCTTGATTGGCTCTGACTGTCCCTGCAAGGGGGTATAAGAACAATCAGTGCCATTTTGTTTTGGTTCTGTTGGAGAAAATAAAGAGAAGACTGTTTTACTTCTTTGCCTTGTCTCAATGCTTTTGCGAACGAAACAGAACATTGGCGATGAAGGTGGGATCGTGCTGCAAACGAAACAATGAAAGAGAGGCTGGCTCACCACAGAAGGCCTGAAGAACTGAGAAGTCCAGCTTCCCGAAGAAGCGACTCTGCCTGCCAGTACGACAATGCTGGAGGAGACCTTACTGAAGGGACCCCTTCTTCAGCCATTGCAGCTTGAGGCATTGTCGAGGCTACTGGACAGCAACAAAGTTCAAAATCAGTCATCTCTCTGAATTTGATACAGCTCATCAAGAACGCTATAGTTCCTACGTGGCTCGAGTAGAGAATTATTTCTGAGTAAACCAAGTGAGGGAAGATGGCCTTAAAGCTGCTACACTATTGTGTGTCTGTGGGAAGGAGACTTTTGATATTGCGGAAAATCTGATTGCCCCAGCATCACTTGAATCCATCGCTTATGCTGAGCTGAAGAAGATGCTGCATGAACATTTTGAACTGAAGTTTTCGGTGATTGCATGGTGATACGCATTCGAGCAGAGGGACCAGAGGTGTAGTGAGTCTGCTGCAGACTTTATTGCTGCGTTACAACAAGCAGCTAGGCCATGCGAATTCAAGGACTTGGAAGAGAGACTTCGGGATCGTTTAGCTGCAACATCTAATCTTCACAAAGAAGACGTCTCTTTCCAAGATGCTTTAAGAGAAATCACAGCCGGAGAAGCAGCAGGCAGAGCTGTGAAGGCCTTGCGGCTCGCCAACAACCCTCCAACGACGGTCTCCATCCATCAAGAGGTCGCTCGAGAAGAATCCAAACAGGATCTAGAGATGGAGGTGGACAGACTACAGCAGCCAGCGGAGAAGAGGCCTCAAGAATGTTCTGACAAGGCGACTTTATTCCCTCTGTGTTTCGGATGTGGAGGACACCACAAGTGCTCCGACTGCTGGTTCTGCTCCGCCATTTGCCGGGCATGTGGCAGGCAAGGCCACATTGCCTCCATCTGTTTGGGTCACCTGAAGGACAAGCCTTCAGAAGAATTGCTTTGGAAAGGTACCAGGGTCCCCAGCCAACATAGGGTGGGTTTCTGCATGTCGCGCAGAAGTATTTTCAAAACAGGGGTTCATAGGCCACTTAGAAAGAAGCTTCACATTGATGTGAGGTTGCAAGGGGTTCCCCTATCGATGGAGTTGGACACCAGATCCGCTTTATCAATTATCTTGTAGGACACTTTTAAAAAGATTTGCTGTAGAAGCGGCCAGCAAGTTAAACTCAGGCTGTCATATTTGATTCTCACTGATTCCAGAATTCCTGAGTCAGCGTGAAGGGGAAAGCCACGATCCAAGTGCAGCCTAGGAATTTCAAGGGATTCTTAGATGTGGTGGTATTTGGTTGTGATCGTACGAGTCTTAGTGGACTCGATTGGTTTGAGGCCCTGGGAATCCAAGTGACTGGACTTCATAGTCTGCAAATGACTGGCCTTGCAGAAGTTTGCAAGGAGTTTGCTGATGTGTTCAGCTCAGAGCTTGGCTCGTACAAGGGCCTCCCATTTCATTACATTTAGACCCAGCCATTGCACCCATTAGGATTAAGCCTAGAGAGGTGCCCTTCACTTTGAAGAATAGAATCAATGCAGAGCTGGACAAGCTGCTCCAGCAGGGCATTTTAGAACCTGTGGACATTAGTCCACGGGAAACCCCCATAGTAATGCCACTGAAGGCCAATGGAGAAGTCCGAATTTGTGCGGACTATAAGTGTAAACTTAACAAAGCCTTGCAACAGCACTCGTACCCGGTGCCCATGGTGAGCTACATTCTGGCTTCCCTCAAGGGAGGCCGCGTTTTTGCCAAACTTGACTAGGCTCAGGCCTATCAACAATTATCAGTTGATGAGGCAATGGCTGAGGCTCAAATATTTGTAATGCACCGGGGAGCATTTAAAGTCATAAGGGTGCAGTTTGGGGTTAACATAGCCCCTGGCATTTTCCAAAGTGTGATGGAGTGAACGCTCCACAATATTCCAGGCATTTGCCCTTACTTTGATGATGTCCTCATCACTGGGGAATCATCCGAAAATCTGGCTGACAGGCTTAGGGCCGTCTTGCTGCGTTTCCGCCAAGCGGGACTGAAGCTAAAGCAAGACAAATGTAAAATTGGGGTCACTTCAACAGAATTTCTGGGGTTCCATATTGATGCTGAAGGCATCTATCCTGCTGAATCCAAGCTCAAAGCAATTCAGCAGGCCCTAAGTCCCAAGTCCAAAAGCGAACTCCAGACTTTTCTCGGACCGTTAAACTTTTACCATTCATTCTTCCCTCACAAGGCTGCAGTGGCTGAGCCATTACACTGCTCTTGGATAAACAGGGTCCATGGCTGAGGACAAAGGTCCATGAGAGGAGTTTTGCAGAGGTCAAGGCCTTGCTATCTTCAAATGTGGTTCTAGTGCATTTCAATGAACTAGATGCTTTAAGAGAAATCACAGCCTGTATGCATAGCCTGTGATGCATCCCCTTATGGGATTGGGGCTGTGTTGAGCCACTTGAAGGCTGATGGGACACAAGTCCCTATAGCCTACTATTCTAGGACTGTTCTATCATCTGCTGAACGTAATTACACACAGATAGATAGGGAAGCCTTGGCCATAGTGGCTGGCATAAAGAAATTCCATGACTTTCTTTATGGCCGCCATTTCACGGTCTTTACAGACCATAAGCCACTGTTGGGGTTGTTCAAACCAATAAGCAAACCCCACACATCATATCTCTTAGAATGCTGAGATGGTCTATTTTCCTGTCTGCATATGACTACACACTGGTTCACAAACCAGGCAAAGAAATGGGCCATGCAGATGGCCTTAGCAGATTACCTCTACAGTTAGCAGAGTCAGATACTGCTCCAGCTCACCACATACTTTCTGTTCAGGAGTTGCCTGAGTCTCCCCTCAATGCTAGGGATGTGGCCGCTCAAACAGCCACTGATCACACGCTTACACGTGTGCTGACATGGGTGCTGTCAGGATGGTCTGACACATGTCCTGGCACAGAATTCCAGGGTTTCTGGAAGAGGAAGTCCGAGTTATCCACCTTCAAGGAGTGTATCCCAAGGGGTAGCAGGGTAATCATCCCAGCCTCATTGAGGACTAGAGTCTTGCAGTCTCTACATGAGGGACATCTCAGAATTGTCTAGACTTGGGCTTGATAAAGAGATCGAGGCCCAGGTCCACAGGTGCACAGTTTGCAACAGTCCAGGCCTGAAATGCCTCAAGCCCCTGTACACAGGTGGGAGGAGACACAAGCTCCTTGGTCAAGGGTTCATATCAACTACACTGGGCCCTTTCAGAGGCAATTCTTCCTTCTCCTCGTGGACAGCTATTCCAAGTGGCTAGAGGTCGTTCCAGTCTCCTCCACTACTACTGCTAGGACCATCCAGATGTTGAGAGGGAACTTTGCCTTTCATGGACTTCCAGATATCCTTGTCTCCAGCAACGGACCCCAATTCATTTCTTTTGAGTTTCAGGATTTTCTACAGGCCAACATGATCCATCATGCCATGTCTGCACCATTTCATCCAGCTTCCAACGGCCAGGATGAACTAATGGTTTGCACCACCAAAGATGCATTAAAGAAAATAACTCATGGGAACTGGCATCACAGGTTGGCTGACTTTCTCTTCTCACACCGCACCACACCATGCACAGCCACTGGGAAGAGCCCAGCTGAGCTACGCTGGGGTTGCAGGCTCATTACTAAACTGGACATGTTGCACTCAGACTGGGTGGCATCACAGGTGTCACAGGCACAGGCACCTGGGAGACTTTATGTGGGCGATCCGGTCTGGGCAAGGAACTACGGCCCTGGACATCTCTGGGTGAGAGCAGTGGTATGCAAGGTCTCTGGGCTGCTGTCATATGAAGTGGCCTTTGACGATGGTTGGGTGATCTGGCGACACATCGATCAACTGCGCTGGAGGCTTCCCAGCCACACTTCCACTCCTGGCTCTGCTCTTGGGGGGGAGGACCACGATTACAATTGTGGACCACAGTCTCTCTGTGAAAGCAGAATTTCCCAGGCACCAGAAGGGGTTTTTGCCATGGAGGTGGCACCTGACTCTGGTACTCCTGAATCAGGTACTGGGTCAATGGGACATTGCTCGCAACCAGTCTGCTGGACCTATCCAGCAGCTAGTCTTGGGCTCAAGGGACAGTGCTCCTAAGAGGGGTCCATTGTGGACTTGGGGAATTGCACACCACCAAGGAACTCTGGTTTGGGTTCAGAGGATCCAGCCAGTCAGCAGCAGGGGAGGTCGCCTGAGGCTAGGGGGCATCACAGTCCTGGCCTGTTGAGCCTGGCAGGTGAGTTTGCAAGCCAGGACATCACAACCACTCCAAGAAGGTCAGAGTGAGCAAGAGGACCACCCAAACACTTACAAGGCTACGTAAGATGCCTGTCAGCAAGTGGACAGGTTTAAGGTCACTTAGAAATCAGAATACACTCAAAAGAACAAGTGTTCAGTTGTAGTCATGCATAATAGCAAATATCCTTGTAGGTGAGATAAAGGATTGATAAGGTATTATCTGTGTAATAGTAAAGTATTATGTTTTGAAATAAGAGGGGAGGGGTGTTATGTCCTGGGCCTGCTGAGTCATTCAGCAGGTGCAGGAGGTTGCTGAAAGGCCCAGGCAGACACGTGAATGCCCGGGACCAGAAAGGCTGTCTCCTGCCTTGCGCGCATGCGCAAGGCGGGAGAAATGCCTTGCATTGATTGGCTCTGACTGTCCCTGCAAGGGGGTATAAGAACAATCTGCGCCATTTTGTTTTGGTTCTGTTGGAGAAAATAAAGAGTAAAGTTTTACTTCTTTGCCTCATCTCAATGCCTTTGCGAATGAAACAGAATACATGTTATATTAATTAATAAGTTATCTTCCTCTATTAAAGTCAGTTGCCCAATAAATAGAAACACGAAAGGAAGCTGACCATATTTGAGATTATATATTTTTAATTGGCTAGTTTTGCTGATATGAATAAATGTATCAATTCATACTATCATTACAAATACAGCAATGGTCTTCCCCATTTGCACCAACCAGGCCTTCTTTGCCCACTCTCTACTTGTGACCTTCTTATACATCTAGAGTTAATAATTACATGCAAGTTTACTCCTGTAATTGGAGGTTTAAACCAAAAAAGACACCTAAAGCTCCGTCCACCCTTTGCTCCATTGTCCAGGCTCTTACCGTAAGAAAGCTGTAGTATCAGAAGGTTTGCTAGCACTCTGATCAGCACCATAGCTTCAATTCTGCACGGCAAGCTGTTTGCCTGGAATTTAGAGATGGGAACAATTTTGGCACAGTTCATAATATTTGATTAATCACTTTGTTCTCTTCCACTCCGAGGCAGAAGAACAGATGTGGAAAAAACACTAGTTTCTCACCTGTAAGATCCCAATCCCTTACTTAAAATTGAGATACTGTATCAACCTAATCAGATAACCCAAACGGAGACTTCTTGATCAAGCAGCACTTTATTTGATCAAATTAAGCAGCTGGGTGGCCAACAATCTGGAACGCTGATAGAGTCATGTCCAGAAATGTCACGTCTTAGAAAGTTGGTAGCATTGCTTTATACACTTTGTTAGCCAATGAACAACAGACAACGGAGCCAAAAAGCAAGAAACCAAGAGTTAGACTAAACAATTTCCCTTTGTTCCAGAACCCTTCACATCCTTAGGTAACTTGGCTCTATGTCATGCAGCTTGAATAGTGGTGGGATTCAAATAGGTGAACAACCGGTTCTCTATGTGGATGCCACTTCCGGAAGTCCATTCTGGGCCTGGGCAACAAAAAATTAGCTACCACTTCTGCCAATGTGGTGTGAACCAGCTGAATCCCACCATTGATCCTGAAGTATGAACGAACACTGATAACAAGACTGGATATGTATCTCAATAAAAACAGACCCTTCCAGAGAGCAAAAATCCCTAATATGTGATTAATACAGTCTATGTGAGATGTTGGTGCAGAATTCACTTCAGCTTTAGGATTGAAGGAAAACAGATTTTTTTTTTCTTTTAAATGGAAATATTTTAAACCTAAAGAAGCCAGGGAATTAGACCATATAAAGGCAAGCACACATTTAGTTGACCCATTCGTTTGGGTGGTGTGGAAAAATGACTGTTTCTGTATTATGAATAGTGGGGGCAACTGGTACTAACTTAAGTCCAACAATTTTCAGGGTTGTGAGACTGGTTTGAAAACACTCCACATTTTCCATTCTAGGATCTAGTTTTGGAAAAGGATATCAGGAAAGCTGGCTATGCACAGCACTGGATAGACGCTCTCCACAGCTGTAATTTGTTTGAATTTGGCTTGTTTAAAATTAGCCTTAACCTTTCAATATCATCCTCTCCAGATGCCTGGACTTCAATTCCTAGAATTTCCCAGTCAGGATGGTAATTGTGGAGAATTAGGCAAATTGAAGTCTGTAGCACAGGGGGGATGGTATCCATATATGGTACTGGACTGGCTCAGGAATTCTGGGAGTTCAAGTCCACAAATCATAAGGGGAGCCATAGTTCCCCATCTCTGCTCTAGAAGCAGCTGTGCTTTTGGGGTTGGGATCCAACAGGAAAACAAGGAGCGGAGCTAGAGCATCTTTGAGCCCATTCTTCCGGTGCTGCTTTAGCCTCTCCATCACTGATTCTGGCACCTTGGTGGCCTGTTCTGTAAGTGAAAGTCATTTTGAGGAATCCACTGCTTTGTCAGCCTCGTTGCGATGAGAAGACGGGAGCTTATTGGCAGCAGGCCAGGGAGAGGAGCCCGGCTGCTCTGGCCCTTGGTTCCATCCTCAGAGGGGGTTTCCTGGCTGTGCCAACCCTTGGTAAGAGTGCTCAGGGTGCCTCCACCCCAAAGGGGAGACGCGCCCATCTGGGTCTTTGGTTTGCAGGCTGCGTTCTCCTGGCCATTGGCACGTCAGTTTTAGTGATGGGTAGGGATGAGAAAGCCTGGGGGGGAAAATCCTGGAAAAATGAGGAAAAAAAACCATTTGGAAAAAAATGGGGGGGGGAACCCCTCTTTCCCCCCAGGTTTTCCAATTTTTTTCCAGGCCTTCCCATCTCCAGGGATGAGGAAGGTTGGAGTCCTGTGGATGCAGTGGCAACAACAGGAGGAGGCTGGGGTCCTTCGGAAAGTTTGGACCCCAAACAGCCACAGTTCTGGTTCTGTTGATGGAGAACCTGCCTTGCCTTCCCCGGGTATACATGGAGGAAGAGGCTCATGCAGACAGTCCTCCTTTCCTTGGTCGCCTCCCCTTTTTCTTCTTGGCACCCCCACCCCCCAACTACTATAAAAAAGGGGGCTCAGGGAGGGAGGGAGGAAGGGTGTGGAGGAGGTCAGTTTGGGCAAAATCTGCCCTCTCAATTTGTCCTGAGCAGAAGAGGTTCTTTCCACTCAGACCAAGCCCTTTGTGGCCTCACCCAAAGACAGTCTTCTCTGTAATACAGGTAGTCCTCGACTTAATGACCATGGTTGAGCCCAAGTGAGAAATTTGTTAAGTGAATTTTGCCCCATGTTATGACTTTGATTGCCACATTTGTTAGTGGATCACTGCAGTTGTTAAATTAGTAAAATTAGTTAAGTTGGTAACACCGTTGTTAAGCAAATCTGGCTTCCCCCATTGACTTGGCTTATCAGAAGGTCACGAAAGATGATCATGTGACCCTGGGCCACTGCAGCCGGAATAACTACGAACCAGTTGTCAAGCATTGGCCTATAAATTGCATGACTGTGGAGAAGCTGCACCGGTCATAAGTGTGAAAAATGCTGTTGTAACTTTGCACATTCACTAAATGAACTGTTGTAAGTCGAGGGCTTCCGATAGCAAAGGAAAACTGTTCGAAAAGAATGTGCACCCAAGCAGACTTAATACAAAAGGTAACCTTGCAGCCAAATGACACTATTCCACAAGTTTAATAAACCACCATCATCATTAGTTGGGGGACTGGGTGACAGTATTGGCCCAGATAGCTTGTCTTGTCTTTTCATCATAGATTAGCACTTACATGAAGATTAGGAACATTGGCAAGAAGGTTGGGGTACAGCAGATTTGGGCATCAAGGTCCCCCTTCTCCTGTCTGCAGGCAAGATACCTTTGTACCTTTAATCCCCCCCTCCCAGGTAATCATTTTAGGAAAGGTGCTCGTCTGTTATGTAAAGTGTCATGATGTCTCAATTAAAGGGACACAACTAGCAATTTAATGAAAACTTATTCTTTCTTCCCATTATTCAATTGAAATTAGAAATTATCACTTTGATAGATGCACATTTCTTTCCAACTGCATCTAGACTGAACTAATAAATAAGGAAGATGTTTATTTAGTCATCTGTTCAAGGTTCAGATGTTTAATTGTTTATTAATCTGATTATCCTACCAACCACACCCATTTTTATTATTTTGGGCCAAAGCCAGCAAGCAGAACTGCAGAATAAAATACCTGCTTCCAATTTCTTGACATGTGAGCTTTCTGAGGCCTTTCTGTTCAGTAGGCTAGAACAGGGCATTTCAACCTTTTCACCCATTGTACCACTTTTAGGATATGGCAATATCCGAGTACCACCAGTCGCCTAGCAAAGTGTCAAAAACTTGATGACAAAAAAAGAAAGAAAGAAAGAAAGAAAGAAAGAAAGAAAGAAAGAAAGAAAGAAAGAAAGAAAAAGTGATAAAGTACAAGTAGTCCTCAACTTACAACAGTTTGCTTAGTGACTGCTCAAAGTTACAATTGCACTGAAAAAAGTGCTCCCCAAGCCACAGCCGAGCAAAACATCTGCCTGCCCACCCAGCGGCGCTCTTCCTCCTGTCCAAATTTTTCATTGTTGTGAGCATTTCTGTTGAGGATTGGCAGCAGGGATGGGGTGGGGTGGGGGGGGTGTTTGGTTTTTATTCCCCCGTCTGCTGGGTGGTTTCAGCAAGTTTTGGTCACTTCACATGACCCTGGGACACTGTGACCATCATAAATATGAATCAGTTGCTAAGCATCTGAATGTAAATTACAAGACCCTGGAGATGCTGCAACATTCCAGTTGATTGGCACTTCTTGGCTCAGCAGAAGTGCAAGGATCAGTGCTGCTTTCCAGTTGATTGGTTCTTCTTCAGGGCTCAGCAGAAGCACCAGGATCAGTGCCAAGCTCCAGCTGGAGCTTGGTGCTGATCCTGGAGCTTCCACTGAGCCCTGACAGCACCGAAGAAGCACCGATCAGCTGGAAAGCAGCACTGATCCTGGAGCTTCCGCTGAGCCCTGACAGCCCTGCAGCTCCAGCCATCTCTTGCTCAGGCTTGTGCAGTGCTACCACCGGTTCAGCTCATTCCCCTCTGCCGTTACCACTTTTCTAGGATGGTTGCGTACCACCTGCCAGGTGCCAATGTACCACAGGTGATAACTGTACCACTAGTTGAAAAGCCCTGGGCTAGAATATATATCTAGAACTGATTTGCTAAAATCTAGCTTGTCTGCTATAAAGTGTAAGGATGAAACCATATTTCCAGTCTGTTATCAGAAGGTTTTTTAAAATGGAGAAGCATGTTAATGTATTAGATTAAAATAGCTGTTGGTCACTGGCAAGGATGCCAAGGTTTTTTTCTATTTAGCATGAAGGAGTTCCAGACATATTTCTATAACTGATGTGAGCAGAAGATTTAATTTGTTTTACTGATTGCAGCTAGGAGAATCAGACTGTACCAGTAGTCCTTGACAGGCAACTCAGTTGTTAAACAAAACTGTTACTAAGTCCGATCACATGACCACAAAGCTGCTAGTGATTCTACTTAGCTTTCCTTTGCTTTATAGCAGGGGTCTTCAAACTTGGCCCATGTGTGCCTGGCTGAGGAATTCTGGGAGTTGAAGTCCACAAGTTATAAAAGGGCCAAGTCTGAAGATCCCTGCTTCATAGTGTCCAAAGAATATTATCCCAAACATCTGGGTGAGGACAAAGGGTGGGAAAGGTTTCCAAAACCTGACTCACAAGGAAGTCAAGTAGAAGGGCAGCTCTTACAGCCCCTTCCCCCATTCCTCTGTCCTTTGGAATGCTCACTCCAGCACTGAGATAATTGGAAAAGAATTCATGTTGGTATTTACATTCATTACAGAGGAAGGGATTACAAGAGAGTAAGAAGGCATACAATAGGGAATAGACGATTTGTGAGCAGGATTCTAGTTAGAATAAAATATCTAGAGCAATTCTGTATTAAATTCTTTGGGGAATAAAATTGCCATGGGGAAACCTGATCTTTTTCCTAAGGAAATGTCTTCTAATAGTTGACATTTTGAAGCACCAGGATATATCAATTTCCTGCTTTCATATCTATTTTCAGAAAATGTCTGAATCCATAAGAAGCAAGATAGAGAACTACAAAACAGCTCCATGTAACAGTAGGTTCCCCAATCAAAATCAAACACAGGGCTGCTGGCAGAACTATCTTGGTTGGTATAATTGATGCATGTGAATGTTGGCATCTCTGCAGTATGGATCAGAAAGATTGTATTCAAAATATTTCTTGTCCCTCTCTTTCAGGACATAATTGAGAAGCATCATTGTATGGGAGAGTTATAGTTCTAACGGGATAACTCTTATTAAGAAACAGTGATCAAAGGAAGACTAATGTATGTACTTGTGAGTCCTTTGAAGCAATTCAGAAGAAACACCTTGCCCCCACCCCCCAAAAAATAATAATACTCCACTTAACTCAGATTAAACTGATCTATCTGAGCCGGCTTTTACATAGCCTCTTCTGCGGATAACCTCTCCTCAACTCTCCCAAATTTGCTTAGGTGAATCTACTTTTCCTTACCCACCCACTAGCAGTCTGTAGTAGAGAATTACAGCATTCCCCCCCCCCCCAGAACTGTCTTGTGTTTTGGAGAGGTTGATTTCCTCAGCATGCCTTTTTTTTTTTTTAGGAGACTTGACTTAGGTCATGGCTGAAATTGCTTGAGCATCATTTGAATGCTGTTCCAGAACCTTTCAGCTGGAGAAGCATCTCTAGCAAAACTTCCACATTGCAAACTCCACATGGCTGTGCACATTTGATTGGGCTGTTTCAGGTGTGCTTTGGCTAGATCATATGGGAAGCCCCCTAGGAGACTTGCCATGAGACTGGGCAGACCCATCCAGGAAACCAGCGCTGGCATTTTTAGCAGCAGCCACACCATGAAATATCCAAAAAAGACTGATTATTGGCTAGGAAACAAGTAATGTTCTAATTGGCAGACCAACCTCTCTCTCTTGAGCTTTGTGTAATGTTATTGTCAATGGCTTAGCCTCAGAATTTAAAACAGCCATTCTGATGTACAAATCAGAACTCACCTGATGGGCCAGGTGTGGATTGCATGTCACACACCCTTTGAACACATCAGACTGTTTTCTTTTTAGCAACTGATTGGAGGATATTGGTAGAAAACAAATTTGTAGCTAGCTTTCCCCCCCTTTTCTTCTGATCTCATAAATATTGCACCAGAACTCCTGTTGGTAGAGAACTCTGTTTTTGAACCTCTTTGCAGTCCTAACTTAGTGTTATTCTTGCCTTGTAAAAAATGATCATATTTTTGGCCATGCTTTTCTTTGCATAAACAAATGGGGGTATTTTTGGATGGGTGCAAGGAAGAAAGAGACTTTCTTACACCAGGGCTTTTCAACCAGTGGTACTGGTATGAACTGTGGTATATTGGCACTTGACAGGTGGTATGCGAGCATCCTAGAAAAGTGGTAGCGGAGGAGGGGAATGAGCTGAACCAGTGGCAGCACCGCATAAGCCTTAGCGAGAGATGGCTGGAGTTGCAGGGCTGTCAGGGCTTAGTGGAAGGACCAGGATCAGTGCTAGGCTCCAGCTGGAGCTCAGCGCTGATCCTGGCGCTTCTGCTGAGCCCAGAAGTGCTGATCAGCTGGAATGTTGCAGCATCTCCAGGGTCTTGTGATTTACGTTAAGATACTTGGCAACTGATTCATATTTATGATGGTCACAGTGTCCCAGGGTCATGTGAAGTGACCAAAACCTGCTGCAGCCACCCAGCAGACAGGAATAAAAACCAAACAACCCCTCACCCCACCCCTGCTGCCAATCCTCAACAGAAATGCTCACAACAATGGAAACCTCAGACAGGAGGAAGAGCACAGCCGGGTGGGCAGGCAGATGTCTTGCTCGACTGTGACTTGGGGGGCACTTTATTCTGTGCCATTGTAACGTTGAGCAGTCACTAAGCAAACTGAAGTAAGTCAAGGACTACCTATACTTTATCACTTTTTTCCTTTTTTTTGTCATCAAGTTTTTGACACCTTGCTAGGTGACTGGTGGTACTCGGATATTGCCATATCCTAAAAGTGGTACAATGGGTGAAAAGGTTGAAAAGTCCTGTCTTACACATTGACTGAAAATATCTATTCATATTCTTAAGAGTTTCTTTTCCATTTTTTTCATATCAGTCTTACTACATTCAAAGAAACTGGGGGGGGGGCACTTCTTGGAAGGCTACTGGTTGCTTGTCCTGTCCATGTTTGATTTCCTTTAGCCATTCCTAAAAATGCAACCTATGCTTGTAGTCTTGGGCCATAAGCATCATTGGCTGGGTTCACACAATGCAAAGATCCAGGAGCTTAACTTTTTTTTTCTGGCTCAACAGATTTGCTTAGTTTTTCAATGGTCCAGTGGGATGCAGCTTTCCTGGAGCTGGGCCAGACACTCAGTTTGACTTAAGTTTATTTACATGAAATGTTAATAAAAGTTAAACATACAGTTCTTTTCCAGTCATGTATTTGATGGCTTCTCATTCCTGCTTTAGATAACAGGGCATAAATAGCTCTGCTAGATTGATCCAAATGTATCTCGGTCGAAGATGTTATTTCTCACAGTGCCCACTAGATACTGCTGGGATACTCACAAGCAAGAAATGAGGGCATCCCTGCACCTGATAGTTGGACTGTACTTCCCCCAGCTTGGAAGTGTTCGCGATTAATAGTCCTTAATGTGCTTGTCCTCATTGGGTCAAAAATCTATCCAAGATGATTATCACTACATTACACAGTATTGAATTAAACATGTTAACAATAAAGTATTTGGTTTGTAGATGAAAGGAAGGGCCAAGGTGGACTTATCCGAGAATGAGTCCTGTTAAAGGACTGCCAAGGGAGGACTACCTAAGATGGAAGCTGAGTTCTCAATAATAGCAAAATCAAATCTAGCTCAGTTTAGGTTATGTAATAATCTGATCTCTGCTAGTAATCCATAAATGGTAGGAACAAATGTCAATTGGCTTTACACATTGCATTAGGCGATCAAACAGGTTGGTTTGGTAATGGCTTCCTGATCTATATGAACCTACGCAATTGTGAGCTTCATTGCCGTCCTTCAGAATTTTTTTTCCAATTTCCCACTCTAGTAGTATCCTTTCCATCAAGTCAGACCTTTTTCTCTCTTTTTTGTAATTTATTGACTTTTTAAAACATAAATCACTTAATAATTAATGAACAGTGTGTTTTCTGGGTTTACATTTGTAAAACAATCACTAACAATTGATTTCTATAATCCATAATACACTTAATAGTAATAGTAATAGTAGTAAAGTTGGAAGGGACCTTGGAGGTCATCTAGTCCAACCCCCTGCTCGGGCAGGAAACCCTACACCATTTCGGACAAATGGCTGTCCAGTCTCTTCTTAAAAACTTCCAGTGTTGGAGCATTTACTGCTTCTGGAGGCAAGCTGTTCCACTGA
Source organism: Crotalus tigris (assembly GCF_016545835.1). NCBI lineage: Eukaryota > Metazoa > Chordata > Lepidosauria > Squamata > Viperidae > Crotalus > Crotalus tigris. Next base: position 2,935,770 of record NW_024100508.1, read on the forward strand.
TTAATTGTTCTCACTGTCAGGAAGTTTCTCCTTAGTTCTAGGTTGCTTCTCTCCTTGATTAGTTTCCACCCGTTGCTTCTTGTCCTGCCTTCAGGTGCTTTGGAAAATAGCTTAATTCCCTCTTCTTTATGGCAGCCCCTGAGATATTGGAATACTGCTATCATGTCCCCCCTTGTCCTTCTCTTCGTTAAACTAGACATACCCAATTCTCGCAACCGTTCCTTATATGTTTTAGCCTCCAGTCCCCTAATCATCTTTGTTGCTCTTCTCTGTACTCTTTCTAGAGTCTCAACATCTTTTTTACATCGTGGTGACCAAAACTGGATGCAGTATTCCAAGTGTGGCCTTACCAAGGCATTGAAGAGTGGTATTAATACTTCACGTGATCTTGATTCTATCCCTCTGTTAATGCAGCCTAGCACTGTGTTGGCCTTTTTGGCAGCTGCAGCACACTGCTGGCTCATATTTAAGTGATTGTCTACTAGGACTCCGAGGTCCCTCTCACAGTTACTACTATTGAGCATAGTGCCACCTATGCTGTACTTGTGCATTTGGTTTTTCTTGCCTAAATGTAGAACCTTGTTTTTTTCACCATTGAATTTCATTTTGTTAGTTAGTGCCCAGTGTTCAAGTCTGTCCAGATCCTTCTGTATCTTAAGCCTGTCTTCTGGAGTGTTGGCTATTCCTGCCAGCTTGGTGTCATCTGCAAATTTGATGAGTTCCCCATCTATCCCTTCATCCAAATCGTTGATGAAGATGTTGAAGAGTACTGGGCCCAGAACAGAGCCCTGGGGCACCCCACTACACACTTCCCTCCATATAGATGCAGTTCCATTGAGGACCACTCGCTGAGTACGGCCGGTCAGCCAGCTATGGATCCATCTGGTGGTGGTTCTGTCTACCCCACATTTTTCTATCTTGTCAAGTAGTAAGTTGTGATCTACTTTATCAAATGCCTTACTGAAGTCCAAGTAAATTATGTCCACAGCATTCCTCTGATCCACTAATTTTGTCACTTGGTCAAAGAATGCAATAAGATTTGTCTGGCATGATCTATTTTTGACAAACCCATGTTGGCTTTTAGTAATGACTTTGTTTGCCTCTAGGTGTTCGTTGATTCGTTGTTTGATTATCTTTTCCAGGATCTTCCCAGGTATTGAGGTCAGGCTGATAGGTCTGTAATTTCCTGGATCCATTTTTTTTCCTTTTTTGAGGATGGGAACTACATCAGCTCTTTTCCAGTCCTCTGGTAGTTCCCCTGTGTTCCAGGATCTTTGAAAAATATAGTTCAGTGGCTCCGATATCACATCTGCCAGTTCCTTGAAAACTCTGGGGTGTAATCCATCTGGTCCTGGCGATTTGAACTCATCTAGGCTGGACAGGTGCTCACTAACGATTTTCTTGCCTATCTTAACTTGTGTTTCTGTTTTGTTTTTTGTGGCACTATTTTTGATAGGTTGGTCTGTTTTTTCCCTTTGTGTAAAGACAGATGCAAAAAATGAGTTAAATAGTTCTGCTTTCTCCCTGTTGCTTGTCACCTTCTTGCCACTTCCACCCACTAATGGACCAATCATTTCCTTCACTTTTTAATTGATTTCCTCTTTTCCTCAAAATATCCTCTTTTGCAAACATTGAGTTAATACAATTCTTATTGTTTTGATAGATAACAATTGAATATATAATTTCCCCCAATATTCCTAAAAATAATAATTACATCAATATAATATTTCTTTTCTATCCAATCATTCTGGTTGCCTTATCATAGATCCTGTTACAGTTCTTATTTAAATTTGTTTCTCCCATCAGTATTCTTAATGGTTAAGATTTTCTCAAAAATTAATTACATTTAAAAATTTAACTCTATTTTTTCCATATGAATCATCTCACATTTACATTTCTTAAGGAATAGATAAAACAGTGAGAAAAAAAGAAAGAAAGGAGAGCAAGAGTAAAGAAACATAAAAAATAACATAGTACTTAAAATATATATCCCTCCTAATCTAATATATATTTGTTTCCAAGATTTCTTATTCTTTTTAATCATAATAAAAATATGTTTAATCTTTAAATATTCCATTTAATAATCTAGTCATTTAGTCCTTTAACTCTTATTCAAAACATTTTTATCCATTATAATTTTCGTAAATTTTATCACATTTAAATATCTAAAACATTTACTTTCTCTAAGCCATTTCAACTTTTTTATATTACTCATATAAAGAAATAGAATAAAAAAGGGGGGAAGCATACTATATTATTTAGGGGATTCATCCCTCTTAGAGTGACATATATATTCCACATCTTTTCTATTTCTTTAACCATATTCAAACAAATGTTTCTTTTTAAAGTATTCTCTCTGATAGGTCCTATCATCTATTTTCTTGATTTCCACTTTGGTCTTTTTCCTTGGTATCTTTCTTAATCAATATATTTTGCTGAGTCAAAAGGTTTTTCCATATGTTCATAAATGTTAGTGTAGATATATTGTAAAAAGTAAATCAGATGAAGTGTCTTTGTATGGGGCTTCTACCTTTCCATGTTTGTTGAAAATCTTTTTCTTTCTCTTGGCTTCTCTTATCATTTCCTTTCTCTCCGATGTTCCTGATATCTCTACAGTCCATTTTATCCAATCTGTTTTCTTGTCCTCAGATTTATTTTGCAATCTTAAGGGATAAGTTCTTTTCCAATTCTTGTGATTTTTCCCCCACCAGGATTAAATCATGTTTCCTTGTTTTATTAAGTCCCATCTTTAATTCTCGATTCTCAATTTTGTATCCATTTATCTGTTTTATCTGTTCCTTCTCTGTTGTTGTTTTCTGGGAATTATTTTTGTTGTAGAGTTAGCTTGGAAATAGATTGATTTATATCTTCAAAGTTATTTTGGATGTCTTTGTGGTTTAAAATCATTGTTGTTTGAATTAGTTGCAGTATACTATATATCTCCACCTATGGAGTATTTATGTTTTCTTGATATGTTATTTCTACATGTCTCTGATCCATGATTGCCAAGAATTTCAGTTTTTCTCTTCTTTCCTTTTCTCTGAAAATAGCTTTAGAGTCCCAATTAAATAGATATTTGTAATCCAAATAGTTTAAAAAAAATTTTTTCCTCAAATTTATAATTTTCTTTGTCTACAGCCCAGATTATTGTCTCTTTTTTTGTCACAGCTTTGAAGGTCAGAAACATAGATTAGCTTTTCCCAGGCTTTGCCAAGTCTTATATTAAAGTCATAGCTATCATAGTCTTCATCCACCACTAGGTGTCAGCATTTATTTGTTTTTCAATTTTCAAAATGAACTATTATCTTTAGAATGAGAGTCTTAACCATTCAACAATTTTAGATTTATTCAGATTTGAGTTTTAAATTTCAGGTTTATATTTGTTTCACTTCCATATATTTTGATCCTCCATAAAAAGATTAATTCGCCACTTCCGTTAGTATAAGGATGGGGAGGAAATCCCCCTCCTTTCCTTTCAGAGGTATTTTGCTTCTTGGGGATCTTTTCCAGGAAATTAAATATAGAATAGAAAAGAGAAGATCAAATTCCTCACTCAGTTTCAAGCACGTAAAACCGGAAGTCCAGGTCAGACCTTCTTCAGCTTTTAAGCCCAGTTGGTCAAATGCTGCCATTTAACAGGCCGTTCCTTTGCAAAACCAAAGGATCAGAAACAAGTGACGATTTATACGATTTTATTGCTGTGGATACCTGAGAATTTACATGAAAACATTATTCTCAAAAGATTCTGTTTAGTTATTGGGAAGTGGAAGTTAATCTGGGATCCTTTTTAGGCAACATGGGACCCGGGTATATGGATATGTTTGTGGGGTGGCTGCATGACTCCATATGAGCGTATTGTAAATGCCACAGAAGTACCAATAGAAGAGAATATTCTAGCACTGATGATGTTACCTAGCTGGATAATGAAACATCTTCAAGAAGAGAAGCTCAGAGAGCATCAAGGACCCCACTGTCCCAGACGTGGACAGAAATGGAAAGATATTCAGAGGTTAAAATATTTGGAATGGTCCATTTTAGAGTCAGAAACTTTTGCACCTCACCCTAAAACAGGCCTTCATTTTACTGAGATTGTTTGATACGGAAATTAAATGGGACATGATCCCTGCAGCACTATTTTGAGCATTTCTTACTCCAAAGGCAGTCCTATTTGAGTCTAAAAAAAGCTTAGTGCCTGGGAATATATTCCAATGTAGTTGGATATGGTTAGGGATATAGAAGAGATGTACAAATATGTTACATTTTCTCCTCCTAACTTTTTCAAAACTTTTCATGTGGGGCTGGTCGCATCTGTATTTCCTGCAATAATGCTCTGGATCCACTCAGTATAATCGAAGACCTTGATGTAGACACCAGGCTTCAGACTTTGGCCACAAGGATGCGCCCCCCAAGATACAATGCCCTGGATTTCTCCATTACAGATGAGGGGTCCCCCAGAGTCACCCTGTTGAGAAAAATCAAACATGAAACATTACTACCATATCTATGAATGGGAAGTGGAGCAAACAATTCCCTCCCATCGTCCATTCACATATAGCCCCCAATGTTTCACTTCGATGTTCCCCAATCCAGGATCCTTGTAGAAGAATTTAACTCCTTGAGTTTTCCCCTCCAGAATTACCAGTATTGGGAAGTCTGGAAATCTGGACACCTAGAAGGCACTTGAGTTAGAAAAAAGCTGTAACTTTGTATGTTTCTACAAGATGCCTTCAAGGCTAGATCTCTGTCATAGCTTTGAAATTTGGCATCATTTCTTTAGGAGTCTGTGTTAAAATGAATCATCTTACCCCACATGTATCTTTGTCTCCTTACTGGGTACCTGCACACAATGTTCTGCTTGTCGCTGGCAATTGTGGATAAGCTGCTCAACACACCGCATGATCGAGTATGTTAATGTTAGCACAATGAGGGACATCGGGATAAGTCTCTGAAAAAAAATAAAAAATAGGTAAAATTCTACCTTTCACAATTTACCACCGAGATGCATAGAACTGTAATTTCCATTGTCTCCAACCAGTGGAGCTGATCTCATTGCCTGGAATAGGAAGTATTGTCTTTCAAAGCTGTTCAAAGGGACTCCTGGGAAAAACAGATTTACTTAAATGTTTGCACAGGATGTTTTTTGTCATGATATTAATAGGTCTTAAATCAGCTGATGGGCATTTGAGGGCTTCTCAGATTTCTCCAGCATTCTATGTAAAGATTGCCTTGTTGGAAAATTGGGCTTTTACTAGTTCAAAAGTCACAGAACTGATCTCGCATCCCCTGGAGATGACCTAGAACGGGGGTCTCCAAACTTGGCAACTTTAAGAGTTGTGAACTTCCACTCCCAAAATTCCTCAGCCAGCATACTGAAACTTCTATATCTGAAGATGAAGAAGATCCATAAGTTTGCATTGTGTACAAGAACAAAAAGCCAGGAATCTTGTCTAAAAGATCCCTTGGTGAGGACAGATGAGGTAGAAATAAGTCTTAGGAAACAAAGAAAAAATTTCATCTGAATCAGACAAACCTGGGCTTGAGAATATGGAATAAACCCCAATCCCAGCTAATCAACAAATCAAGAACCTTTGAGGATAAAAAGGGGTCCTAAAGCTCACCCACTCCTTGAGTCGTCTTTGGATCCACAACTTAGGAGTTTCTGTCCCTCTAGTTTTTGCCTGGCAGCTAATTGAGAAGGAGGTGTCTAAAGATGGATGGGTGCATGTGTGGGTATCAGAAAGAACAAATTTACATTGCAAGCAGTAAAGTTTTGCTGTTACTTTAAATTCACTGGGTCTCCATGTATTCCAAAAAACCTCTGGTGCCTCAGTGGTGAGTTGAAAATTATTTGTGTGAGTCCTTAATTATTTCCCAGCTCTTGACCAAGGCTGTGTGACTTGTCTGCTCTAACTACACCTATCTGGTAGAAACCTAGGTACAAAACAAGGTAGGCTTACAAGATCTACCTACCTTGGCAGGCTTGAATGTGTGGATGACCATAAGGCAAGCTGAGAGTGCATGTAACACTTCTATGGCCTTACTAGCAATAGCACTTAGACCAGTGGTTCTCAACCTTTTTAATGCTGTTACCCCCAACCAGTCGTAAGTCGAGGACTAAACCGGTCGTAAGTCGAGGACTTTCCCTGCCCGGGAGTGCCGCACATGCATGGTGCCGTCCCCTGCACCAGCTGAGCACTCTCTGGGTGATTTACAATATCAGCATATTGCCCCCAACAATCTTTTATCAATCTCAAAAGGATAGAAGGCTGAGTCAACTTTGAGCTCCGTGAGTATCGAATTCCAGGCTGGGAGTAGAGATAGCCTGCTCGGAGTCCTAGTGGACAATCACTTAAATATGAGCCAGCAGTGTGCTGCAGCTGCCAAAAAAGCCAACACAGTGCTGGGCTGCATTAACAGAGGGATATAATCAAGATCACATGAAGTATTAATACCACTTTACAAGGCCTTGGAAAGGCCACACTTGGAATATTGCATCCAGTTTTGGTCACCACGATGTAAAAAAGATGTTGAGACTCTAGAAAGAGTACAGAGAAGAGCAGCAAAGATGATTAGGAGACTGGAGGCTAAAACATATAAGGAACGGTTGCTGGAATTGGGTATGTCTAGTTTAACGAAGAGAAGGACGAGAGGGGACATGATAGCAGTGTTCCAATATCTCAGAGGCTGCCACAAAGAAGAGGGAGTCAAGCTATTTTCCAAAGTGCCTGAAGGCAGGACAAGAAGCAATGGATGGAAACTAATCAAGAAGAAAAGCAACCTAGAACTAAGGAGAAACTTTCTGACAATTAGAACAATTAACCTTGGAACAACCTGCCTCCAGAAGCGGTGAATGCTCCAACACTGGAAGTTTTTAAGAAGAGACTAGACAGCCGTTTGTCCGAAATGGTATAGGGTTTCCTGCCTTAGCAGGGGGTTGGACTAGATGATGATGATGATGATTATACTGCATTCTAACCACTGCACCACCAGGAAAAAGGAGTCCTCTGCAACCATCCACAGAGACTTTATATCCATCCAAGGATAGACCATGTTTTTAAGTTCATATTTGCTATTTTGAGAGCGAATAGTAAATATACTGTGAAAACATCCTCCGCAGGAGACTTCTCCATTTCCAAAATGGCCATGGCCATTCACAAAACACCCCATTATTAAAGGTAATGAAGCCAGGCAAAACTGCCATGCTAATGGGACTTTTCTCATTCCCAACAGCACTGCTATAAATAAACCTGATCCTATAGGAGTTTTTTCAGCTATACAGCATGTCAGTTCCTTACTTATTTCTTTTATTCCAAGGACCTTGTGGGTGTGGAACTGATGAAGAAATGGAATCTTAGGGAATCCCATTGTCCATCCACATTCCAATATTCATTGGTGACATAGTAGGACAATAGACCTAGTTGGGTCTGAGAATATAGACAGAGATACCTACCTTTAGTAGGTGAGATTGTGCCCCATCCCATAATACGGCAAACTGAGCCCACACTGGGAGGGCTGGAAGGTAAGCTGAGAGGCGCGATGTGTTCACTATTGCTGACAGGTCTGTCCAGCCTGATCAACATGATGTCCTTGTCCTTTTCATCATCTTTTTTCCTATTGGGACAAATGAACTTCTCCTTTGGGTCTCTTGTCTGCTCATCCTCATTTAGTACCTTTTTGCTATGCACACCAAACAGCATCTGGAAATTTTTACTGCAAGAAAAGCAACAGCAACAACGTAAAGTAAACTCTATATTACTTGGGATGGTCCTTGACCTCATTTTGGTCCTCAAGCAGGATCGTCATCGCCAAACAAGAAAGGGCCATAACCTACCTTCTCCAATGGTGTTGGAGGGGGAAAACCTACCAGAAACCTGGAAAAGTTACAGTCAATGTCCTAGAGATATGGGTACTCTCAAGAAATTTATTCAACATGATTGAATAAGCTATTTCCATTGTTTATGCAAAATCTTGAAGCGTGAATTCACCTATGTACTTTTTAGCACTCAGAAAGCTCAGCATATAGTATGAATCCATCTCTTTCTTGACATGGATGTGTATTGTGTGAATGTTGCACTTATAAATTATAGATGACTGTGTTAAAGATAGAACCCATGTGGTTACGGTACTAATGTTATGACTTTGTATTGTGCACATCCTCTCTCAACCCAGCCTATCTCAAAGGAAGGTGGGATAGATAAAGACAAACACAAAATCTGGATGGTGCCCACTCTGTTCTTGTTTTGAACAGGTATTAAGGTGTAGTGCCTCACCCAGGCCTTTGATAAGGGAGAGGGAAGCCTCTCACTTCATTATCTTTTTATCTTTTTTGTTTTACTGATTTTTTTAAAAAAATATTTTATTATGGAAAATCCCCAGAGTCAGGCAGCATATAGTTAATATTTTCAAGTTAGTTGTGCAGTCAGTCAGATATTTAGACTGGATTTGGCATTTTTATCCACCTATCAAGTCCTTCCCAAGGACCTGGGGTAGGAAAATGTTGTGGTTCCATGGTATGAAAGGGATTGTCACAGGATGTTCCAAGTAAGGCTGCCTTTTGCAATTGACTGTGGTGATTTTGTCAGTGCTGATGGTATTCAGGTAATGTTCCAGATTTTGTATTTTTGTTATTATTATATCCCCCCAAAAAGAAAAGATATGAATACAATGGTGAAGAAGATGGAAATTCAACCATAAATATAAACAGCATAGCTCAAGATATGATTGTGAGGAGCAATAGCAGTAACAGCACAACACGCATTCAAAATGCACAGAGAAGTCACTAAAAACTAGCAGAAACATTATTAAAAAATCAGGATATCTAAACACGATCTCCCTCGACCCTTCCACATTCTGTAATGCCCTCACCTGTCGCAGTGTGCAGCAGTGAGCACCCATTCCTGGTTGATCAAAGTCCCAGCGCAGAGAAAACTGCTAGAGTTAAAGAAGACTACAAGGGAACGATGTTCATTTATGTTACATTCATCACCTCCAACGACCAGTTCAGAAGACTTTTGTGCTGCAAAGAAACCAAAAAAGTTCAGTATTTGGCTATGGAATAGAACAGAATTGCTTTTATTGGTAGTGTTTCTATCAGTACACTAATTTTGGAGGGAAAGAGATTACTGTGGGACACCAGCATCAAACCAGTAGAATAAAATGGATTATTTGCAAATGATATATATGCCTATGCCCTTGTAGGTAAACTACCTGTGAATCTTTTTTTTTTTTTTTAAAAACACAATTTTATTAGTTTTCCATTTTACACCAACAAGGCTTAAGAACCAACTTGGAGATAGGGTTATCAATTAAAAAACAATAACATTATAAATATACAGCTCACACAATATTCCTTGAAATTCCCCCCTCTCTCTATTTAGGATATTATTGTAAGCAAATTAATGCAGTTCTAAAAAGAAATTCATACATACAAATTCCGTTAATGAATAAAAAAATTTCAACAACTCATTATCTATCCCATAAAATCTTATTTTATGTTTTTGTCAACGCTGCTAATATTGAATATTCTTGCATTGACAAAATATGCAGAACTGTCTGGTACTTTTAGAGTTAATTCAGATGAGAAAGAGGGAGGAGGAAAAAGCCTGCAAAAGGGAAGGGAAGAGAACGTTTGTCCTCCAAACTAATTGGAGAATGTAAATCATGACAGCAAAATAAGGGAGGGGAAATGCTAGCAAAAATAACTGCTCAGTGGGTGGAGTTTTCAGATCTTAGCACCCCTTTTATCATGCCGTGCCAACATTTTGTCACATGAATAAAAAGACTTTTTAGGATAAAATGCCTGGAAGTTCTTTCAAGTGTTTCATTAGTCTGAACCGTGACATCATGCTAAGATCTCAAATCCTTTTCAATCAACCTGGGGTCCTGAACTCCATCCGCTGTCTCCAGGCTTGAGAGAAGCTGGTAAAGATTCAGGGAAGAAAAATCTATCAGGAAAAAAGTGAGTTTGCTTCAAGGTCCAGCAGATGCTGTTAACACAGAGGAGGAAACAACAGACAGCACGCTGTGGGAAGATGAAGTCTGGCAGATCTCCCAGCTGGGAGCAAAGACTTCAAAAGCAGAATGGTACAGAGCTAACAAATGGCCTGCTACTGAAGCTTTGGGTGAGTCACTGGAAAGATTTCAAACCCCAGATGTGAAAAGCAGAAATCAATTCCTGCAGAGAGAAGCCTACAGCCCCTCCCTTGCAGATCAGATCCTGGTGTCCCCCCCCCCCCGGCCAGGAACTGCAGCCATTAAGACAGAGGGAATCCCAGACTGAGGCCTCTGCAGCAATGGGCAGATTGGCACCCCCCTAAGGTAGATGGTCAGCAGCATCTGACCATGCCACAGCTAATAGAGGCCTTGCAACAGCTTGGGGTGCTGCAGAAGCTAAGAGATCAGCACCTGGTGGGAGACCGACCACAGCGGGGAGATTGGCCACAACCCCTGAATATTCAACCCCTGGGCATAAATCTGCAGCCAGGGTGGGACCAGCAGCAACAGCCACAGTGGGGGCCCCAACAGCCTATGATTGCACCACTTTTCAGAGAAACCTTCGATGGGGACGCAGAGAAGCTGGGTTTTTTCCTCAGCCAAGTCTGCTCTCATTTGAATTGCTGGGCCTATCTCTACCTGGGGGCCATGGTCGATGTGATTGCATCCAGCCTAGAGGGAGAAGCATCCGAATGGCTGAACAATTTATATAATGAGCAAGCCTCTGAATTGGAAGGCCCCCAACTCTTCCTCCTAGGGCTGAGGGAAAGATTTGAGGACCCATCTATTGGTCTTAAAGCAAGAGAATAGATCCACAAAATAAAAGAAGCTGGCAGGCCTGCCCTGGAGTACGTGCAGGAATTTTGCAAGATAGCAGGTCAAATAGAGGGGTGGCCTGAACAATCTCTAATCCATCACTTCATTGAGGGTTTAGATGCTCACCTCTCTCAGGCATGCATCCATCGAGCCCTACCTGATCAGCTGCAAGAATGGTACCAGGCAGCAGTGAAGCTAGACATTCAGCTCACCCACTATAAGAAGCCTCCCCCACACGAATCCGAGCAGCAACCAGAGCTACCCGAACAGCAATCATCCCCACAAAAGCCTTCAACTACTGCAATGGCTGAGAGACCCAGGCCACCTACAGACCCATCAATTAAGTATTTCCGGTACAGACAGGAGGGACATCGAGCAGCAAACTGTCCAGTCCCCTACCCCCGATTACAGAGCAGACCAGAACCAGCGGCGAGAAGGAAACCTGACCAGCAGCTGACGAGAGAGAAATCCAACTGGGTCATACAGGAACCTGTTGCCCAGATTACACCGAGACTCCAGGTGGACCCACCTCTGCTCTACTCTTCTTTGACAGCGATGATGAAGGAAAGAATGACCCAATGGTGAGTCGACAAATCCCGCCTTTTTCACTGGCCGCCAAACTTATAATCCCTAAGTCTGGGGCACAAATGGACTTAAACATGTTAATTGATTCTGGATGTAACCGCTGCATTATTAGTCTGCCATTTGCCATGAAAATGGGCATACAGGCAAAACAGCTTTCCAAACCTGTGAGGTTTGAGCAAGCCGATGGCTCCCTGATGGGAGGCACTCTTGTTACACAATTAACCGAGCCCTTATGCCTAGAAATAGGCGCGCACTGTGAGTTTATTCCTAGTGGCTCCAAAAATGACTGAGACTGTGATCCTAGGGCTAGCCTGGTTGGACAAATGGAAGCCGTTTATCTGGTGGGGGAAAGGAATGAGAAGACTACCTATAGGGCCTAAACCTAAAAAGAATACACTTCTAACTTAAATTTTCAGTCAAAACACATTCAAAGAATGATGGTAAAGAATGAACAAACAAATCAGATAACAGAATGTGAACTAGAAAAAAATGACTTAATTGGCAAAGTCACAAATGAAGGGAATTATAACTTAATACAAATAAGAAAAAACTCACAAGAGTTGGATGCAACAATAAATATGGAAAAGATACCCTATGCATTAGAACGTAAAAATAAACCTGAGAAGGAAGAAGACTTAACAAAATGGACACTGTTAGAGAGACAAAAAGCATATATCTTGCGTATTATGTATCCTTTACGCCTAACAACAACTACAAAAATACAAGAACTGTTGACAAGTCAAAAATATCAATCTGGAAAACATTTTGGCAAAGGAAGAAGATTAGAGATGGGCTCAAGAGACTTGACTCGCCCTACAAGATGGAATATTATACGAGCAAACACTTGTTTGAATATGGCTAAATAAATAAATAACTTAGGCTATAAAGGGGCTTTAGAATAAGTGGGATAAGAGATATAAATAATATAGTATTTTTTGATAAGATACAAAATTAAAAATATTGGGATGATGAAAGTGAAAGAAAAGTTTGAACTTTAAAGACAAATTAAGTTTGAAAAGATTTAGGATTAAGGAATGATTGAAATACTGAGGGAAATTAGACTTAATAAGAACTTTGAAAAAAGGATATATAGTGATTCAATCAATTTTATGAATAGAAGTGAAATATAAATTGATTAGAAAAGATGTTATAGGTAGATGTTATGATACATAAGTAGCATAGTATTTCTATACCATATGAAATATGAAAATACTGGGATGATATATTTAAGTGGAAAATTTGAATATTTCTCAATATCTATTGAGAAAATTATGATTGATAAGAATGGTTTGAATATTATGGAGAAATTGAGCTTAAACAAGATTTATGAAAATAAGATATAAGGTGAATCAATAAGATGACTTTTATGAAAATAACAGAAGCTGATAAAAAAACAAATGATATATATGGACACTATTATTGTTGGTATAAATATAGAAGACTGCTCAGTAACTTAATGGTATCACTGCCAGTCAGATTACGCTAAACAGTTGAAGTAAGAAGAATTGTTCAGCTGAGCTTCTAAAAAGGATGGACATTTAGAAGCATTTGGTCCAGAGTCTGATCTTGCTGTACTAAATTGCTAGACAAAATATATGGCCTCATGATGGGGAGAATAGGGGGCAGAAGGAGTGAAACTGGGTAAGAGATTGATGAAAATGGAATTCAATCTATGGGAAGTTGATAATATTAGTATTTAGTTCACTAAAAACAGTTTGAACCAACAGTGATGGCAGTAAAATCCTTACATACCAGTTTTGATATTTGTTTCAGAAGCAATGACCCAGATATTGCATGCTGTATAATGCAGCAAATCTAACAGAATGGGAGCTAGGTTAAATGCAACAGATTTATTTACCAGTTTGGACAAAAATCAATGGCCATCTCATACAACATTTTTTAAAGACCCCCTTAACACTGAAAACCACTCCCCAACTATTTTTCTCAATGCATCTTATATTAATTAATAAGTTATCTTCCTCTATTGAAGTCAGTTCCCAAATAAATAGAAACATGAAAGGAAGCTGACATTTCATTTATATTTAGGATTATAAATTTGTAACTGGCTAGTTTTGCTGATATAAATAAATGTATCAATTCATACTATCATTACAAATACAGCAATGGTCTTCCCCATTTGCACCAACCGGGCCTTCTTCGCCCACTCTCTACTTGTGACCTGCTTGTACATCTACAGTTAATAATAACACACAAGTTGACTCCTGTAACTGGAGGTTTAAACCAAAAAAGACACCTAAAGGTCCGACCACCCTCCGTCCATTGTCCAGGCTCTTACCGTAAGAAAGCTGTAGTATCAGAAGGTGTGCTAGCACTCTGATCAGCACCATAGTTTCAACTCTGCGCAGCAAACTGTTTGCCTGGAATTTAGAAATGGGGAACAATTTAGGCAAGAATGCACAGTTCAAAATATTTTTTTTTACTGAAATTTTTTTATTTTTTAAACATTACAATCATTTATAAAAGTACAATAAAATTTTAAAGTAGAAAAAAAAAACCCTTACCCTCCCTCCCACCCCAACCCCCCTCCCTTCACTTCCCAGAGCAGAATACAGGGTTAATAAATAAAAAAAAAATTATAATAATTAAGAAAAAAGAAAAAAAAGAAAAGAAAAAAGAGAAAAAAAAATCATAATTAACCTTTAACTCCATAACCTATAAAACAATTCTCTATAATATTTAAAATTCATTCATAAAATAAATGAAACTTTTTAATTCCATACTTTTTCTGAATATAATCTATCCACCTTCCCCATACAGTAATATATCTTTCTTGTGTATGATCCTTTAAATAAGCAGAAATTTTTGCCATTTCTGCAAAACTAGATACTTTAAATATCCATTCTTCTAAAGTAGGCAAGGAATCTTTCTTCCAATATAAACCTACTAGTAACCTTGCTGCAGTTAATAAATTCAACATCAAAGTAGTTTCTTTTTCATTTAAGTCAACAAAAATACCAAGTAAAAATAGTTGAGGAGTAAACTTTATCTTTTTTCTAAAAATCTTTTGAATGTTCCACCAAATCATAATCCAAAAAGCCTTTACTTTTTTACAATTCCACCAAATATGAAAGTATGTCGCATCATTATTGCCACATCTCCAACATTTGGGCTGTATATTGGAATACATACAAGATAATTTTTTAGGATCTAAGTGCCATCTATAGAACATTTTATAAAAATTTTCTCTCAAATTTTGAGCTTGTGTGAATTTAACATTTCTTATCCAAATTGTCTCCCATAAATCCAATGAGATCGGCTCCTGTATATTCTGAGCCCATTTAATCATACAGTCTTTAACCAATTCTGTTTCTGAATCTAACTCTAATAAAACATTGTATATTCTTTTTATATGAGCCGGACTTTGGTTTTTAATCTGAATAACCAATTGTCTATCTTCTAGTGTTATTCCCTCTTTCTTGTCTACAGTCCATCTATCCATTATTTGTAAATATTGAAACCATGACTGTAGAATATTTTGCTGCCTTAGTACATCTAGGGATTTCAAATGCCAATTCGAACCAGAGCGAATTAACAATTCTTTATACGAGATTTTGTCAAAATTTGTCCCCTTAGAAGTTCCCTCAATTGCATGTCTGGGAATCCCCCAGATAGGTATTTTATAATTTAATCTATAATAATACTTCTTCCAAACACGAAGTAAGGCATTCCTCAAAATATGTGATTTAAAAGTCCGATCAACTTTCTTATTAAAAATTAAATATGCATGCCAACCATATATTAAATCCCAACCTTCCAAAAAAAGAATATCCATATTTGTTAAATTAAGCCAATCACTTAACCAAGTTAGGGCGGCTGCATCATAATATAATTTCAAATTAGGTGCCTTAAGTCCCCCTCTTTCTCGAGCATCCTGTAATATCTTAAATTTAACCCTTGGTTTCTTCCCGGCCCATATAAAATTATTGATACCCTTTTGCCATTCCTCCAAATTTGCCTCTTTTTTAAGAATAGGTATCATCTGAAACAAAAAAAGAAACTTTGGTAGAACATTCATTTTTACAGCTGAAATTCTCCCCAACAATGACAATTGCAATTTTTTCCAATCTCTTAAATCCTTTTGGACTTTTGCCCATAGTGGTTCATAATTGTTCTTATACAATTTTCCATTTGAAGCAGTTAGATATACTCCCAAATATTTAACCTTTTTTTCCTTCTGAAAACCTGTGGCTTTAATCAAAATTTCCCTATCTTTAACTGACATATTCTTAGATAATATCTTAGTCTTATAATTATTAACTTTAAAACCAGAAACATTCCCATACTGTGTTATAAGTTCTAATAAACCATTAATCGCCTGATTCGGCTGTTCCAAAATTAAAACCAAATCATCCGCAAATGCCCGCAATTTATACTCATTCTTCCTTATCTTTACACCCTTAATTAACTTCGATTCCCGAATCTGAATCAATAAAATTTCCAATGTTAAAACAAATAACAATGGGGATAATGGACATCCTTGTCTTGTCCCTTTTTGAATATTAAAATTCTCAGTCAATCCCCCATTTACAACAATTTGTGCAGATTGCTGCTGATATATAGCTTTAAGTGCATGTAAGAAATTATCCCCAAAATTCATTTTCTCTACCAAAGAGAATAAAAATTGCCAGTCCAATTGATCAAAAGCTTTTTCAGCATCCAAAAAGATAAAAGCCACAGGAATCTGATTATTCTTATCCAAGTACTCAATTAAATTAATAATTTGTCTAACATTATGTTTCATGTATCTCCCTGTTATAAATCCTGCTTGATCACTATGAATCAAGTCTTTCATAACCTGCATTAGTCTATTTGCCAAAATTTTTGTAAAAATCTTATAATCAACATTCAATAATGAAATTGGCCTATAATTCTTAGGCTCTGTAAGATCCTGATCTTCCTTCGTAATCAGTGATATAAAAGCTCTTTTCCAAGAAGGAGGAACTTGCATACCCAACAAAATACTATTAAAGAGTTCCTTTAATGGCTCTATCATTTCTTCAGATAAGATCTTATAATACCTAGAAGTCAGTCCATCTGTTCCAGGAGACTTTCCAACCTTTAACTGCTTAATAGCTAAACCAATTTCCTCCACAGTAATTAAACTATTCATCCCATTTTGTTGTTCCTCTGAAAGTCTAGGAAAATGTACTGATTGTAAATATTTATCTATATCCAAACCCCTTATATTATCACTTGAATATAATTTTGTGTAAAAGTCCAAAAAGCTTTTTCTAATCAAATCTTGCTGAAAGACCTCAGTACCTTTATATTTTACTTTCTCTATGATTCTAGCTTTCTGTTTCTTTCGTAACTGATAAGCCAACCACCTCCCAGGCTTATTTGCATTGCAAAAAGTATTATGTCTCATATACAACAGATTGGTAGCCACCTGATCTGCCATCAACATATTAAATTGTTCCTTAAGCATCTTTATGGATACCTTTAAATTATTATCAGTAGGGTTAAGAACCAACCCTTGTTCTTTTGATTTAATCTCTTCTTCTATTTCTCTACGTCTTTGTAACCCTTTTTCCCTAAAAACTTTATTCAATTGAATCAGAATTCTCCTCATATATGCTTTACTAGCATCCCACACCATAGACATGGATGTCCCCTTATTCATATTTATAGCAAAAAAGTCCTTTAAATGTTCTTTACACTTTTGTACAAACTCCTCCCGATTAAATAAGTTCTCATTCAGTCTCCAAGATCTTCTATTCCCATCTTCCGAATATAACTCCATCCACACAGGACTATGATCTGACAATGTTCTGGGAAAAATTTTCACCTTCCTCACTCTAGGGAGGAAGTCACTAGTAATAAAAACAAATCAATCCTTGAAAATGACTGGTGTCTATCAAAAAGAAAAAGTAAAATCTCTATCACTTGTGTTCCTTTCTCGCCAAATATCAATAAGCTCCAATTCTTCCTTCAAGTCAAAGAAAGTCATAGGTAGTTTAGTTTGAATAAAAGTTTTAGATGAACTTCTTTTGTCTATAGTTGGGTCTAAAACCCCATTCCAGTCACCCATCAAAATTACCGATTTATAATCCAACTGAGATATCTTGCCATGCAGCAATTTATAAAATTGTTTCTATTGTTGATTGGGAGCATATAGTCCAACAATAAGAACTTTTCGGCCTTGTAATAATAATTCCACAAAAAGATATCTTCCTTCAGAGTCAGCCTCAATTAGTTTAGCTGAAAAAGTTTTCTTCACATAAATTACCACTCCCCCTTTTTTCCCAGGGGCTGGAGCAATAAAATGTGAGCCCAGACGGGAATTCATCAAGAATTTAGAATCCTTTAAGGTTATATGAGTCTCCTGCAAACATATCAAATCATTATTATGTTGTTTCAAATAATGGAAAATCTTTCTTCGTTTCTGTGGCACATTTAAGCCATTAACATTCCAGGTCAGAAACCTGACCATCTCCACCGGCCTGGAGCCTCTGGAGCATGGCCTACAGATCTGCTGTCGAAGATCTTTTTGGTCTTGCCCCTCCCACAGGCTCTGTAGCAACCAAACTTTCACCACTCTTCTGCTGCTGCTCTTTTTCTTTACGTTTATGGGCAGCTCGTGTCATCCTTTGCTCTTTTATGTCAGAATTCTGTGCAGCTTGTTCCATAACCATCATTGATGAGGCTCCTGCCATAAGAGGCTCTTCCGTTATCCTTATTTGTGGAGGTGGTGACAATCTTACTTTTAAAATAGACTGGTAAAAATCTCTTGCTTTGGAAACAGTAGTTAATCTGTGACGTATCCCTTCATAATTTACTATTATTCCTCTTGGAATCTCCCATCTGAACTGAATTTGATGATGTTTTAGCTCATCAGACAAGAAAGTAAAATCTTTTCTGGCTCTTAAAATTTTTGGAGGTATCTCTTTTAAAATTATCACATCTTGATCAGCAATTTGAAACTTTTGTTTGTAAAAAGCCTGTATAATTTCATTACGAATAGATCTTCTGGAAAAATAAATAACCACATCTCTTGGTAAATTTCTCTGTCTAGCAACCCGTGAATTAACTCTAAAAATTTTTTCTATCTCATTCTCAATTATTTCAGGCCGCCAGCCAATATTAGGAGCAATATCTTTCACAATAAGCATCTTTAAGTCCTCCTGAGGGTTCTCTCTCAGGCCTCTGATACGCAATGCATGTTCCATCTCTCTGTATTGTGAAATGATTTGTTCATCCTGTGTAATTTCTATCTTGTTCTCTACCTCCTGCATTCTAAATTCCATCCTTGCTGCATTTTCAGTAATCTTTTCCATCTGGTCATCAATCCTCTCTATGTGCAGGGCTAAGCCCTGAAAGGCCAGAAGGATATGGTCTCTTACTTGTTTGTTCTTTTTCTCCAATAATTCTTCTGTATTAGCCCTCTCTGCAATTATGAGATCTTTTACCTCTTCCTTAATATCCAAGGCATGCTGTTTTAAAGCATCCTGTAAATCATTAAGAAAAATTGCAGGAGGAGGAGGAGAAGGTGGAGGTGATTTTGGTTTCTGAGATGCAGGCTGAGGCATTGGAGAAGAAATAGGAACCTTAGGGGCGGGAGGCAGACGTTTTGAAACCATTTTCTTAAGTTCCAAGAAGAAAGATTCTTATTGAAAAAAAAAGAGAGGAAAAAAAAAGCACAGTTCTTTTAAATATTCTTAGAAAAAAAAAACAAAGAAGAAAAGAGAGGAAAGAATAAAAGCCAAATTCTTACTTCTGTGTTTAAAGAGTTAATCTGGATCCAGATTTTACTTTGTAATGCAAATCAGGCAAGAAAGACAATCGCCATTTTACTTTTCACTTTCCCTTTCTTCTAAAGGGAAAGTGAACAAAAGAAGAGGAAGAGGAAACTTGCTGAGGTTAAAGGCACCATCAAACTTGAGCACAGTCTCTCCTGGTCTGCTCCGTCTGCTTTCAAATACTCACAAGCAGCTGGAAAAAAAAAGCAGATGTGGAAGCGGCAACTTGCTTCATCCCAAAAGCTTCGGAATGAAGTCTCCCTGGAACGCGGAGTTGCTCAGGCTCCGAGGGAACTCTACCCTCCAATCCCCAAAATAACAGGGATCCAGGGGAGCTCTTACCTCTACCTGAGAGCTCTCCTCTTCCCTTTTTCCCAGGGAGGAGATTCAAGCCGCGGGACAGCTGATTGTCAAAGTCCCGCGGCTTTCACACCGACCAGGAATGGGCGGCTTTGTAAAACGCCGCCATTCGTCGTCGCTGGAACCACTGGAAGCCACAGTTCAAAATATTTGATTAATATTTTGATTACTTTGTTCTCTTCCATTCCCAGGGAGAAGGACAGATGTGGAAAAAACACCAGTTTCTCACCTGTAAGATCCCAGTCCCAAACTTAAACTTGAGATACCATATCATTGCTTTATACACTTTGTTAGCCAATGAAAATCAGACAACAGAGCCATTACATCATAAGAAAGACATCATTCCTGTACACTCCCTTATTGCCTCCTTCAGTATATCCCATCCATGTACACGTTTCCCAAGCTTGCATGAAATTTCTCTGGTGCAAAAGCTCATTACAACAAGCAAGAAACCAACAGTTAGACTAAACAATTTCCCTTTGTTTCAGAACCCTTCACATCCTTATGTAACTTGGCTCTATATCATGCAGCCTGAACAGTGGTGGGATTCAAATATGTGAACAACCGGTTCTCTGTGTGGATGCCGCTTCTGGAAGTCCATTCTGGGCCCGGGCAACAAAAAATTAGCTACCGGTTCTGCCAAAGTGGTTTGAACCAGCTGAATCCCACCGCTGAGCCTGAAGCACGAAAGAACACTGTTACAAGAATGGATATGTATCTCAATAAAAGCAGACCCTTCCAGAAAGCAAAAAACCTAATATGTGATTAATGCAGTCAATGTGAGATGTTGGTGCAGAATTCACTTCAGCTTTAGGACAGAAGGAAAACAGATTTTTTTTCTTTTAACTGGAAATATTTTTAAACCTAAAAAAGCCAGGGCAGTTAGACCATATAAAACAACCACACACTCAGTTGACCCATTTGTTTAGCTGGTGTGGAGAAACAACTGTTTCTGTATTATGAATAGTGGGGGCAACTGATACTAACTTAAGTCCAACAATTTTCAGGGTTGTGAGACTGGTTTGAAAACACTCCACCTTTTCCATTCTAGGATATAGTTTTGGAAAAGGAGATCAGGAAAGCTGACTATGCACAGCACTGGATAGACGCTCTCCACAGCTGTAATTTGTTTGAATTTGACTTGTTTAAAATTGGCCTTAACCTTTAAATTTCATCCTCTCCAGATGCCTGGACTTCAACAACTGGGAGGAGAATATCCAGCTATGGTACCGGACTGGCTCAGGAATTCTGGAGTTGAAGTCCAAAAGTCATAAGTGGAGCCATAGTTCCCCACTTCTGCTCTAGAAGCAGCTGCGCTTTTGGGGTTGGGATTCAACAGGAAAATGATGGGCGGAGCTAGAGCATCCTTCCACCCATTCTTCCGGTGTTGCTGTAGCCTCCCCGTCGCTGATTCCGGCATCTTTGTGGCCTGTTCTGCAGGTGAAAGTCACTTTCAGGAAGCCGCTGGCCTTGTTGCTGTAAGAAGCCAGGAGCTGGCTTGCAGCCGGCTGGGGAAAGAAGTCCGGCTCTTCCAGGCCTTGCTTCTATCCTCAGAGGGGGTTTCCTGGCTGTGCTGACCCTTGGGAAGAGTGCAAGAAGGCCCAGTGCTCAGGGTGCCTCCACCCCGATGTGGAGTCGTGCCTTTCCGGATCTTTGGGTCACAGACTGCATCCTCCAGGCCATTGGCACATCAGTTTTGGGGATGGGTAGAGATGGGAAAGCCTCTGGGAAAAAAATCCATTGTGTTTGGCAAATGAAATAAATGCATTCTGCTGTAAGGTCCCAGTCCCTTATTTAAACTTGAGATACCCTATTAATCTAATTAGATAACCCAAGCGGAGACTTCTTGATCAAATTAAGCAGCTGGGTGGCCAACAGTGTGGAATGCTGGCAGAGTCACGTCCAGAAGTGTCACACATTAGAAAGTTGGTAGCATTGCTTTATAAACTTTGTTAGCCAATGAAAATCAGACAACAGAGCCAAAAAGCAAGAAACCAACAGTTAGACAAAACAATTTCCCTTTGTTCCAGAACCTTTCACATCCTTATGTAACTTGGCTCTATATCATGCAGGCTGAACAGTGGAGGGATTCAAAAATGTGAACAACTGGTTCTCTGTGTGGATGCCGCTTCTGGATGTTCATTCTGGGCCTGGGCAACAAAAAATTAGCTACCGGTTCTGCCAAAGTGGTGTGAATTGGCTGAATCCCACCACTGAGTCTGAAGCACGAAAGAACACTGGTAACAAGACTGGATATGTATCTCAATAAAAACAGACCCTTGTGGAAAACAAAAAACCCTAATAGTGGAGAAGCGCCTGTCCCGGTCTTTGGGTCACAGTCTGAGTCCTCCTGGCCATGGGCACGTCAGTTTTGGGATGGGAAAGCCTGGGGGGAAAAACCTGGAAAAATGAGGAAAAAACAATTCTCCACTCCCCTTTTTCCCAAAACCATTTGGAAAAATATGGGAGGGGAACCCTCTCCCCCCTCAATTTTTTCCAGTTTTTTTCCATGTCTTCCCATCTCCAGGGGTGAGGAAGGTTAGAGTCCAGTGGATTGTGTTGGGGATTGTGTGACAGCATTGGCCCAGATAGCTTGTCTTGTCTTTTCATCATAGATTAGCATAGATTCCCCCCCCCCACTTGCTTTTGCCTTGATTTTGCTAAACCAGCTTGAATTTCTAATAGCAGAATTCTCACAAAAGCTGGGGTAGCCTTGAAATGGAATGGAGCAGTAACTTATGGTTTGGAGAATGGTGGGAAGCCACTGTTTTATCATGTCAGTCACAAGTGAAGCCCTCATACAATGGTTTTCTTTGTGAGAACACAACATCTGTTTTGTATCTGAGCATAGGCTGCTGTTGAACCCAGCTAATGTGTATAAATTTTTGGTACTTAATACTACAGTAAGGGGCACACACTATATAACATGTGGCGTGTCATTTTTTTATTGTTTTCCTGTCTGCAGGCAAGATACCTTTGTACCTTTCATTCCCCCCGCAGGTAATCATTTTAGGAAAGGTGCTCTTCTGTTATGTAAAGTTTTAAATTTCAGGTTTTATATTTGTTTCACTTCCATATATTTTGATCCTCCATAAAAAGATTAATTCGCACTTCCCTTAGTATAAGGGTGGGGAGGAAATCCCCCTCCTTCCCTTTCGGAGATATTTTGCTTCTTGGGAATCTTTTCCAGGAAATTAAAAATAGAATAGAAAAGAGAAGATCAAATTCCTCACTCAGTTTCAAGCACGCAAAACCGGAAGTCCAGGTCAAAGCTTTTTCAGCTTTTAAGCCCAGTTGGTCAAATGCTGCCATTTAACAGGCCATTCCTTTGCAAAACCAAAGGTTCGGAAAACAAGCAACGATTTATACAATTTTATTGCTGTAGATACCTGAAAATTTACATGAAAACATGATTCTCAAAAGATTCTATTTAGTGATTGGAAAGTGGAGGGTAATCTGGGATCCTTTTTAGGCAACAGTGGGACCTGGGTATATGGATATGTTTGTGGGGTGGCTGCATGACTCCATATGAGCATATTGTAAATGCCACAGAAGTACCAATAGAAGAGAATATTCTAGCATGATGATGTTACCTAGCTGGGTAATAAAACGTCTGCAAGAAGAGAAACTCAGAGAGCATCAAGGACCCTACTGTCCCAGAGGTGGACAGAAATGGAAAGATATTCAGAGCTTAAAATATTTGGAATGGTCCATTTTAGAGTCAGAAAATTTTGCACCTCACCCTAAAACAGGCCTCCGTTTTACTGAGATTGTTTTATACTGAAATTAAACGGGACATGATCCCTGCAGCACTATTTTGAGCATTTCTTACTCCAAAGGCAGTCCTATTTGAGTCTAAAAAATGCTTACTGCCTGGGAATATATTCCAATGTAGTTGGATATGGTTAGGGATATAGAAGTGATGTAGTAATATGTTACATTTTCTCCCCCTTTTCAAAAGTTTACAAAGGGGCAAGTTGCATCTGTATTTCCTGCAATAATGCTCTGGATCCAGTCAGTATAATCGAAGACCTTGGTGTAGACGCCAGGCTCACGACGTCGGCCACAAGGATGCGCCCCCCAAGATACAATGCCCTGGATTTCTCCATTACAGATGAGGGGTCCCCCAGAGTCACCCTGTTGAGAAAAATCAAACATGAAACATTACTACCATATCTATGAATGGGAAGTGAAGCAAACAATTCCCTCCCATCATCCATTCACATATAGCCCCAATATTTCACTTCGATGTCCCCCAATCCAGGATCCTTGTAGAAGAATTTAATTCCTTGAGTTTCCCCCTCCAGAATCACCAGTATTGGGATGTCTGGAAATCTAGACATCTAGAAGGCACTTGAGTTAGAAAAAGCCATAACTTTGTATGTTTCTACAAGATGCCTTCAAGGCTAGATCTCTGTCATAGCTTTGAAATTTGGCATTATTTCTTTAGGAGTCTGTCTTAAAACGGATCATCTTACCACACATGCATCTTTGCCTCCTTCCAGAATACCTGCACACAATGTTCTGGTTGTCGCTGGCCACCATGGGTAAGCTGTTTGACACACTGCATAATCAAGTATGTTAATGTTAGCACAACGAGGGACATTGGGATAAGTTTCTGAAAAAAATAAAAAGTAGGCAAAATTATACCTTTCACAATTTACCACCTAGATGCATAGAGCTATAATTTCCATTGTCTCTAAACAGTGGAGCTAATCTCATTGCCTAGAATAGGAAGTATTGTCTTTCAAAGCTGTTCAAAGGGACTCCTGGGAAAAACAGATTTACTTAAATGTTTGCACAGGATATTTTTTGTCAAGATATTAATAGGTCTTAAATCAGCTGATGGGCATTTGAAGGCTTCTCAAATTTCGCACTCTACGCAAAGATTGCCTTGTTGGAAAATTAGGCTTTTACTAGTTCAAAAGTCATGGAACTGATCTCACATCCCCTGGAGATGACCTAGAATGGGGGTCTCCAAACTTGGCAACTTTAAGACTTGTGAACTTCCACTCCCAAAATTCCTCAGCCAGCATACTGAAACTTCCATATCTGAAGATGAAGGAGACGCATAGGTCTGTATTGTGTACAAGAACAAAAAGCCAGGAATCTTCTCCAAAGGATCCCTTGGGGAGCACAGATGAGATGGAAATAAGTCTAAGGAAACAAAGGAAGAATGTCATCTGAATCAGACAAAGTTGAACCTGACAATTGGATATGTATTTCAATAAAAGCAGACCCTTCCTGAAAGCAAAAATCCCTAATAGGGGAGACGCGCCCGTCCAAGTCTTTGGGTTGCAGGCTGCATCGTCCTGGCCATTGGCACGTCAGTTTTGGGGATGGGTAGAGATGGGAAAGCCTGGGGGGAAAAACCCCTGGAAAAATGAGGAAAAAACAAATCTCCTCCCCCCTTTTTTTATAAAATGGGAAAACCCTCTTTCCCTCCCCCAATTTTTCCAGTTTTTTTCCAGGCCTTTCCATCTCCAGGGGTGAGGAAGGTTGGAGTCCCGTGGATGCACTGGCAGCAAGAGGAGGAGGCCGGGGTCCTTCAGGAGGTTTGGACCCCAAACAGTCACAGTTCTGGTTCTATTGATGGGGAACCTGCTTTGCCTTCCCCGGGCATCCGTGGAAGAAGGGGCTCATGCAGACAGTCCTATTTTCCTTGGTCGCCTCCCCTTTTTCTTCTTGGCACCCCCACCCCCAACTACTGCAAAAAAGGGGGCTCAGGGAGGGAGGGAGGGAGGGGTGGAGGAGGTCGGTTTGGGTGAAATCTGCCCTCTCAAAAAGTTCTCTCCATTCAGACCAAGCCCTTTGTGGCCTCACCCAAAGACAGTCTTCTCTGTAGTACAGGTAGTCCTCGACTTAATGACCACAGCTGAGCCCAAAATTTATGTTGCACAAGTGAGAAATTTGTTAAGTGAATTTTGCCCCATGTTATGACTTTTCTTGCCACTGCAGTTGTCAAATTAGTAAAATTAGTTAAGTTGGTAACACCATTGTTAAGCAAATCTGGCTCCCCCACTGACTTGGCTTATCAGAAGGTCATGAAAGATGATCATGTGACTCCAGGACACTAGCCGCAATAAATAGGGACCAGTTGTCAAGCATTGGCAGGTAAATTGCATGACTGGAGAAGCTGCAATGGTCACAAGTGTGAAAAATTGAAATGTTCAAAAATGTTCAAAAACTTTGAATATTCACTAAATGAACTGTTGTAGGGCTTCCTATAGCAAAGGAAAACTGTTTGAAAAGAATGTGCACTCAAGCAGACTTAATACAAAAGGTAACCTTGCAGCCAAATGACACTATTCTAAAAGTTTATTAAACCATCATCATCGTTAGTTGGGGGATTGTGTGACAGTATTGGCCCAGATAGCTTGTCTTGTCTTTTCATCATAGATTAGCACTTACATGAAGATTAGGAATATTGGCAAGAAGGTTGGGGTACATCAGATTCGGGCATCAAGGTCCCTTCCTCCCCCCTTGCTTTTGCCTTGATTTTGCTAAAACAGCTTGAATTTCTAATAGCAGAATTCACACAAAAGCTGGGGTAGCCTTGAAATGGAATGGCGGGGGGAGGGGTAAATATGATTTGGTGAATGGTGGGTAGCCACTGTTTTATCATGTCAGTCACAAGTGAAGCCCTCACACAATGTTATTCTTGCCTTGTAAAAAATGACCATATTTTTAGCCATGCTTTTATTTGCATAAACAAATGTGGGTATTTTTGGATGGGTGCAAGGAAGAAATTGACTTTCTTACACATTGACTGAAAATATCATCTATTCATATTCTTAAGAGTTTCTTTTCCATTTTTTTCATATCAGTCTTAGTACATTCAAAGAAACTGGGGGGGCACTTCTTGCATTGCTACTGTTCCTTGGCCTGTCTATGTTTGATTTCCTTTAGCCATTCCTAAAAATGCAACCTATGCTTGTAGTCTTGGGCCATAAGCATCATTGGCTGGGTTTGCATAACCCAAGATCCAGGAGCTTAACCTTTTTTTTTTTCTGGCTCAACAGATTTGCTTGGTTTTTGAATGGTCCACTGAGATGCAGCTTTCCTGGAGCTGGGCCAGACACTCAGTTTGACTTAAGTTTATTTACATGAAATGTTAATAAAAGTTAAACATACAGTTCTTTTCCAGTCATGTATTTGATGGCTTCTCACCCCTGCTTTAGATAACAGGGCACAAATAACTCTGCTAGATTGACCCAAATGTATCTCAGTCCAAGATTTTGTTTCTCGCAGTGCCCACTAGATACTGCTGGGGTACTCACAAGCAAGAAATGAGGGCATCCCCTGCACCTGATAGTTGGACCGTACTTCCCCCAGCTTGGAAGCATTCACGATTAATAGCCCTTACTGCGCCTGTCCTCATTGGGTCAAAAATCTATCCAAGATGATTATCGCTACATTACATACTATTGAATTAAACAGGTTAAGAACAATGTATTTGGTTTGTAGATGAAAGGAAGGGCCAAGGTAGACTTATCCAAGAATGAGTCCTGTTAAAGTCCTGCCGAGGGAGGACTACCTAAGATGGAAGCCAAGTTCTCAATAATAGCAAAATCAAACCTAGCTCAGTTCAGGTTATGTAATGATCTGATCTCTGCTAGCAATCCATCAATGGCAGGAAGAAACGTCAGTTGCCTTTACACATTGCATTAAACAGGTTGGTTTGGTGATGGCTTCCTGACCTATATGAACCTAAGCAATTGTGAGTTTCATTGCTGTCCTTCAGAATTTTTTTTTCCAATTTCCCACTCTAGTAGTATCTTTTCCATCAAGTCAGACCTTTTTCTTTTCTTTTCTCTTTTGTAATTTATTGATTTTTTAAAACATAAATCACTTAATAATTGGTGAACAGTGTGTTGTCTGGGTTTACATTTGTAAAACAATCACTAACAATTGATTTCTATAATCCATAATCCACTTAATAGTTTTAATTGATTTCCTCTTTTCCCCAAAATATCCTCTTTTGCAAACATTGAGTTAATACAATTCTTAATGATTTGATAGATAACAATTAAATATATAATTTCCCCCCAATAATAATCATATCAATATAATATTTCTTTTCTATCCAATCATTCTGGTTGCTTTATCATAGATCCTGTTATAGTTCTTATTTAAATTTGTTTCTCCCACAAGATTCTAAGTATTCTTACTGGTTAAGATTTTCTCAAAAATTAATTACATTTAAAAATTTGACTCTATTTTTTCCATATGAACCATCTCACACTTTTACATTTCTTAAGGAATAGATAAAACAGTGAGAAAAAAAGAAAGAAAGGAGAGCAAGAGTAAAGAAACATAAAAAATAACATACTACTTAAAATATATATCCCTCCTAATCTAATATATATTTGTTTCCAAGATTTTTTATTCTTTTTAACCATAATAAAAATATGTTTAATCTTTAAATATTCCATTTAATAATCTAGTCATTTAGTCCTTTAACTCTTATTCAAAACATTTTTATCCATTATAATTTTTGTAAATTTTATCACATTTAAATATCTAAAACATTTACTTTCTCTAAACCAGTGGTTCTAAACCTTTCTAATGCCGCGACCCCATAATACAGTTTCCCATGTTGTGGTGACCCCCAACTACTTATACATCACCAGGTGCCAGGGACGTGGCCAAAGAAAAGGGGGAAAAATGGCAGACAGCCTTGTTTGGTGACCCCCGTGAAATGGTCGTTCGACCCAAAATGGGGTCCCAACCCACAGGTTGAGAACCACTGCTCTAAACCATTTCAACTTTTTTATATTACTCATATAAAGAAATAGAATAAAAAAGGGGAAAAAGCATACTATATTATTTAGGGGATTCATCCCTCTTAGAGTGACGTATATATTCCAAATCTTTTCTATTTCTTTAACCATATTCAACCAAGTGTTTCTTTTTTAAGTATTCTCTCTGGTAGGTCCCATCATCTATTTTTTTTATTCCCACTTTGGTCTTTTTCCTTTGCCCAGATCTTTCTTAATCAAAGTATTTTTCTGAGTCAAACGGTTTTTCCATATGTTCATAAATGTTAGTGTAGATATAAAAAGTAAATCAGATGAAGTGTCTTTGTATGGGGCTTCTGTTTGTTGAAAATCTTTTTCTTTTCCTTTCTCTCCGCTTCTCTTATCATTTCCTTTCTCTCCGATGTTCCTGACATTTCTACAGTCCATTTTATCCAATCTGTTTTCTTGTCCTCAGATTTATTTTGCAGTCTTAAGGGATAAGTTGTTTTTTCCAATTCTTGTGATTTTTTTCCCCACCAGGATTAAATCATGTTTCCTTGTTTTGTTAAGTTCCATGTTTATGACTCGATTCTCAATTTTGTATCCATTTTTATCTGTTTTATCTGCTCCTTCTCTGTTGTTGTTTTCTGTTAACTTAGAGTTAACTTGGGAATATATTCCAATGTAATTGGATATGGTTAGGGATATAGAAGAGATGTACTAATATGTTACATTTTCTCCTAACTTTTTCAAAAGTTTTCACTGGGGGCAAGTCACAGTTGTATTTCCTGCAACAATGCTTTGGATCCAGTCAAAGACCTTGGTGTAGAAGCCAGGCTTAAGACTTTGGCCACAAGGATGCCCCCCCTCCCAGATACAATGCCCTGGATTTGTCCCTTACAGATAAGGGGTCCCCCAGAGTCACCCAGTTGAGAAAAATAAAACATGAAACATTACTACCGTATCTATGAATGGGAAGTGGAGCAAACAATTCCCTCCTATCATCCATTCACATATAGCCCCCAATGTTTCACTTCCATGTTCCCCAATCCAGGATCCTTGTAGAAGAATTTAACTCCTTGTGTTCCCCCACCAGAATCACCAGTATTGGGAAGACTGGAAATCTAGACATCTAGAAGGCACTTGAGTTAGAAAAAGCCATAACTTTGTATGTTTCTACAAGATGCCTTCAAGGCTAGATCTCTGTCATAGCTTTGAAATTTGGCATTATTTCTTTAGGAGTCTGTCTTAAAACGGATCATCTTACCACACATGCATCTTTGCCTCCTTGCAGGATACCTGCACACAATGTTCTGCTTGTTGCTGGCAACCCTGCGTAAGCTTTTCGACACAGTGCATTACGGACTATGTTAATGTTAGCACAATGAGGGAAAGCAGGCAAAGTCACTGAAAAAAATAAAAAATAGGCAAAATTCTACCTTTCACAATTTTACCACCTAGATGCATAGAGCTATAATTTCCACTGTCTCCAAACAGTGGAGCTGATCTCATTGCCTGGAATAGGAAGTATTGTCTTTCAAAGTTGTTCAAAGGGACTCCTGGGAAAAACAGTTTTACTTAAATGTTTTTTGTCAAGTTATGAGCCGAGGTGGCGCAGCAGTTAGAGTGCAGTACTGCAGGCCACTTTAGCTGACTGTGTTCAGCAGGTCAGCAGTTCAAATCTCACCGGCTCAAGGTTGACTCAGCCTTCCATCCTTCCGGGGTAGGTAAAATGAGGACCCAGATTGTTGGGGGCAATGTAAAATATATATATATACATTGCTTACTGGTGTACACCGCTTAGAGAGTGCTTGCACTTAAAGCGGTATATAAGTCTCATAAATAAAATAAAATAAAATAAAATAAATATTAATAGGTCTTAAATCAGCTGATGGACATTTGAAGACTTCTCAAATTTCCCCAGTACTCTATGCAAAGATTGCCTTGTTGGAAAAGTGGGGCTTTTGCTAGTTCAAAAGTCACAGAACTGATCTTGCATCCCCTGGAGATGACCTAGAATGGGGGTCTCCAAACTTGGCCACTTCAAGACTTGTGAACTTCCACTCCCAAAATTCCTCAGCCAGCATACTGAAACTTCTATATCTAAAGATGAAGGAGACCCATACGTTTGTATTGTGTACAAGAACAAAAAGCCAGGAATCTTGTCCAAAAGATCCCTTGGGTAGGACAGATGAGGTGAAAATAAGTCTTAGGAAACAAAGGAAAAATTTCATCTGAATCA
This sequence comes from Crotalus tigris, assembly GCF_016545835.1. Taxonomy (NCBI): domain Eukaryota; kingdom Metazoa; phylum Chordata; class Lepidosauria; order Squamata; family Viperidae; genus Crotalus; species Crotalus tigris. Next base: position 2,966,267 of record NW_024100508.1, read on the forward strand.
GACAAACCTGGGCTTGAGAATATGGAATAAACCCCAATCCCAGTTAATCAACAAATCAAGAACTTTTGAGGATAAAAAGGGGTCCTAAAGCTCACCCACTCTTTGAGTCATTTTGGATCCACAACTTAAGAGTTTCCGTCCCTCTGCCTGGCAGCCTAATTGTGAAGGATGTATCTAAACATGGATGGGTGCATGTGTGGGTATGAGAAAGAGCAAATTTATATCGCAAGCAGTAAAGTTTTTCTGTTACTTAAAATTCACTGGGTCTCCATGTATTAAAAAAAACCTGTGGTACTTCAGTGGTTAATTGAAAATTATTTTTGTGAGTCCTTAATTATTTCCCAGCTCTTGACCAAGGCTGTGTGACTTGTCTGCTCTAGTCACACCTATTTGGTAGAAACCTAGGTAGAAAACAAGATGGGCTTACAAGATCTACCTATCTTGGCAGGATTGAATGTGTGGATGACCATAAGCCACAGCTGAGAGCGCACATAACACTTCTACGGCCTTACTAGCAATAGCAATACCACTTAGACCTATACACTGCACTGTCTGGTTGATTTACAGCATCCACATATTGCCCTCAACAATCTGAGTCCTCCTTTTATCAACCTCAAAAGGATGGAAGGCTGAGTCAACCTTGAGCCCCGTCAGGATCGAATTCCAGGCTGGAAGCAGAGATAGTATGCAATACTGCATTCTAACCACTGCACCACCAGGACTTAAAAGGAAGACGTCCTCTGCAACCATCCACAGAGATTTTATATCCATCCAAGGATAGGCCATGTTTTTGAGTTCATATTTTGAGAGCAAGGGGTAAATATACTCTGAAAACATCATCCGCGGGAGACGTCTCCATTTCCAAAACGGCCAAGGCTATTCACAAAACACCCCATTATTAAAGGTAATGAAGCCAGGCAAGACTGCCTTGCTAATGGGACTTTTCTTATTCCCAACAGCTCTGCTATAAATAAACCTGATCCTTTAGGTTTTTTTTTTTTTTTTTAGCTATACAGCATGCCAGTTCCTTACTTATTTCTTTTATTCCAAGGACCTTGTGGGTGTGGAACTGATGAAGAAATGGAATCTTAGGGAATCCCATTGTCCATCCACATTCCAATATTCATGGTTGACATAGTGAGACCCTAGACCAAGTTGGTGTTACATCAAAAGCTGGGTCTGAGAGTATAGACAGAGATCCCTACCATTAGGAGATGTGATTGCGCCCCATCCCATAATACGGCAAACTGAGCCCACACTGGGAGGGTTTGAAGGCAAGCTTAGAGGCACGATGTGTTCACTATTGCTGACAGGTCTGTCCAGCCTGATCAACATGATGTCCTTGTCCTTTTTGTCATCTTTTTTCCTATTGGGACAAATGAACTTCTCCTTTGCGACTCTTTTCTGCACATCCTTATTTGGTACCTCTAGGCTATGCATACCAAGGAATATGAGCATATTTCCCCTACAAGAAAAACAACAAGAAATTAACAACAACAAATTAAAGTAAACTCTATATTACTTGGGATGGTCCTTAACCCTCAACCAGGATTGTTAGCACCTGAATCCTGGAAGAGTTACAGTCAATGTCCTAGAGATCTGGGTACGCTCAAGAAATTTGTTCAAGGTGATTGAATAAACTATTTCCATAGTTTATGTAAAATCTTGAAGCATGAATTCACCTGTGTGCTGTTTAGTACTCAGAAATTATTCAGGTAATGTTCCAGATTTTGTTATTCTTGTTATTATTATATCCCAGAAAAAAGGAAAGATATGAATACTGTGGTGAAGAAGATGGAAATTCAACCATAAATATAAACAGCATTGCTCATGATATGATTGTGAGGAGCAATAGCAGTAACAGCAGAACACTCATTCAAAATGCACAGAGAAGTCACTAAAAACTAGCAGAAACATTATAAAAAAATCTGGATATCTAAACACGATCTTCCTCAATCCTTCCACATTCTGTAATGCCCTTACTTGTCGCAGTGTGCAGCGGTCAGCACCCATTCCTTGTTGATCAAAGTCCCACCACAGGAACCATCGCTAGTGATATAAACGAGTGCAAGGGAACAATGTTCATTTATGTTACATTCATCACCTCCAATGACCAGTTCAGAAGACTTTTGTCCTGCAAAGAAACCAAAAACGTTCAGTGTTTGGCTGTGGAGTAGAACAGAATCACTTTTATTGGTAGTGTTTGTATCAGTACACTAATTTTGGAGGGTAAGAGATGACTGTGGGACACACAGCATCAAACCAGTTGAATAAAATGGATTATTTGCAAATCATATATATGCCTACGTCCCTGTAGATAAACTACCTGTGAATCTTAAGTGATGTGTGTGTGTGTGTATGTGTGTGTGTGTGTGTGTACACACTAATTTTGAAGGGTAAGAGATGACTGTGGGACACACAGCATCAAACCAGTAGAATAAAATGGATTATTTGCATATATGCCTATGCCCATGTAGGTAAACTACCTGAGAATCTTAAGTGATCAATATATATATGTGTGTATATATATATTGGCAGTAAAATCCCTAAATACCGGTTTTGATATTTGTTTCAGAAGCATGCTCTATAATGAAGCAAATCTAACAGAATGGGAGCTAGGTTAAATCCAACAGATTTATTTTACCAGTTTGGACAAAAATTTAATGGCCATCTCATACAACATTTTTTAAAGACCACCTTCACATTGAAAACCTCTCCCCAACTTTTTTCTCAATACATCTTATATTAATTAATAAGTTATCTTTCTCTATTGAAATCAGTTGCCAAATAAATAGAAACACGAAAGGAAGCTGACTATATTTGGGATTATATATTTTTAACTGGCTAGTTTTGCTGATATGAATAAATGTATCAATTCATACTATATTAAAAATACAGCAATGGTCTTCCCCATTTCCACAAACCGGGCCTTCTTCACCCACTCTCTACTTGTGACCTGCTTGTACACCTACAATTAAAAATTACATGCAAGTTTACTCCTGTAATTGGAGGTTTAAACCGAAAAAGACACCTAAAGCTCCGTTCACCCTTGACTCCATTGTCCAGGCTCTTACCGTAAGAAAGCTATAGTATCAGAAGGGTTGCTAGCACTCTGATCAGCACCACAGCTTCAACTCTGCATGGCAAGCTGTTTGCCTGGAATTTAGAAATGGGAACAATTTTGGCAAGAATGCACAGTTCAAAATATTTGATTAATCACTTTATTCTCTTCCACTCTGAGGCAGAAGGACAGATGTGGAAAAAAATGCCAGTTTCTCAACTGTAAGATCCCAGTCCCTTACTTAAACTTGAGATACCGTATCAATCTAATCAGATAACCAAAGTGGAGACTTCTTGATCAAGCAGCACTTTATTTGATCAAATTAAGCAGTTGGGTGGCCAACAATCTGGAACACTGACAGAGTTATGGCCAGAAGTGTCCCGTCTTAGAAAGTTGGTAGCATTGCTTTATTAACTTTGTTAGCCAATTAAAATCCGACAACAGAGCCATTACATCGTAAGAATGACATCAATTATTCCTGTACACTCCCTTATTCCCTCCTTCCATGAATATCCCATCCATGTACACGTTTCCCAAGCTTGCATGAAATTTCTCTGGTGCAAAAGCTGATTTAAAAAAGCAAGAAACCAACAGTTAGACTAAACAATTTCCCTTTGTTCCAGAACCCTTCACATCCTTATGTAACTTGGCTCTATATCATGCAGCCTGAACAGTGGTGGGATTCAAATATGTGAACAACCAGTTCTGTGTGGATGCTGCTTCCACAAAACCATTCTGGGCCTGGGCAACAAAAACTTAGCTACCGGTTCTGCTGAAGTGGTGCGAACTGGCTGAATCCCAACACTGAGCCTGAAGCATGAAAGAACACTGATAACAAGACTGGATATGTGCCTCTATAAAAACAGACCTTTCCGGAAAGCAAAAAACCCTAATATGTCATTAATGCAGTCTATGTGAGATGTTGGTGGAGAATTCACTTCAGCTTTGGGACAGAAGGAAAACAGATTTTTTTTTCTTTTAATTGGAAATATTTTTAAACCTAAAAAAGACAGGGCAATTAGACCATATAAAGGCAACCACACACGTAGTTGGCCCATTTGTTTGGCTGGTGTGGAAAAATGACTGTTTCTGTATTATGAATAGTGGGGGAATTGATACTAACTTAAGTCCAACAATTTTCAGAGTTGCAAAATTGGTTTGAAAAGACTCCACCTTTTCCATTCTAGGATCTAGTTTTGGAAAATGAGGTCAGGAAAGCTGGCTATGCACAGCACTGGATGGAGGCTCTCCGCAGCTGACATTTGTTTGAATTTGACGTTTAAAATTGGCCTTCACCTTTAAATTTCATAGTCTCCAGATGCCTGGACTTCAACAACTGGGGGGAGAGTATCCAGCTATAGTACCAGACTGGCTCAGGAATTCTGGGAGTTGAAATCCACAAGTCATAAGGGGAGCCATAGTTCCCCACCTCCACTCTAGAAGCATCAGCGGTTTTGGGGGTTGGACCCAACAGGAAAACGTGGGTGGAGCTGGAATATTCTTGCGCCCATTCTTCTGGTTCTGCTCTAGCCTTCCCGTTGCTGATACTGGCATCTTGGTGGCCTGTTCTGCAGGTGAAAGTCACTTTGAGGAAGCCTCTGCTTCATCGGCCTCGTTGTGGTGAAAAGCCGGGAGCTTGCTTGCAGCTGGCCAGAGAGAGGAGCCTGGCTGCTCCAAGCATTGCTTCCATCCTCAGAGGGGGTTCCCCAGCTGTGCCAACCATTGGGAAGAGCACAGGAAGGCCCAGTGCTCAGGGCACCTCCACCCTGAACGGGAGACTCGCCCGTTCCGGTCTCGGTTGCAGGCTGTGTCCTCCTATCCATTGGCACGTCAGTTTTGTGATGGGTAGAGATGGGAAAGCCTGGGGGGGAAAAAACCGTTGTGTTTGGCACTATACAAATGAAATACACATGTGGTGCTGCAAAGTCCCAGTCCCTTACTTAAACCTGAGATACCATATTAATCTAATTAGATAACCCAAGAGGAGACTTCTTGATTAAGCAGAACTTTATTTGATCAAATTAAGCAGCTGGGTGGCCAACAATGTGGAACTGTGGCAGAGTCAGATCCTGAAGTGCCACATCTTAGAAAGTTGGTAGCATTGCTTTATAAACTTTGTTAACTAATGAAAATCAGACAACAGAGCCAAAGAGCAACAAAGCAAAAGTTAGACTAAACAATTTCCCTTTGTTCAAGAACCCTTCACATCCTTATGTAACTTGGCTCTATAGGTTGCAGCCTGAACACTGGTGGGATTCAAATATGTGAACAACCTGTTCTCTGTGTGGATGCCGCTTCTGGAAGTCCATTCTGGGCCTGGGCAACAAAAAAATAGCCACCAGTTTTGCCAAAGTAGTGCGAACTGGCTGAATCCCACCACTGTATTTGAATGTGTTGGAGGGCAAAATGGTGGATAAAGGGAGGTTCTTTTTTTTATTTTGGAGACCCAGGTGTTGAACAATACAGTCTTGTAGATTCTTCAGGCTTATACACAGTTCTGTTTTAAGAGCTCTTCTGGATCCTAGATTAGATGCATTTTGATTTTTTTTTCCTGGTAGATTTCCATCACTGTGAGAAAGCTATGAATGCCAAGAGCTCTGATCCCTATGTCTGTCAGTGGTATAAAAAAGTATACTCATCCCTGTGCCCTTTTTTTGGATAAGTAAATTATGTAAGTAAAAAGTGTTTTTGTATATTTTTGCAGCCTGAACATATTTGAATCCCTGGTGGGATTCAAATATGTGAAAAACGAGTTTTTTGTGTGGATGCCGCTTCCAAAAGTCCATTCTGGGCTTGGGCAACAAAGAATTAGCTTCCAGTTCTGCCGAAGTGGTACAAACCAGCTGAATCTCACCACTGATCCTGAAGCACGAAAGAATACTGATAATAAGACTGGATATGTATCTCAATAAAAACAGAACCTTCCAGAAAGCAAAAAACCCTAATATGTGATTCATACAGTCTATGTGAGATGTTGGTGAAGAATTCACTTCAGCTTTAGGATTCAAGGAAAACGGATTTTTTTTCTTTTAAATCAGCGGTTCTCAACCTTTTTGTGATGGCGACCCCCGTCACACGCATGCGCCGCGCATGCGCAGCATCGCCCGTAAAATGGTCGTTCAACCCCAAATGGGGTCGCGACCCATAGGTTGAGAACCGCTGTTTTAAATGGAAATATTTTAAATCTAAAAAAGCCAGGGTAGTTAGACCATATAAAGGCAACCACACAGTCAGTTGGCCCATTTGTTTGGCTGGTTTGGAAAAATGACTGTTTCTGTATTATGAATAGTGGGGGAACTGATACTAACTTAAGTCTAACAATTTTCAGGGTTGCGAGACTGGTTTGAAAAGACTCCACATTTTCCATTCTAGGATCTAGTATTGGAAAAGGAGATCAAGAAAGCTAACTATACACAGCACTGGATAGACCAGTGATTCTCAACCTGTGGATCGGGACTCCATTTGGGGTCAAACGACCATTTCACGGGGGTCGCCAAACAACGCAGTCCACCATTTTTTCCCCCTTTTCCTTAGCTGTGGTACTCCCTTTTATTCTATTGGCTTTTGAAAGCCAATAGAATAGACTCTCTTGAATAGAGTCTAATTCTATTGGCTTTCAAAAGCCAATAGGAATTGTCCAGGCTGTCTCTGCCCTGCTGAGCCCACCAAAAGTCCCATTCTGCAAACGGTGCTGCACCAGTTGAGTAGTCCTCAACTTACGACCGGTTGAGTAGTCCTCAACTTACGACCAGTTGGGGGTCGCGGCATTAAAAAAGTTGAGGACCACTGGGATAGACGCTGTCCACAGCTGTAATTTGTTTGAATTTGACAAGTTTAAAATTGGCCTTAACCTTTAAATTTCATCCTCTCCAGATGCCTGGACTTCAACAACTGGGAGGAGAGTATCCAGCTATGGTACCGGACTGGCTCAGGAATTCTGGGAGTTGAAGTCCACAAGTCATAAGGGGAGCCATAGTTCCCCACCTCCGCTCTAGAAGCAGCTGCACTTTTGGGGTTGCGACCATCAGGAAAATGAGGAGCAGAGCTACAACGTCTTTGCGCCCATTCTTCCGATGCTGCTCTAACCTCCCCATCACCGATTCCAGCATCTTGGTGGCCTGTTCTACAGGTGAAAGTCACTTTGAGGAAGCTGCTGCTTCATCAGCCTCATTGTGGTGAGAAGCTGGGAGCTCGCAGCTGGCCAGGGAGAGGAGCCCGGCTGCTCCAGGCGTTGCTTCCATCCTCAGAGGGGGTTCCCTGGCAGTGCCTACCCTTGGGAAGTGTACAGGAAGGTCCAGTGCTAAGGTTGCCTCCACCCGGACGTGGAGACGCGCCTGTCCAGGTCTTTCGGTCACAGGCTGCATCCTCCTGGCCATTAGCACATCAGTTTTGGGGATGCGTAGAGTTGGGAGGGAAAAAACCTGGAAAATTAGGAAAAAAGAGTTCTGCCCCCCCTTTTTTTTCCAAAAACCATATTTTAATAATGGGGGGAAATGTTCTCCCTCCCCCAATTTTTCCAGTATTTTTCCAGGCCTTCCCATCTCCAGGGGTGAAGAAGGTTGGAGTCCCGTGGATGCGGTGGCAGCAAGAGGAGGAGGCCGGGGTCCTTTGGGAGGTTTGGACCACAAACAACCACAGTTCTGGTTCTGTTGATGGGGAACCTGCCTTGCCTTCCCCGGGCATCCGTCAAGGAAGGGGCTCATGCAGACAGTCCTCCTTTCCTTGGTCGCCTCCCCTTTTTCTTCTTGGCACCCCACCCCCCAACTACTACAAAAAAGGGGGCTCCAGGAGGGAGGGAGGGAGGGAGGGAGGGGGTGGAGGAGGTCGGTTTGGGTGAAATCTCCCTTCTCAATTTGTCCTGGGCAGAAGAAGTTCTCTCCATTCAGACCAAGCCCTTTGTGGCCTCACCCAAAGAATTTTCTCTGTAATACAGGTAGTCCTCGACTTAATGACCACAGCTGAGCCCAAAATTTATGTTGCACAAGTGAGAAATTTGTTAAGTGAATTTTGCCCCATGTTATGACTTTTCTTGCCACATTTGTTAGTGGATCACTGCAGTTGTTAAATTAGTAAAATTAGTTAAGTTGGTAACACTGTTGTTAAGCGAATCTGGCTTCCCCCATTGACTTGGCTTATCAGAAGATCACAAAAGATGATCATGTGACCCCAGGACACTGTAGCCGGAATAAATAGGAAGCAGTTGTCAAGCACTGGTACGTACATTGCATGACTGGAGAAGCTGCAACGGTCATAAGTATGAAAAATGCTGTTGTAACTTTGAACATTCATTAAATGAACTGTTGTAAGTCGAGGGCTTCTGGTAGCAAAAGAAAACTGTTTAAAAAGAATGTGCACCCAAGCAGACTTAATGCAAAAGGTAACCTTGCAGACAAATGACACTATTACACAAGTTTAATAAACCATCATCATCATTAGTTGGGTGACAATATTGGCCCAGATAGCTTGTCTTGTCTTTTCATCATAGATTAGCACCTATATGAAGATTAGGAACGTTGGCAAGAAGGTTGGAGTACATCAGATTCAGGCATCAAGGTCCTTTTTCTCCCCTTGCGTTTGCTAAAACAGCTTGAATTTCTAACAGCAGAATTCTCACAAAAGCTGGGGTAGCCTTGAAATGGAATGGGGCAGTAACTATGGTTTGGTGAATGGTGGGAAGCCACTGTTTTATCATGTCAGTCACAAGTGAAGCCCTCATACAATTGTTTTCTTTGTGAGAACACAACATCTGTTTTGTATCTGAGCATAGGCTGCTGTTGAACCCAGCTAATGTGTATAAATCTTCAGTACTTAATACTACAGTAAGGGGCACACTGTATCACATGTGGCATGTCATTTTTGTTATTGTTTTCCTGTCTGCAGGCAAGATATCTTTGTTCCTTTCATTCTCCTCCCTAATCATTTTAGGAAAGGTGCTCTTCTCTTATGTAAAGTGTCATGAAGTCTCAATTAAAGGGACACAACTAGCAATTTAATGAAAACTTATGCTTTCTTCCCATTATTCAATTGAAATATTTTAGGAGCTGCTTAGAAATTATCACTTTGGTAGGTACACGTTTCTTTCCAACTGCATCTAGATTGTTATCAGAAGGTTTTTTAAAACGGAGAGGCATATTAATGTATTAGATTAAAATAGCTGTTGGTCACTGGTAAGGATATCAAGGCTTTTTTCTATTTAGCAGAAAGAAGTTCCAGACATATTTCTATAGCTGATGTGAGCAGAAGATTTAATTTGATTCACTGATTGCAGCTAGGAGACTCAGATTGTACCAGGAGTCCTTGACAGGCAACTCAGTTGTTAAACAAAACTGTTACTAAGTCCAATCACATGACCACAAATGTGCCTGGCTGAGGACTTCTGGGAGTTGAAGTCCACAAGTCATAAAAGGGCCAAGTTTGAAGATCCCTGCTTCATAGTGTCCAAAGAATACTATCCCAAACATCTGGGTGAGGACAAAGGATGGGAAAGATTTCCAAAACGTGACTCACAAGGAAGCCAAGTAAAAGGGCAGCTCTTACGGCCCCTTCCCCTATTCCTCTGTCCTTTGGAATGCTCACTCCAGCACTGAGATAATTGGAAAAGAATTAATGTTGGTATTTACATTCATTACAGAGGAAGGGATTACAAGAGAGTAAGAAGGCATACAATAGGGAGTAGACAATGATTTGTGAGCAGGGTTCTACTTAGAATAAAATATCTAGGCAATCCTGTATTAAATTCTTTGGGGAATAAAATTGCCATGGGGAAACCTGATCTTTTTCCTAAGGAAATGTCTTCTAATAGTTGACATTTTGAAGCACCAGGATATATCAATTTCCTGATTTCATATCTATTTTCAGAAAATGTCTGAATCCGTAAGAAGCAAGATAGAGAACTACAAAACAGCTCCATGTGACTGTAGGTTCCCCAATCAAAATCAAACATGGGGCTGCTGGCAGAACTACCTTAATTAGTATAATTGATGCATGTGAATGTTGGCGTCTCTGCATTATGGATCAGAAAGATTGTATTCAAAATATTTCTTGACCCTCTCTTAATTGAGAAGCATCATTGTATGGAAGAGTTACAGTTCTAAAGGGATAACTCTTTTTGAGAAATGGTGATCAAAGGAATTATGTACTTGTGAGTCCTTTGAAGCAGTTCAGAAGAAAGGCCCTGACCCCACCCCCGAAAAAATAATCATACCCCACTTAACTGATGTATCTGAACCAGCTTTTGCATAGCCTCTTCTGTGGATAACATCTCTCCTCAACTCTCCAAAATTTGCTTAGGTCAGTGGTTCTCAACCTTCCTAATGCTGCAACCCTTTAATACAGTTTCTCATGTTGTGGTGACCCCTAACCCTCCATCCAGCTGGCCGGGGAGGGGGGGCAGGAGGGCCGCTCCGCCGGCTCTGCCCAGCCTGGTTGGAGAAGCACCATTCCTCTCCCTCTTTCTCTGTTTCCTCTCTCTTTCTTTTCTCTCTTTCTTTTTCTCTTTCCTTACTCTCTTTCTCTCTCTGTCAGAATCCAATTATATTTCATCTTTAATTATCAAATATAGAAACTCCCAATTCTGCCTTCTCTGGATTCTGCCATAAGAGGGAGAGAAGGGGGAGAACAAAGGGGCTTTATGGCCCTCACTTCCTTCAGTAGACTTCTAGGGAGCTGAATGTGTTTATTGCAACTTCAAAGAGAGACTTTGAATGTAAATAGCATCAAAGAACTTTACCATCACAAAAGAGAGCTAATTACCTTTCATGTAGTTATCTGAAGTCTCCATACAGACGAAAGAAAGGAGCAAGGGGTGGAATTGTGATGCCTGAAACTATCACTGGAAGGGGGGGTGATTGGGTGGGACTGCTGGGGAACCCCTTAAAACCTTGAATGGGAGAGCTTGGACCCCAAGTCCTGTCTAGCATGCCTGCAACCACTTCTTCTTAATAAAGGATTCCTGTTGGAAGAATTATTCCAAGAGTTCTGTCTTCTTAAGATGCAAAGTGGGGTGGGTCCTTACCTTAGACAGGACTTGCAAAATTAATCCACCTGGAAGGGAGATCCTTGCCGGGGGATTTTGCAAAAATTTACCATGTCAGACAATGGAGCAAGAGAGGGGGAAAACTCCCTGGAAAGAGAGCCGCTGACCCAGTTGGAACCTTGCCAGATGTTGGGATCCGAGAGGTCAGATTCCTCGGGAGAAGAAGTGGTGGAGACACGGGACCACAAGCCTCGCTGGTCAATGGGCGTTGGAAAGAAAAGTGAGTGGGGAAAGGAATCAAGAAAGGTGACCCTGAGACGGGGGACCAAGCAACCAGAATGGAAGCAGGAGATGGAGAAATCCCTGCACGCAAGTGAAGAGGGAGGAAGCTGGGCACCGTACTCAGACTGGATCCTAGAGAAAGCTATTGACCTGATGAAGAGAACTCTCAGCTTCCTAGGAGAGGAGAATACTGAGCCCTACGGCCGCCCCAGCTCCTGGAGCCGCAAAGGGAGAGACACCGAGGGGGACGTGGAACCTGCAACCCCAGGGACATCTACTGATCCAGGAGCCCCCACCCCCTACCGGACCACAGATGGCAATCTGGACGGAAGACACTACCACCCACAACGGAGGCACCGATCCATTCCAAGATGTCCACCATTGGAGGTGAAATTCAAAGGGGAACCAACACGCTTGTGGTTTTTCCTAACCCAAGTCCTCAGCTACATGGAGGAATATGGGCAGGACATTCCCAGCGACAAAGCTCGCATCTGGATCGTGCAATCTGCCCTGGATGGACCGGCTGCAGATTGGGTGGTGAACTTGCATGACTCCAATGCCCCAGAACTCAGTAACTTCAACCGTTTCATGTCCTCTTTGAGAAGACGATTTGAAGACCCCCTGGCTGATCGCAAAGCCCGTGAAAGGATAACAACGATGAGGCAAGGCAAACGCCCAGTGGCTGAGTATACACAAGAATTCCGGGCCATTGCCAGCAAACTGAATTGGCCAGAAGACATCCTCCTTGGCCATTTCAAAGACGGACTAAACTATGATCTATATGATGCTTGCCTGCCCCGAGGGGACCCACATCAACTTGAGGAATGGTACGTCTTGGCAGAGGAAGCAGAGATCGACATATTGAAGAGGCACCGCCGAGGAAAACAATGGAGCCGCCCCCCCGCCTGAGCTGACACACCAACCGGTGAAATCATCGGATACAGCCAAGAAGCAAATGGGGTGTTTCAAGAGCGGAAGAGAAGGGCATCGAGCTGTAGAATGCCGCTCAAAGGCCCCCCAGCACAACCCAGACAGATCCCCAATCAACAAACCCGGAAAGTCTTCAGCTAAGCCAAAAGAGATGGCCATGAGAATGATGGAAATTGCAGAACCCCCCACTTCTGCTCACCAAGGGGAAAGAACTCCAGCCTACACCACAGGGCCGGTGGATGCCTCAGATGACAGCTCGGAGGGCGAACCCCTGGTAAGTGGATGCATCACACCCATCCTCAAAACAGTGACTATATTAATCCCCCCCATGCCCGAAGCTGTGAAGGTGAAAGCCTTAATAGACTCTGGCTGCACCCGCTGCCTCATTAGCCCAACACTAGTGGGGAATCTGGGCATCCCATCCAGGAGACTGGAACAACCAATCTCATTTGGCCAGTTAGATGGATCCATAGCAGGGGGGGTGCCAGCTACCCTAGCCACTCTGCCAATACACCTCTCCCTGGGCAACCATGAAGAGGACATAACGTTTGTGGTGACCCCAGGTATGGAATGCCCAATGATTCTAGGGATGGAATGGTTGAAAAAATGGAACCCCTGGGTAAATTGGAGGACGACAGAAATCAAATTCCCGAAGGGGGACCCTATGGACTTAAAACCCCAAGGGAGGCTACCAGAATCAAGAATAGAAAAAGCATCCATAGGAGAGGAAAAAAGATTAACAGAAATACCAGAGGAATATAAGGACCTTGCTGAAGTCTTCAGTGAGGAGAGGGCGAATGAGCTTCCCCCCCACCGACCCACAGACTGTACCATTGAATTCAAGCCTGGGGCAAAACTCCCAAAGCCCAGATTATACTCCATGAGCCCAAAGGAGAAGGAGGAAATGGAAAGATTTATAAAAAAAAACCCTAGAGAGAGGTTTCATTGAGCCAGCCAAGCCTAAAGTGGCTGCCCCAGTCCTTTTTAGAGAGAAGAAGGATGGCTCTTTACGTTTATGTGTGGATTATAGGGCCCTGAATACAATCAGTGAAAGCAACCTATACCCGCTGCCCCTCATGAAAGACATGCTGTCACACCTATTGAAAGGGAAAATTTTTTCTAAACTAGACCTAAGGGAAGCTTACTATCGCGTGAGAATCAAGGAAGGGGACGAATGGAAGACTGCATTTAACTGCCCCATGGGGTGCTATCAATTCAAAGTCTTGCCATTTGGATTACAAGGGGGCCCTGCAGTCTTTATGCAATTAATCAATGACGTTCTAAGGGAGCACCTGTTTAAGGGGGTCCTTGTTTACTTGGACGACATTCTTATCTTTACTGAAACAAAAGAAGAACACGTCAAACTTGTCAGAGCGGTTTTAAAGAAGCTGCGAGCCGCTCACCTATATGCCAAACTCTCAAAATGCGAATTCCACCAGGAAAGGATAGACTACCTAGGCTATCGCAGATCCCCACAGGTCATTGAAATGGACCCAGAGAAGGTCAAAGCAGTATTAGATTGGCCGCCACCCCGCACAAGAAAGCAACTACAAAGTTTCCTGGGCTTTGCAAACTTTTACCGCCAATTCATCCCCTCATTTGCCCAGATAGCCTTGCCCCTCACTAACTTACTAAAAATGAAGGGAGCATCCTCAGTAAAACCTAGCCAGCCACTAACATGGACAATGGAGTGCCAAGCAGCGTTTGAGAGACTAAAGAGACTTTTTTCTGCCGAACCAGTACTAAGGCACCCAGATATGGACAAGCCCTTCATAATACAGGCAGATGCAAGTGATGTGGCAGTGGGGGCTGTGCTATTACAAGAAAATGATGATGCAGTATTGCAACCCTGTGCATATACATCCAAGAAACTCACGGAAACAGAACAGCGCTGGCCCGTATGGGAGAAGGAGGCTTATGGGATACGTTGGGCATTACTCACGTGGCAACAGTTCCTGGAAGGCAACAAAATCCCCTTCCAGGTGTGGACCGATCACAAAAATTTAGAAGCCCTGAAAATGTCCAGGAAACTCAATCCCAAACAAGCCCGCTGGTCTCAGCATTTTCACCAGTTCCAGTTTAAGCTCAAACATTTACCAGGGAGAAAGAACTTCCTGGCAGATGCTCTATCTCGCATGCCTCAATATAACAGCGCACGAACCACAGACTCTAGACCAATAATGGCAGAGTCACAACTGGCAGCACCAGTAACCACAAGAACCCAAGCCAAATTAAAACCACACGGGACAGCCAAACTGGAATTGAATTCAGAAAAAGTTTGGAAACAGATGAATGGTTCCAGAAAAACAAAAATGTGTGCACAATGAGAGACGGGTTGCCTTGGGTAGGGGAAAAGTTATATATACCAACAACCCAAAGAATCACGTTCATGCAGCTTTGCCATGACACAAAATCAGCAGGGCATTTTGGATTTGTAAAAACTTTACACTTAATTAAACGGCAATTTTGGTGGCCATCAATAAAAAAGGACATAGAAAGTTATGTTGCCAGCTGCCCAACCTGTGCATCGGCAAAGAGGTTGCAAGGGAAGTCGCCAGGGCTATTACAACCAGTGGCAAGTCCCTCAGCCCCCTGGAGGGAAATAGCCATGGATTTTATAGTGGAATTGCCAGAAAGCAATGGGAATACTGTTATCTGGACAGTCACGGACCTATTTTCCAAACAGGTGCACTTTATCCCTTGCCAAAAAATTCCCACTGCAAAGGCCTTAGCAAAACTTTTCATCCAGCACATTTACAGATTGCACGGGGCACCCCAACGCATCATCTCTGATAGGGGAGTGCAATTTACGTCTGCATTTTGGAAGGAATTTTTATCCCTCTTAGGGACCACTCAGGGACTGACATCTAGCCATCATCCACAAGGGGATGGACAAACGGAACGGTGCCATTCGGTACTTGAGCAATATTTGAGATGTTTTTTAAATTTCCAACAGAGTGATTGGACGGACTTACTTCCTTTTGCAGAAGTTGCCTACAATAATGCAGTCCACTCCAGCACAGGCTACACTCCTTTTCAAATAGCCAACGGTCAAAGTTTCAACCCTATGCCAGAGTTAACCCCAAAAGAACCAACGATCCCTTCACTGAAAGAATGGATGGAAAACCTACAAAACACCTGGCCAATAGTCAGAAAATCACTAGATGAAGCTAGGCGGGCATACAAAGCACAAGCCGATAAAAAAAGGGTTGAGCCTACACCATTCATTATAGGAGAAATGGTGTACTTATCTACAAAATACCTAAAGTCCCTACAGCCCTGTAAAAAACTTGGACCAAAATATATAGGACCTTTTCCAATTAAAAGAATCATAAATCCAGTAACAGTAGAATTAGAATTACCCAAAAATCTCAGGCAAATACACCCAATTTTTCATTGCAGCTTGCTGAAAATAGAGCATCAGTCACCTCTACGGCCAAAAATCCCCCCCCCACCACCACCAATCATGGTGGAGGGTGAACAACACTTCGAAATAAAGGAAATCCTTGACTCTAGGAGATATCATGGAGCAACTCAGTACCTAGTTGCCTGGAAACACCTCCCTGCCTCACAAAACAAGTGGGTCCATAAACGTCATGTCAGAGCCCCGAAGCTATTGAAGAAGTTTCACACAGAGTATCCAATTCTTGTGATTTTTTTTCCCCACCAGGATTAAATCATGTTTCCTTGTTTTGTTAAGTTCCATGTTTATGACTCGATTCTCAATTTTGTATCCATTTTTATCTGTTTTATCTGCTCCTTCTCTGTTGTTGTTTTCTGTTAACTTAGAGTTAACTTGGGAATATATTCCAATGTAATTGGATATGGTTAGGGATATAGAAGAGATGTACTAATATGTTACATTTTCTCCTAACTTTTTCAAAAGTTTTCACTGGGGGCAAGTCACAGTTGTATTTCCTGCAACAATGCTTTGGATCCAGTCAATGTAATCAAAGACCTTGGTGTAGAAGCCAGGCTTAAGACTTTGGCCACAAGGATGCCCCCCCTCCCAGATACAATGCCCTGGATTTGTCCCTTACAGATAAGGGGTCCCCCAGAGTCACCCTGTTGAGAAAAATAAACATGAAACATTACTACCGTATCTATGAATGGGAAGTGGAGCAAACAATTCCCTCCTATCATCCATTCACATATAGCCCCCAATGTTTCACTTCCATGTTCCCCAATCCAGGATCCTTGTAGAAGAATTTAACTCCTTGTGTTCCCCCACCAGAATCACCAGTATTGGGAAGACTGGAAATCTAGACATCTAGAAGGCACTTGAGTTAGAAAAAGCCATAACTTTGTATGTTTCTACAAGATGCCTTCAAGGCTAGATCTCTGTCATAGCTTTGAAATTTGGCATTATTTCTTTAGGAGTCTGTCTTAAAACGGATCATCTTACCACACATGCATCTTTGCCTCCTTGCAGGATACCTGCACACAATGTTCTGCTTGTTGCTGGCAACCCTGCGTAAGCTTTTCGACATAGTGCATTACGGACTATGTTAACGTTAGCACAATGAGGGAAAGCAGGCAAAGTCACTGAAAAAAATAAAAAATAGGCAAAATTCTACCTTTCACAATTTTACCACCTAGATGCATAGAGCTATAATTTCCACTGTCTCCAAACAGTGGAGCTGATCTCATTGCCTGGAATAGGAAGTATTGTCTTTCAAAGTTGTTCAAAGGGACTCCTGGGAAAAACAGTTTTACTTAAATGTTTTTTGTCAAGTTATGAGCCGAGGTGGCGCAGCAGTTAGAGTGCAGTACTGCAGGCCACTTTAGCTGACTGTGTTCAGCAGGTCAGCAGTTCAAATCTCACCGGCTCAAGGTTGACTCAGCCTTCCATCCTTCCGGGGTAGGTAAAATGAGGACCCAGATTGTTGGGGGCAATGTAAATATATATATACATTGCTTACTGGTGTACACCGCTTAGAGAGTGCTTGCACTTAAAGCGGTATATAAGTCTCATAAATAAAATAAAATAAAATAAAATAAATATTAATAGGTCTTAAATCAGCTGATGGACATTTGAAGACTTCTCAAATTTCCCCAGTACTCTATGCAAAGATTGCCTTGTTGGAAAAGTGGGGCTTTTGCTAGTTCAAAAGTCACAGAACTGATCTCGCATCCCCTGGAGATGACCTAGAATGGGGGTCTCCAAACTTGGCCACTTCAAGACTTGTGAACTTCCACTCCCAAAATTCCTCAGCCAGCATACTGAAACTTCTATATCTAAAGATGAAGGAGACCCATACGTTTGTATTGTGTACAAGAACAAAAAGCCAGGAATCTTGTCCAAAAGATCCCTTGGGTAGGACAGATGAGGTGAAAATAAGTCTTAGGAAACAAAGGAAAAATTTCATCTGAATCAGACAAACCTGGGCTTGAGAATATGGAATAAACCCCAATCCCAGTTAATCAACAAATCAAGAACTTTTGAGGATAAAAAGGGGTCCTAAAGCTCACCCACTCTTTGAGTCATTTTGGATCCACAACTTAAGAGTTTCCGTCCCTCTGCCTGGCAGCCTAATTGTGAAGGATGTATCTAAACATGGATGGGTGCATGTGTGGGTATGAGAAAGAGCAAATTTATATCGCAAGCAGTAAAGTTTTTCTGTTACTTAAAATTCACTGGGTCTCCATGTATTAAAAAAAAACCTGTGGTACTTCAGTGGTTAATTGAAAATTATTTTTGTGAGTCCTTAATTATTTCCCAGCTCTTGAACAAGGCTGTGTGACTTGTCTGCTCTAGTCACACCTATTTGGTAGAAACCTAGGTAGAAAACAAGATGGGCTTACAAGATCTACCTATCTTGGCAGGATTGAATGTGTGGATGACCATAAGCCACAGCTGAGAGCGCACATAACACTTCTACGGCCTTACTAGCAATAGCAACAGCACTTAGACTATACACTGCACTGTCTGGGTGATTTACAGCATCCACATATTGCCCTCAACAATCTGAGTCCTCCTTTTATCAACCTCAAAAGGATGGAAGGCTGAGTCAGCCTTGAGCCCCGTCAGGATCGAATTCCAGGCTGGAAGCAGAGATAGTCTGCAATACTGCATTCTAACTGCTGCACCACCAGGACTTAAAAGGAAGACGTCCTCTGCAACCATCCACAGAGATTTTATATCCATCCAAGGATAGGCCATGTTTTTGAGTTCATATTTTGAGAGCAAGGGGTAAATATACTCTGAAAACATCATCCGCGGGAAACTTCTCCATTTCCAAAACGGCCAAGGCTATTCACAAAACACCCCATTATTAAAGGTAATGAAGCCAGGCAAGACTGCCTTGCTAATGGGACTTTTCTTATTCCCAACAGCTCTGCTATAAATAAACCTGATCCTTTAGGGTTTTTTTTTTTTTTTTTTAGCTATACAGCATGCCAGTTCCTTACTTATTTCTTTTATTCCAAGGACCTTGTGGGTGTGGAACTGATGAAGAAATGGAATCTTAGGGAATCCCATTGTCCATCCACATTCCAATATTCATGGTTGACATAGTGAGACCCTAGACCAAGTTGGTGTTACATCAAAAGCTGGGTCTGAGAGTATAGACAGAGATCCCTACCATTAGGAGATGTGATTGCGCCCCATCCCATAATATGGCAAACTGAGCCCACACTGGGAGGGTTTGAAGGCAAGCTTAGAGGCACGATATGTGTACTGTTGTTAACAGGACTGTCCAGCCTGATCAACATGATGTCCTTGTCCTTTTTGTCATCTTTTTTCCTATTGGGACAAATGAACTTCTCCTTTGCGACTCTTTTCTGCACATCCTTATTTGGTACCTCTAGGCTATGCATACCAAGGAATATGAGCATATTTCCCCTACAAGAAAAACAACAAGAAATTAACAACAACAAATTAAAGTAAACTCTATATTACTTGGGATGGTCCTTGACCCTCAACCAGGATTGTTAGCACCTGAATCCTGGAAGAGTTACAGTCAATGTCCTAGAGATCTGGGTACGCTCAAGAAATTTGTTCAAGGTGATTGAATAAGCTATTTCCATAATTTATGTAAAATCTTGAAGCATGAATTCACCTGTGTGCTGTTTAGTACTCAGAAATTATTCAGGTAATGTTCCAGATTTTGTTATTCTTGTTATTATTATATCCCAGAAAAAAGGAAAGATATGAATACTGTGGTGAAGAAGATGGAAATTCAACCATAAATATAAACAGCATTGCTCATGATATGATTGTGAGGAGCAATAGCAGTAACAGCAGAACACTCATTCAAAATGCACAGAGAAGTCACTAAAAACTAGCAGAAACATTATAAAAAAATCTGGATATCTAAACACGATCTCCCTCAATCCTTCC
Source organism: Crotalus tigris (assembly GCF_016545835.1). Taxonomy (NCBI): domain Eukaryota; kingdom Metazoa; phylum Chordata; class Lepidosauria; order Squamata; family Viperidae; genus Crotalus; species Crotalus tigris. The sequence continues at coordinate 2,985,857 of NW_024100508.1, forward strand.
ACATTCTGTAATGCCCTCACTTGTCGCAGTGTGCAGCGGTCAGCACCCATTCCTTGTTGATCAAAGTCCCACCACAGGAACCATCGCTAGTGATATAAACGAGTGCAAGGGAACAATGTTCATTTATGTTACATTCATCACCTCCAATGACCAATTCAGAAGACTTTTGTCCTGCAAAGAAACCAAAAACGTTCAGTGTTTGGCTGTGGAGTAGAACAGAATCACTTTTATTGGTAGTGTTTGTATCAGTACACTAATTTTGGAGGGTAAGAGATGACTGTGGGACACACAGCATCAAACCAGTTGAATAAAATGGATTATTTGCAAATCATATATATGCCTACGTCCATGTAGATAAACTACCTGTGAATCTTAAGTGATGTGTGTGTGTGTGTGTATGTGTGTGTGTGTGTGTGTACACACTAATTTTGAAGGGTAAGAGATGACTGTGGGACACACAGCATCAAACCAGTAGAATAAAATGGATTATTTGCATATATGCCTATGCCCATGTAGGTAAACTACCTGAGAATCTTAAGTGATCAATATATATATGTGTGTATATATATATTGGCAGTAAAATCCCTAAATACCGGTTTTGATATTTGTTTCAGAAGCATGCTCTATAATGAAGCAAATCTAACAGAATGGGAGCTAGGTTAAATCCAACAGATTTATTTTACCAGTTTGGACAAAAATTTAATGGCCATCTCATACAACATTTTTTAAAGACCACCTTCACATTGAAAACCTCTCCCCAACTTTTTTCTCAATACATCTTATATTAATTAATAAGTTATCTTTCTCTATTGAAATCAGTTGCCAAATAAATAGAAACACGAAAGGAAGCTGACTATATTTGGGATTATATATTTTTAATTGGCTAGTTTTGCTGATATGAATAAATGTATCAATTCATACTATATTAAAAATACAGCAATGGTCTTCCCCATTTCCACAAACCGGGCCTTCTTCACCCACTCTCTACTTGTGACCTGCTTGTACACCTACAATTAAAAATTACATGCAAGTTTACTCCTGTAATTGGAGGTTTAAACCGAAAAAGACACCTAAAGCTCCGTTCACCCTTGACTCCATTGTCCAGGCTCTTACCGTAAGAAAGCTATAGTATCAGAAGGGTTGCTAGCACTCTGATCAGCACCACAGCTTCAACTCTGCATGGCAAGCTGTTTGCCTGGAATTTAGAAATGGGAACAATTTTGGCAAGAATGCACAGTTCAAAATATTTGATTAATCACTTTATTCTCTTCCACTCTGAGGCAGAAGGACAGATGTGGAAAAAAATGCCAGTTTCTCAACTGTAAGATCCCAGTCCCTTACTTAAACTTGAGATACCGTATCAATATAATCAGATAACCAAAGCGGAGACTTCTTGATCAAGCAGCACTTTATTTGATCAAATTAAGCAGCTGGGTGGCCAACAATCTGGAACACTGACAGAGTTATGGCCAGAAGTGTCCCGTCTTAGAAAGTTGGTAGCATTGCTTTATTAACTTTGTTAGCCAATTAAAATCCGACAACAGAGCCATTACATCGTAAGAATGACATCAATCATTCCTGTACACTCCCTTATTCCCTCCTTCCATGTATATCCCATCCATGTACACGTTTCCCAAGCTTGCATGAAATTTCTCTGGTGCAAAAGCTGATTAAAAAAAGCAAGAAACCAACAGTTAGACTAAACAATTTCCCTTTGTTCCAGAACCCTTCACATCCTTATGTAACTTGGCTCTATATCATGCAGCCTGAACAGTGGTGGGATTCAAATATGTGAACAACCAGTTCTGTGTGGATGCTGCTTCCACAAAACCATTCTGGGCCTGGGCAACAAAAACTTAGCTACCGGTTCTGCTGAAGTGGTGCGAACTGGCTGAATCCCAACACTGAGCCTGAAGCATGAAAGAACACTGATAACAAGACTGGATATGTGCCTCTATAAAAACAGACCTTTCCGGAAAGCAAAAAACCCTAATATGTCATTAATGCAGTCTATGTGAGATGTTGGTGGAGAATTCACTTCAGCTTTGGGACAGAAGGAAAACAGATTTTTTTTTCTTTTAATTGGAAATATTTTTAAACCTAAAAAAGACAGGGCAATTAGACCATATAAAGGCAACCACACACGTAGTTGGCCCATTTGTTTGGCTGGTGTGGAAAAATGACTGTTTCTGTATTATGAATAGTGGGGGAATTGATACTAACTTAAGTCCAACAATTTTCAGAGTTGCAAAATTGGTTTGAAAAGACTCCACCTTTTCCATTCTAGGATCTAGTTTTGGAAAATGAGGTCAGGAAAGCTGGCTATGCACAGCACTGGATGGAGGCTCTCCGCAGCTGACATTTGTTTGAATTTGACGTTTAAAATTGGCCTTCACCTTTAAATTTCATAGTCTCCAGATGCCTGGACTTCAACAACTGGGGGGAGAGTATCCAGCTATAGTACCAGACTGGCTCAGGAATTCTGGGAGTTGAAATCCACAAGTCATAAGGGGAGCCATAGTTCCCCACCTCCACTCTAGAAGCATCAGCGGTTTTGGGGGTTGGACCCAACAGGAAAACGTGGGTGGAGCTGGAATATTCTTGCGCCCATTCTTCTGGTTCTGCTCTAGCCTTCCCGTTGCTGATACTGGCATCTTGGTGGCCTGTTCTGCAGGTGAAAGTCACTTTGAGGAAGCCTCTGCTTCATCGGCCTCGTTGTGGTGAAAAGCCGGGAGCTTGCTTGCAGCTGGCCAGAGGGAGGAGCCTGGCTGCTCCAAGCATTGCTTCCATCCTCAGAGGGGGTTCCCCAGCTGTGCCAACCATTGGGAAGAGCACAGGAAGGCCCAGTGCTCAGGGCACCTCCACCCTGAACGGGAGACTCGCCCGTTCCGGTCTCGGTTGCAGGCTGTGTCCTCCTATCCATTGGCACGTCAGTTTTGTGATGGGTAGAGATGGGAAAGCCTGGGGGGGAAAAAACCGTTGTGTTTGGCACTATACAAATGAAATACACATGTGGTGCTGCAAAGTCCCAGTCCCTTACTTAAACCTGAGATACCATATTAATCTAATTAGATAACCCAAGAGGAGACTTCTTGATTAAGCAGAACTTTATTTGATCAAATTAAGCAGCTGGGTGGCCAACAATGTGGAACTGTGGCAGAGTCAGATCCTGAAGTGCCACATCTTAGAAAGTTGGTAGCATTGCTTTATAAACTTTGTTAACTAATGAAAATCAGACAACAGAGCCAAAGAGCAACAAAGCAAAAGTTAGACTAAACAATTTCCCTTTGTTCAAGAACCCTTCACATCCTTATGTAACTTGGCTCTATAGGTTGCAGCCTGAACACTGGTGGGATTCAAATATGTGAACAACCTGTTCTCTGTGTGGATGCCGCTTCTGGAAGTCCATTCTGGGCCTGGGCAACAAAAAAATAGCCACCAGTTTTGCCAAAGTAGTGCGAACTGGCTGAATCCCACCACTGTATTTGAATGTGTTGGAGGGCAAAATGGTGGATAAAGGGAGGTTCTTTTTTTTATTTTGGAGACCCAGGTGTTGAACAATACAGTCTTGTAGATTCTTCAGGCTTATACACAGTTCTGTTTTAAGAGCTCTTCTGGATCCTAGATTAGATGCATTTTGATTTTTTTTTCCTGGTAGATTTCCATCACTGTGAGAAAGCTATGAATGCCAAGAGCTCTGATCCCTATGTCTGTCAGTGGTATAAAAAAGTATACTCATCCCTGTGCCCTTTTTTTGGATAAGTAAATTATGTAAGTAAAAAGTGTTTTTGTATATTTTTGCAGCCTGAACATATTTGAATCCCTGGTGGGATTCAAATATGTGAAAAACGAGTTTTTTGTGTGGATGCCGCTTCCAAAAGTCCATTCTGGGCTTGGGCAACAAAGAATTAGCTTCCAGTTCTGCCGAAGTGGTACAAACCAGCTGAATCTCACCACTGATCCTGAAGCACGAAAGAATACTGATAATAAGACTGGATATGTATCTCAATAAAAACAGAACCTTCCAGAAAGCAAAAAACCCTAATATGTGATTCATACAGTCTATGTGAGATGTTGGTGAAGAATTCACTTCAGCTTTAGGATTCAAGGAAAACGGATTTTTTTTCTTTTAAATCAGCGGTTCTCAACCTTTTTGTGATGGCGACCCCCGTCACACGCATGCGCCGCGCATGCGCAGCATCGCCCGTAAAATGGTCGTTCAACCCCAAATGGGGTCGCGACCCATAGGTTGAGAACCGCTGTTTTAAATGGAAATATTTTAAATCTAAAAAAGCCAGGGTAGTTAGACCATATAAAGGCAACCACACAGTCAGTTGGCCCATTTGTTTGGCTGGTTTGGAAAAATGACTGTTTCTGTATTATGAATAGTGGGGGAACTGATACTAACTTAAGTCTAACAATTTTCAGGGTTGCGAGACTGGTTTGAAAAGACTCCACATTTTCCATTCTAGGATCTAGTATTGGAAAAGGAGATCAAGAAAGCTAACTATACACAGCACTGGATAGACCAGTGATTCTCAACCTGTGGATCGGGACTCCATTTGGGGTCAAACGACCATTTCACGGGGGTCGCCAAACAACGCAGTCCACCATTTTTTCCCCCTTTTCCTTAGCTGTGGTACTCCCTTTTATTCTATTGGCTTTTGAAAGCCAATAGAATAGACTCTCTTGAATAGAGTCTAATTCTATTGGCTTTCAAAAGCCAATAGGAATTGTCCAGGCTGTCTCTGCCCTGCTGAGCCCGCCAAAAGTCCCATTCTGCAAACGGTGCTGCACCAGTTGAGTAGTCCTCAACTTACGACCGGTTGAGTAGTCCTCAACTTACGACCAGTTGGGGGTCGCGGCATTAAAAAAGTTGAGGACCACTGGGATAGACGCTGTCCACAGCTGTAATTTGTTTGAATTTGACAAGTTTAAAATTGGCCTTAACCTTTAAATTTCATCCTCTCCAGATGCCTGGACTTCAACAACTGGGAGGAGAGTATCCAGCTATGGTACCGGACTGGCTCAGGAATTCTGGGAGTTGAAGTCCACAAGTCATAAGGGGAGCCATAGTTCCCCACCTCCGCTCTAGAAGCAACTGCACTTTTGAGGTTGGGACGCAACAGGAAAATGAGGAGCAGAGCTACAACGTCTTTGCGCCCATTCTTCCGATGCTGCTCTAACCTCCCCATCACCGATTCCAGCATCTTGGTGGCCTGTTCTACAAGTGAAAGTCACTTTGAGGAAGCTGCTACTTCATCAGCCTCGTTTCGATGAGAAGCCGAGACTCACTCGCAGCCGCCTGGGGAGAGGAGCCTGGCTTCTCCAGGCCCTCTTTCCATTCTTGGAGAGGGATCCCTGGTGGTCCTGACCCTTGGGAAGAGTGCGGGAAGGCTCAGTGCTCAGGGCGCCTCCATCCCAGAAGGGGAGACACACCCATCTGGGTCTTTGGGTCACATGCTGTGTCCTCCTGGCCATTAGCACGTCAGTTTTGGGGATACATGGAGTTGGGAGGGAAAAACCCTGGAAAAATTAGGAAAAAAGAGTTCTGCCCCCCTTTTTTTCCTCAAAAACCATATTTTAATAATGGGGGGAAATGTTCTCCCTCCCCCAATTTTTCCAGTATTTTTCCAGGGCTTTTCCCATCTCCAGGGGTGAACAAGGTTGGAGTCCCGTGGATGCGGTGGCAGCAAGAGGAGGAGGCCGGGGTCCTTTGGGAGGTTTGGACCACAAACAACCACAGTTCTGGTTCTGTTCATGGGGAACCTGTCCTGCCTTCCCCGGACATCAGTGGAGGAAGGGGCTCATGCAGACAGTCCTCCTTTCCTTGGTCACCTCCCCATTTTATTCTTGGCACCCCCACCCCCCAACTACTACAAAAGAGGGGGCTCAGGGAGGGAGGGAGGTCGGGAGGGGGTGGAGGAGGTCGGTTTGGGTGAAATCTGCCCTCTCAATTTGTCCTAGGCAGAAGAAGGTCTTTCCATTCAGACCAAGCCCATTGTGGCCTCACCCAAAGACAGTCTTCTCTGTAATACAGGTAGTCCTCGACTCAATGACCACAGCTGAGCCAAAATTTATGTTGCACAAGTGAGAAATTTGTTAAGTGAATTTTGCCCCATGTTATGACTTTGATTGCCACATTTGTTAGTGGATCACTGCAGTTATTAAATTAGTAAAATTAGTTAAGTTGGTAACACCATTGTTAAGCTTATCTGGCTTCCCCCATTGACTTGGCTTATCAGAAAGTCACAAAAGATGATCATGTGACCTGGGACATTGCAGCCAGCATAAATAGGAACCAGTTGTCAAGCATTGGCAGGTAAATTGCATGACTGTGGGGAAGCTGCAATGGTTGTAAGTGTGAAAATGCTGTTGTAACTTTGAACATTCATTAAATGAACTGTTGTAAGTCAAGGGCTTCTGGTAGTAAAAGAAAACTGTTTGGAAAGAATGTGCACCCAAGCAGACTTAATGCAAAAGGTAACCTTGCAGCCAAATGATACTATTCCAAAAGTTTAATAAACCATCATCATCATTAGTTGGGTGACAGTATTGGCCCAGATAGCTTGTCTTGTCTTTTCATCATAGATTAGCACTTACATGAAGATTAGGAACATTGGCAAGAAGGTTGGGGTACATCAGATTCGGGCATCAAGGTCCTTTTTCCCCCTTGCTTTTGCCTTGATTGTATTAAACCAGCTTGAATTTCTAATAGTGGAATTCTCACAAAAGCTGGGGTAGCCTTGAAATGGAATGGGGCAGTAACTATGGTTTGGTGAATGGTGGGAAGCCACTGTTTTATCATGTCAGTCACAAGTGAAGCCCTCATACAATTGTTTTCTTTGTGAGAACACAACATCTGTTTTGTATCTGAGCATAGGCTACTGTTGAACCCAGCTAATGTGTATAAATCTTCAGTACTTAATACTAAAGTAAGGGGCACACACTGTATCACATGTGGCATGTCATTTTTGTTATTGTTTTCCTGTCTGCAGGCAAGATATCTTTGTACCTTTCATTCCCCCCCCCCCAGATAATCATTTTAGGAATGGTGCTCTTCTCTTATTTAAAGTGTCATGAAGTCTCAGTTAAAGGGACACAACTAGCAATTTAATGAAAACTTTTGCTCTCTTCCCATTATTCAACAGAAATATTTTAGGAGCTGCTTAGAAATTATCACTTTGGTAGGTACACGTTTCTTTCCAACTGCATCTAGATTGTTATCAGAAAGTTTTTTAAAACAGAGAGGCATATTAATGTATTAGATTAAAATAGCTGTTGGTCACTGGTAAGGATATCAAGGCTTTTTTCTATTTAGCAGAAAGAGTTCCAGACATATTTCTATAGCTGATGTGAGCAGAAGATTTAATTTGCTTCACTGATTGCAGCTAGGAGAATCAGACTGTACCAGTAGTCCTTGACAGGCAACTCAGTTGTTAAACAAAACTGTTATTAAGTCCAATCATATGACCACAAATGTGCCTGGCTGAGGAATTCTGTGAGTTGAAGTCCACAAGTCATAAAAGAGCCAAGTTTCAAGATCCCTGCTTTGTAGTGTCCAAAGAATACTATCCCAAACATCTGGGTGAGAATAAAGGGTGGGAAAGGTTTCCAAAACCTGACTCACAAGGAAGCCAAGTAAAAGGGTAGCTCTTACGGCCCTTTCCCCCATTCCTCTGTCCTTTGGAATGCTCACTCCAGCACTGAGATAATTGGAAAAGAATTAATGTTGGTATTTACATTCATTATAGAGGAAGGGATTATAAGAGAGTAAGAAGGCATACAATAGGGAGTAGACAATGATTTGTGAGCAGGTTCTACTTAGAATAAAATATCTAGGGCAATCCTGTATTAAATTCTTTGGGGAATAAAATTGCCATGAGGAAACCTGATCTTTTTCCTAAGGAAATGTCTTTTAATAGTTGACATTCTGAAGCATCAGGATATATCAATTTCCTGATTTCATATCTATTTTCAGAAAATGTCTGAATCCGTAAGAAGCAAGATAGAGAACTCCATGTGACAGTAGGCTCCCCAATCAAAATCAAACACGGGGCTGCTAGCAGAACTACCTTAATTAGTATAATTGATGCATGTGAATGTTGGCGTCTCTGCATTATGGATCAGAAAGATTGTATTCAAAATATTTCTTGACCCTCTCTTAATTGAGAAGCATCATTGTATGGAAGAGTTACAGTTCTAAAGGGATAACTCTTTTTGAGAAATGGTGATCAAAGGAATTATGTACTTGTGAGTCCTTTGAAGCAGTTCAGAAGAAAGGCCCTGACCCCACCCCCGAAAAAATAATCATACCCCACTTAACTGATGTATCTGAATCAGCTTTTGCATAGCCTCTTCTGTGGATAACATCTCTCCTCAACTCTCCAAAATTTGCTTAGGTCAGTGGTTCTCAACCTTCCTATGCTGCAACCCTTTAATACAGTTCCTCATGTTGTGGTGACCCCCACCCCCCCATCCAGCTGGCCGTGGATGGGGGAGGGCAGGAAGGCCGCTCCGTAGGCTCTGCCCAGCCTGGTTGGAGAAGCACCATTCCTTTCCTTCTTTCCTCTCTCTTTCTCTTTCTCTTTCTCTTTCCTCACTCTCTCTCTCTCTCTTTTTCTATTTCCTTCCTTTCTCTTTCTCTCTCTTTCTCTCTTTCCTCTCTCTTTTTCTCTGTTTCTCTCTCTTTCATCTCTCTCTTTCTCTCTCTCTCTTACGGCAGCATTGTCGGGGGTCACCACCCACACCCAGCCCGGCCTCCACTGCATCCTCAGCCAAATGGGTGGGAAGGGGGAGCAGGACTGCTGCATCATCCGGGGTCCCCGCTGCTCCAGCCTGGCCACTGCCATAGCCAGGTCTCTGTACTGCCCTGGCCTTGCCCTCCACCCATCTGATGGAGCCACGGTGGGGCCTGGTGCTGCCCGGCCCACCAGCTCCTCCACCAGCCTGGCTGCTCCCCACCAGGCACCCCTCTTGCCCCGGTACCCCCCAAGCTGCCTTGGGCACAGCAGGAGGAAGAAAGAGAGGAGAAGGGTGAGAAAACTGCCACAGCAGCCCCAGCCAGGACTCCGCGCTGCCTGGCCTCGCCCTCCACCCATCCGATGGAGCCACGGTAGGGGCTGGTGCCACACAGCCCCGGCCAGCCCCTCTGCCAGCCCAGCTGCTCCCCCCAGGCATCCTTTTTTATCTCAGCACCTGCCCGAGCCGCCTTGGGGGCAGCAGGAGGAAGAAGGGGAGGAGGAAGAGAAGGGCAAGGAAGCCACCGCCAGTGCTGGGCCCCAGGAGGTGGCTCTCCTCTCCTACCTTTGCTGAATCTCCTTCTTCCTTCCTGGCAGCCTGGACTCCGGCGCGCCTTCCTGGCCAGCCGGTCCAATGGTCGGGCTGGCTGGGGATTGCAGGGGCTTGTCTCCCTTGGGCCGCGGCTTGCAGGAGGGCTGGCCCACTCAGTGGAGCCTCCAGCGGGCTGCTCCCAGCAAGGATCTCGGGGCTTCCCCGCACAGCTCAACAGCCACAAGGCCTTGGCCGCGCTTCTCTCAGGGGTGGGGCACCCAGGTGCAGGGCTAATCAGGAGTCCTGCAGGAGGTAAGTCTGCCTGAGAGAGAGAGAGAGAGAGAAGGGAAGAAAAAGTGCCTCTCTCTCTCTCTCTCTCTCTCTCTCTCTCTCTCTCTCTGCAAATAGCGGAGGAGGTCATGTGGAGACGGAGACGGAGCCGTGTCTCGATTCCTAAGACCATTGGAAATATGTGTTTTCCAATGGTCTTAGGCGACCCCTGTGAAAGGGTTGTTCGACCCCCAAAGGGTCGCAACCCACAGGTTGAAAACTGCTGGCTTAGGTGAATCCACTTTTCCTTACCCATCCACTAGTAGTCAGTGTCAAGACTGCTAACATCAGATGTTCTTGCTTGCCATATATGAAGAAGCAAACCTGTTTTATTTAGCCTGTATAGCACTTCTAGAGTTAAAGCAGATAATAGTAGTCTAGTGGATGGTAAAATATCCTAGTTAATCATAACAATGTCTGAGCACAGTGTTGCCAAGGTCAGCTGCAATGGGAGGGGCACTTCACACTTCACATTAATTGGAGAATGTGATTGATGACTGTAAAATGAAGGAGTGAGTTATGCTTTGTTACGGGTGTTTGGGGGAGGGAGGATTCAGTTTTTGGCTTAACTTTGTTAGTGCTGAAGTTTTGCAGAAAATAAAAGATTCTTTTAGAGGAATAAGCCTCAAAGTTCTTTGAAAAGCTGCTTCGTTTTGGAACCATGACATCCAGTAGTAGAGAATTACAGCATTTTGCCTTTTTTTTTTCTTCCAGAGCACTGTCTTGTGTTTTGGAGAGGTTGATCTCCTCAGCATGCCTTTTTTTTTTAAAAGGAGACTTGACTTAGGTCATAGCTGAAATCTCTAGAGCATGATTTGAATGCTGTTCCAGAACCTTTCAGTTGGAGAAGCATCTCAATGTAGAGATGGTTAAGTAATGCTGGGCTCCTGCCTAATGCTTATCACTTTCCCCTTGTCAATTTGTCTGCTGTGGGTATAGAGTTACCATTGCTAGTAAAACTTCTACATTGCAAACTCCACATGGCTGTGCATATTTGGCTGGGCTGTTTCAGGTCTGCTTTGGTTAGATCCTATGGGAAGTCCCCTAGGAGACTTGCCGTGAGACTGGGCAGACCCATCCAGGAAACCAGCGCTGGCATTTTTAGCAGCAGCCACACCATGAAATATCCAAAAAAGACTGATTATTTGCTAGAAAACAAGTAATTTCTAACTGGCAGACCAACCTCTCTCTCTTGAGCTTTGTGTAATGTTATTGTCAATGGCTTAGCCTTAGAATTTAAAGCAGCCATTCTGATGTGCAAATCAGAACTCACCTGATGGGCCAGCTGTGGATTGCATGTCACACACCATTTGAACACATCAGACTGTTTTCTTTTTAGCAACTGATTGGAGGATATTGGTAGAAAACAAGTCTGTAGCTGGCTTTTTCCACCTTCTCTTCTGATCTCATAAATATTGCACCAGAACTCCTGCTGTTAGAGAATTCTGTTTTTGAACCTCTTTGGAGTCCTAGCACAGTGTTATTCTTGCCTTGTAAAAAATGACCATATTTTTAGCCATGCTTTTCTTTGCATAAACAAATGGGGGTATTTTTGGATGGGTGCAAGGAAGAAAGAGACTTTCTTACACATTGACTGAAAATATCTATTCATATTCTTAAGAGTTTCTTTTCCGTTTTTTTCATATCAGTCTTACTACATTCAAAGAAACTGGGGGGGGGCACTTCTTGGAAGGCTACTGGTTGCTTGGCCTGCCCATGTTTGATTTCCTTTAGCCATTCCTAAAAACACAACCTATGCTTGTTGTTATGTCCTGGGCCTGTGATTGACAGAGCAGGTGCAGGATGCTGCAGAGAGACCTGAGCGGACCACGTGGCCTGCCCGGGCCAGACAGGCTGTCTCCAGCCTATTGCGCTTGTGCAATAAATGTTGCATTTATTGGCTGACGCTGTTCCCTGCAAAAGGTATAAAAGGGATCAGCACCATTTTGTGTTGTTCGGTTAAAGCTGAAATAAAGAAGCATCTGTTGTTACTCCTGCCTCGTTTCAATACCTTACCAACACACAGAACAGAACATTGATGACAAAGGTGGGATCATGCTGCAAGGAAGAAAAGAGAGAATACTGGGCTGACTCACCACGGAAGGTCCAAAGTGTTTGGAAGTTCGGCGTTCCAACTTGTGCGACTCTGTCTGCCAGTATGAAGACGCTGGAGGAGAGCGCAGCAAGATTTGTCCTGGAACCCCTTCGCAAGTCTGAGCAGCACGAGGCATTGGAAGAGGCCGCCAAGAAGAAACCATGGCTAAGATTGGACGTCTGTCTGAATTTGACATAATGCACCCTGAACATTGGAGCTCCTACCTTGCCAGGGTAGAGAACTACTTTAGAGTCAACCAAGTTCGAGAGGACGGGCTCAAAGCCTCAATGTTACTTTGTGTCTGTGGACAAGAGACTTTTGAAATTGCTGAAAACTTGGTTGCCCCAGCACCTTTGGAATCTATCGCTTACGTAGAGCTGAAGAAAATGTTAAAGGAACATTTTGAACTGAAGCTATCAGTGATTGCATGGCATCCCAGAGAGTCTGCTGCGGACTTTATTGCTGCCCTGCGTCAAGCTGCAAGGCCCTGTGAGTTCAAAGACTTGGAAAAATGGCTACAAGATCGGCTAGTTTGTGGCTTGAGAAGTCGAGAGCTGCAGCAAAAGATTTTTGCAAAAGAAGCTTTTTTCCTTCCAAGATGCACTAAGGGAGATCACAGCCGAAGAAGCAGCGGGAGGAGCTGTTAAGGCCTTGTGGCTTTCCAAGAATCCTACAAGCTCGGGCTCAGTCCATCAAGAGGTTGCTCAAGAGGTATACGAACTGGATTCCAACAATGATGTCAACCGTTTACAACAGCCAGCAGAGAGAAGGCCCTGAGAGCAAGCTGACAAGGGGTCTGAAGGCAGTTCCATTCCCTCAGTGTTTTGGATGTGGAGGCCACCACAAGTGTTCCAACTGCCATTTTCGCTCTGCTACTTGCTGGGCGTGTTGCCCACAAGGCCACATAGTCACCGTCTATTTGGGTCGCAAGAAAGACTGTCCATTGGAAGAATTGCCTTGCAAAGGTATCAGGGACCACAGCCAGAATAGGGTGGGTTTTTACGCATCCCGAAGGAGCGTATTGAGAACAGGGGCCCACCGGCCATTGAAGAAGAAGCTGCATATTGATGTCAAATTGCAGGGGGTCCCCTTAATGATGGAGCTGGACACGGGTTCAGCTCTGTCAATCATTTCCCAGAATACCCTCTGTTGTAGAAGCGGCCAGAGAAACTCAGGCTGTCGAATCTTATCCTAACAGACTTCCAGAATTCCTGAGTCAATGTGAAAGGGGAGGCCACGCTCAGAGTGCAGCGTAGGAATTTTGAAGGTATTTTGGATGGGACCCAATTGGTTCGAGGCACTTGGAATTCAGGTGACTGGGCTACACAGTTTGCAAACTGCAGGTCTTGCGGATGTTTGCAAGGAGTTTGCTGATGTGTTCAGCCCAGAATTAGGGCCATATAAGGGGCCTCCAATTGCTTTATGGTAAGATCCCTCCATTGCACTGATTAGGATTAAGCCTTGTCGGGTGCCTTTTGTGCTTAAGCAAAAGTTTAATGCTGAGCTGGATAAACTGCTACAGCAAGGCATTCTGAAACCTGTGGATAGCAGTCCATGGGAAACACCCATAGTCATGCCACTCAAGGCCAACGGGGAAGTCCACAATTGTGCTGACTATAAATGCACACTAAACAAAGCGTTACAGCAGCACGCTTATCCAGTGCCTGTGGTGAGCCACATTTTGGCCTCACTTAAAGGAGGCCGAGTTTTCACCAAACTTGAAAACAGCTACCGGTTGATGATGCAACGGCAGAGGCTCAAACAATCATAATGCACCGGGGAGCTTTCAAAGACAGAAGACTGCAGTTCGGAGTTAATGTAGCTCCTGGCATTTTCCAAAGTGTGATGGAGCAAATGCTCTGTAACCTTCTGGGACTTTGCCCATATTTCGATGATATCCTCATCACAGGGTAATCAATTGAAAATCTGTCTGAAAGGCTTTGATCCATTTTGCTGCATTTCCGCAAAGCAGGGCTGAAGCTTAAGCAGGAAAAATGCAAGATTGGAGTAACTTCCACTGAATTCCTGGGGTTTTGTATAGATGCCAAAGGCATCCATCCTGCTGAGTCCAAGCTCAAAGCAATTCAGCAGGCCCAAAATTTCAATTCGAAGACCAAGTTTCAAGCCTTCCTTGGACTTTTAAACTTTTACCATTCCTTCCTTCCCCAAAAGGCTGCAATGGCAGAGCAGTTACACCGGCTCTTGGATAAACAGGCTCCATGGATGTGGACAAAAGTCCACGAAAGGAGTGTTGCTGAGGTCAAAGCATTGTTGTCTTCAAATGCTATTTTAGTTCATTTCAATGAGCAGCTGCCAGTTTGTGATGCATCCCCTTATGGGATCGGGGCTGTCTTAAGCCACCTCAAGGCTGATGGTGTACAAGTTCCTGTAGCCTACTATTCAAGGACTCTGTCTTCTGCTGAGCATAATTACGCACAGATAGATACAAAAGCCTTGGCCATTGTGGTTGGCATAAAAAAGTTCCATGACTTTTTGTATGGCCGCCATTTTACGGTCTTTACAGACCACAAGCCACTGCTGGGGTTGTTCACAACAAACAAGCAAACCCCACACATAATTTCTCTTAGAATGTTGGGGTGGTCAATCTTCCTTCCTGCCTATGACTATTCCCTGGTTCACAAACCGGGCAAAGAAATGGGCCATGCAGATGGCCTTGGCAGATTGCCTTTACAACTCTTAGAATCAGGTCCTGCTCCAGCTAACCACATCCTGGGTATCCAGAATTTGCCTAAGTTTCTCCTCAATGCAGGGGATGTGGCTGCAGAAACAGCCACTGATAACACGCTAACACGCGTGTTGAACTGGGTACTATCAGAATGGCCTGATACATGTCCTGGCACCAACTTCCAGAGTTTCTGGAAAAGAAAGCATCAGCTATCCACCTTTAAGGGTTGTGTCCAGTGGAGTAGCAGGGTAGTGATCCCAACCTCGTTGAGGACTAGAGTCTTGCATGAGGGGCATCCGGGCATAGTCCAGAGGAAAGCACTTGCACACAGCTCTCTCTGGTGGCTGGGGCTTGATAAAGAGATTGAGAGACCCAGGTCCATGGGTGTCACAGTTGCCAACAGTCCAGGCCTGAAATGCACAGGCTCCTGTGCATAGATGGGAGGACATACATGCTCCTTGGTCAAGGGTTCATATCGACTATGCTAGCCCCTTCCAGGGGCAATTCTTCCTTATTGTTGTGGACAGTCACTCTAAATGGCTAGAGATCGTTCCAGTGTCTACCACAACTACTGCCAGGACCATCCAGGTGCTGAGGGGAATCTTCACCTCTCACAGGCTCCCAGATGTTCTTGTCTCCGACAACAGACCTCAATTCACCTCTTCAGAGTTCCAGTCCTTTCTGAAAGCCAACATGATTCGTAATGCTACTTCAGCACCCTTTCATCTGGCTTCCAACGGCCAAGGTAAGCGCATGGTACAGACGCCTTGAAGAGGCTCACGTATGGGAGCTGGCACCACAGGTTAGCTGATTTTCTCCTTTGCCACTGCACCACACCTTGCACAGCTATAGGCAAGAGCCCAGCTGAACTCAGCTGGGGTCACCGTCTTATTACCAAATTAGACAGATTGCACCCAGACCGGGTGGCTTCACAGGTTTCACAGCCACAGGCACCGAGACTACAAGTCGGTGATCCAATTTGGGCAAGGAACTATGGACTTGGACATCTTTGGGTGATAGCAGTGGTCTGCAAAGTCACTGGGCCACTGTCATACAAAGTGATTTTGGAAGATGGTCATGTGCTGCATCGGCACATTGACCAGCTGCGATGGAGGCTACCTAGTCACCCTTCCGCTCCTGACTCTGCTCTTGGGGGGGGAGGAGGACCATGATCACGATTGTGGATCTCAGTCTCACTGTATAAGTGGGGGCTTGCACTCTCCAAATAGGGGTTTTGCCAACAAGGTGGCTCCTGACTCTGGCACTGGGTCCATGGGACATTGCACGCAAGCAGCTTCTCATGCCACACCTACCTCAGGCCTTGTGCTGATGGGACAGTGTTCCCAACCGGGGTCGCTCACTGATCCGGGGAATTCTACCCCACCAAGGAAATCTGGTTTGGGCTTACCAGAAAGAGCCAGCCAAAGTCAAAGGGACAAAGGATTGGGCCTACCGGGCCAGGCCAGCTAGCAAGATCCGGGTTTGCCCACATCAAAGGGGCCTCAAAGTCCCAGTCTGCCAAGACTGGCAGGCAAGCTTGCAGACTGGGCGGTTATAACAGCTCCGAGATGATTGGAGCAGGCCAGAGTCTCTCCAAAGTTCTTACAAGATTATGTAAGGTTCATGTCAGTAAGCGGGCAGGCCTAGTGTTCCCTAGAAATAAGAACACACGCAAAAGAGTACTGTGATATTATAAAGTATTAAGTATGTTGTGGAGAGTGACTTGTAGTAGTTGAAATAGTAGTATCTATTTTTTGAACCAAGAGGGGAGGGATGTTATGTCCTGGGCCTGTGATTGACAGAGCAGGTGCAGGATGCTGCAGAGAGACCTGGGCGGATCAGGTAGCCTGCCCGGGCCAGACAGGGTGTCTCCAGCCTATTGCGCTTGCGCAGAGCAGGAAAATATGTTGCATTTATTGGCTGATGCTGTTCCATGCAAAAGGTATAAAAGGGATCAGCGCCATTTTGTGTTGTTCGGTTAAAGCTGAAATAAAGAAGCATCTGTTATTACTCCTGCCTTGTTTCAATGCCTTACCAACACAGGAAACAGAACACTTGTAGTCTTGGGCCATAAGCATCATTGGCTGGGTTAGCACAACGCAAAGATCCAGGAGCTTAACTTTTTTTTCTGTCTCAAAAGATTTGCTTAGTTTTTGAAGGGCCCACTGGGATGCACTTTCTTGGAGCTGGGCCAGACACTCAGTTTGACTTAATTTTATTTACATGAAATGTTAATAAAAGATAAAGATACAGTTCTTTTCTATTTGATCGCTTCTCACCCCTGCTTTAGATAACAGTGCATAAATAGCTCTGCTAGATTGACCCAAATGTATCTCAGTCCAAGATTTTGTTTCTTGCAGTGCCCACTAGATACTGCTGGGTATTCACAAGCAAGAAATGAGGGCATCCTCTGCACCTGATAGTTGGACCGTACTTCCCCCAGCTTGGAAGCGTTCACAATTAATAACCCTTAATGCTCCTGTCCTCAATGGGCCAAAAATCTATCCTACATTACATACTATTGAATTAAACAGGTTAAGAACAATGTATTTGGTTTGTAGATGAATGGAAGGACCAAGGTAGTCTTATCCGAGAATGAGTCCTGTTAAAGGACTGCAGAGGAAGGATTACCTAAGATGGAAGCCGAGTTCTCACTAATAGCAAAATCAAACCTAGCTCAGTTTAGATTATGTAATGATCTGATCTCTGCTAGCAGTCCATAAATGGTAGGAACAAACGTATCTTTTCCACCAAGTCAGACCTTTTCCTTTTCTTTTCTCTTTTGTAATTTATTGATTTTTTAAAACATAAATCACTTAATAATTGGTGAACAGTGTGTTGTCTGGGTTTACATTTGTAAAACCAAGATTTTTTTTTTTTTTTTGTCATAGAATGTCCAGAACGGAGTTCCAGCACCTTTTTTTGATAGAACCTTGTAGGATAGGCAAGGCGGGTTGTATGACATGTGTGAGTTCCAGCACTTTTTTTTTTTTTTACAAAAAAAGCACTGTGTAAAACAATCACTAGCAATTGATTTCTATAATCCATAATCCATTTAATACTTTTAATTGATTTCCTCTTTTCCCCAAAATATCCTCTTCTGCAAACATTGAGTTAATACAATTCTTAATGTTTTGATAGATAACAATTGAATATATTTTACCAATATTCCTAAAAAGAATAATCACATCAATATAATATTTCTTTTCTATCCAATCATTCAGGTTGCCTTATCATAGATCCTGTTACAGTCCTTATTTAAATTTGTTTCTCCCACAAGATTCTAAGTAATCTTACTGGTTAAGATTTTCTCAAAAAATAATTTCATTTAAAAATTTAACTCTATTTTTTTCCATATGAATCAACTCACAATTTTACATTTATTATGGAATAGATAAAACAGTGAAAAAAAGGAGAGCAAGAATAAAGAAACATAAAAAATAACATACTACTTAAAATATATATCCCTCTTAAGCTAATATATATTTGTTTCCAATATTTCTTATTCTTTTTAACCATAATTAAAAATATGTTTAATCTTTAAATATTCCATTTAATACATCTAGCCATTTAGTCCTTTAACTCTTATTCAAAACATTTTTTATTCATTATAATTTTCTTAAATTTAATCACATTTAAATATCTAAAACATTTACTTTCTCTAAGCCATTTCAACTTTTTTATATTACTCATATCAAGAAATAGAATAAAAAAGGGGAAAAAAGCATACTATATTATTTAGGGGATTCATCCCTCTTAGAGTGACGTATATATTCCAAATCTTTTCTATTTCTTTAACCATATTCAACCAAGTGTTTCTTTTTTAAGTATTCTCTCTGGGAGGTCCCATCATCTATTTTCTTGATTTCTACTTTGGTCTTTTTCCTTTGCCCGGTATCTTTCTTAATCAATGTATTTTGCTGAGTCAAAAGGTTTTTCCATATGTTCATAAATGTTAGATGTTCCTGACATTTCTACAGTCCATTTTATCTAATCTGTTTTCTTGTCCTCAGATTTATTTTATAGTCTTAAGGGATAAGTTATTTTTTCCAATTCTTGTGATTTCCCCCCCCCCCATTAGGATTAAATCATGGTTCCTTGTTTTGTTAAGTTCCATCTTTAAGTCTCTATTCTCAATTTCGTATCCATTTATCTGTTTTATCTGGTCCTTCTCTATTGTTGTTTTCTGGCATTTTTTTTTGTTGTAGAGTTAACTTGGGACTATATTCTAATGTAGTTGGATATGGTTAGGGATATAGAAGAGATGTATTTTCTCCTCTTAGCTTTTTCAAAAGTTTTCATGGGGGGCAGGTCGCATCTGTATTTCCTGCAATAATGTTCTGGATCCAATCAGTATAATCGAAGACCTTGGTGTAGATGCCAGGCTCATGCGGTTGGGCACAAATATCGCCCCCCCAAGATACAATGCCCTGGATTTCTCCATTACAGATGAGGGGTCCCCCAGAGTCACCCTGTTGAGAAAAATCAAACATGAAACATTACTACAGTATCTATGAATGGAAAGTGGAGCAAACAATTCCCTCCCATTGTCCATTCACATATAGCCCCCAATATTTCACTTCGATGTTCCCCAGTCCAGGATCCTTGTAGAAGAATTTATCTCCTTGTGTTTCCCCCACCAGAATCACCAATATTGGGAAGTATGGAAATCTAGACACCTAGAAGGCACTTGAGTTAGAAAAAGCCATAACTTTGTATGTTTGTACAAGATGCCTTCAAGGCTAGATCTCTGTCACAGCTTTGAAATTTGGCATCATTTCTTTAGGAGTTTGTCTTAAAACGGATCATCTTACGTCACATGAACTTTTGCCTCCTTCCAGGATACCTGCACACAATATTCTGCTTGTTGCTGGCAACCCTGCGTAAGCTGCTCGACACACCTCATAATCGAGTATGTTAATGTTAGCACAATGAGGGACACCGGGTAAAGTCACTGAAAAAAATAAAAAATAGGCAAAATTCTACCTTTCACAATTTACCACCTAGATGAATAGATCTATAATTTCCATTATCTCCAAACAGTGGAACTGATTTCATTGCCTGGAATAGGAAGTATTGTCTTTCAAAGCTGTTCAAAGGGACTCCTGGGAAAAACAGATTTAGTTAAATGTTTTTTCTCAAGATATTAATAGGTATTCCATCAGCTGATGGGCATTTGAAGGCTTCTCAAATTTCTCTGGCACTCTACGCAAAGATTGCCTTGTTGGAAAAGTGGGGCTTTTGCTAGTTCAAAAGTCACAGAACTGATCTTGCATCCCCTGGAAATGACCTAGAACGGAAGATCTCCGAACTTGGCCATTTTAAGACTTGGGAACTTCCACTCCCAAAATTCCTCAGTCAGCATACTGAAACTTCCATATCTGAAGATGAAGCAGACCCGTAGGTTTGTATTATGTACAAGAACAAAAAGCCAGGAATCTTGTCTAAAAGATCCCTTGGGGAGGACAGATGAGGTGGAAATAGGTCTAAGGAAACAAAGGAAAAATATCATCTGAATCTGACAAAGTTGAGCCTGAGAATATGGAATAAACCCCAATCCCAGCTAATCAACAAATCAAGAACTTTTGAGGATAAAATAGGGTACTAAAGCTCACCCACTCCTTGAGTCGTCTTTGGATCCACAACTTAGGAGTTTCTGTCCCTCTAGTTTTTGCCTGGCAGCCTAATTGAGAAGGATGTGTCTAAATATGGATGGGTGGATGTGTGGATATGAGAAAGAACAAATTTACATTGCAAGCAGTAAAGTTTTGCTGTTACTTTAAATTCACTGGGTCTCCATGTATTCAAAAACAAACAAACAAACAAAAAAAACCCTGTGATGCTTCAGTGGTGAGTTGAAAATTATTTGTGTGAGTCCTTAACTATTTCCCAGCTCTTGATCAAGGCTGTGTGACTTGTCTGCTCTAGCTACACCTATTTGGTAGAAACCTAGGTAGAAAACAAGGTGGGCTTACAAGATCTACCTACCTTGGCAGGTTTGAATGACCATAAGCCAAAGCTGAGAGTGCATTTAACACTTACATGGCCTTACTAGCAATAGCAACAGCACTTAGACTATACACTGCACTCTCTGGGTGATTTACAGCATCCACATATTGCCCATAACAATTTGAGTCCTCCTTTTATCAACCTCAAAAGGATGGAAGGCTGAGTCAACCTTGAGCCCTGTCAGGATCGAATTCCAGGCTGGGAGCAGAGATAGCCTGCAATACTGCATTCTAACCACTGCACCACCAGGACTTAAAAGGAAGAAGTCCTCTGCATCCACCCACAGAGATTTTATATCCATCCAAGGATAGACCATGTTTTTGAGTTCATATTTGGTATTTTGAGATATGAACATCCTCCATGGGAGATTTCTCCATTTCCAAAATGGCCATGATCATTCACAAAATACCCCATTATTAAAGGTAATGAAGTCATGCAAGACTGCCATGCTAATAGGACTTTTCTGATTCCCAACAGCACTGCTATAAATAAACCTGATCCTTTAGGGTTTTTTTTTTTTTAGCTATACAGCATGCCAGTTCCTTACTTATTTCTTTTATTCCAAGGACCTTATGGGTGTGGAACTGATGAAGAAATGGAATCTTAGGGAATCCCATTGTTCATCCACATTCCAATATTCATGGATGACATAGTGAGACCCTAGACCTAGTTGGTGTTACATCAAAAGCTAGGTCTGAGAGTATAGACAGAGATCCCTACCATTAGGAGATGTGATTGCACCCCATCCCATAATATGGCAAACTGAGCCCACACTGGGAGGGTTTGAAGGCAAGCTGAGAGGCGCGATGTGTGTACTGCTGTTAACAGGACTGTCCAGCCTGATCAACATGATGTCCTTGTCCTTTTCATCATTTTTTTTCCTATTGGGACAAATGAACTTCTCCTTTGCGATTCTTGTCTGCACATCCTTATTTAGTCCCTTTAGTCTATGCACACCGAAGAATATGAGCATATTTCCCCTACAAGAAAAACAACAACAAATTAACAACAAGAAATTAAAGTAAACTCTATATTACTTGGGATGTTCCTTGGCCCTCAACCCGGATTGTTAGCACCTGAATCCTGGAAGAGTTACTGTCAATGTCCTAGAGATCTGAGTACGCTCAAGAAATTTATTCAAGGTGATTGAATAAGCTATTTCCATAGTTTATGTAAAATCCTGAAGCGTGAATTCACCTGTGTGCTGTTTCGCACTCAGAAACCTCAGCATATAATATGAATCCATCTCTTTCTTGACTTGGATGTGTATTATGTGAATGTTGCAGTTATAAATTATAGATGGCTGTGTTAAAAATAGAAGCCATGTGGTTACAGTACTAATGTTATGACTTTGTATTGTGCACATCCTGTCTCAACCCAGCCTATCTCAAAGGATGGTGGGATAGATAAAGACGAACACAAAATCTGGATGGTGCCCACTCTGCTCTTGTTAAGAAGAGGTATTAAGGTGTAGTGCCTCACCCAGGCCTTTGATAAGGGAGAGAGAAGCCTCTCACTTCATCATCTTTTTATCTTTTATGTTTTACTGACTTTTTTAAAAAAATATTTTCTTATGGCAAACCCCCAGAGACAGGCAGCATATGGTTAATATTTTCTGGTTAGTTGAGCAGTCAGCCAGATATTTAGACTGGATTTGGCATTTTTATCCATCTATAAAGTCCTTCCCAAGGACCTGGGGTAGGAAAATTGTGTGGTTCCATGGTATTACAGGGATTGTCACAGGATGTTCCAAGTAAGGCTGCCTTTTGCAATTGACTGTGGTGATTTTGTCAATGCTGATGGTATTCAGGTAATGTTCCAGATTTTGTTATTCTTGTTATTATTATATCCCAGAAAAAAGGAAAGTTATGAATACTGTGGTGAAGAAGATGGAAATTCAACCATAAATATAAACCGCATTGCTCAAGATATGATTGTGAGGAGTAATAGCAGTAACAGCAGAACATTCATTCAAAATGCACAGAGAAATCATTAAAAACTAGGAGAAACATTATAAAAAAATCTGGATATCTAACCACGATCTCCCTCAACCCTTCCACATTCTGTAATGCCCTCACCTGTCGCAGTGTGCAGCGGTCAGCACCCATTCCTCGTTGATCAAAGTCCCACCGCAGAGAAAACCGCTAGTGATATACACGAGTGCAAGAGAACGATGTTCATTTATGTTACATTCATCACCTCCAATGACCAGTTCAGAAGACTTTTGTGCTACAAAGAAACCAAAAAAGTTCATTGTTTGGCTGTGGAGTGGAACAGAGTCACTTTTATTGGTAGTGTTTCTATCTGTACACTAATTTTGATGGGTAACAGATGACTGTGGGACATGCAGCATGAAACCAGTAGAATAAAATGGATTATTTGCAAGTCATATATATGCCTAAGCCCATGTAGGTAAACTACCTGTGAATCTTAAATTATATATATGTATATGTGTGTGGAAAGAGATTGATGAAAATGGAATTTAATCTATGAATTTGGATGGGAAGTTGATAACATTAGTATTTAGTTCACTAAAAACAGTTTGACCCAACACTGATGGCAGTAAATTCCCTACATACCGGTTTTGATATTTGTTTCAGAAGCAATGACCCAGATATTGCACGCTGTATAATGCAGCAAATCTAACAGAATGGGAGCTAGGTTAAATCCAACAGATTTATTTTATCAGTTTGGACAAAAATCAATGGCCATCTCATACACCATTTTTTAAAGACCACCTTGACACTGAAAGCCCTCCCCAACTTTTTTCTCAATGCATCTTATATTAATTAATAAGTTATCTTTCTCTATTGAAGTCAGTTGTCAAATAAATAGAAACAGGAAAGGAAGCTGACCATATTTGGGATTATATATTTTTAACTGGCTAGTGTTGCTGATATGAATAAATGTATCAATTCATACTATCATTACAAATACAGCAATGGTCTTCCCCATTTGCACCAACCAGGCCTTCTTCGCCCACTCTCTACTTGTGACCTGCTTGTACATCTACAATTAATAATTACATGCAAATTTACTCCTATAACTGGAGGTTTAAACTGAAAAAGACACCTAAAGCTCCGTTTACCCATTGTCCAGGCTCTTACCGTAAGAAAGCTGTAGCATCAGAAGGTTTGCTAGCACTCTGATCAGCCCCATAACTTCAGCTCTGCACGGTAAGCTGTTTGTCTGGAATTTAGAAATGGGGAACAATTTTGGCAAGAATGCACAGTTTGCACTTTGTTCTGTTCCATTCCGAGGTAGAACGACAGATGTGGAAAAAATGCCAGTTTCTCACCTGTAAGATCCCAGTCCCAAACTTAAACTTGAGATACTGTATCAATCTAACCAGATAACCCAAGCGGAGACTTCTTGATCAAGCAGCACTTTATTTGATCAAATTAAGCAGTTGGGTGGCCAACAATCTCGAACTCTGACAGAGTTACATCCAGAAGTGTCCCGTCTTAGAAAGATAGTAGCATTGCTTTATACACTTTGTTAGCCAATGAAAAACAGACAACAGAGCCATTACATCATAAGAAAGACACTCCCTTATTCCCTCCTTCCATGTACATCTATATCCCATCCATGTACACGTTTCTCAAGCTTGCATGAAATTTCTCTGGTGCAAAAGCTAATTAAAAAAAGCAAGAATGCAACAGTTAGACTACACAATTTCCCTTTGTTCCAGAATCATTCACATCCTTATGTAACTTGGCTCTATGTCATGCAGATTGAACAGTGAAGGGATTCAAATATGTGAGCAACCGGTTCTCTCTGTGGATGCCGCTTCCGGAAGTCCATTCTGGAACTGCGCAACAAAAAATTAGCTACCAATTCTGCTAATGTGGTGCGAACCAGCTGAATCAAACCGCTGAGCCTGAAACACGAAAAAACATTGATAACAGACTGGATATGTATCTCAATAAAAACAGACCATTCCAGAAAGCAAAAAACCTAATAAGTGATTAATACAGTCTATGTGAGATGTTGGTGCAGAATTCACTTCAGCTTTAGGACAGAAGGAAAACAGATTTTTTTTCTTTTAATTGGAAATATTTTTAAACCTAAAAAAGCCAGGGCAGTTAGACCATATAAAGGCAACCACACACTCAGTTGACCCATTCGTTTGGGTGGTTGTGAAAAATGACTGTTTCTGTATTATGAATAGTGGGGGCAACTGATACTAACTTAAGTCCAACAATTTTCAGGGTTGTTAGACTGGTTTGAAAAGACTCCACATTTTCCATTCTAGGATCTAGTTTAGGAAAAGGAGATCAGGAAAGCTGGCTATGCACAGCACTGGATTTATGCTTCCCACAGCTATAATTTGTTTGAATTTGATTTGTTTAAAATTAGCCTTAACCTTTAAATTTCATCCTCTCCAAACACCTGGACTTCAACTCCTAAAATGTTCCAGTCAGGATGGTAATTGTGGAGAATTAGGAAATTGAAGTCTGTACACCTGGGGGGAAGGTATCCAGGTATGGTACCAGACTGGCTCAGGAATTCTGAGAGTTGAACTCCACAAGTTATAAGGGGAGCCATAGTTCCCCATCTCTGCTCTAGAAGCAGTTGTGCTTTGGGGGTTGCGACACAACAGGAAAATGAGGGGTGGAGCTAGAGCATCCTTTTGCCCATTATTCCGATGCTGCTCTAGCATCCCCTTTGCTGATTCTGCCATCTTAGTGGCCTGTTCTGTAGGTGAAAGTCAGTTTGAGGAAGCCGCTGCTTCATCAGCCTCGTTTTGATGAGAAGCTGGGAGTTTGTTGGCAGAAGGCCTGGGAGAGGAGCCCGGCTGCTCTGGGCCTTGGTTCCATCCTCGGGGGGGGGGGGCTTCCTGGCAGTGCCGATCCTTGGGAAGAGTGCAGGAAGGTCCAGTGCTCAGGGTGCCTCCACCCCAATGTGGAGATGCACCTGTCTGGGTCTTTGGGTTACAGGCTATGTCCTTCAGGCCATTGGCACATCAATTTTGGGGATGGGTAGGGATGGGAAAGTCTGGGGGAGAAAAACCCTTTGTGATTGGCACCATGCAAATATAATAAATGCATGGTGCTGTAAGGTCCCAGTCCCTTTTTTGTACTTGAGATACCATATTAATCTAATTAGATAACCCAAGCAGAGACTTCTTGATTAAGCAGCACTTTATTTGATTAAATTAAGCAGCTGGGTGGCCAACAATCTGGAATGCTGGCAGAGTCACATCCAGAAGTGCCATGTCATAGAAAGATGGTAGCATTGTTTTATCAACTTTGTTAGCCAATGACAATCAGATAACAGAGCCAAAAAGCAAGAAACCAACAGACTAAACAATTTCCCTTTGTTCCAGAAACCTTCACATCCTTATGTAACTTGGCTCTATATCATGCAGCCTGAACAGTGGTGGGATTCAAATGTATGAACAACCTGTTCTCTGTGTGGATGCCGCTTCTGGAAGTCCATTTCTGGGCCTGGGCAACAAAAAAATTAGCTACCGGTTCTGCCAAAGTGGTGCAAACCAGCTGAATCCCAACACTGAGCCTGAAGCACGAAAGAACATTGATAACAAGACTGGATATGTATCTCAATAAAAGCAGACCCTTCCGGAAAGCAAAAAACCCTAATAGGGGAGATGTGCCTATCTGGGTCTTTGGGTCGCAGGCTGTGTCCTCCTGGCCATTGGCACGTCAGTTTTGGGGATGGGTAGAGATGGGAAAGCCTGGGGGGGGGGGAAACCTGGAAAAATGAGGAAAAAACAGTTCTCCTCCCCCTCTTTTTCCCAAAACCATTTGGAAAAATATGGGGGGGGGGGAAACCCTCTCTCCCCCATTTTTCCAGTTTTTTTCCAGGCCTTCCCATCTCCAGGGGTGAGGAAGGTTGGAGTCCAGTGGATGCAATGGCAGCAAGAGGAGGAGGCTGGGGTCCTTCGGGAGTTTGGACCCCAAACAGCCACAGTTCTGGTTCTGTTGATGGGGAACCTGCCTTGCCTTCCGAGGCATCCGTGGAGGAAGGTGCTCATGCAGACAGTCCTCCTTTCCTTGGTCACCTCCCCGTTTTATTCTTGGCATCCACCACCCCCAACTACTACAAAAAAGGGGGCTCAGGGAGGAAGGGAGGGAGGGGGTGGAGGAGGTTGGTTTGGGCAAAATCTGCCCTCTCAATTTGTCCCGGGCAGAAGAAGTTCTTTCCATTCAGACCAAGCCCTTTGTGGCCTCACCCAAAGAGTCTTCTCTGTAGTACAGGTAGTCCTCGACTTAATGACCACAGCTGAGCCCAAAATTTATGTTGCACAAGTGAGAAATTTGTTAAGTGAATTTTGCCCCATGTTATGACTTTGATTGCCACATTTGTTAGTGGATCACTGCAGTTATTAAATTAGTAAAATTAGTTAAGTTGGTAACACCGTTGTTAAGGGAATCTGGCTTCCCCCATTGACTTGGCTTATCAGAAGGTCATGAAGATGATCATGTGACCCCAGGACACTGCAGCCGGCATAAATAGGAACCAGTTGTCAAGCACTGGCAAGTAAATTGCATGACTGTGGGGAAGCTGTAATGGCCATAAGTGTGAAAAATGGTCAGTGCTGTTGTAACTTTGAACATTCACTAAATTAATTGTTGTAAGTCGAGGGCTTCCGGTAGAAAAGGAAACTCTTTGAAAAGAATGTGCACCCAAGCAGACTTAATACAAAATGGATTTAATAAAACATAAATTACATTTATTGGAGATGGAGATAAGGGCACAACAGATTAAGCGATCCAAACAGAACTTTTTTGAAAATGCCAATAAACCAGGAAGATGTCTTGCATACAGATTGAAAAAAGAAAGAGAAAAAAGACTGATAAGTAAACTACAAGATTTAAAGGCAAAATATATTGCCATAATGATGCATTGAAAAAAATTGCCAAGGCTTACTATGAGACACTTTACAAGGCGGAGGTGGTTTCTAAAGAGGTAATATAGGAGTATTTAAAAAAAGCGAACCTTCCAAGGATATCAGAGAAAATGCAATATATGTTAAATGAGAAGATAATAATGATGGAAATTACAGAAGGTATAAAAAGGCAAAAGAAGGATAAAACTCCGGGACCCAATGGCCTCCCAGCAGAATTTTAAATAGCTCTACAATATATAGTAAGGCTGATATTGAAAGATCTCTGTAATGAAACTCTCTCGGCGACAAAAATACTAAATTCCTGGACAGAAGCCAATATTTCTCTTATACTTAAAGACGATACTGACCTTACACAAATTAAAAATTATAGAACAATATCATTATTAAATGTGAATTATAAAATATTTATAGCAATTATAGCAGAAAGAATGAAGAAAGTTTTGAACTTTATTCGGATCAAAATGGCTTTTTGCCTAAAAGACAGATAAAGAATAACTTAAGGATTATTTTGAATGTGTTGGAATATTATGAAAAGTATCTGGGGAAACAGATGGCACTTATACTTTTGGATGCACAAAAAGCTTTTGATAATCTCATTTGGCAATTTATGTTCTAGCCATTGAGAGAGATGGACTTTGGTGGAAACTTTAGAAATGCAATCCAAGCAATTTATAACAAACAATCAGCAAGGATACATTTAAATCAGTGGTTCTCAACCTTTTTAATGCCGCGACCCCCAGTAAGTCGAGGACTACTCAACCGGTCGTAAGTCGAGGACTACTCAACTGGTGCAGCACCATTTGCAGAATGGGACTGTTGGTGGGCTCAGCAGGGCAGGGACAGCCTGAACAATTCCTATTGGCTTTTGAAAGCCAATAGAATTAGACTCTATTCAAGAGAGTTTATTCTATTGGCTTTCGAAAGCCAATAGAAGAAAAGGGAGTAGCACAGCTAAGGAAAAGGGGGGGGGGGAAATGGCGGACTGCGTTGTTTGGCGACCCCCGTGAAATGGTTGTTCGACCCCAAATGGGGTCCCGATCCACAGGTTGAGAACCCCTGATTTAAATGGAGATCATACAGACAGTTTTGATATTGAAAAAGGCACAAGACAGGGATGCCCTCTATCTCCCTTGTTATTTATTCTTACATTGGAAGTGCTGGCTAGGAATATTAGACAAGAGTCGGAGATTAAAGGATTGGAGATAAAAGATCAGAAATATAAATTACAGGCCTTTGCAGACGATTTGGTTTTTATCTCAGAGGAGCCATTGGCAACAGCCACCAAACTTTGGCAGAAAATAGAGAAATTTGAGAAGTGGCTGGGTTGAAAATAAATAGGGAAAAGACTAAAGTACTTACGGTACAAAAAAATCTAACAGAGAAACAGAAACTTCAGCTTGTTAAAAAGACAGATCTTCAGATAGCCAAAAAAGTCAAATATTTAGGCATCTATTTAACATCAAAATATATAACAGTAAAAGAGGATAACTATGAAAGATTGAAACAAATAAAACTAGATCTGGAAAAGTGGAAAAACCTTCAACTATCATTGTTAGGAAGGATAGTGACTGTTAAGATGAACATTTTACCTAATATCCTTTTCTTATTTCAGACGGTTCCCATCAAATTAAACCAGAAATTTTTTGATGATCTAAATGCAACAATGAGATTTATATGGCAAGGGAAAAAAGCAAGAATTAAAATTAAATTACTACAAGAATCTAAAGACAGAGGGGGCTTTGGGCTCCCGGACTGGAGACTTTATTATTAAGCAGCTATTTTGCTTTGGCTTAAAGAATGGATTACGCTGAGAAACAAACAACTTCTCTATTTAGAGGGACATGATTTGCAACTGGGCTGACATGCGTTTTTATGGTATGAGAAAAACAATGTACATAAATACTTTCAAACCCATGCCATAAGGAATGTGTTACTTTTGGAATGGGAGAGAATTAAACATAAAATTTATATGAAAATACCTAAGTGGCTTTCAACAATGGAAACATTCGTTTATCCAAACTTAATTAATTATGATAAACTTGTTATGTATAAAGATATTTTAGATAAAGATGGAAAACTTAAAGACAAGCAAGTTCTTCAACAACATGGTATTGAACTAACATGGTGGTCTTACTTGCAGATTCAAACAAGATATGAGAAAGATGTAAAATTAATGGGATTCTATAAAGAACAGACACCATTAGATAAAATACTCTTAAAAACAGACGAAAATCTGATCAAGAAACTCTATAAATTTTTGTTAAACTGGAAGATGGAAGAAGAACAAGTAAAAGAAACAATGATAGTGTGGGCAAGGAATTTTGGATATTCCATAGACCTAGAAGATTGACAAAAGCTTTGGGATCGAAATATTAAACTCACTAAAGCAGCTGCATATAAGGAAAATTTATACAAAATGTTTTATAGATGGCATATGACACCAGTTAGATT
The DNA here is from genome assembly GCF_016545835.1 of Crotalus tigris. Taxonomy (NCBI): domain Eukaryota; kingdom Metazoa; phylum Chordata; class Lepidosauria; order Squamata; family Viperidae; genus Crotalus; species Crotalus tigris. The sequence goes on from NW_024100508.1 coordinate 3,015,575, forward strand.
AGAGAAAATCTTTAAAAATATATCAAACACTTGTTGGAAATGTAAACAAAAACCAGGCACTTACTACCATCTCTGGTGGATATGCCCTACGCCAAGAAATTTTGGCATAAGATTCATATGTGGTTAGAAAAGATGATGAAAATAAAGATAGAATTTAAACCAGAACTGTGTTTTTTAGGAATATTAGGATCTAATTATGGAAAGAAGAATGAGTGTCTAATCTTACATGTATTAACAGCTTCAAGAATAGCATTTGCCCAATTCTGGAAAAATGAAAATCTACCATCTGTCCAGATTATAATAATAAAAGTACTTGAATGTGCTGAAATGAACAGATTAACTTTAGAAATGAAAGAGAAAGAAGACTCAATCTACTTTAAAAGATGGGATAAATTTTACCAATGGATAGCAACACGATAGAATGAGAAAAGCTTATGGAATGTAATGGGATAATTGTTATTTTGTACTTAAATTCTATGTCTATTGTTATGAATTCTTCTTCCCCTTTCTATTTGTGATTTTAACAACAAGTAATTATAACTAATAAGTAATACACCAATATGTTAATGTTATTATGATTAATTAGCAATATATTAGTAATATTATATTAAGTATGATAATAGTAGTAGTAGTAGTAGTAGTAGTAGTAAAGTAAAGTTGGAAGGGACCTTGGAGGTCATCTAGTCCAACCCCCTGCTCGGGCAGGAAACCCTACACCATTTCGGACAAATGGCTGTCCAGTCTCTTCTTAAAAACTTCCAGTGTTGGAGCATTTACTGCTTCTGGAGGCAGGCTGTTCCACTGATTAATTGTTCTCACTGTCAGGAAGTTTCTCCTTAGTTCTAGGTTGCTTCTCTCTTGATTAGTTTCCACCCGTTGCTTCTTGTCCTGCCTTCAGGTGCTTTGGAAAATAGCTTAATTCCCTCTTCTTTATGGCATCCCCTGAGATATTGGAATACTGCTATCATGTCCCCCCTTGTCCTTCTCTTCGTTAAACTAGACATACCCAATTCTCGCAACCGTTCCTTATATGTTTTAGCCTCCAGTCCCCTAATCATCTTTGTTGCTCTTCTCGGTACTCTTTCTAGAGTCTCAACATCTTTTTTACATCGTGGTGACCAAAACTGGATGCAGTATTCCAAGTGTGGCCTTACCAAGGCATTGAAGAGTGGTATTAATACTTCACGTGATCTTGATTCTATCCCTCTTTTAATGCAGCCTAGCACTGTGTTGGCCTTTTTGGCAGCTGCAGCACACTGCTGGCTCATATTTAGGTGATTGTCTACTAGGACTCCGAGGTCCCTCTCACAGTTACTACTATTGAGCATGGTGCCACCTATGCTGTACTTGTGCATTTGGTTTTTCTTGCCTAAATGTAGAACCTTGCTTTTTTCACCATTGAATTTCATTTTGTTAGTTAGTGCCCAGAGTTCAAGTCTGTCCAGATCCTTCTGTATCTTAAGCCTGTCTTCTGGAGTGTTGGCTATTCCTGCCAGCTTGGTGTCGTCTGCAAATTTGATGAGTTCCCCATCTATCCCTTCATCCAAATCGTTGATGAAGATGTTGAAGAGTACTGGGCCCAGAACAGAGCCCTGGGGCACCCCACTACACACTTCCCTCCATATATATGCAGTTCCATTGAGGACCACTCGCTGAGTACGGCCGGTCAGCCAGCTACGGATCCATCTGGTGGTGGTTCTGTCTACCCCACATTTTTCTATCTTGTCAAGTAGTAGGTTGTGATCTACGTTATCAAATGCCTTACTGAAGTCCAAGTAAATTATGTCCACAGCATTCCTCTGATCCACTAATTTTGTCACTTGGTCAAAGAATGCAATAAGATTTGTCTGGCATGATCTATTTTTGACAAACACATGTTGGCTTTTAGTAATGACTTTGTTTGCCTCTAGGTGTTCATTGATTCGTTGTTTGATTATCTTTTCCAGGATCTTCCCAGGTATTGAGGTCAGGCTGATAGGTCTGTAATTTCCTGGATCCATTTTTTTTCCTTTTTTGAGATGGGAACTACATCAGCTCTTTTCCAGTCCTCTGGTAGTTCCCCTGTGTTCCAGGATCTTTGAAAAATATAGTTCAGTGGCTCCGATATCACATCTGCCAGGTCCTTGAGAACTCTGGGGTGTAATCCGTCTGGTCCTGGCGATTTGAACTCATCTAGGCTGGACAGGTGCTCACTAACGATTTTCTTGCCTATCTTAACTTGTGTTTCTGTTTTGTTTTTTATGGCACTATTTTTGATAGGTTTGTCTGTTTTTTCCCTTTGTGTAAAGACAGATGCAAAAATGAGTTAAATAGTTCTGCTTTCTCCCTGTTGCTTGTCACCTTCTTGCCACTTCCACCCACTAATGGACCAATCATTTCCTTCACTTTTTTCTTGTTTTTTACATGTTGAAAGAAGCTTTTTTGTTATTTTTGACTTTGGTCTCAAGCCTTAGTTCATTTTGAGCCTTGGCTTTCTTCACTTCATCTTTGCAGGCTCAGGCTATTTGCTGATATTCTGACTTAGTTATGTTCCCCTCTTTCCACTTTCTATATTTGTCCTTTTTATCTTTCAATTTGTCAGAGAGTTCTTTATGCAGCCATGCTGGTTTCTTTTGAGAGCTGTTATTTTTCCTCTTTGTTGGTATTGTGCTAGACTGTGCTTTTATTATCTCATTTTTCAAGATTTCCCAAGCTTCTTGAGTTGTTTTCCCCTTGAGGATTCTCATCCATGGAATCCTTCCCAAGCCCTCTCTAAGTTTATTGAATTTAGCTCTCTTGAAGTCCAAGACTCTAGTTTGACTGTGTTCTATTGGTTGTGCTTCTATAATGTTGAATTCTAATATTGCATGATCACTTCCTCCCAGGGTTCCTATGGCTTCAACACCGTCTATCATTTTATTTATTTTATATTAATTATTATGACTGAATATGTATACCTGGATGGGTTTACTTGCTAAAGCGTTGATTTATTGTGGGAATAACCCCACTATTATACCTATCCCTTCCCCTGGTCTAACCCTTTTTGTTTGTCACCCCTTATTATACCCCCATTGACCCAACTTCCCCTCTATCCTTATAAAATCTAATAAAATATTTATATAAAAAAACAAAAACAAAAGGTAACCTTGCAGCCAAATGACACTATTCCACAAGTTTAATAAACCATCATCATCATTAATTGGAGATTGTGTGACAGTATTGGCCCAGATAGCTTGTCTTGTCTTTTCATCATAGATTAGCACTTACATGAAGATTAGGAACATTGGCAAGAAGGTTGGGGTACTTCAGATTCAGGCATCAAGGTCCCTTCTCCCCCCCCCTTTGCTTTTGCTAAAACAGCTTGAATTTCTAATAGCAGAATTCTCACAAAAGCTGGGATAGCCTTGAAATGGAATGGGACAATAACTATAGTTTGGTGAATGGTGGGAAGCCACTGTTTTATCATGTCAGTCACAAGTGAAGCCCTCATACAATTGTTTTCTTTGTGAGAACACAACATCTGTTTTGTATCTGAGCATAGGCTGCTGTTGAACTCAGCTAATGTGTATAAAACTTCAGTACTTAATACTACAGTAAGGGGCACACTGTATCACATGTGACATGTCATTTTTGTTATTGTTCTCCTGTCTGCAGGCAAGAAAACTTTGTTCCTTTAATTCCCCCCCCCACAGGTAATCATTTTAGGAAGGTGCTCTTCTGTTCTGTAAAGTTTCATGAAGTCTCAATTAAAGGGACACAACTAGCAACTAATAAATAAGCAAGATGTTTATTTAGTCATCTGTTCAAGGTTCAAGATGTTTAATTGTTTATTAATCTGATTATCCTACCAACCACACCTGTTCTGTTCTGAGCATTGGTAAGGAATTGAAACGAGGCAGGAGTAACAACAGTTGCTTCTTTATTCAATCTTCAACAGAACAACACAAAATGGCACAGATCCCTTTTATACCTCCTTGTAGGGAGCAGCATCAACCAATCAATGCAATGTATCTTTCCCGCCTTGTGCATGCACAATAGGCTGGAGACAGCCTGTTTGGCCCGGGAAGCCATGAGGTTTGCCCGGGTCTCTCTGCAGCTTCCTGCACCTGCTTAGTCAATCACAGGCCCAGGACATAACACCTCTTCCCTCTTATTTCAAAACACATAGAACTTGCTATTTTACATTACTACAAATCTTAACTTTTTCAATTCTTTTGAGCATGTTTTGATTTCTAAGGAACACTTAAGCCTGCCCACCTACTAACAGGAACTTCACATAGTCCTGCAAATACTTTGGTGGGCCTCTGGCCCACTCTGATCTTTTTGGAGCAGTTGCAAATACCTGGTCTACAAGCTCGCCTGCTAGGCTCGGCAGACTGGGACTTTGTGGCCCACTAGGTACAGGCGAACCCACATCATGCTGACTGGCTGGGTCCTGTTAACCCAGACCAGAGTTCCTTGGTGGGGTGGATTTCCCCAGATCCACGATAGACCTCTCTTGGGAGCACTGTCCCATAGGCACAAGGCCAGCAGATGGAGTGGCCTGAACAGCCAGTTGCGTGCAATGTCCCATGGACCCACTGCCAGAGTCAGGAGCTGCCTCATTGGCAAAACCCCTAGATGCAGAGTGCAAATCCCCGCTTTCGCAGGAAGACTGAGATTCATGATCGTGATCGTGGTCCTCCTATTCCCCCGAGATTTCCTGGTCTGGGTGCAATCTGTCCAGTTTGGTAATGAGACAGCGATCCCAGTGGAGTTCAGCTGGGCTTTTCCCAGTAGCTGTGCAAGGTGTAGTGCATTGGCAAAGAAGAAAGTCAGCTAACCTGTGATGCCAGCTCCCATGAGTGAGCCTCTTCAAGTAGTCTTTGGTTGTGCGCACCATGTGCTCAGCTTGGCTGTTGGAAGCTGGATGAAAGGGTGCTGAAGTAGCATGGTGGATCATGTTGGCCTGTAGGAAAGCCTGAAACTCAGAAGAAGTGAATTGAGGGCCATTGTTGGAGACAAGAACATCTGGGAGCCCATGGGAGCTGAAGATCCCCCTCAACACCTGGATGGTCCTGGCAGTCATTGTAATGGACACTGGAATGACCTCTAGCCATTTAGAGTGACTCTCCACAACAATGAGGAAGAATTGCTCCAACAAAAAAGCAACAGAAAATGGCGCGCAGGACTTTTATAGTGTCCTTGCAAAGGACAGCGTCAGCCAATGAATGCAAGGCTGTTTTTGCGCCTTGAGCATGCACACAAGGCTGGAGACCAGCCTTGTGGTCTGCCCGGGACCCTTTGCAACATTTCTGAGCCTGCTGAATGATTCAGCAGGCTCAGGACATAACACCCCTCCCACTTGGATAAAACAATAAATACCCTTATTGTTATAGCAGCACATATACATGTGTTCAATTGACAGGACGTTGTTGTGAAGCACAATACGCCTGCACAGAGGCAGATCAATCTTACGTTTGTAATTATACAAAAAAATACAACAAAATAATACATTGAAATGTAACACCCCTTCCTTGTTTTCTCTGCATTTTTTAAGAACTAGCAAGGTTCCCTTGGCTTGACAAAAACCTCACATAGTCCCTAAGATGTTTGGCTGGACCCTTGGCCTGCTGTGACCTTCATATGGCTGGTGTGTGTGCCTGGCCTGCCAGCTTGCCTACCAGGCTAGGAGACCAGGACTTTGGTGCCCCAAAGACCCAGGTGACCCACCTAGCTGCTGACTGGCTGGATCCTCTAAATCCAAGCCAGGGTTCCTGGGGGGGGGGTGTGGAATTCCCCAAGTCCAGTGGTGGGGTAAAATTCCCCAAGTCCACAATGGACTCCTCTTGGGAGCACTGTCCCTTGAGCCCAAGACCAGCAGCGGGAGTGGCCTGAGTGGCTTATGTGCCCCAATAATCCATGGCCTCCATGTATGTGTCAGAGGTGCCAAGTCAGGAGCCACCTCCATGGCAAACCCCCTTTCTGGAGACTTCCTGTCTGGAGCAATAACTGAAGTGTGTGAATGCCCTCTTTCTGCCACTGGAACATGTGCGGCAGCGTGTGAAAACTGCTAGAGCAGGGAGACTGTGGTCCAGAATTGTGATTATGGTCCTCCTCCCATCCAAGAGCAGAGCCAGGAGCGGAAGTGTTGCTGGAAAGCCTCCAGCGCAGTTGATGTATGTGACATCGGATGACGCGCCCATCGTCCAAGGCCACTTCATATGACAGCAGCCCAGAGACGTTGCATACCACTACTGTGGCCCAGAGATGTCCAGGTCCGTAGTTCCTTGCCCAGACTGGATCGCCCACCTGTAGTCTTCTAGGTGCCCACAGCTATGACACCTGTGAAGCCACCCGGTCTGGGTGCAACCTGTCCAGTTTCATGATGAGGCGGAGTTCTGCTGGGTTCTTTCCTGTGGCTGTGCAAGGTGTGGTGCATTGTGCAAGAAGGAAATCAGCTAACCTGTGATGCCAGCTGTCATGCGTGATTATCTTGAGAGCATCTTTGGTAACGTGCACCATCCTCTCAGCCTGGCCGTTGGAAGATGGGTGGTATGGAGCTGAAGTTACATGCTTGAACAAGTTGGCCTGTAGAAAAGCCTGGAAATCAAAAGAAGTAAATTGGGGGCCATTATCAGAGACCAGGACATCTGGAAGTCCGTGGGAAGTGAAGATAACTTTCAACACCTAGATGGTCCTGGCAGTAGTAGTGGAGGAAACAGGCACAACCTCTAGCCACTTGGAATGGCTATCCACGAGGAGAAGGAAGAATTGTCCCTGAAATGGCCCAGCATAATCTATATGCACCCTTGACCAAGGGGAAAGTGTCTTCTCCCACCTGTGTACAGGGGCCTGAGGCATTTCAGGCCATGACTGTTGGCACACTTGGCACCCGTGAACCTGGGCCTCGATGTCTTTATCGAGTCGAGGCCACCAGAGATGGCTGCACGCAAGCACTTTCATCCGGACGATACCCGGATGTCCCTCATGCAGAGAAATCAAAACTCTAGTCCTCAATGAGGCTGGGATGACTACCCTGCTAGCCCATAAAAGGCATCCTTTGAAAGTGGAAAGCTCGTGCTTCCTTTGCCAGAAGCTTTGAAACTCAGTATCTGGACATGTGTCAGGCCAACCTGATAGCACCCATGTCAGCACGCATGTAAGTGTGTGATCAGTGGCAGTTTCTGCAGCCACGTCCCTAGCATTGAGGGGAGATTCAGGAAACTCCTGAATGGAGATAATGTTAATAGCAGGAGCAGGATCTGCCTCTATCTGTTTTAGAGGTAATCTGCTGAGGCCATCTGCATGGCCCATTTGTGAATCAAAGTGTAATCATATGCTGACAGGAAAATTGACCATCTCAGCATTCTAGGAGATATTATTTGAGGGGTTTGTTGTTTACGGTAAACAAACCCAGCAGAGGGTTATGGTCTGTGTAGACCGTGAAGTGGCAGCCATATAAGAAATCATGAAATTTCTTTATGCCAGCTACTATGGCCAAGGCTTCTCTGTCAATCTATGTGTAATTACGGTCTGCAGATGATAGAGATCTTGAATAGTAGGCCACAGGGACTTGTGTCCCATCAGCCTACTGATGGGACACAAGTCCCTGCTGCCACCCCATAAGGTGACTGCTGCCACCCCATAAGGGGATGCATCACATGCGATGCACACAGGCAATTGCTCATTGAAATTCGCTAAAACCACATTTGAAGAGAGCAAGGCCTTAACCTCATTGAAACTCCTTTCATGGAGCTTTGTCCATTGCCAAGGAGCCTGTTTATCCAAGAGCTGGTGTAACGGCTCAGCCACTGCAGCCTTGTGGGGAAGGAATGCGTGATAGAAATTTAAGAGTCCCAGAAAAGCCTGAAGTTTGCTTTTGGACTTTGGACTTGGGGCCTGCTGAATTGCTTGAAGCTTGGATTCAGCAGGATGCATGCCTTGAGCATCAATACGGAAGCCTAAGAATTCCGCTTGGCGGAAACGAAGCAAGACAGCCCTTAGTCTTTCAGCTAAGTTTAGAGATGACTCTCCAGTAATGAGGACATCATCGAAGTAGGGGCAGACCCCAGGAATGCCACGGAGCATTCGCTCCATCACACTTTGGAATAGCTGGGGGCGACATTAACCCCAAACTGCAGTTGTTTTACTTTGAAAGCCCCCATGAGTCATTATTGTTTGGGCCTCAACGGTTGCCTCATCAACAGGTAACTTTTGGTAGGCCTGTGCCAAATCAAGCTTTGCAAAAATTTGCCCCCTCTTAAGAGAGGCCAGAATGTAGCTCACCACAGGTACCAGGTATGCATGCTGTTGCAGCGCTTTGTTAAGTGTACATTTATAGTCAGCACAAATTCGGACTTCTCCATTGGCCTTTAGTGGTGTTACAATGGGGGTTTCCCATGGACTAGAGTTCATAGGTTCTAAGATGCCCTGCTGGAGCAGCTTGCCCACCTCTGCATCAATTTTGCTTTTGAGAGCAAAAGGCACCCTTCTAGGCTTAATCCTAATGGATGTGATAGCTGGGTCTAAATGTAAGGCAATGGGAGGCCCCTTGTAGGAGCCAAGCTCTGAGCTAAACACATCAGCAAACTCCTTGTAGACTTCTGCAAGGCCTGGTGTTTGCAGGCTGTGAAGCCCAGTCACTTGGATTCCAAGGGCCTTGAACCAATCAAGTCCAATGAGACTTGTGGAATCACCCCCAACTACCACCACATCTAATAGTCCTTCAAAAGCCCTATACTGCACTTTGAGCATGGCTCTCCCTTCACACTGACTCTGGAATTCTGGAAGTCAGTGAGAATTAAGTTCAATGGCCTGAGTTTGACTTGGCCACTACTGCTGCAAATCTTTTTGAAGGTGTCATAGGAAATGATTGATAGAGCGGACCCTGTGTCCAACTCCATTGACAAGGGGACCCCTTGCAGCTTCACATCAATGTGAAGTTTCTTTTTAAATGGCTTGTGGATCCCTGTCCTGAAAATGCTCCTGCACGATGTGCAGAAACCATCCCTGTGTTGGCTGGGGACCCTGGTACCTTTCTGAAGCAATTCCTCCTGAGGCCAGACCTTCTGGCGACAAAAGCTGATGGAGGCAATGTGGTCTTGCCTGCCACATGCCCTGCAAATGGCAGAGCAGAATCTGCAGTCAGCATGCTTGTGGCGTTCTCCACACCAGAAACATTGTGGAGATTCTGGGGCCTTGTCTGGATGCTCCTTCAGCCTCCTCTCCTCTGTCTGATGAAGTCTATCCACCTCCTCTTCAGGATCCGGTTCTCGATCTTCTCAATCGACCGCTTGATGGACGGTAACTGTGGCTGGAGGATTCCTGGTAAGCTGCAAAGCCTTCACAGTGCTGCCTGCTGCTTCTTCAGCTGTAACTTGTCTCAGGGCATATTGGAATGAAACAACTTCTTTGGCAAAGATCTTCTGCTGCAGTTCATGACTTCTCAACCCACAGACAAGACGATCTCTGAGTCTCTCTTCCAAGTCCTTGAACTCACATGGTCTTGCCTTAAGGCAGCAATAAAGTCCGCAGCAGACTCACCAGGCCTCTGGTCCCTCTGCTCAAATGAGTGTCTCCAAGCAATTACTGACAGTTTAGGCTCGAAGTGTTCTCGCAGCATTTTCTTCAAGTCAGCATAGGACACTGACTCCAAAGGTGCTGGAGCAACCAGATTCTCAGCTATATCAAATGTCTCTTGTTCACAGACACAAAACAATGTGGCTGCTTTAAGGCTGTCTTCTCTTATCTGGTTTACTCTGAAGTAGTTCTCCACCCGAGCCATGTAAGAGTTCCAGCGTTCTGGGTGGGAAGTATGAAAGTCTGACAAGCAGCCTATCTTCGACATCATAGCCTTCTGTAAACATTTTCAATACCTTCGCTGCAAGCTTGTTGTTGGGAAGGGGTCCCATCTGCCAAGCTCACCTTCAGCAATTCCATGCTGGCAGGCAGAGTCGAAATTCCGGACACCAAGCTTCCCCTGGGCTCCAGGACTTCCTTGGTGAGTCCTATCTTCTTCTGTTGGTAATCTTGCTCACAGTGATCCCACCCTCGTCGCCAGTGTTGAATTCGCGGGTTAAAGGCATTGAAAGAAAGTAAGTGGTATAACAGCAAGTCTTCTTTATTGATAACTTCAACAAAAAAGTAACAGAAAATGGCACGCAGGTCTTTTATAGTGTCCTTGCAAAGGACAGCATCAGCCAATGAATGCAAGGCTGTTTTCGCTCCTTGCACGTGTGCGCAAGGCTGGAGACAGCCAGTCTGGTCCTGGGCAGCCTCGTGGTCTGCCCAGGACCCTTTGCAACATTTCTGAGCCTGCTGAAAGATTCAGCAGGCTCAGGACATAACAGATGCCTTCTGCATCTATACAAAACCCCAGGAATTCAGTGGAAGTGACTCCAATTTTGCATTTGTCTTGCTTAAACTTTAGCCCCACTTCATGGAAATGCAGAAAAACAGACCGAAGCCTCTCAGCCAAATTTTCAGGTGATTCCCCTGCGATGAGGACATCATCGAAATATGGGCAAACTCCCAGAATATTACAGAATGTTCGCTCCATAATGCTTTGGAAAATGCCAAGGGCTACGTTAACCCCAAACTGCAGTCTTCTGACTTTGAAAGCTCCCCGGTGTGTTACGATTGTCTGGGCCTCTGCCGTTGCCTCATCAACCGGTAGCTTTTGATAGGCCTGAGCTAAGTCAAGTTTGGCAAAAACTCGGCCTCCTTTAAGCAAGACCAAAATGTGGCTCACCACAGGGACCGGATAAGAATGCTGCTGTAACTCTTTGTTTAGCATGCATTTATAGTCAGCACAAATGCGGACTTTCCCGTTGGCCTTTAGTGGCATAACTATAGGTGTTTTCCATGGACTGTTATCCATAGGTTCCAAAATACCTTGCTGAAGCAATTTGTCCAGCTCGGCATTAATTTTTGCTTAAGCATAAAAGGCACCCGACGAGGCTTAATCCTAATCGGGGCAATGGATGTCTCCTGCCTTGAGCGCATGTGCAAGGCAGGAGAAATGTGTTGCCTTGATTGGCTCTGACTGTCCCTGCAAGGGGGTATAAGAACAATCAGCGCCATTTTGTTTTGGTTCTGTTGGAGAAAATAAAGAGAAGACTGTTTTACTTCTTTGCCTCATCTCAATGCCTTTGCAAATGAAACAGAATACATCTTATATTAACTAATAAGTTATCTTCCTCTATTAAAGTCAGTTGCCCAATAAATAGAAACACGAAAGGAAGCTGATCATATTTGAGATTATATATTTTTAATTGGCTAGTTTTGCTGATATGAATAAATGTATCAATTCATACTATCATTACAAATACAGCAATGGTCTTCCCCATTTGCACCAACCAGGCCTTCTTTGCCCACTCTGTACTTGTGACCTTCTTATACATCTACAGTTAATAATTACATGCAAGTTTACTCCTGTAATTGGAGGTTTAAACTGAAAAAGACACCTAAAGCTCCGTTCACCCTTTTGCTCCATTGTCCAGGCTCTTACCGTAAGAAAGCTGTAGTATCAGAAGGTTTGCTAGCACTCTGATCAGCACCATAGCTTCAACTCTGCACGGCAAGCTGTTTGCCTGGAATTTAGAGATGGGAACAATTTTGGCACAGTTCATAATATTTGATTAATCACTTTGTTCTCTTCCACTCCGAGGCAGAAGAACAGATGTGGAAAAAACACTAGTTTCTCACCTGTAAGATCCCAATCCCTTAGTTAAAATTGAGATACTGTATCAACCTAATCAGATAACCCAAACGGAGACTTCTTGATCAAGCAGCACTTTATTTGATCAAATTAAGCAGCTGGGTGGCCAACAATCTGGAACGCTGATAGAGACATGTCCAGAAATGTCACGTCTTAGAAAGTTGGTAGCATTGCTTTATACACTTTGTTAGCCAATGAATAACAGACAACGGAGCCAAAAAGCAAGAAACCAAGAGTTAGACTAAACAATTTCCCTTTGTTCCAGAACCCTTCACATCCTTAGGTAACTTGGCTCTATGTCATGCGGCCTGAATAGTGGTGGGATTCAAATAGGTGAACAACCGGTTCTCTATGTGGATGCCACTTCCGGAAGTCCATTCTGGGCCTGGGCAACAAAAAATTAGCTACCACTTCTGCCAATGTGGTGTGAACAAGCTGAATCCCACCATTGATCCTGAAGTATGAACGAACACTGATAACAAGACTGGATATGTATCTCAATAAAAACAGACCCTTCCAGAGAGCAAAAATCCCTAATATGTGATTAATACAGTCTTTGTGAGATGTTGGTGCAGAATTCACTTCAGCTTTAGGATTGAAGGAAAACAGATTTTTTTTTCTTTTAAATGGAAATATTTTAAACCTAAAAAAGCCAGGGCAATTAGACCATATAAAGGCAAACACACATTTAGTTGACCCATTTGTTTGGGTGGTGTGGAAAAGTGACTGTTTCTGTATTATGAATAGTGGGGGCAACTGATACTAACTTAAGTCCAACAATTTTCAGGGTTGTGAGACTGGTTTGAAAACACTCCACATTTTCCATTCTAGGATCTAGTTTTGGAAAAGGATATCAGGAAAGCTGGCTATGCACAGCACTGGATAGACACTCTCCACAGCTGTAATTTGTTTGAATTTGGCTTGTTTAAAATTAGCCTTAACCTTTCAATATCATCCTCTCCAGATGCCTGGACTTCAACTCCTAGAATTTCCCAGTCAGGATGGTAATTGTGGAGAATTAGGCAAATTGAAGTTTGTAGCAGGGGGGGATGGTATCCATATATGGTACCGGACTGGCTCAGGAATTCTGGGAGTTCAAGTCCACAAATCATAAGGGGAGCGATAGTTCCCCATCTCTGCTCTAGAAGCAGCTGTGCTTTTGGGGTTGGGATCCAACAGGAAAACAAGGAGCGGAGCTAGAGCATCTTTGAGCCCATTTTTCCAGTGCTGCTTTAGCCTCTCCATCACTGATTCTGGCATCTTGGTGGCCTGTTCTGTAAGTGAAAGTCAGTTTGAGGAATCCACTGCTTCATCAGCCTTGTTGCGATGAGAAGACGGGAGCTCATTGGCAGCCGGCCAGGGAGAGGAGCCCGGCTGCTCTGGGCCTTGGTTCCATCCTCAGAGGGGGTTTCCTGGCTGTGCCAACCCTTGGTAAGAGTGCTCAGGGTGCCTCCACCCCAAAGGGGAGACGCGCCCATCTGGGTCTTTGGTTTGCAGGCTGTGTTCTCCTGGCCATTGGCACATCAGTTTTAGGGATGGGTAGGGATGAGAAAGCCTGGGGAGAAAAAACCCTGGAAAAATGAGGAAAAAAGAGTTCTCTCCCCCCTTTTCTTCCCAAAACCATTTGGAAAAAATGGGGGGGAACCCCTCTTTCCCCCCAGGTTTTCCAGGTTTTTTCCAGGCCTTCCCATCTCCAGGGATGAGGAAGGTTGGAATCCCGTGGATGCAGTGGCAACAACAGGAGGAGGCTGGGGTCCTTCGGAAGGTTTGGACCCCAAACAGCCACAGTTCTGGTTCTGTTGATGGGGAACCTGCCTTGCCTTCCCCGGACATCCATGGAGGAAGGGGCTCATGCAGACAGTCCTCCTTTCCTTGGTCGCCTCCCCTTTTTCTTCTTGCATCCCAACCCCCCAACTACTACAAAAAAGGGGGCTCAGGGAGGGAGGGAAGGAGGGGGTGGAGGAGGTCAGTTTGGGCAAAATCTGCCCTCTCAATTTGTCCTGAGCAGAAGAAGTTCTTTCCACTCAGACCCATCCCTTTGTGGCCTCACCCAAAGAGTCTTCTCTGTAATACAGGTAGTCCTCGACTTAATGACCACAGTTGAGCCCAAGTGAGAAATTTGTTAAGTGAATTTTGCCCCATGTTATGACTTTTCTTGCCACATTTGTTAGCGGATCACTGCAGTTAGCGGATCACTGCATTAGGAAAATTAGTTAAGCTGGTAACACCGTTGTTAAGCCAATCTGGCTTCCCCCATTGACTTGGCTTATCAGAAGGTCACGAAAGATGATCATGTGACCCCGGGACACTGCAGCCGGCATAAATACAAACCAGTTGTCAAGAATTGGCATGTAAATTGCACGACTGTGGGGAAGCTGCAATGGTCATAAGTGTGAAAAATGCTATTGTAACTTTGAACATTCACTAAATGAGCTGTTGTAAGTCGAGGGCTTCCGGCAGCAAAAGAAAACTGGAAAGAATGTGCACTCAAGCAGACTTAATGCAAAAGGTAACCTTGCAGCCAAATGACACTATTCCACAAGTTTAATAAACCACCATCATCATTAGTTGGGGGACTGGGGGACAGTATTGGCCCAGATAGCTTGTCTTGTCTTTTCATCATAGATTAGCACTTACATGAAGATTAGGAACATTAGCAAGAAGGTTGGGGTACAGCAGATTTGGGCATCAAGGTCCCACTTCTCCTGTCTGCAGGCAAGATACCTTTGTACCTTTAATCGCCCCCTCCCAGGTAATCATTTTAGGAACGGTGCTCTTCTGTTATGTAAAGTGTCATGGCGTCTCAATTAAAGGGACACAACTAGCAATTTAATGAAAAGTTATACTTTCTTCCCACTATTCAATTGAAATTAGAAATTATCACTTTGATAGATGCACATTTCTTTCCAACTGCATCTAGACTGAACTAATAAATAAGGAAGATGTTTATTTAGTCATCTGTTCAAGGTTCAGATGTTTAATTGTTTATTAATCTGATTATCCTAAGGACTACCTAAGATGGAAACCGAGTTCTCAATAATAGCAAAATCAAACCTAGCTCAGTTTAGGTTATGTAATGAGCTGATCTCTGCCAGCAATCCATAAATGGTAGGAACAAGCGTCCATTGGCTTTACACATTGTATTAGGCGATCAAACAGGTTGGTTTGGTGATGGCTTCCTGACCTATATGAACCTAAGCAATTGTGAGCTTCATTGCTGTCCTTCAGAATTTTTTTTTCCAATTTCCCACTCTAGTAGTATCCTTTCCATCAAGTCAGACCTTTTTCTTTTCTTTTTTTGTAATTTATTGACTTTTTAAAACATAAATCACTTAATAACCGGTGAACAGTGTGTTGTCTGGGTTTACATTTGTAAAACAATCACTAGCAATTGATTTCTACAATCCATAATCCACTTAATACTTTTAATTGATTTCCTCTTTTCCCCAAAATATCCTCTTTTGTAAACACTGAGTTAATACAATTCGTAATGATTTGATAGATAACAATTAAATATATATTTTTTTCCAAATATTCCTAAAAATAATAATCAAATCAATATAATATTTCTTTTCTATCCAATCATTCTGGTTGCCTTATCATAGATCCTGTTACAGTCCTTACTTAAATTTGTTTCTCGCACAAGATTCTAAGTATTCTTACTGGTTAAGATTTTCTCAAAAATTAATTAATTATATTTAAAAATTTAACTCTATTTTTTCCATATGAATCATCTCACACTTTTACATTTCTTATGGAATAGATAAAACAGTGAAAAAAAGCAAGAATAAAGAAACATAAAAAATAACATACTACTTAAAATACATATCCCTCCTAAGCTAATATATATTTGTTTCCAAGATTTCTTATTTTTTTAACCATAATTAAAAATATGTTTAATCTTTAAATATTCCATTTAATACATCTAGCCATTTAGTCCTTTAACTCTTATTCAAAACATTTTTTATCCATTATAATTTTTGTAAATTTTATCACATTTAAATATCTAAAACATTTCCTTTCTCTAAGCCATTTCAACTTTTTTATATTACTCATATAAAGAAATAGAATAAAAAAGGGGGGAAGCATACTATATTATTTAGGGGATTCATCCTTCTTAGAGTGACATATATATTCCACATCTTTTCTATTTCTTTAACCATATTCAAACAAATGTTTCTTTTTAAAGTATTCTCTCTGATAGGTCCTATCATCTATTTTCTTGATTTCCACTTTGGTCTTTTTCCTTTCTTTGGTATCTTTCTTAATCAATATATTTTGCTGAGTCAAAAGGTTTTTCCATATGTTCATAAATGTTAGTGTAGATATATTGTAAAAAGTAAATCAGATGAAGTGTCTTTATATGGGGCTTCTACCTTTCCATGTTTGTTGAAAATCTTTTTCTTTCTCTTGGCTTCTCTTATCATTTCCTTTCTCTCCGATGTTCCTGATATCTCTACAGTCCATTTTATCCAATCTGTTTTCTTGTCCTCAGATTTATTTTGCAATCTTAAGGGATAAGTTCTTTTCCAATTCTTGTGATTTTTTCCCCTACCAGGATTAAATCATGTTTCCTTGTTTTATTAAGTCCCATCTTTAATTCTCGATTCTCAATTTTGTATCCATTTATCTATTTTATCTGTTCCTGCTCTGTTGTTGTTTTCTGGGAATTATTTTTGTTGTAGAGTTAAGTTGGAAATAGATTGATTTATATCTTCAAAGTTATTTTGGATGTCTTTGTGGTTTAAAATCATTGTTGTTTGAATTAGTTGCAGTATACTATATATCTCCACCTATGGAGTATTTATGTTTTCTTGATATGTTATTTCTACATGTCTCTGATCCATGATTGCCAAGAATTTCAGTTTTTCTCTTTTTTCCTTTTCTCTGAAAATAGCTTTAGAGTCCCAATTAAATAGATATTTGTAATCCAAATAGTTCAAAAAAAAATTTTCCCTCAAATTTATAATTTTCTTTGTCTACAGCCCAGATTATTGTCTCTTTTTTTGTCACAGCTTTGAAGGTCAGAAACATGGATTAGCTTTTCTCAGGCTTTGCCAAGTCTTATATTAAAGCCATAGCTATCATAGTCTTCATCCACCACTAGGTGTCAGCATCTATTTGTTTTTCAATTTTCAGAATGAACTATTATCTTTAGAATGAGAGTCTTAACCATTCAACAATTTTAGATTTATTCAGATTTGAGTTTTAAATTTCAGGTTTTATATTTGTTTCACTTCCATATATTTTGATCCTTCATAAAAAGATTAATTCTTTTTATGAAGGATCAAAACTTTGTATGTTTCTACAAGATGCCTTCAAGGCTAGATCTCTGTCATAGCTTTGAAATTTGGCATCATTTCTTTAGGAGTCTGTCTTAAAATAGGTCATCTTACCTGACATGAATGTTTGCCTCCTTCCAGAATAACTGCACACAATGTTCTCGTTGTTGCTGGCCACCATGAGTAAGCTGTTCGACACACTGCATAATCGAGTAGGTTAATGTTAGCACAACGAGGGGCATTGGGATAAGTTTCTGAAAAAATAAAAAGTAGGCAAAATTCTACCTTTCACAATTTACCACCTAGATGCATAGAGCTATAATTTCCATTGTCTCCAACCAGTGGAGCTGATCTCATTGCCTAGAATAGGAAGTATTGTCTTTCAAAGCCGTTCAAAGGGACTCCTTGGAAAAACAGATTTACTTAAATCTTTGCACAGGATATTTTTTGTCAAAATATTAATAGGTCTTAAATCAGCTGATGGGCATTTGAAGGCTTCTCAAATTTCTCCGGCACTCTACGCAAAGATTGCCTTGTTGGAAAATTGGGCTTTTACTAGTTCAAAAGTCATAGAACTGATCTCGCATCCCCTGGAGATGACCTAGAATGGGGGTCTCCAAACTTGGCAACTTTAAGACTTGTGAACTTCCACTCCCAAAATTCCTCAGCTAGCATACTGAAACTTCCATATCTGTAGATGAAGGAGACCCATAAGTTTGTATTGTGTACAAGAACAAAAAGCCAGGAATCTTCTCTAAAAGATCCCTTGGGGAGGACAGATGAGGTAGAAATAAGTCTTAGGAAACAAAGGAAAAATTTCATCTGAATCAGACAAAGCTGAGCCTAACAATATGGAATAAACCCCAATCCCAGCTAATCATCAAATCAAGAACTTTTGATAAAAAGGGGTCCTAAAGCTCACTCACTTCTTGAGTTATTTTTGGATCCACAACTTAGGAGTTTCTGTCCCTCTAGCTGATGCCTGGCAGCCTAATTGATAAGCCTAATTGATAACCTAATTGATGAGCCTGAAGCATGAAAGAACACTGATAACAAGATTGGATATGTATCTCAATAAAAGCAGACCCTTCCTGAAAGCAAAAAACCGTAATAGGGGAGACGCGCCCGTCTGGGTCTTTGGGTCGCAGGCTGCATCGTCCTGGCCATTGGCACGTCAGTTTTGGGGATGGGTAGAGATGGGAAAGCCTGGGGGAAAAAACCCCTGGAAAAATGAGGAAAAAACAAATCTCCTCCCCCCTTTTTTATAAAATGGGGGGAAACCCCTCTTTCCCTCCCCCAATTTTTCCAGTTTTTTTCCAGGCCTTCCCATCTCCAGGGGTGAGGAAGGTTGGAGTCCAGTGGCTGCAGTGGCAGCAAGAGCAGGAGGCCGGGGTCCTTCGGGAGATTTGGACCCCAAGCAACCACAGTTCTGGTTCTGTTGATGGGGAGCCTGCCTTGCCTTCCCCGGGCATCCGTGGAGGAAGAGGCTTATGCAGACAGTCCTATTTTCCTTGGTCACCTCCCCTTTTTCTTCTTGGCACCTCCACCCCCAACTACTACAAAAAAGGGGGCTCAGGGAGGGAGGAAGGGGGTGGAGGAGGTCAGTTTGGGCAAAATCTGCCCTCTCAAAAAGTTCTCTCCATTCAGACCAAGCCCTTTGTGGCCTCACCCCAAAACAGTCTTCTCTGTGGTATAGGTAGTCCTCGATTAATGACCACAGCTGAGCCCAAAATTTATGTTGCACAAGTGAGAAATTTGTTAAGTGAATTTTGGCCCATGTTATGACTTTTCTTGCCACATTTGTTAGTGGATCACTGCAGTTGTTAAATTAGTAAAATTAGTTAAGTTGGTAACACCGTTGTTAAGCTAATCTGGCTTCCCCCATTGACTTGGCTTATCAGAAGGTCACGAAAGATGATCATGTGACTCCGGGACATTGTAGCTGAAATAAATAGGGACCAGTTGTCAAGCATTGGCACGTAAATTGCATGACTGTGGAGCAGCTGCAAATGTCATAAGTGTGAAAAATGCTGTTGTAACTTTGAACATTCACTAAATGAACTGTTGTAAGTCGAGGGCTTCTGGTAGCAAAAGAAAACTGGAAAGAATGTGCACCGAAGCAGACTTAATGCAAAAGGTAACCTTGCAGCCAAATGACACTATTCCACAAGTTTATTAAACCATCATCATCGTTAGTTGGGGGATTGGGTGACAGTATTGGCCCAGATAGCTTGTCTTGTCTTTTCATCATAGATTAGCACTTATATGAAGATTAGGAACATTGGCAAGAAGGTTGGGGTACATCAGATTTGGGCAACAAGGTCCCTTCCCCCCCCCTTGCTTTTGCTAAAACAGCTTGAATTTCTTTTTTTTTTTTCAAAGATAATTTTTATTAAATTTTGACATTTTACAAAAACAAAAACAAAACAATCTTCCCCCCAACCTCCCCAACCCTCCCATTCCCTCCCTCGACCTTCCCAGAGCTGGATATAGGCTTAATTAAAATTTCATCAAAAAATCTTTAAAAAGAATATAAACCATAAATAAATCTAACATTAATTAAAAATCTAAATACATTAATTAAAAAAATTATAAAATGATTAACAATAATATGTATATAAAAAAACATGAATACAATAGATAAAGGAAAAGAATGAAAAAAGGAAAAAAAGAACAAAAGAAAAAGAAAAAAACCCAAAATATTCCATTTTGAATATAAATTGTTAAAAAACTAGATAATATTTTTTATATCTAACTTACATTGTATAAAATCTATCCATTTTTTCCATACCGCAACATACTTCTCTTGCGATTGATCCTTCAAAAAAGCCGAAATCTTTGCCATTTCTGCCAAATAAGAAACTTTAAGAAACCATTCTTGCAAAGAAGGCAAAGATTCCTTCTTCCAATATTGCCCTACTAACAACCTTGCGGCTGTAATTAAATTTAACATCAATATAGGCTCCTTAATATCACAATCAATAACGATACCTAACAAAAACAATTATGGGGTAAATTTTACCCTCCTTCTAAAAATTCTTTGAATATTACACCATATCTTAATCCAAAAGGCTTTTATATTTTTACACGACCACCAAATATGATAATAAGTAGCATCCAAACATCTGCATCTCCAACATTTAGGCTGTAAGTCAAGATACATGCAAGACAGCTTGAATTTCTTATAGCCGAATTTACACAAAAGCTGGGGTAGCCTTGAAATGGAATGGCGGGGGGAGGGGTAAATATGATTTGGTGAATGGTGGGTAGCCACTGTTTCATCATGTCAGTCACAAGTGAACCCTCACACAATGTTATTCTTGCCTTGTAAAAAAATGACCATATTTTTAGCCATGCTTTTATTTGCATAAACAAATATGGGTATTTTGGGATGGGTGCAAGGAAGAAATTGATTTTCTTACACATTGACTGAAAATATCATCTATTCATATTCTTAAGAGTTTCTTTTCCATTTTTTTCATATCAGTCTTACTAAATTCAAAGAAACTGGGGGGGGGCACTTCTTGCATTGCTACTGTTCCTTGGCCTGTCTATATTTGATTTCGTTAAGTCATTCCTAAAAATGCAACCTATGCTTGTAGTCTTGGGCCATAAGCATCATTGGCTGGGTTTGCACAACGCAAAGATCCAGGAGTTTAACTTTATTTTTTTCCTGCCTCAACAGATTTGCTTGGTTTTTGGATGGTCCACTGAGATGCAGCTTTCCTGGAGCTGGGCCAGACACTCAGTTTGACTTAAGTTTATTTACATGAAATGTTAATAAAAGTTAAACATGCAGTTCTTTTCCAGTCATTTATTTGATGGCTTCTCACCCCTGCTTTAGATAACAGGGCATAAATAGCTCAGCTAGATTGACCCAAATGTATCTCGGTCCAAGATTCTGTTTCTTGCAGTGCCCACTAGATAGTGCTGGGATACTCACAAACAAGAAATGAGGGCATCCCTGCACCTGATAGTTGGACCATACTTCCCCCAGCTTGGAAGCGTTCACGATTAATAGTCCTTAATGCGCCTGTCCTCATTGGGTCAAAAATCTATCCAAGATGATTATCGCT
Source organism: Crotalus tigris (assembly GCF_016545835.1). Taxonomy (NCBI): domain Eukaryota; kingdom Metazoa; phylum Chordata; class Lepidosauria; order Squamata; family Viperidae; genus Crotalus; species Crotalus tigris. The sequence goes on from NW_024100508.1 coordinate 3,036,613, forward strand.
ACATTACATACTATTGAATTAAACAGGTTAAGAACAATGTATTTGGTTTGTAGATGAAAGGAAGGGCCAAGGTAGACTTATCTGAGAATGAGTCCTGTTAAAGGACTGCAGAGGAAGGACTACCTAAGATGGAAGCCGAGTTCTCAATAATAGCAAACTCAAACCTAGCTCAGTTTAGGTTATGTAATGATCTCATCTCTGCTAGCAGTCCATAAATGTAGGAACAAACGTCAGTTGGCTTTACACATTGCATTAGGCGATCGAACAGGTTGGTTTGGTGATGGCTTCCTGACCTATATGAACCTAAGCAATTGTGAGTTTCATTGTTGTCCTTCAGAATTTTTTTTCCCAATTTCCCACTCTCGTAGTATCTTTTCCACCAAGTCAGACCTTTTCCTTTTCTTTTCTTTTTTGTAATTTATTGATTTTTTAAAACATAAATCACTTAATAATTGGTGAACAGTGTGTTGTCTAGGTTTACATTTGTAAAACAATCACTAACAATTGATTTCTATAATCCACAATCCACTTAATAGTTTTAATTGATTTCCTCTTTTCCCCAAAATATCCTCTTTTGCAAACATTAATACAATTTTTAATGATTTGATAGATAACAATTAAATATATAATTTCCCCCCAATATTCCGAAAAATAATAATCAAATCAATATAATATTTCTTTTCTATCCAATCATTCTGGTTGCCTTACCATAGATCCTTTTATAGTTCTTATTTAAATTTGTTTCTCCCACAAGATTCTAAGTATTGTTACTGGTTAAGGTTTTCTCAAAAATTAATTACATTTAAAAATTTGACTCTATTTTTTCCATATGAACCATCTCACACTTTTACATTTCTTAAGGAATAGATAAAACAGTGAGAAAAAAAGAAAGGAGAGCAAGAGTAAAGAAACATAAAAAATAACATACTACTTAAAATATATATCCCTCCTAATCTAATATATATTTGTTTCCAAGATTTCTTATTCTTTTTCCCATAATAAAAATATGTTTAATCTTTAAATATTCCATTTAATAATCTAGTCATTTAGTCCTTTAACTCTTATTTAAAACATTTTTATCCATTATAATTTTCGTAAATTTTATCACATTTAAATATCTAAAACATTTACTTTCTCTAAACCATTTCAACTTTTTTATATTACTCATATAAAGAAATAGAATAAAAAAGGGGAAGAAGCATACTATATTATTTAGGGGATTCATCCCTCTTAGAGTGACTTATATATTCCAAATCTTTTCTATTTCTTTAACCATATTCAACCAAGTGTTTCTTTTTTAAGTATTCTCTCTGGTAGGTCCCATCATCTATTTTTTTTATTCCCACTTTGGTCTTTTTCCTTTGCCCAGTATCTTTCTTAATCAAAGTATTTTGCTGAGTCAAAAGGTTTTTCCATATGTTCATAAATGTTAGTGTAGATATATTGTAAAAAGTAAATCAGATGAAGTGTCTTTGTATGGGGCTTCTACCTTTCCATGTTTGTTGAAAATCTTTTTCTTTCTCTTGGCTTCTCTTATCATTTCCTTTCTCTCCGATGTTCCTGATATCTCTACAGTCCATTTTATCCAATCTGTTTTCTTGTCCTCAGATTTATTTTGCAATCTTAAGGGATAAGTTCTTTTCCAATTCTTGTGATTTTTTCCCCCACCAGGATTAAATCATGTTTCCTTGTTTTATTAAGTCCCATCTTTAATTCTCGATTCTCAATTTTGTATCCATTTATCTGTTTTATCTGTTCCTTCTCTGTTGTTGTTTTCTGTTAACTTAGAGTTAATTTGGGAATATATTCCAATGTAATTGGATATGGTTAGCGATATAGAAGAGATGTACTAATATGTTATATTTTCTCCTAACTTTTTCAAAAGTTTTCACTGGGGGCAAGTCACAGTTGTATTTCCTGCAACAATGCTTTGGATCCAGTCAATGTAATCGAAGACCTTGGTGTAGAAGCCAGGCTTAAGACGTTGGCCACAAGGATGCCCCCCCCCAGATACAATGCCCTGGAATTGTCCCTTACAGATGAGGGGTCCCCCAGAGTCACCCTGTTGAGAAAAATCAAACATGAAACATTACTACCGTATCTATGACTGGGAAGTGGAGCAAACAATTCTCTCCCATCATCCATTTACATATAGCCCCCAATGTTTCACTTCAAGGTTCCCCAATCCAGGATCCTTGTAGAAGAATTAACTCCTTGAGTTTCCCCCACCAGAATCACCAGTATTGGGAAGTCTGGAAATCTAGACACCTAGAAGGCACTTGAGTTAGAAAAAAACGTAACTTTGTATGTTTCTACAAGATGCCTCAAGGCTAGATCTCTGTCATAGCTTTGAAATTTGGCATCATTTCTTTAGGAGTCTGTCTTAAAACGGATCATCTTACCACACATGTATCTTTGCCTCCTTGCAGGATACCTGCACACAATGTTCTGCTTGTTGCTGGCAACACTGTGTAAGCTTTTCGACATAGTGCATCACAGACTATGTTAATGTTAGCACAATGAGGGACAGCAGGCAAAGTCACTGAAAAAAATAAAAAATAGGCAAAATTCTACCTTTCACAATTTTACCACCTAGATGCATAGAGCTATAATTTCCACTGTCTCCAAACAGTGGAGCTGATCTCGTTGCCTGGAATAGGAAGTATTGTCTTTCAAAGTTGTTCAAAGGGACTCCTGGGAAAAACAGTTTTACTTAAATGTTTTTTTGTCAAGTTATGAGCCGAGGTGGCGCAGCAGTTAGAGTGCAGTACTGCAGGCCACTTTAGCTGACTGTGTTCAGCAGGTCAGCAGTTCAAATCTCACCGGCTCAAGGTTGACTCAGCCTTCCATCCTTCCGGGGTAGGTAAAATGAGGACCCAGATTGTTGGGGGCAATGTAAATATATATAGACATTGCTTACTGGTGTACACCGCTTAGAGAGTGCTTGCACTTAAAGCGGTATATAAGTCTCATAAATAAAATAAAATAAAATAAAATAAATATTAATAGGTCTTAAATCAGCTGATGGACATTTGAAGACTTCTCAAATTTCCCCAGTACTCTATGCAAAGATTGCCTTGTTGGAAAAGTGGGGCTTTTGCTAGTTCAAAAGTCACAGAACTGATCTCGCATCCCCTGGAGATGACCTAGAATGGGGGTCTCCAAACTTGGCCACTTCAAGACTTGTGAACTTCCACTCCCAAAATTCCTCAGCCAGCATACTGAAACTTCTATATCTAAAGATGAAGGAGACCCATACGTTTGTATTGTGTACAAGAACAAAAAGCCAGGAATCTTGTCCAAAAGATCCCTTGGGTAGGACAGATGAGGTGAAAATAAGTCTTAGGAAACAAAGGAAAAATTTCATCTGAATCAGACAAACCTGGGCTTGAGAATATGGAATAAACCCCAATCCCAGTTAATCAACAAATCAAGAACTTTTGAGGATAAAAAGGGGTCCTAAAGCTCACCCACTCTTTGAGTCATTTTGGATCCACAACTTAAGAGTTTCCGTCCCTCTGCCTGGCAGCCTAATTGTGAAGGATGTATCTAAACATGGATGGGTGCATGTGTGGGTATGAGAAAGAGCAAATTTATATCGCAAGCAGTAAAGTTTTTCTGTTACTTAAAATTCACTGGGTCTCCATGTATTAAAAAAAACCTGTGGTACTTCAGTGGTTAATTGAAAATTATTTTTGTGAGTCCTTAATTATTTCCCAGCTCTTGACCAAGGCTGTGTGACTTGTCTGCTCTAGTCACACCTATTTGGTAGAAACCTAGGTAGAAAACAAGATGGGCTTACAAGATCTACCTATCTTGGCAGGATTGAATGTGTGGATGACCATAAGCCACAGCTGAGAGCGCACATAACACTTCTACGGCCTTACTAGCAATAGCAATACCACTTAGACCTATACACTGCACTGTCTGGTTGATTTACAGCATCCACATATTGCCCTCAACAATCTGAGTCCTCCTTTTATCAACCTCAAAAGGATGGAAGGCTGAGTCAACCTTGAGCCCCGTCAGGATCGAATTCCAGGCTGGAAGCAGAGATAGTATGCAATACTGCATTCTAACCACTGCACCACCAGGACTTAAAAGGAAGACGTCCTCTGCAACCATCCACAGAGATTTTATATCCATCCAAGGATAGGCCATGTTTTTGAGTTCATATTTTGAGAGCAAGGGGTAAATATACTCTGAAAACATCATCCGCGGGAGACGTCTCCATTTCCAAAACGGCCAAGGCTATTCACAAAACACCCCATTATTAAAGGTAATGAAGCCAGGCAAGACTGCCTTGCTAATGGGACTTTTCTTATTCCCAACAGCTCTGCTATAAATAAACCTGATCCTTTAGGTTTTTTTTTTTTTTTTTAGCTATACAGCATGCCAGTTCCTTACTTATTTCTTTTATTCCAAGGACCTTGTGGGTGTGGAACTGATGAAGAAATGGAATCTTAGGGAATCCCATTGTCCATCCACATTCCAATATTCATGGTTGACATAGTGAGACCCTAGACCAAGTTGGTGTTACATCAAAAGCTGGGTCTGAGAGTATAGACAGAGATCCCTACCATTAGGAGATGTGATTGCGCCCCATCCCATAATACGGCAAACTGAGCCCACACTGGGAGGGTTTGAAGGCAAGCTTAGAGGCACGATGTGTTCACTATTGCTGACAGGTCTGTCCAGCCTGATCAACATGATGTCCTTGTCCTTTTTGTCATCTTTTTTCCTATTGGGACAAATGAACTTCTCCTTTGCGACTCTTTTCTGCACATCCTTATTTGGTACCTCTAGGCTATGCATACCAAGGAATATGAGCATATTTCCCCTACAAGAAAAACAACAAGAAATTAACAACAACAAATTAAAGTAAACTCTATATTACTTGGGATGGTCCTTAACCCTCAACCAGGATTGTTAGCACCTGAATCCTGGAAGAGTTACAGTCAATGTCCTAGAGATCTGGGTACGCTCAAGAAATTTGTTCAAGGTGATTGAATAAACTATTTCCATAGTTTATGTAAAATCTTGAAGCATGAATTCACCTGTGTGCTGTTTAGTACTCAGAAATTATTCAGGTAATGTTCCAGATTTTGTTATTCTTGTTATTATTATATCCCAGAAAAAAGGAAAGATATGAATACTGTGGTGAAGAAGATGGAAATTCAACCATAAATATAAACAGCATTGCTCATGATATGATTGTGAGGAGCAATAGCAGTAACAGCAGAACACTCATTCAAAATGCACAGAGAAGTCACTAAAAACTAGCAGAAACATTATAAAAAAATCTGGATATCTAAACACGATCTTCCTCAATCCTTCCACATTCTGTAATGCCCTTACTTGTCGCAGTGTGCAGCGGTCAGCACCCATTCCTTGTTGATCAAAGTCCCACCACAGGAACCATCGCTAGTGATATAAACGAGTGCAAGGGAACAATGTTCATTTATGTTACATTCATCACCTCCAATGACCAGTTCAGAAGACTTTTGTCCTGCAAAGAAACCAAAAACGTTCAGTGTTTGGCTGTGGAGTAGAACAGAATCACTTTTATTGGTAGTGTTTGTATCAGTACACTAATTTTGGAGGGTAAGAGATGACTGTGGGACACACAGCATCAAACCAGTTGAATAAAATGGATTATTTGCAAATCATATATATGCCTACGTCCCTGTAGATAAACTACCTGTGAATCTTAAGTGATGTGTGTGTGTGTGTATGTGTGTGTGTGTGTGTGTACACACTAATTTTGAAGGGTAAGAGATGACTGTGGGACACACAGCATCAAACCAGTAGAATAAAATGGATTATTTGCATATATGCCTATGCCCATGTAGGTAAACTACCTGAGAATCTTAAGTGATCAATATATATATGTGTGTATATATATATTGGCAGTAAAATCCCTAAATACCGGTTTTGATATTTGTTTCAGAAGCATGCTCTATAATGAAGCAAATCTAACAGAATGGGAGCTAGGTTAAATCCAACAGATTTATTTTACCAGTTTGGACAAAAATTTAATGGCCATCTCATACAACATTTTTTAAAGACCACCTTCACATTGAAAACCTCTCCCCAACTTTTTTCTCAATACATCTTATATTAATTAATAAGTTATCTTTCTCTATTGAAATCAGTTGCCAAATAAATATAAACACGAAAGGAAGCTGACTATATTTGGGATTATATATTTTTAATTGGCTAGTTTTGCTGATATGAATAAATGTATCAATTCATACTATATTAAAAATACAGCAATGGTCTTCCCCATTTCCACAAACCGGGCCTTCTTCACCCACTCTCTACTTGTGACCTGCTTGTACACCTACAATTAAAAATTACATGCAAGTTTACTCCTGTAATTGGAGGTTTAAACCGAAAAAGACACCTAAAGCTCCGTTCACCCTTGACTCCATTGTCCAGGCTCTTACCGTAAGAAAGCTATAGTATCAGAAGGGTTGCTAGCACTCTGATCAGCACCACAGCTTCAACTCTGCATGGCAAGCTGTTTGCCTGGAATTTAGAAATGGGAACAATTTTGGCAAGAATGCACAGTTCAAAATATTTGATTAATCACTTTATTCTCTTCCACTCTGAGGCAGAAGGACAGATGTGGAAAAAAATGCCAGTTTCTCAACTGTAAGATCCCAGTCCCTTACTTAAACTTGAGATACCGTATCAATCTAATCAGATAACCAAAGTGGAGACTTCTTGATCAAGCAGCACTTTATTTGATCAAATTAAGCAGTTGGGTGGCCAACAATCTGGAACACTGACAGAGTTATGGCCAGAAGTGTCCCGTCTTAGAAAGTTGGTAGCATTGCTTTATTAACTTTGTTAGCCAATTAAAATCCGACAACAGAGCCATTACATCGTAAGAATGACATCAATTATTCCTGTACACTCCCTTATTCCCTCCTTCCATGAATATCCCATCCATGTACACGTTTCCCAAGCTTGCATGAAATTTCTCTGGTGCAAAAGCTGATTTAAAAAAGCAAGAAACCAACAGTTAGACTAAACAATTTCCCTTTGTTCCAGAACCCTTCACATCCTTATGTAACTTGGCTCTATATCATGCAGCCTGAACAGTGGTGGGATTCAAATATGTGAACAACCAGTTCTGTGTGGATGCTGCTTCCACAAAACCATTCTGGGCCTGGGCAACAAAAACTTAGCTACCGGTTCTGCTGAAGTGGTGCGAACTGGCTGAATCCCAACACTGAGCCTGAAGCATGAAAGAACACTGATAACAAGACTGGATATGTGCCTCTATAAAAACAGACCTTTCCGGAAAGCAAAAAACCCTAATATGTCATTAATGCAGTCTATGTGAGATGTTGGTGGAGAATTCACTTCAGCTTTGGGACAGAAGGAAAACAGATTTTTTTTTCTTTTAATTGGAAATATTTTTAAACCTAAAAAAGACAGGGCAATTAGACCATATAAAGGCAACCACACACGTAGTTGGCCCATTTGTTTGGCTGGTGTGGAAAAATGACTGTTTCTGTATTATGAATAGTGGGGGAATTGATACTAACTTAAGTCCAACAATTTTCAGAGTTGCAAAATTGGTTTGAAAAGACTCCACCTTTTCCATTCTAGGATCTAGTTTTGGAAAATGAGGTCAGGAAAGCTGGCTATGCACAGCACTGGATGGAGGCTCTCCGCAGCTGACATTTGTTTGAATTTGACGTTTAAAATTGGCCTTCACCTTTAAATTTCATAGTCTCCAGATGCCTGGACTTCAACAACTGGGGGGAGAGTATCCAGCTATAGTACCAGACTGGCTCAGGAATTCTGGGAGTTGAAATCCACAAGTCATAAGGGGAGCCATAGTTCCCCACCTCCACTCTAGAAGCATCAGCGGTTTTGGGGGTTGGACCCAACAGGAAAACGTGGGTGGAGCTGGAATATTCTTGCGCCCATTCTTCTGGTTCTGCTCTAGCCTTCCCGTTGCTGATACTGGCATCTTGGTGGCCTGTTCTGCAGGTGAAAGTCACTTTGAGGAAGCCTCTGCTTCATCGGCCTCGTTGTGGTGAAAAGCCGGGAGCTTGCTTGCAGCTGGCCAGAGAGAGGAGCCTGGCTGCTCCAAGCATTGCTTCCATCCTCAGAGGGGGTTCCCCAGCTGTGCCAACCATTGGGAAGAGCACAGGAAGGCCCAGTGCTCAGGGCACCTCCACCCTGAACGGGAGACTCGCCCGTTCCGGTCTCGGTTGCAGGCTGTGTCCTCCTATCCATTGGCACGTCAGTTTTGTGATGGGTAGAGATGGGAAAGCCTGGGGGGGGGAAAAACCGTTGTGTTTGGCACTATACAAATGAAATACACATGTGGTGCTGCAAAGTCCCAGTCCCTTACTTAAACCTGAGATACCATATTAATCTAATTAGATAACCCAAGAGGAGACTTCTTGATTAAGCAGAACTTTATTTGATCAAATTAAGCAGCTGGGTGGCCAACAATGTGGAACTGTGGCAGAGTCAGATCCTGAAGTGCCACATCTTAGAAAGTTGGTAGCATTGCTTTATAAACTTTGTTAACTAATGAAAATCAGACAACAGAGCCAAAGAGCAACAAAGCAAAAGTTAGACTAAACAATTTCCCTTTGTTCAAGAACCCTTCACATCCTTATGTAACTTGGCTCTATAGGTTGCAGCCTGAACACTGGTGGGATTCAAATATGTGAACAACCTGTTCTCTGTGTGGATGCCGCTTCTGGAAGTCCATTCTGGGCCTGGGCAACAAAAAAATAGCCACCAGTTTTGCCAAAGTAGTGCGAACTGGCTGAATCCCACCACTGTATTTGAATGTGTTGGAGGGCAAAATGGTGGATAAAGGGAGGTTCTTTTTTTTATTTTGGAGACCCAGGTGTTGAACAATACAGTCTTGTAGATTCTTCAGGCTTATACACAGTTCTGTTTTAAGAGCTCTTCTGGATCCTAGATTAGATGCATTTTGATTTTTTTTTCCTGGTAGATTTCCATCACTGTGAGAAAGCTATGAATGCCAAGAGCTCTGATCCCTATGTCTGTCAGTGGTATAAAAAAGTATACTCATCCCTGTGCCCTTTTTTTGGATAAGTAAATTATGTAAGTAAAAAGTGTTTTTGTATATTTTTGCAGCCTGAACATATTTGAATCCCTGGTGGGATTCAAATATGTGAAAAACGAGTTTTTTGTGTGGATGCCGCTTCCAAAAGTCCATTCTGGGCTTGGGCAACAAAGAATTAGCTTCCAGTTCTGCCGAAGTGGTACAAACCAGCTGAATCTCACCACTGATCCTGAAGCACGAAAGAATACTGATAATAAGACTGGATATGTATCTCAATAAAAACAGAACCTTCCAGAAAGCAAAAAACCCTAATATGTGATTCATACAGTCTATGTGAGATGTTGGTGAAGAATTCACTTCAGCTTTAGGATTCAAGGAAAACAGATTTTTTTTCTTTTAAATCAGCGGTTCTCAACCTTTTTGTGATGGCGACCCCCGTCACACGCATGCGCCGCGCATGCGCAGCATCGCCCGTAAAATGGTCGTTCAACCCCAAATGGGGTCGCGACCCATAGGTTGAGAACCGCTGTTTTAAATGGAAATATTTTAAATCTAAAAAAGCCAGGGTAGTTAGACCATATAAAGGCAACCACACAGTCAGTTGGCCCATTTGTTTGGCTGGTTTGGAAAAATGACTGTTTCTGTATTATGAATAGTGGGGGAACTGATACTAACTTAAGTCTAACAATTTTCAGGGTTGCGAGACTGGTTTGAAAAGACTCCACATTTTCCATTCTAGGATCTAGTATTGGAAAAGGAGATCAAGAAAGCTAACTATACACAGCACTGGATAGACCAGTGATTCTCAACCTGTGGATCGGGACTCCATTTGGGGTCAAACGACCATTTCACGGGGGTCGCCAAACAACGCAGTCCACCATTTTTTCCCCCTTTTCCTTAGCTGTGGTACTCCCTTTTATTCTATTGGCTTTTGAAAGCCAATAGAATAGACTCTCTTGAATAGAGTCTAATTCTATTGGCTTTCAAAAGCCAATAGGAATTGTCCAGGCTGTCTCTGCCCTGCTGAGCCCGCCAAAAATCCCATTCTGCAAACGGTGCTGCACCAGTTGAGTAGTCCTCGACTTACGACCGGTTGAGTAGTCCTCAACTTACGACCGGTTGGGGGTCGAGGCATTAAAAAAGTTGAGGACCACTGGGATAGACGCTGTCCACAGCTGTAATTTGTTTGAATTTGACAAGTTTAAAATTGGCCTTAACCTTTAAATTTCATCCTCTCCAGATGCCTGGACTTCAACAACTGGGAGGAGAGTATCCAGCTATGGTGCCGGACGGGCTTAGAAATTCTGGGAGTTGAAGTCCAAAAGTCATAAGTGGAGCCATATTTCCCGACCTCCACTCTGGAAGCAACTGCACTTTTGGGGTTGCGACCATCAGGAAAATGAGGGGCAGAGCTAGAGCATTCTTGCGCCTGTTCTTCAGTTGCTGCTCTAGCCTCCCCATCACTGATTCCAGCATCTTGGCCTGTTCTACAGGTGAAAGTCATTTTGAGGAAGTCGCTGCTTCATCAGCCTCATTGTGCTGAGAAGCTGGGAGCTCGCAGCCGGCCAGGGAGAGGAGCCCGGCTGCTCCAGGTGTTGCGTCCATCCTCAGTGGGGGTTCCCTGGCAGTGCCCACCCTTGGGAAGAGTACGGGAAGATCCAATGCTCAGGTTGCCTCCACCCAGATGTGGAGACGCACCTGTCCGGGTCTTTGGGTCACAGGCTGTGTCCTCCTGGCCACTAGCACGTCAGTTTTGGGGATGCATGGAGTTGGGAGGGAAAAACCCTGGAAAAATTAGGAAAAAAGAGTTCTGCCCCCCTTTTTTTCCTCAAAAACCATATTTTAATAATGGGGGAAAATGTTCTCCCTCCCCCAATTTTTCCAGTATTTTTCCAGGGATTTTCCCATCTTCAGGGGTGAAGAAGGTTGGAGTCCCGTGGATGCGGTGGCAACTAGAAGAGGAGGCTGGGGTCCTTTGGGAGGTTTGGACCACAAACAACCACAGTTCTGGTTCTGTTCATGGGGAACCTGTCCTGCCTTCCCCGGACATCCGTGGAGGAAGGGGCTCATGCAGACAGTCCTCCTTTCCTTGGTCATCTCCCCCTTTTATTCTTTTTTTTTTCAAAAAAGTTTTTATTTTCCAATTATCAATTACATAAACAAAAAGAAAGAAATTTCACATTTAACAAGATAAAATAAATACACCTAGATGTCGCCTGCCCACCCCCCCGAAACTGCATCCGCCCTCTCTTATACTCTCCCTTACTTCCCTCCTCCTTCTCCCTCCCCTCACCTCTCTCTCCCTTCCCCCTCTCCTCTGACCATCCTACTTCCTCCCAAACCTTTCTCCTCCTCTCCCTCTCCCCTCCCCCTCTCCTCTCACCATCCTACTTCCTCCCTAACCTTTCTCCTCCTCTCTCATCCCTCTTCGGATACAGTACTGGGGAAATGCCCAAGCAACATCTCTCTCATAAGTTATCCCTTATTATCTTACTTTGATCCTATCGTCTAACCTACCTACCCCCCCATCCCAACCCCCCTCCCTCCCAGTCCCAAAAACCCACCCACCCCAACCTCCCCACAGGGTTTTCAAACATATTAAACAAAATCTACTTAACTTTAACTAATGCAAACTAAATCTAACTAAACCTATCCAACTATACAAATAACAAAATCAGTAAGTTATTTTAACTCAAATACAAAACAAATTTAAACAAATTAAAGAAAATCAACTATCAAAATCAAATAATGCCAAATTTAAAACAAAAATTATTCATAATCAAGAGATTTTAGCTATGACCTAAGTCAAGTCTCCTAAAAAAAAAAAAAGGCATGCTGAGGAGATCAACCTCTCCAAAACACAAGACAGTGCTCTGGAAGAAAAAAAAAAAGGCAAAATGCTGTAATTCTCTACTACTGGATGTCATGGTTCCAAAACGAAGCAGCTTTTCAAAGAACTTTGAGGCTTATTCCTCTAAAACAATCTTTTATTTTCTGCAAAACTTCAGCACTAACAAAGTTAAGCCAAAAACTGAATCCTCCCCCCCCCAAACACCCGTAACAAAGCATAACTCACTCCTTCATTTTACAGTCATCAATCACATTCTCCAATTAATGTGAAGTGTGAAGTGCCCCTCCCATTGCAGCTGACCTTGGCAACACTGTGCTCAGACATTGTTATGATTAACTAGGATATTTTACCATCCACTAGACTACTATTATCTGCTTTAACTCTAGAAGTGCTATACAGGCTAAATAAAACAGGTTTGCTTCTTCATATATGGCAAGCAAGAACATCTGATGTTAGCAGTCTTGACACTGACTACTAGTGGATGGGTAAGGAAAAGTGGATTCACCTAAGCCAGCAGTTTTCAACTTGTGGGTTGCGAACAACCCTTTTACAGGGGTCGCCTAAGACCATTGGAAAACACATATTTCCGATGGTCTTAGGAATCGAGACACCGCTCCGTCTCTATCTCCGCATGACCTCCTCCTCTATTTGCAGAGAAAGAGAGAGACAGAGGGGCACTTTTGCTTCCCTTCTCTCTCTCTCTCTCTCTCAGGCAGACTTACCTCCTGCAGGGCTCCTGATTGGCCCTGCACCTGGGTGCCCCACCCCTGAGAGAAGCGCGGCCAAGGCCTTGTGGCTGTTGAGCCGTGCAGGGAAGCCCCGAGATCCTTGCTGGGAGCAGCCCGCTGGAGGCTCCACTGAGTGGGCCACCCTCCTGCAAGCCGCGGCCCGAGGGAGACAAGTCCCTGCGATCCCGAGCCAGCCCGACCATTGGACCTGCTGGCCAGGAAGGCGTGCCAGAGTCCAGGCTGCCAGGAAGGAAAAAGGAGATTCAGCAAAGGTAGGAGAGGAGAGCTGCCTCCTGGGGCCCAGCACTGGCGGTGGCTTCCTTGCCCTCCTCTTCCTCCTCCCCTTCTTCCTCCTGCTGCCCCCAAGGCAGCTCAGGCAGGTGCTGAGATAAAAAAGGATGCCTGGGGGGAGCAGCTGGTCTGGCAGAGGGGCTGGCAGGGACCGCATGGCACCAGCCCCTACCATGGCTCCATCGGATGGGCGGAGGGCGAGGCCAGGCAGCGCGGAGTCCTGGCTGGGGCTGCTGTGGCAGTTTTCTCACCCTTCTCCTCTCTTTCTTCCTCTTGCTGCCCCCAAGGCAGCTTGGGGGGGCACCAGGGCAAGAGGGGTGCCTGGTGGGGAGCAGCCAGGCTGGTGGAGGAGCTGGTGGGCCAGGCAGCACCAGGCCCCACCGTGGCTCCATCAGATGGGTGGAGGGCAAGGCCAGGGCAGTGCGGAGACCTGGCTATGGCAGTGGCCAGGCTGGAGCAGCAGGGACCCCGGATGATGCAGCAGTCCTGCTCCCCCTTCCCACCCATTTGGCTGAGGATGCAGTGGAGGCCGGGCTGGGTGTGGGTGGTGACCCCCGACAATGCTGCCGTAAGAGAGAGAGAGAAAGAGAGAGATGAAAGAGAGAGAAACAGAGAAAAAGAGAGAGGAAAGAGAGAAAGAGAGAGAAAGAGAGAGAATGAGAAAGGGAGGAAACAGAAAAAGAGAGAGAGAGAAAGAGAGTGAGGAAAGAGAAAGAGAAAGAGAAAGAGAGAGGAAAGAGAGAAAGAGGGAAAGGAATGGTGCTTCTCCAGCCAGGCTGGGCAGAGCCGACGGAGCGGCCTTCCTGCCCCCCCCTCCACGGCCAGCTGGATGGGGGGGTGGGGGTCACCACAACATGAGGAACTGTATTAAAGGGTTGCAGCATTTGGAAGGTTGAGAACCACTGACCTAAGCAAATTTTGGAGAGTTGAGGAGAGATGTTATCCACAGAAGAGGCTATGCAAAAGCTGGTTCAGATACATCAGTTAAGTGGGGTATGATTATTTTTTCGGGGGTGGCGTCAGGGCTTTTCTTCTGAACTGCTTCAAAGGACTCACAAGTACATAATTCCTTTGATCACCATTTCTCAAAAAGAGTTATCCCTTTAGAACTGTAACTCTTCCATACAATGATGCTTCTCAATTAAGAGAGGGTCAAGAAATATTTTGAATACAATCTTTCTGATCCATAATGCAGAGACGCCAACATTCACATGCATCAATTATACTAATTAAGGTAGTTCTGCTAGCAGCCCCGTGTTTGATTTTGATTGGGGAGCCTACTGTCACATGGAGTTCTCTATCTTGCTTCTTACGGATTCAGACATTTTCTGAAAATAGATATGAAATCAGGAAATTGATATATCCTGGTGCTTCAGAATGTCAACTATTAAAAGACATTTCCTTAGGAAAAAGATCAGGTTTCCCCATGGCAATTTTATTCCCTAAAGAATTTAATACAGGATTGCCCTAGATATTTTATTCTAAGTAGAACCTGCTCACAAATCATTGTCTACTCCCTATTGTATGCCTTCTTACTCTCTTATAATCCCTTTCTCTATAATGAATGTAAATACCAACATTAATTCTTTTCCAATTATCTCAGTGGTGGAGTGAGCATTCCAAAGGACAGAGGAATGGGGGAAGGGGCCGTAAGAGCTACCCTTTTACTTGGTTCCTTGTGAGTCAGGTTTTGGAAACCTTTCCCACCCTTTGTCCTCACCCAGATGTTTGGGATAGTATTCTTTGGACACTACAAAGCAGGGATCTTGAAACTTGGCTCTTTTATGACTTGTGGACTTCAACTCCCAGAAGTCCTCAGCCAGGTACACTTGTGGTCATGTGATTGGACTTAATAACAGTTTTGTTTAACAACTGAATTGCCTGTCAAGGACTCCTGGTACAATCTGATTCTCCTAGCTGCAATCAGTGAAGCAAATTAAATCTTCTGCTCACATCAGCTATAGAAATATGTCTGGAACTCTTTCTGCTAAATAGAAAAAAGCCTTGATATCCTTACCAGTGACCAACAGCTATTTTAATCTAATACATTAATATGCCTCTCTGTTTTAAAAAACTTTCTGATAACAATCTAGATGCAGTTGGAAAGAAACGTGTACCTACCAAAGTGATAGTTTCTAAGCAGCTCCTAAAATATTTCTGTTCAATAATGGGAAGAGAGCAAAAGTGTTCATTAAATTGCTAGTTGTGTCCCTTTAACTGAGACTTCATGACACTTTAAATAAGAGAAGAGCACCTTTCCTAAAATGATTATCTGGGGGGGGGGGAATGAAAGGTACAAAGGTATCTTGTCTGCAGACAGTAAAACAGTAACAAAAATGACATGCCACATGTGATACAGTGTGTGCCCCTTACTTTAGTATTAAGTACTGAAGATTTATACACATTAGCTGGGTTCAACAGTAGCCTATGCTCAGATACAAAACAGATGTTCTGTTCTCACAAAGAAAACCATTGTATGAGGGCTTCACTTGTGACTGACATGATAAAACAGTGGCTTCCCACCATTCACCAAACCACAGTTACTGCCCTATTCCATTTCAAGGCAACCCCAGCTTTTGTGTAAATTCTGCTATTAGAAATTCAAACTGGTTTAATACAATCAAGGCAAAAGCAAGGGGGAAAAAGGACCTTGATGCCCGAATCTGATGTACCCCAACCTTCTTGCCAATGCTCCTAATCTTCATATAAGTGCTAATCTATGATGAAAAGACAAGACAAGCTATCTGGGCCAATACTGTCACCCAACTAATGATGATGATGGTTTATTAAACTTGTGGAATAGTGTCATTTGGCTGCAAGGTTACCTTTTGCATTAAGTCTGCTTGAGTGCACATTCTTTTTAAACAGTTTTCTGTAATTGTCATCATAGGTAGACCTCAACTATGAGACACAAAACGAGAAAACAAATCCAGACAATCACATTGTCTGATTTGGAAAGAATTTATTTGCAAATTATGGTGGAAAATAACTATTTGGTCACCTACAAACAAGCAAGATTTCTGGCTCTCACAGACCTGTAACTTCTTCTTTAAGAGGCTCCTCTGTCCTCCACTCATTACCTGTATTAATGGCACCTGTTTGAACGTGTTATCAACCTCAGTCACACTCCAAACTCCACTATGGTGAAGACCAAAGAGCTGTCAAAGGACACCAGAAACAAAATTGTAGACCTGCACCAGGCTGGGAAGACTGAATCTGCAATAGGCAAGCAGCTTGGCGTGAAGAAATCAACCGTGGGAGGAATAATTAGAAAATGGAAGACATACAAGACCACTGATAATCTCCCTCAATCTGGGGCTCCATGCAAGATCTCACCCCATGGGGTCAACATGATCACAAGAACGGTGAGCAAAAATCCCAGAACCACACAGGGGGACCTAGTGAATGACCTGCAGAGAGCTGGGACCAACGTAACAAAGGCAACCATCAGTAACACACTACACTGCCAGGGACTCAGATCCTGCAGTGCCCGAAGTGTCCCCCTGCTTAAGCCAGTACATGTCCGGGCCCGTCTGAAGTTTGCTAGAGAGCATTTGGATGATCCAGAAGAGGACTGGGAGAATGTCATATGGTCAGATGAAACCAAAGTATAACTGTTTGGTAGAAACACAAGTCGTCATGTTTGGTAAGTAATTATTATTATATGCTTTAACTTGCTATAACTCTGCTTTATAAATTTTATAAAGTAAAGTTACTTCCCTACTTTATAAATCACCATTACTGTGGAATCGGTGGGCGGTTAGAAAATTTTACTACTAACAGAGATACAAAAGTGGGCGGTAGGTATAAAAAGGTTGACTACCCCTGCTCTAGAGCATGATTTGAATGCTGTTCCAGAACCTTTCAGTTGGAGAAGCATCTCAATGTAGAGATGGTTAAGTAATGCTGGGCTCCTGCCTAATGCTTATCACTTTCCCCTTGTCAATTTGTCTGCTGTGGGTATAGAGTTACCATTGCTAGTAAAACTTCTACATTGCAAACCCCACATGGCTGTGCATATTTGGCTGGGCTGTTTCAGGTCTGCTTTGGCTAGATCCTATGGGAAGTCCCCTAGGAGACTTGCCGTGAGACTGGGCAGACCCATCCAGGAAACCAGCGCTGGCATTTTTAGCAGTACCCACACCATGAAATATCCAAAAAAGACTGATTATTTGCTAGAAAACAAGTAATGTTCTAACTGGCAGACCAACCTCTCTCTCTTGAGCTTTGTGTAATGTTATTGTCAATGGCTTAGCCTCAGAATTTAAAGCAGCCATTCTGATGTACAAATCAGAACTCACCTGATGGGCCAGCTGTGGATTGCATGTCACACATCCTTTGAACACAGCAGACTTTTTTCTTTTTAGCAACTGATTGGAGGATATTGGTAGAAAACAAATTTGTAGCTGGCTTTTTCCGCCTTTTCCTCTGATCTCATAAATATTGCACCAGAACTCCTGTTGGTAGAGAACTCTGTTTTTGAACCTCTTTGAAGTCCTAACTTAGTGTTATTCTTTCCTTGTAAAAAATGATCATATTTTTGGCCATGCTTTTCTTTGCATAAAGAAATGGGGGTATTTTTGGATGGGTGCAAGGAAGAAAGAGACTTTCTTACACATTGACTGAAAATATCTATTCATATTCTTAAGAGTTTCTTTTCCGTTTTTTTCATATCAGTCTTACTACATTCAAAGAAACTGGGGGGGGGGGCACTTCTTGGAAGGCTACTGGTTGCTTGGCCTGCCCATGTTTGATTTCCTTTAGCCATTCCTAAAAACACAACCTATGCTTGTTGTTATGTCCTGGGCCTGTGATTGACAGAGCAGGTGCAGGATGCTGCAGAGAGACCCGGGCAGACCACGTGGCCTGCCCGGGCCAGACAGGCTGTCTCCAGCCTATTGCGCTTGTGCAGAGCGGGAAAATATGTTGCATTTATTGGCTGACGCTGTTCCCTGCAAAAGATATAAAAGGGATCAGCGCCATTTTGTGTTGTTCGGTTAAAGCTGAAATAAAGAAGCATCTGTTGTTACTCCTGCCTTGTTTCAATATCTTACCAACACAGAGAACAGAACATTGATGACAAAGGTGGGATCATGCTGCAAGGAAGAAAAGAGAGAATACTGGGCTGACTCACCACAGAAGTCCAAAGTGTTTGGAAGTTCGGCGTTCCAACTTGTACAACTTTGCCTGCCAGTATGAAGATACTGGAGGGGAGCGCGGCAAGATTTGTCCTGGAATCCCTTTGCAAGTCTGAGCAGCATGAGGCATTGGAGGAGGCCACCAAGAAGAAACCTTGGCTAAGATTGGACGTCTGTCTGAATTTGACATAATGCACCCTGAACGTTGGAGCTCCTACCTTGCCAGGGTGGAGAACTACTTTAGAATCAACCAAGTTCGAGAGGATGGGCTTAAAGCCTCAATGTTACTTTGTGTCTGTGGGCAAGAGACTTTTGACATTGCTGAAAACTTGGTTGCCCAGCACCTTTGGAATCTATTGCTTATGCAGAGTTGAAGAAAATGTTAAAGGAACATTTTGAACTGAAGCTATCAGTGATTGTATGGCGTCATGCATTTGAACAGTGGGACCAACATCCCAGAGAGTCTGCTGTGGACTTTATTGCTGCCCTGCATCAAGCTGCAAGGCCCTGTGAATTCAAAGACTTGAAAAAATGGCTACAAGATCGGCTAGTTTGTGGCTTGAGAAGTTGAGAGCTGAAGCAAAAGATTTTTGCAAAAGAAGCTTTTTTCCTTCCAAGATGTGCTAAGGGAGATCACAGCCGAAGAAGCAGCAGGAGGAGCTGTTAAGGCCTTGCAGCTTTCCAAGAATCCTACAAGCTTGGGCTCAATCCATCAAGAGGTTGCTTGAGAGGTATCCGAACTGGATTCTGACAATGAGGTCGACCGTTTATAACAGCCAGCAAAGAGAAGGCCCAGAGATCAATCTGACAAGGGGTCTGACAAGGCAGTTGGATTCCCTCGGTGTTTCGGATGTGGAGGCCGCCACAAGCATTCTGATTGCCCTTTTCGCTCTGCTACTTGCCAGGCATGTGGCCTACAAGGCCACATAGTCGCTGTCTGTTTGGGTCGCAAGAAAGACCGTCCATTGGAAGAATTGCCTCGGAAAGGTATCAGGGTCCACAGCCAGAATAGGGTGGGTTTTTGCGCGTCCCGAAGGAGCGTATTGAGAACAGGGGCCCAACGGCCATTGAAGAAGAAGCTGCGTATTGATGTCAAATTTCAGGGGGTCCCCTTAATGATGGAGCTGGACATGGGTTCAGCTCTGTCAATCATTTCCCAGAACACCCTCTGTTGTAGAAGCGGCCAGAGAAACTTAGGCTGTCGAATCTTATCCTAACAGACTTCCAGAATTCCCAAGTCAGTGTGAAAGGGGAGGCCATTTTGAAGGGATTTTGGACGTTGTTGTAGTTGAGGGTGACCACGCAAGTCTAATCGGACTCAATTGGTTCAAGGCACTTGGAATTCAGGTGACTGGGCTACACAGTTTGCAAACTGCAGGTCTTGCGGATGTTTGCAAGGAGTTTGCTGACATGTTCAGCCCAGAATTAGGGTCGTATAAGGGGCCTCCAATTGCTTGATGGTTAGATCCCTCCATTGCACCGATTAGGATTAAGCCTCGTTGGGTGCCTTTTGTGCTTAAGCAAAAGTTTAATGCTGAGCTGGATAAACTGCTATAGCAAGGCATTCTGGAACCTGTGGATAGCAGTCCATGGGAAACACCCATAGTCATGCCACTCAAGGCCAACGGGGAAGTCCGCATTTGTGCTGACTATAAATGCACACTAAACAAAGCGTTTACAGCAGCACGCTTATCCAGTGCCTGTGGTGAGCCACATTTTGGCCTCACTTAAAGGAGGCCAAGTTTTCACCAAACTTGATTTGGCCCAGGCCTATCAACAGCTACTGGTTGATGATGCAACGGCAGAGGCTCAAACAATCATAATGTACCGGGGAGCTTTCAAAATCAGAAGACTGCAGTTCGGAGTTAATGTAGCTCCTGGCATTTTCCAAAGCGTGATGGAGCGAATGCTCTGTAACCTTTTGGGAGTTTGCCCATATTTCAATGATGACCTCATTGCAGGGTAATCAATCGAAAATCTGTCTGAAAGGCTTTGATCCATTTTGCTGCGTTTCCGCAAAGCAGGGCTGAAGCTTAAGCAGGAAAAATGCAAGATTGGAGTAACTTCCACTGAATTCTTGGGGTTTTGTATAGATGCCAAAGGCATCTATCCTGCTGAGTCCAAGCTCAAATCGATTCAGCAGGCCCAAAGTCCCAAGTCGAAGACCGAGCTTCAAGCCTTCCTTGGACTTTTAAACTTTTACCATTCCTTCCTTCCCCAAAAGGCTTCAGTGGCAGACCCATTACACTGGCTCTTGGATAAACAGGCTCCATGGAAGTGGGCAAAAGTCCACAAAAGGAGTTTTGCTGAGGTCAAAGCATTGTTGTCTTCAAATGCTGTTTTAGCTCATTTCAATGAGCAGCTCCCAGCTTGCGATGCATCCCCTTATGGGATCGGGGCTGTCTTAAGCCACCTCAAGGCTGATGGTACACAAGTTCCTGTAGCCTACTATTCAAGGACTCTGTCTTCTTCTGAGCATAATTACACACAGATAGACACAAAAGCTTTGACCATTGTGGCTGGCATAAAAAAGTTCCATGACTTTTTGTATGGCTGCCATTTCATGGTCTTTACAGACCACAAGCCACTGCTGGGGTTGTTCACAACGAACAAGCAAACCCCACACATAATTTCTCCTAGAATGTTGAGGTGGTCAATCTTCCTCCCTGCCTATGACTATTCCCTGGTTCACAAACAGGTAAAGAAATGGTCATGCAGATGGCCTTGGCAGATTGCCTTTACAACTCTTAGAATCAGATCCTGCTCCAGCTAACCACATCCTGGCTATCCAGAATTTGCCTAAGTCTTCCCTAAATGCAGAGGATGTGGCTGCAGAAACAGCCACTGATAACACGCTAACACACGTGTTGAACTGGGTACTGTCAGAATGGCCTGATACATGTCCTGGCACCAACTTCCAGAGTTTCTGGAAAAGAAAGCATCAGCTATCCACCTTTAAGGGTTGTGTCCAGTGGAGTAGCAGGGTAGTGATCCCAACCTCATTGAGGACTAGAGTCTTGCAGTCTCTGCATGAGGGGCATCCGGGCATAGTCCAGAGGAAAGCACTTGCACACAGCTATCTCTGGTGGCCGGGGCTTGATAAAGAGATTGAGACCCAGGTCCATGGGTGTCACAGTTGCCAACAGTCCAGGCCTGAAATGCACAGGCTCCTGTGCATAGATGGGAGGACATACATGCTTCTTGGTCAAGGGTTCATATCGACTATGCTAGCCCCTTTCAGGGGCAATTCTTCCTTATTGTTGTGGACAGTCACTCTAAATGGCTAGAGATCGTTCCAGTATCTACCACAACTGCTGCCAGGACCATCCAGGTGCTGAGGGGAATCTTCGCCTCTCACAGGCTCCCAGATGTTCTTGTCTCCGACAACAGACCTCAATTCACCTCTTCAGAGTTCCAGTCCTTTCTGAAAGCCAACATGATTCGTCATGCTACTTCAGCACCGTTTCATCTGGCTTCCAACGGCCAAGGTAAGCGCATGGTACAGATGCCTTGAAGAGGTTCACTTATGGGAGCTGGCACCACAGGTTAGCTGATTTTCTCCTTTGCCACTGCACCACACCTTGCACAGCTACAGGTAAGAGCCCAGCTGAACTCAGCTGGGGTCGCCGTCTTATTACCAAATTAGACAGATTACACCCAGACCGGGTGGCTTCACATGTTTCACAGCAACAGGCATCGAGACTACAAGTCGGTGATCCAATTTGGGCAAGGAACTATGGACTTGGACATCTTTGGGGGATAGCAGTGGTCTGCAAAGTCACTGGGCCACTGTCATACAAAGTGATTTTGGAAGATGGTCATGTGCTGCATCAGCACATTGACCAGCTGCGATGGAGGCTACCTAGTCATCCTTCCGCTCCTGACCCTGCTCTTGGGGGGGAGGAGGACCATGATCACGATTGTGGATCTCAGTCTCACTGTATAAGTGGGGGCTTGCACTCTCCAAATAGGGGTTTTGCCAATGAGGCGGCTCCTGACTCTGGCACTGGGTCCATGGGACATTGCACGCAAGCAGCTTCTCATGCCACACCTACCTCAGGCCTTGTGCCGATGGGACAGTGTTCCCGACTGGGGTCTCTCACTGATCCGGGGAATTCTACCCTACCAAGGAACTCTGGTTTGGGCTTACTAGAAAGAGCCAGCCGAAGTCAAAGGGACAAAGGATTGGTCCTACCGGGCCAGGCCAGCTAGCAAGATCCAGGTTTGCCCACATCAAAGGGGCCTCAAAGTCCCAGTCTGCCGAGACTGGCAGGCAAGCTTGCAGACTGGGCGGTTATAACAGCTCCGAGACGAGCGGAGTGGGCCAGAGGCTCTCCAAAGTTCTTACAAGATTATGTAAGGTTCATGTCAGTAAGCGGGCAGGCCTAGTGTTCCCTAGAAATAAGAACACACGCAAAAGAGTAATGTGATATTATAAAGTATCAAGTATGTTGTGGAGAGTGACTTGTAGTAGTTGAAATAGTAGTATCTATTTTTTGAACCAAGAGGGGAGGGATGTTATGTCCTGGGCCTGTGATTGACAGAGCAGGTGCAGGATGCTGCAGAGAGACCCGGGTGGATCATGTGGCCTGCCCGGGCCAGACAGGGTGTCTCCAGCCTATTGCGCTTGCGCAGAGCAGGAAAATATGTTGCATTTATTGGCTGATGCTGTTCCATGCAAAAGGTATAAAAGGGATCAGCGCCATTTTGTGTTGTTCGGTTAAAGCTGAAATAAAGAAGCATCTGTTGTTACTCCTGCCTCGTTTCAATGCCTTACCAACACAGGAAACAGAACACTTGTAGTCTTGGGCCGTAAGCATCATTGGCTGGGTTAGCACAACGCAAAGATCCAGGAGCTTAACTTTTTTTTCTGTCTCAACAGATTTGCTTAGTTTTTGAATGGCCCACTGGGATGCACTTTCTTGGAGTTGGGCCAGACACTCAGTTTGACTTAATTTTATTTACATGAAATGTTAATAAAAGATAAAGATACACTTCTTTTCTATTTGATGGCTTCTCACCCCTGCTTTAGATAACAGTGCATAAATAGCTCTGCTAGATTGACCCAAATGTATCTCAGTCCAAGATTTTGTTTCTTGCAGTGCCCACTAGATACTGCTGGGTATTCACAAGCAAGAAATGAGGGCATCCTCTGCACCTGATAGTTGGACCGTACTTCCCCCAGCTTGGAAGCGTTCACAATTAATAACCCTTAATGCGCCTGTCCTTATTGGGCCAAAAATCTATCCAAGATGATTATCCCTACATTACATACTATTGAATTAAACAGGTTAAGAACAATGTATTTGGTTTGTAGATGAAAGGAAGGGCCAAGGTAGATTTATCCGAGAATGAGTCTTGTTAAAGGACTGCCAAGGAAGGACTACCTAAGATGGAAGCTGAGTTCTTAATAATAGCAGAATCAAACCTAGCTCAGTTTAGGTTATGTAATGATCTGATCTCTGCTAGTAATCCATCAATGGCAGGAACAAACGTCCGTTGGCTTTACACATTGCATTAGGCGATCGAACAGGTTGGTTTGGTGATGGCTTCCTGACCTATATGAACCTAAGCAATTATGAGCTTCATTGCTGTCCTTCAGAACTTTTTTTTTTCAATTTCCCACTCTCGTAGTATCTTTTCCACCAAGTCAGACCTTTTCCTTTTCTTTTCTTTTTTGTAATTTATTGATTTTTTAAAACATAAATCACTTAATAATTGGTGAACAGTGTGTTCTCTGCGTTTACATTTGTAAAACCAGGTTTTTTTTTTTTTTTGTCATAGAATGTCCAGAACGGAGTTCCAGCACCTTTTTTTGATAGAACCTTGTAGGATAGGCAAGGCGGGTTGTATGACATGTGTGAGTTCCAGCACTTTTTTTTTTTTTTACAAAAAAAGCACTGTGTAAAACAATCACTAGCAATTGATTTCTGTAATCCATAATCCACTTAATACTTTTAATTGATTTCCTCCTTTCCCCAAAATATCCTTTTCTGCAAACATTGAGTTAATACAATTCTTAATGATTTGATAGATAACAATTAAATATATAATTTTTTCCAAATATTCCTAAAAATAATAATCAAATCAATATAATATTTCTTTTCTATACAATCATTCTGGTTGCCTTATCATAGATCCTGTTACAGTCCTTATTTAAATTTGTTTCTCCCACAAGATTCTAAGTAATCTTACTGGTTAAGATTTTCTCAAAAAATAATTTCATTTAAAAATTTAACTCTATTTTTTCCATATGAATCATCTCACACTTTTACATTTCTTATGGAATAGATAAAACAGTGAAAAAAAGGAGAGCAAGAATAAAGAAACATAAAAAATAACATACTACTTAAAATATATATCCCTCTTAAGCTAATATATATTTGTTTCCAATATTTCTTATTCTTTTTAACCATAATTAAAAATATGTTTAATCTTTAAATATTCCATTTAATACATCTAGCCATTTAGTCCTTTAACTCTTATTCAAAACATTTTTTATTCATTATAATTTTCTTAAATTTAATCACATTTAAATATCTAAAACATTTACTTTCTCTAAGCCATTTCAACTTTTTTATATTACTCATATCAAGAAATAGAATAAAAAAGGGGGGGAAAGCATACTATATTATTTAGAAGATTCATCCCTCTTAGAGTGACATATATATTTCACATCTTTTCTATTTCTTTAACCATATTCAACCAAGTGTTTCTTTTTTAAGTATTCTCTCTGGTAGGTCCCATCATCTATTTTCTTGATTTCTACTTTGGTCTTTTTCCTTTGCCCAGTATCTTTATTAATCAATGTATTTTGCTGAGTCAAAAGGTTTTTCCATATGTTCATAAATGTTAGATGTTCCTGACATTTCTACAGTCCAATATATCTAATCTGTTTTCTTGTCCTCAGATTTATTTTGCAGTGTTAAGGGATAAGTTATTTTTTCCAATTCTTGTGATTTCCCCCCCCCCATTAGGATTAAATCATGGTTCCTTGTTTTGTTAAGTTCCATCTTTAAGTCTCTATTCTCAATTTCGTATCCATTTATCTGTTTTATCTGGTCCTTCCCTGTTGTTGTTTTCTGGGATTTTTTTTTTTTTGTTGTTGTAGAGTTAACCTGGGACTATATTCTAATGTAGTTGGATATGGTTAGGGATATAGAAGAGATGTATTTTCTCCTCTTAGCTTTTTCAAAAGTTTTCATGGGGGGCAGGTCACATCTGTATTTCCTGCAATAATGTTCTGGATCCAATCAGTATAATCGAAGACCTTGGTGTAGACGCCAGGCTCACGTGGTTGGGCACAAATATCGCCCCCCCAAGATACAATGCCCTGGATTTCTCCATTACAGATGAGGGGTCCCCCAGAGTCACCCTGTTGAAAAAAATCAAACATGAAACATTACTACAGTATCTATGAATGGAAAGTGGAGCAAACAATTCCCTCCCATTGTCCATTCACATATAGCCCCCAATATTTCACTTTGATGTTCCCCAGTCCAGGATCCTTGTAGAAGAATTTAACTCCTTGTGTTTCCCCCACCAGAATCACCAATATTGGGAAGTCTGGAAATCTAGACACCTAGAAGGCACTTGAGTTAGAAAAAGCCATAACTTTGTATGTTTGTACAAGATGCCTTCAAGGCTAGATCTCTCTCACAGCTTTGAAATTTGGCATCATTTCTTTAGGAGTCTGTCTTAAAACGGATCATCTTACATCACATGAACTTTTGCCTCCTTCCAGGATACCTGCACACAATGTTCTGCTTGTTGCTGGCAACCTTGCGTAAGCTGTTCGACACACCTCATAATCGAGTATGTTAATGTTAGCACAATGAGGGACACAGGGCAAAGTCACTGAAAAAAATAAAAAATAGGCAAAATTCTATCTTTCACAATTTACCACCTAGATGCATAGAGCTATAATTTCCATTGTCTCCAAGCAGTGGAGCTGATCTCATTGCCTGGAATAGGAAGTATTGTCTTTTAAAGCTGTTCAAAGGGACTCCTGGGAAAAACAGATTTAGTTAAATGTTTTTTCTCAAGATATTAATAGGTATTCCATCAGCTGATGGGCATTTGAAGGCTTCTCAAATTTCTCCAGCACTCTACGCAAAGATTGCCTTGTTGGAAAAGTGGGGCTTTTCCTAGTTCAAAAGTCACAGAACTGATCTCGCATCCCCTGGAGATGACCTAGAACGGAGGGTCTCCAAACATGGCCATTTTAAGACTTCGGAACTTCCACTCCCAAAATTCCTCAGCCGGCATACTGAAACTTCCATATCTGAAGATGAAGCAGACCTGTAGGTTTGTATTGTGTACAAGAACAAAAAGCCAGGAATCTTGTCTAAAAGATCCATTGGGGAGGACAGATGAGGTGGAAATAGGTCTAAGGAAACAAAGGAAAAATATCATCTGAATCTGACAAAGTTGAGCCTGAGAATATGGAATAAACCCCAATCCCACCTAATCAACAAATCAAGAACTTTTGAGGATAAAATGGTGTACTAAAGCTCACGCATTCCTTGAGTCATCTTTGGATCCACAAATTAGGTGTTTCTGTCCATCTAGCTGGTGCCTGGCAGCCTAATTGAGAAGGATGTGTCTAAATATGGATGGGTGGATGTGTGGGTATGAGAAAGAACAAATTTACATTGCAAGCAGTAAAGTTTTGCTGTTACTTTAAATTCACTGGGTCTCCATGTATTCAAAAACAACAAACAAACAAAAAAACCCTGTGGTGCTTCAGTGGTGAGTTGAAAATTATTTGTTTGAGTCCTTAATTATTTCCCAGCTCTTGACCAAGCCTGTTTGACTTGTCTGCTCTAGCTACACCTATTTGGTAGAAACCTAGGTAGAAAACAAGATGGGCTTACAAGTTCTACCTACCTTGGCAGGCTTGAATGTGTGGATGACCATAAGCCAAAGCTGAGAGCACATGTATCACTTCCATGGCCTTACTAGCAATAGCAATAGCACTTAGACCTATATACTGCACTCTCTGGATGATTTAAAATATCCGCATATTGCCCCCAACAGTCTGAGATCTCCTTTTATCAACCACAAAAGGATGGAAGGCTGAGTCAACCTTGAGCCCTGTCAGGAACAAATTCTAGGCTGGGAGCAGAGATAGCCTGCAATACTGTATTCTAACCACTGCACCACCAGGACTTAAAAGGAAGAAGTCCTCTGCAACCATCCACAGAGATTTTATATCCATCCAAGGATAGACCATGTTTTTGAGTTCATATTTGATATTTTGAGAGCGAGTAGTAAATATACTCTGAAAACATCCTCCATGGGAGATTTCTCCATTTCCAAAATGGCCATGATCATTCACAAAATACCCCATTATTAAAGGTAATGAAGTCATGCAAGACTGCCATGCTAATAGGACTTTTCTGATTCCCAACAGCACTGCTATAAATAAACCTGATCCTTTAGGTTTTTTTTTTAGCTATACAGCATGCCAGTGCCTTACTTATTTCTTTTATTCCAAGGACCTTGTGGGTGTGGAACAGATGAAGAAATGGAATCTTAGGGAATCCCATTGTTCATCCACATTCCAATATTCATGGATGACATAGTGAGACCCTAGACCTAGTTGGTGTTACATCAAAAGCTGGGTCTGAGAGTATAGACAGAGATCCCTACCATTAGGAGATGTGATTGCGCCCCATCCCATAATTTGGCAAACTGAGCCCACACTGGGAGGGTTGGAAGGCAAGCTGAGAGGCGCGATATGTTCACTGTTGCTAACAGGGCTGTCCAGCCTGATCAACATGATGTCCTTGTCCTTTTCATCATTTTTTTCCCTATTGGGACAAATGAACTTCTCCTTTGCGACTCTTTTCTGCACATCCTTATTTAGTCCCTTTAGTCTATGCACACCGAAGAATATGAGCATATTTCCCCTACAAGAAAAACAACAACAAATTAACAACAACAAATTAAAGTAAACTCTATATTACTTGGGATGTTCCTTGGCCCTCAACCAGGATTGTTAGCACCTGAATCCTGGAAGAGTTACTGTCAATGTCCTAGAGATCTGGGTACGCTCAAGAAATTTGTTCAAGGTGATTGAATAAGCTATTTCCATAGTTTATGTAAAATCTTGAAGCGTGAATTTACCTGTGTGCTGTTTCGCACTCAGAAACCTCAGCATATAGTATGAATCCATCTCTTTCTTGACTTGGATGTGTATTGTGTGAATGTTGCACTTATAAATTATAGATGGCTGTGTTTCAGATAGAACCCATGTGGTTACAGTACTAATGTTATGACTTTGTATTGTGCACATCCTCTCTCAACCCAGCCTATCTCAAAGGATGGTGGGATAGATAAAGACGAACACAAAATCTGGATGGTGCCCACTCTGCTCTTGTTAAGAAGAGGTATTAAGGTGTAGTGGCTCACCCAGGCCTTTGATAAGGGAGAGAGAAGCCTCTCACTTCATCATCTTTTTATCTTTTATGTTTTACTGATTTTTTTTAAAAAAATATTTTCTTATGGCAAACCCCCAGAGACAGGCAGCATATGGTTAATATTTTCTGAGCAGTCAGCCAGATATTTAGACTGGGGTAGGAAAATTTTGTGGTTCCATGGTATTACAGGGATTGTCACAGGATGTTACAAGTAAAGCTGCCTTTTGCAATTGACTGTGGTGATTTTGTCAATGCTGATGGTATTCAGGTAATGTTCCAGATTTTGTTATTCTTGTTATTATTATATCCCAGAAAAAAGGAAAGATATGAATACTGTGGTGAAGAAGAAGGAAATTCAACCGTAAATATAAACAACATTGCTCAAGATATGATTGTGAGGAGCAATAGCAGTAACAGCAGAACACTCATTCAAAATGCACAGAGAAGTCACAAAAAACTAGCAGAAACATTATAAAAAACTGTGGATATCTAACCACGATCTCCCTCAACCCTTCCACATTCTGTAATGCCCTCACCTGTCGCAGTGTGCAGCGGTCAGCACCCATTCCTCGTTGATCAAAGTCCCAGCGCAGAGAAAACCGCTAGTGATATACACGAGTGCAAGGGAACGATGTTCATTTATGTTACATTCATCACCTCCAATGACCAGTTCAGAAGACTTTTGTGCTGCAAAGAAACCAAAAAAGTTCAGTGTTTAGCTGTGGAGTAGAACAGAGTCACTTTTATTGGTAGTGTTTCTATCTGTACACTAATTTTGATGGGTAACAGATGACTGTGGGACATACAGCATGAAACCAGTTGAATAAAATGGATTATTTGCAAATCATATATATGCCTACACCCATATCCATAAACTACATGTGAATATTAAGTGATTAGTATGTGTGTGTGTGTGTGTGTGTGTGTGTGTGTGTGTACACACTAATTTTGGAGGGTAAGAGATGACTGTGGGACACACAGCATCAAACAAGTAGAATAAAATGGATTATTTGCAAGTCATATATATGCCTAAGCCCATGTAGGTAAACTACCTGTGAATCTTAAATTATATATATGTATGTATGTATGTATGTATGTATGTATGTATGTATGTATGCTGCTCGAAGCACGAAGCTGAAAACACCAGCCTGAAGATGACGAATGGGACTTCGTTGAAACGTCGCCAAGACACTTCCAATTTTACGTGGGAGAAAACCCGAACAACCAAAGACCTACATACAAACACCCGCGAAAACCTCAGAAAACATATATATATATATATATACATACATACATACATACATACATACATACATATATATATTACTAAGAATATTAAAAGCAAAACGGTGATTCCTAGATAGACTCATGTTAAACAATAAAATACATGAACACCAGGAAGTTGTAAAACTATAAAAATTTTTAATAAAACCAAGCTTTTGCTGGCATTTGCCAGCATCATCAGGGTAGCCTCCAGTCGATGGGAGAAGCTATTTATAAATGTGGCGTTCTTTGCGCCCGGCTTCTTGACCTCGTCATGGGTCCCAGCCAATCCACCTGCATTTTGATCGTAGTTTCTATGTTGCAAGCTGTAATTTCCTCACTTTCCTTGCTTGTGTCGGTACCGCAGCTCTTCCTCCCTTCTTTGCATGACTGTAAGTTGGGGGGACTCCTTAATTCCACGTAATTAGATATGCACTGTCTGTGTTTATGTTGTTTGTTGGCGGTAAGGAGAGGCGACCAACATTCCCAAATCGGAGCACATATGCTAGAATCTGGGCATAGGTTCGATTTTAATAACGTGCAGGTGATGGCTAGTGACAGCACGAAGGGGAGCCGGCTCCTTAAAGAGGCGTGGCTCTCCAATGAAGAATCCATCAACAGACATGTGGACCTATGCCCAGCACTTGTAACATTAAGAGCATGGGCAATGCGTGACCGTCCTTCCGGAGGAAAACAATGTAACATTACGTGCCTTCGGCAAAGAGGGTTGACGGAGGAGACAAGCCTTGGAAATGCCCAGACAGGGAATAATCAGCAGCTGAGTAACTCTCCACCTGCTGAAACATATGTCCCTCCCCCATGGACACAGGAGTGTATTGACAACCAAGAGCCAAGTGCCGATGAATCGAGGGCCTCCCTGGGAACAGCGAGGAGTTTGACAAAAAAGCGATCTGGTATAGACTCTGGGTTATTAAACAATCATGATTCGAAGGATTGGAATGCCACATGTAACTCCACCGGCGATCCTGCAACTAACTTCACCAATGACAGTTCCCGATTGAGCTGTTATTGCCTTGGGAATGCAGGAGAACAACGGGGAGATGAGAAGCCTGTTCACTATAATCTTAGAGCTTCTACACACTCCTACAGACATTTGAGAGGAACGACTCCCCGTAGGAATGCACAAGGGGATGCAAGTCACGACCGTAAGGACCCCGCCTCTCTCCCTGTAAGGAAGATTGCATACCCCCAAGTAATGAGCGAATACACAAACAACAGTGAAGGGACAGCCCCCTTGGGAGAAGGGGTCAACAATCAATTTGTGGGTGCCACGAATTCTGGAGAGGGTGTCAAAATCACCCCCATTGAAGAGAAAATAGAAAGGGGAGTTAGTAAAGAGATACAAAGGATCGGGAAACAGGATGATATAAACACAATGGAATCTTGGGCTACAGAGACAAACAATGAGGGTATAACTTTGAAAGAGGATCGTAAACAGAGAAATAGGGGGAGGAGAAGAGAAATAGGGAGTACTAAGAAGGAGGATGAGGAGAACAAACAACATAAACACAGACAGTGCATATCTAATTACGTGGAATTAAGGAGTCCCCCTGACTTACAGTCATGCAAAGAAGGGAGGAAGAGCTGCGGTACCGGCACAAGCAAGGAAAGTGAGGAAATTTACAGCTTGCAACACAGAAACTACGATCAAAACGCAGGTGGATTGGCTGGGACCCATGATGAGGTCAAGAAGCCGGGCGCAAAGAACGCCACATTTATAAATAGCTTCTCCCATCGACTGGAGGCTACCCTGATGATGCTGGCAGATGCCAGCGAAAGTTTGGTTTTATTCTGGTTTTATTAAAACTTTTTATAGTTTTACAACTTCCTGGTGTTCATATATTTTATTGTTTAACACACACACACACACACACACACACACACACACACACACACACACATATATATATATATATATATATATTATATATATATATATATATGTAGTAGTCTTTGGTTGTTCGGGTTTTCTCCCACGTAAAATTGGAAGTGTCTTGGCGACGTTTCGACGAAGTCCCATTCGTCATCTCAGGCTGGTGCTTTCAACTTCGTTGCTCCTCGAAGCACGAAGCTGAAAGCACCAGCCTGAAGATGACGAATGGGACTTCGTCGAAACGTCGCCAAGACACTTCCAATTTTACGTGGGAGAAAACCCGAACAACCAAAGACCTACATATATATATATATATATATATATATATATATATATATATATATATATATATATGGGAAGAGATTGATGAAAATGGAATTTAATCTATGAGTTTGGATGGGAAGTTGATAACATTAGTATTTAGTTCACTAAAAACAGTTTGAGCCAACATTGATGGCAATAAAATCCCTACATACCGGTTTTGATATTTGTTTCAGAAGCAATGACCCAGATATTGCACGCTGTATAATGCAGCAAATCTAAAAGAATGGGAGCGAGGTTAAATCCAACAGATTTATTTTATCAGTTTGGACAAAAATCAATGGCTATCTCATACAACATTTTTTAAAGACCACCTTAACACTGAAAACCCTCCCCAACTTTTTTCTCAATGAATCTTATATTAATTAATAAGTCATCTTTCTCTATTGAAGTCAGTTGTCAAATAAATAGAAACAGGAAAGGAAGCTGACCATATTTGGGATTATATATTTTTCACTGGCTAGTTTTGCTGATATGAATAAATGTATCAATTCATACTATCATTACAAATACAGCAATGGTTTTCCCCATTTGCACCAACCGGGCCTTCTTTGCCCACTCTCTACTTGTGACCTGCTTGTACATCTACAATTAATAATTACATGCAAATTTACTCCTGTAACTGGAGGTTTAAACTGAAAAAGACACCTAAAGCTCCGTTTACCCATTGTCCAGGCTCTTACCGTAAGAAAGCTGTAGTATCAGAAGGTTTGCTAGCACTCTGATCAGCCCCATAACTTCAGCTCTGCACGGTAAGCTGTTTGTCTGGAATTTAGAAATGGGGAACAATTTTGGCAAGAATGCACAGTTTGCACTTTGTTCTGTTCCATTCCGAGGTAGAAGGACAGATGTTGAAAAAATGCCAGTTTCTCACCTGTAAGATCCCAGTCCCAAACTTAAACTTGAGATACTGTATCAATCTAACCAGATAACCCAAGCGGAGACTTCTTGATCAAGCAGCACTTTATTTGATCAAATTAAGTAGCTGGGTGGCCAACAATCTCGAACTCTGACAGAGTTACATCCAGAAGTGTCCTGTCTTAGAAAGTTGGTAGCATTGCTTTATACACTTTGTTAGCCAATGAAAATCAGACAACAGAGCCATTACATCATAAGAAAGACACTCCCTTAGTCCCTCCTTCCATGTACATCTATATCCCATCCATGTACACGTTTCCCAAGCTTGCGTGAAATTTCTCTGGTGCAAAAGCTAATTAAAAAAACCAAGAATGCAACAGTTAGACTACACAATTTCCCTTTGTTCCAGAATCATTCACATCCTTATGTAACTTGGCTCTATGTCATGCAGCCTGAACAGTGAAAGGATTCAAATATGTGAGCAACCGGTTCTCTCTATGGATGCCGCTTCTGGAAGTCCATTCTGGAACTGTGCAACAAAAAATTAGCTACCAATTCTGCCAAAGTGGTGCGAACCAGCTGAATCAAACCGCTGAGCCTGAAACACGAAAGAACATTGATAACAGACTGGATATGTATCTCAATAAAAACAGACCATCTCAGAAAGCAAAAAACCTAATATGTGATTAATACAGTCTATGTGAGATGTTGGTGCAGAATTCACTTCATCTTGAGGACAGAAGGAAAACAGATTTTTTTTCTTTTAATTGGAAATATTTTTAAACCTAAAAAAGCCAGGGCAGTTAGACCATATAAAGGCAACCACACACTCAGTTGACCCATTTGTTTCGATGGTTGTGAAAAACGACTGTTTCTGTATTAAGAATAGTGGGGGCAACTGATACTAACTTAAGTCCAATTTTCAGGGTTGTGAGACTGGTTTGAAAAGATTCCACATTTTCCATTCTAGGATCTAGTTTTGGAAAAGGAGATCAGGAAAGCTGGCTATGCACAGCACTGGATTTATGCTTTCCATAGCTATAATTTATTTGAATTTGATTTGTTTAAAATTAGCCTTAACCTTTAAATTTCATCCTCTCCAGACACCTGGACTTCAACTCCTAAAATGTTCCAGTCAGGATGGTAATTGTGGAGAATTAGGAAATTGAAGTCTGTACAACTGGGGGGAAGGTATCCAGGTATGGTACCAGACGGCTCAGGAATTCTGGGAGTTGAAGTCCCCAAGTTATAAGGGGAGCCATAGTTCCCCACCTCCGCTCTAGAAGCAGTTGTGCTTTGGGGGTTGCGACACAACAGGAAAATGAGGGGTGGAGCTAGAGCATCCTTTTGCCCATTATTCCGATGCTGCTCTATTATTATTCCTTTGCTGATTCTGGCATCTTAGTGGCCTGTTCTGTAGGTGAAAGTCACTTTGAGGAAGCCGCTGCTTCATCAGCCTTGTTTTGATGAGAAGCTGGGAGTTTGTTGGCAGAAGGCCTGGGAGAGGAGTCTGGCTGCTCTGGGCCTTGGTTCCATCCTCAGGGGGGGCTTCCTGGCAGTGCAGGAAGGCCCAGTGCTTTGGGTCGCAGGCTGTGTCCTTCAGGCCATTGGCACATCAATTTTGGGGATGGGTAGGGATGGGAAAGTCTAGGGGAGAAAAACCCTTTGTGATTGGCACCATGCAAATATAATAAATGCATGGTGCTGTAAGGTCCCAGCCCCTTTTTTGTACTTGAGATACCATATTAATCTAATTAGATAACCCAAGCAGAGACTTCTTGATTAAGCAGCACTTTATTTGATTAAATTAAGCAGCTGGGTGGCCAACAATCTGGAACGCTGGCAGAGTCACGTCTAGAAGTGCCACGTCATAGAAAGTTGGTAGCATTGTTTTATCAAGTTTGTTAGCCAATGACAATCAGACAACCGAGCCAAAAAGCAAGAAACCAACAGAAAAAAAACCAACCTTTGTTCCAGAAACCTTCACATCCTTATGTAACTTGGCTCTATATCATGCAGCCTGAACAGTGGTGGGATTCAAATATGTGAACAACCGGTTCTCTGTGTGGATTCCGCTTCTGGAAGTCCATTTCTGGGCCTGGGCAACAAAAAATTAGCTACCGGTTCTGCCAAAGTGGTGCAAACCAGCTGAATCCCAACACTGAGCCTGAAGCACAAAAGAACACTGATAACAACACTAGATATGTATCTCAATAAAAACAGACCCTTCTGGAAAGCAAAAAACCCTAATAGGGGAGATGTGCCTGTCTGGGTCTTTGGGTCGCAGGCTGCGTCCTCCTGGCCATTGGCACGTCAGTTTTGGGGATGGGTAGAGATGGGAAAGCCTGGGGGGAGGAAACCTGGAAAAATGAGGAAAAAACAGTTCTCCTCCCCCCCTTTTTCCCAAAACAATTTGGAAAAATATGGGGGGGGGAACCCTCTCCCCCCCATTTTTCCAGTTTTTTTCCAGGCCTTCCCATCTCCAGGGGTGAGGAAGGTGAGGAGTCCAGTGGATGTGGTGGCAGCAAGAGAAGGAGGCTGGGGTCCTTCGGGAGATTTGGACCCCAAACAACCACAGTTCTGGTTCTGTTGATGGGGAACCTGCCTTGCCTTCCCCGGGCATCCATGCAGGAAGGGGCTCATGCAGACAGTCCTCCTTTCCTTGGTTGCCTTCCCCTTTTTAATCTTGGCACCCACCACCCCCAAACTACTACAAAAAAGGGGGCTCAGGGAGGGAGGGAGGGAGGGGGTGGAGGAGGTCAGTTTGGGCAAAATCTGCCATCTCAATTTGTCCTGGGCAGAAGAAGTTCTTTCCATTCAGACCAAGCCCTTTGTGGCCTCACCCAAAGACAGTCTTCTCTGTAGTACAGGTAGTCCTCGACTTAGTGACCACAGCTGAGCCCAAAATTTGTGTTGTACAAGTGAGAAATTTGGTAAGTGAATTTTGGCCCATGTTATGACTTTGATTGCCACATTTGTTAGTGAATCACTGCAGTTATCAAATTAGAAAAATTAGTTAAGTTGGTAACACCGTTGTTAAGGGATCTGGCTTCCCCCATTGACTTGGCTTATCAGAAGGTCACGAAAGATGATCATGTGACCCCGGGACACTGCAGCCGGCATAAATAGGAACCAGTTGTCAAGCACTGGCATGTAAATTGCAACACAATAGAATGAGAAAAGCTTATGGAATGTAATGGGATAATTGTTATTTTGTACTTAAATTCTATGTCTATTGTTATGAATTCTTCTTCCCCTTTCTATTTGTGATTTTAACAACAAGTAATTATAACTAATAAGTAATACACCAATATGTTAATGTTATTATGATTAATTAGCAATATATTAGTAATATTATATTAAGTATGGTTATTTTATATTAATTATTATGACTGAATATGTATACCCGATGGGTTTACTTGCTAAAGCATTGATTTATTGTAGGAATAACCCCACTATTATACCTATCCCTTCCCCTGGTCTAACCCTTTTTGTTTGTCACCCCTTATTATACCCCCATTGACCCAACTTCCCCTTTATCCTTATAAAATCTAATAAAATATTTATATAAAAAAACAAAAACAAAAGGTAACCTTGCAGCCAAATGACACTATTCTAAAAGTTTATTAAACCATCATCATCGTTAGTTGGGGGATTGTGTGACAGTCTTGGCCCAGATAGCTTGTCTTGTCTTTTCATCATAGATTAGCACTTAAATGAAGATTAGGAACATTGGCAAGAAGGTTGGGGTACAGCAGATTCGGGCATCAAGGTCCTTTTTCTCCCCTTGCGTTTGCCTTGACAAAACCGCTTGAATTTCTAATAGCGGAATTCACACAAAAGCTGGGGTAGCCTTGAAATGGAATGGGGCAGAAACTATGATTTGGTGAATGGTGGGAAGCCACTGTTTTATCATGTCAGTCACAAGTGAAGCCCTCATACAATTGCTTTCTTTGTGAGAACTGAACATCTGATTTTCAGTCTGAGCATAGGCAGCTGTTGAAGCCAGTTAATGTGTATAAATCTTCAGTACTTAATAGTAAAGTAAGGGGCACATTGTATCACATGTGGCATGTCATTTTTGTTATTGTTCTCCTGTCTGCAGGCAAGATACCTTTGTTCCTTTAATTCCCCCCCCCCCACAGGTAATCATTTTAGGAAGGTGCTCTTCTGTTCTGTAAAGTTTCATGAAGTCTCAATTAAAGGGACACAACTAGCAACTAATAAATAAGCAAGATGTTTATTTAGTCATCTGTTCAAGGTTCAAGATGTTTAATTGTTTATTAATCTGATTATCCTACCAACCACACCTGTTCTGTTCTGAGCATTGGTAAGGAATTGAAATGAGGCAGGAGAAACAACAGTTGCTTCTTTATTCAATCTTCAACAGAACCAACCCTTGTAGAGAGCAACATCAACCAATCAATGCAATGTATCTTTCCGCCTTGCACATGCGCAATAGGTTGGAGACAGCCTGTCTGGCCCGGGAAGCCATGAGGTTTACCCAGGTCTCTCTGCAGCTTCCTGCACCTGCTTGGTCAATCACAGGCCCAGGACATAACACTCCTTCCCTCTTATTTCAAAACACACAGAACTTGCCATTTTACATTACTACAAATCTAACACCTTTTCAATTCTTTTGAGCGTGTTCTGATTTCTAAGGAACACTTAAGCCTGCCCACCTACTAACAGGAACTTCACATAGTCCTGCAAATACTTTGGTGGGCCTCTGGCCCACTGATCTTTTTGGAGAGGTTGCAAGTGCCTGGTCTACAAGCTCGCCTGCTAGGCTCGGCAGACCAGGACTTTGTGGCCCACTAGGTACAGGTGAACCCACATCATGCTGACTGGCTGGGTCCTGTTAACCCAGACCAGAATTCCTTGGTGGGGTGGAATTCCCCAGATCCACGATAGACCCCTCTTGGGAGCACTGTCCCGTAGGCACAAGGCCAGCAGACGGAGTGGCCTGAACAGCCGGTTGCATGCAATGTCCCATGGACCCAGTGCCAGAGTCAGGAGCCACCTCGTTGGCAAAACCCTTATGTGCAGAGTGCAAACCCCCGCTTTTGCAGGAAGACTGAGATCCACGAGAGCACCCGGTCTGGGTGCAATCTGTCCAGTTTGGTAATGAGACAGCAACCCCAGCGGAGTTCAGCTGGGCTTTTCCCAGAAGCTGTGCAATGTGTGGTGCATTGGCAAAGAAGAAAGTCAGCTAACCTGTGATGCCAGCTCCCATGAGTGAGCCTCTTCAAGGCGTCTTTGGTTGTGCGCACCATGTGCTCAGCTTGGCTGTTGGAAGCTGGATGAATCGGTGCTGAAGTAGCATGGGGATCATATTGGCCTGTAGGAAATCCTGAAACTAGGAAGTGAATTGAGGGCCACTGTTGGAGACAAGAACATCTGGGAGCCCATGGGAGCTGAAGATCCCCCTCAACACCTTGATGGTCCTGGCAGTCATTGTAGTAAACACTGGAATGACATCTAGCCATTTAGAGTGACTATCCACAACAATGAAGAAGAATTGCCCCTGAAAGGGGCCAGTGTAATCAATATGAATCCTCGACCAAGGAGCATGTGTATCCTCCCACCTGTGTATAGGGCCTGTGGCATTTCAGGCCTGGACTGTTGGCAAATGTGGCAATCCTGGACCTGGGTCTCAATCTTCTTATCAAGCCCTGGCAATTTTGGCAAGAATACACAGTTCAAAATATCTGATTAATCACTTTGTTCTCTTCCACTCCGAGGCAGAAGGACAGATGTGGAAAAAAATCCAGTTTCTCACCTGTAAGATCCCAGTCCCAAACTTAAACTTGAGATACCATATCAACCTAATCAGATAACCCAAGTGGAGACTTCTTGATCAAACAGCACTTTATTTGATCAAATTAAGCAGCTGGGTGGCCAACAATCTGGAAGGCTGGCAGAGTCAAGTCCAGAAGTGCCACATCTTGGAAAGCTGGTAGCATTGCTTTATAATCTTTGTTAGCCAATTAAAATCAAACAACAGAGCCATTCCATCATAAGAAAAAAATTAATCATTCCTGTACAGTCCCTTATTCCCTCCTTCAATATATCCCATCCATGTACACATTTCCCAAGCTTGCATGAAATTTCTCTGGTGCAAAAGCTGATTACAAAAAGCAAAAAGCAACAGTTAGACTAAACAATTTCCCTTTGTTCCAGAACCCTTCACATCCTTATGTAATTTGGCTCTATATCATGCAGCCTAAACAGTGAAGGGATTTAAATATGTGAACAACCGGTTCTCTGTGTGGATGCCGCTTCTGGAAGTCCATTCTGGGCCTGGGCAACAAAATATTAGCTACCGGTTCTTCCAAAGTGGTGTGAACCAGCTGAATCTCAACACTGAGCCTGAAGCATAAAAGAACACTGATAACAACACTAGATATGTATCTCAATAAAAAGAGACCCTTCTGGAAAGCAAAAATCCCTAATATGTGATTAATGCAGTCTATGTGAGATGTTGGTGCAGAATTCACTTCAGTGTTAGGATGGAAGGAAAAGAGATTTTTTTCTTTTAACTGGAAATACTTTTAAACCTAAAAAAGCAGGGAGTTAGACCATATAAAGGCAACCACATGCTCAGTTGACCCATTCGTTTGGGTGGTGTGGAAAACAACTGTTTCTGTGTTATGAATAGTGGCAGCAACTGATACTAACTTAAGTCCACCAATTTTCAGGGTTGTGAGACTGGTTTGAAAAGACTCCACATTTTCCATTCTAGGATCTAGTTTTAGAAAAACAGTTCAGGAAATCTGGCAATGCACAGCACTGGATGGATGCTTTCCACAGCTGTAATTTGTTTGAATTTGACTTATTTATAATTAGCCTTAACCTTTAAATTTCATCCTCTCCAGATGCCTAGAATTTTGTAGAATTTCCCAGTCAGGATGGTAATTGTGGAGAATTAGGGAAATTGAAGTCTGTACCACTGGGGGGAAGGTATCCAACTATGGTACCGGACTGGCTCAGGAATTCTGGGAGTTGAAGTCCACGTCATAAGGGGAGCCATAGTTCCCCATCTCTGCTCTAGAAGCAGCTGCGCTTTTGAGGTTGGGACGCAACAGGAAAACGAGGAGCAGAGCTACAACGTCTTTGTGCCCATTCTTCCGATGCGGCTCTAGCCTCCCCATCACTGATTCCAGCATCTTGGTGGCCTGTTCTACAAGTGAAAGTCACTTTGAGGAAGCTGCTACTTCATCAGCCTCGTTTCGATGAGAAGCCGAGACTCACTCGCAGCCGCCTGGGGAGAGGAGCTTGGCTTCTCCGTGCCCTCTTTCCATCCTTGGAGAGGGATCCCCAGTGGTCCTGACCCTTGGGAAGAGTGCGGGAAGGCCCAGTGCTCAGGGCGCCTCCACCCCCGAAGGGGAGACACACCCATCTGGGCCTTTGGGTCACAGGCTGTGTCCTCCTGGCCACTGGCACGTCATTTCTGAGGATGGGTAGAGATGGGAAAACCTGGGGAAAAAAAACCCCAGAAAAGTGAGGAAAAAACAATTCTCCTCCCCCCTTTTTTTCCAAAACCATTTTGAAAAATATGGGGGACAAAACCCTCTCCCCCCCAATTTTTCCCATTTTTTCCCCCATGCCTTCCCATCTCCAGGGGTGAGGAAGGTTAGAGTCCTGTGGATATAGTGGCAGTAAGAGGATGAGGCCAGTGTCCTTCGGGAGGTTTGGACCCCAAACAGTCACAGTTCTGGTTCTGTTGATGGGGAACCTGCCTTGCCTTCCCCGGGCATCCGTGGAGGAAGAGGCTTATGCAGACAGTCCTCCTTTCCTTGGTTGCCTCCCCTTTTTATTCTTGGCACCCCACCCCCAACTACTACAAAAAAGGGTGTTCAGGGAGGGAGGGGGTGGAGTAGGTCGGTTTGGGTGAAATCTGCCCTCTCAATTTGTCCTGGGCATTCAGACCAAGCCCTTTGTGGCCTCACCCCAAAACAGTCTTCTCTGTAGTACAGGTAGTCCTCGACTTAATGACCACAGCTGAGCCCAAAATTTATGTTGCACAAGTGAAAAATTTGTTAAGTGAATTTTGCCCCATGTTATGACCTTTCTTGCCATATTTGTTAGCGGATCACTGCAGTTGTTAAATTAGTAAAATTAGTTAAGTTGGTAACACTGTTGTTAAGCGAATCTGGCTTGCCCCATTGACTTGGCTTATCAGAAGGTCACGAAAGATGATCATGTGACCCCGGGACACTGCAGCCAGCATAAATAGGAACCAGTTGTCAAGCCTTGGCATGTAAATTGCATGACTGTGGGGAAGCTGCAACAGTCATGAGTGTGAAAAATGGTCAGTGCTGTTGTAACTTTGAACATTCATTAAATGAACTGCTGTAAGTTGAGGGCTTCCGATAACAAAAGAAAACTGTTTGGAAAGAATGTGCACCGAAGCAGACTTAATACAAAAGGTAACCTTGGCCCAGATAGCTTGTCTTGTCTTTTCATCATAGATTAGCACTTACATGAAGATTAGGAACATTGGCAAGAAGATTGGGGTACATCAGATTCAGGCATTAAGGTCCCTCCCCTCCCCCTGCTTGCTTTTGCCTTGATTTTGTTAAACCAGCTTGAGTTTCTAATAGCAGAATTCTTACAAAAGCTATGATAGCCTTGAAATGGAATGGGGCAGAAACTATGGTTTGGTGAATGGTGAGAAGCCACTGCTTTATCATGAAAATCAGGAACATGGGCAAGAAAGTTAGTGTTCTGTTTCGATCGTAAAGGCATTGAGATGAGGCAAGAGTAACAACAGTCTTCTCTTTTATTCAATCTCCAACAGAACCAATACAAAATGGCTGGATTCCTTTTATACCTCTTTGCAGGGACAGCGTCAGCCAATCAATGCAACGTATTTCTCCTGCCTTGCACATGTGCGCATGGCAGGAGACAGCCTGTCTGGTCCCGGGCAACCATGTGGGCTGCCCGGGGCTTTCTGCAGCTTCCTGCACCTGTTGAGTCACTCAGCAGGCCCAGGACATAACTCCCCTCTTATTTCAAAACATAATACTTTAATATTACACAGATAATACCCTGTCACTCCTTTATCTCTCCTGCACAGATATTTACTATTTATTTTATTTTATTTTTAAAATTTATAAGCCGCCCCACTCCCAAAGGACTCTGGGCGGCTAACAATAAAAAACACATAAAACATAACAAAACAACAATACAAAAACAATCATCCAGGGGTAAGGTTTTATAAACCCCAGGCCTGCCGGAAAAGCCAGGTCTTAAGTAGCTTACAGAAGACCAACAGGGTGGGAGTGGTCCTAATTTATTTATTTATTTATTTTTATTTATATGCCGCCCAATCCCAAAGGACTCAGGGCGGCGTACAAAATTAAAACAATCATATAACAATAAAACAATAAAATAATACAATCATACCGTGAGTCCAATCATATCCCGCCCCCCCCGGAGACATCAGCCCCAGGCCTGCTGGAACAGGAGAGTTTTAACAGCTTTCTTAAAGGCCGGCAGGGTGGGAGTAGTTCGAACCTCGGGGGGAAGTTGATTCCACCAGGTCGGAGCCACCACATAAAAGGCCCTTCCCCGAGGGCCCGCCAGCCGACATTGTCTGGCTGACGGGACCTGAAGGAGGCTCAATCTATGGGACCTCACCGGTCTCTGGGAACTGGGCGGCAGTATGTGGTTCTGTAAGTAACCTGGCCCTATGCCATGAAGGGCTTTAAAGGTGATAACCAACACCTTGAATTGCATCCAGAGACTCACAGGAAGACAGTGCAGCTCGCGGAGGATAGGTGACACGTGGGCGTACCTTGGCGCGCCCACAATCGCTCTCGCAGCTGCATTCTGAACCAACTGCAGCCTCCAAACGCTCTTCAAGGGTAGCCCCATGTAGAGCGCATTACAGTAATCCAGTCTTGAGGTGACAAGGGCATGAGTGACTGTGAGTAAAGTCTCCCGGTCCAAATAAGGCTGCAACTGGTGCACCAGGCGAACCTCGGCAAAGGTCCCCCTGGCCATAGCCGATAGATGTTGTTCCAAATTTAGATGTGAGTCCAGGAGGACACCCAAGTTGCGTGCCTGCACTGAGGGAGGTAAATTTGCCCCCCCCAGGACTAATTATGGACCATCCAGTTGGCCTTTGGGAGGCAAGACCCAGAGCCACTCAGTCTTGTCAGGGTTGAGTCTAAGCCTGTTCACCCCCATCTAGACCCTCACATATTCCAGGCACCGGCACATCATGTCGACTGCTTTACTGAAAGGACATGGGGTGGAGATATATAATTGGGTATCATCCGCGTACTGATGATACCTCACTCCGTGTCGCCGAATGATCTCACCCAGCGGTTTCATGTAGATGTTAAAAAGGAGGGGGGACAGGACCGAGCCCTGAGGCACCCCATGATCGAGGCGCCTAGGGGTCGATCTCTGTCCGCCCGCCAACACCGACTGCGACCTGTCAGAGAGGTAGGAGGAGAACCACCACAATATGGTGCCGCCCACCCCCACCTCTCCGAGATGATGCAGAAGGATACCATGGTCGATGGTATTGAAAGCCGCTGAGAGGTCAAGAAGCACCAGGATAGAGGAATGACCCCTATCCCGGGGTCACCAGAGGTCATCGTTCAGTGCAACCAAAGCAGTCTCAGTGCTTTAGCTGGGCCTGAAACCAGATTGAAAAGGGTCCAGATAATTAGTTTCATCCAAGGATCGCAAGAGTGGGACACCACCACCTTCTCTACAACCTTCCCCACAAAGGGGAGGTTGGAGACAGGATGAAAGTTCTTCAAAACAGCTGGGTCCAGGGAAGGCTTCTTGAGGAGGGGCCTCACCACCACTTCCTTTAAAGGTTGCGGGAAAGACCCCTCCATCAAGGAGGCATTGATTATCGCCTGGAGCCAGCCTCGTGTCACCTCCCTACTGGCAGAAACTAGCCAGGAGGGGCACGGGTCCAATAAACAGGTGGCGGCATTCATTGCCCTCACGGCCTTGTCCACTTCATCAGGGGTCAAAGGCTCAAACTCGCTCCAGATAACATGACTAAGACCAGCCCCAGGCAACTCGGCTGGCACTGCCCAGTCGGAGTCCAGGTCTCTCTAAATCTGAGCGATTCTGTCCGAAAGAAACTGAACAAACTCCTCAGCTCTCCCCTGCAAGGGTTCCTCTGCCTCCTCCACTTTAAGAAGGGAGCGGTTCACCCTAAACAAGGCAGCCGAGCGAGATTCTACGGACGCAATAAGTGCGGAAAAGTGAACACACTTTGCCGCCCTTATCGCCACTAAATAAGTCCTAAGATAGGCTCTTAATAATGATCGGTCAGATCACTGGCCCTCCAATGTCGCTCTAGACGTCTCTTGTGGTGCTTCATCTCCCGGAGCTCCTCAGTAAACCAAGGCACCCTCCGGGGACCACCACCACAGAGAGGTCGCAAAGGCGCAATTCGATCCAGAGCCCAGGACGCCGCCTCATTCCAGGCCACAACCAGGGACCTGGACGAGTTGTGGACAAGGAGTCAGGTATTTCTCCAAGCTCCTCCTGGAACCGATCTGGGTCCATTAGGCGCCTGGGGCAGAACCACTTAGTCGGCTCCCTCTCCCTGCGATGGGGGAGTGATGCTCTGAAGTCCAGCCTCAATAGGAAATGATCTGTCCATGACAAGGGCGAGATCTCTATTCCCCTTAATTCCAGACCATGTCTCCATTGCCCCGAGAGAAACACAAGGTCGAGTGTGTGACCACCCCTATGAGTCGGATCCTGAATTACCTGGGTCAGGTCCATGGTTGCCATGGAAGCCATGAACTCCTGCGCTTCCTCTGAGCAATTGCCGAGTGATGGTAGGTTAAAGTCCCCCAGTACCATAAGTCTGGGGAATTCCACCGCCAACCCGGCTACTGACTTCAGCAACACAGGCAGGGCTGTTGTAACGCAGCTGGGAGGTAGGTACGTCAGCAGCAAGCCCAACTGAACCCGTGAACCCAACTTCAATAGGAGGGACTCACACCCAACAACCTTCGGGGCAGGAATCCCACGAGGACTCAAGGACCT
This sequence comes from Crotalus tigris, assembly GCF_016545835.1. Taxonomy (NCBI): domain Eukaryota; kingdom Metazoa; phylum Chordata; class Lepidosauria; order Squamata; family Viperidae; genus Crotalus; species Crotalus tigris. The sequence goes on from NW_024100508.1 coordinate 3,081,487, forward strand.
CCGAGCAATGACTGCCACTCCCCCACCCCTGCCCTGATGTCGAGGCTGATGAAGCACCACAAACCCGTCCGGGCACATCTCCGAGAGGTAAACACCCCCCTCAGGGCCCAGCCAGGTTTCGGTTATACATGCCAGGTCCGCCCCGCTGTCCAATATTAAATCATGGACAAGGGGGGGCTTTGTTGACAACGGACCTGGCATTAAGCAACAGCACCCTACAACTAGGGCCCTGTACTCCCCTGTCACCAGTACTACAGGATGAGCCTTTTGAGGGGCCGGAACAAGGAATCGCTCTAATATAGTGAGTCCCCGTTCCCCAAAGATGGCTCCCGCCATATCTGCCCATCCCAGTCATAACCAGGATGCTCCGACCTTCTCCCCTCACCGGAGTATCCCCACCCTCACCAGCCTTCTCCCTTCCTGACCGGACTAGCTTTCCATACAAACCAAGCCCAAGGGTAAGTCCTGCCCCCCCTACTTTTGCTATTGCACTCAGCAGAGGGGGTACCAGGCTCCGCCCCCGACTCCACCATTCTCATACCCCAAACACTCAATACACAGTCACACTCAATTTATATACATAAAAATAAAAATATTCACATTCATACGCCCTAAACACAATAATAAAATTTATACATAACAGGGCCACCATTCATCTACATACATACACATACCCACAACAAACATTCTCTAAAAAATATTGCCCCTCTGTGTCCCAGGCTAGTCCAATGTGGCCGGCTAGGTGATCATTAGGTACTTGTCTTGGGGCAGCCCGTACTTGGCCTTATGTTCCTCAAAGAGCTGGGTCAACTTCTCCAAGTACCTCTCGTGCAGCTCATCAATGGCTTCTCTGGACATCCAACAACTGTGTAAAGTTAACCCAGGTACAGTGGGACTGTAATTCGTCTTCTTCCACGGGGTGTCAGTGTAGGCTGGCTCCTCCAGCCTGCTCAACAGCCTCCCCAAGGGCCTGTTCCCCAACGCTGGCCCGCCGCTTTCCCCGGTGGGACCCAGCAACAGCGTACAATTGAAGCTGAAGGTGCTAGCCTTGTTGTCGCGCATCCTCTTGTTGCTGGCCGTCACCGCAGTGGCGGCGGTTGCCACCGGGGCAGCAGGTGAAGTCAGGTGGGGAGCCCAGGTCACCGGAGAAGGCCCCGCCGTGGAGCCCGAGGAAAACGATGAGGCGGCGGCGGCGATGATAGCGGAGAAAAAGGAAAAGGAAGCGCACACGGGGCAGCGAGGGTTGGCTGAGCACCGGGCCAGATTGCCCAGGCGGGCGGCTGTGGTGAGGCCTGCCACTGCAGGGGAGGCTGCGGCTGCTGGTGGGGCAGGCCGGCACTCTCCAGTGGCAGAAAGTCGGGCCGTGGGTCGCCGCCACGCGGGACACGGGACATGCCGGGCGGCAGGGATGAGGCGACGGCGGCCTCCAGGCACAACGAAGTGGCCGAGGCGGTGGACGAAGAAGTCGAGGAGGAGGCCGAGGAGGCCAGGGTAGGGCGGCGGGCTGGGGCAGCGGCAGCGGGCTGGGGTGGCGTCGGCGTCGGCGGCTGCTACTGACTACTGGCAGGCGAGCTGGCTCCAAGGCCTATCTCCTCTTCCCTCGGCCAGCTCATTCAGCCCTTCCAGCTCAGCAGTCCTAATATCTCGGGGGAGCTGATTCCAAAGCGTGGGCACCATCACAGAGAAGGCCCTCCTCCGCGGCCCCACCAAATGGCACTGCTTGGCCGACGGGGCCTGAAGGAGGCCCAGCCTGTGGGATCTAACCGGATGTAGGGAACTATGAGGTAGTAGGCGGTCTCGCAAATAGCCTGGCCCTGAGCCATATAGGGCTTTAAAGGTAATGACCAACACCTTGAATTGGACCCGGAGACCAATAGGCAACCAGTGCAGCTCACGGCGAATAGGTGTAACGTGGGTGTATCGAGGAGCACCCACTATCACTCACGCGGCTGCATTCTGGACCAACTGTAGTCTCTGAATACTTTTCAAGGGTAGCCCCATGTAGAGCATGTTGCAGTAGTCCAAACGTGAGGTGACAAGGGCGTGAGTGACTGTAAGGAGAGCCTCCTGGTCCAGGTAGGGTCACAACTGGTGCAACAGGTGAACTTGTGTAAAGGTCCTCCCAGCCACAGCCATCAACTGATGTTCCAAATTCAGCTGTGGATCAAGGAGGACACCCAAGTTGCGAACCCGTTCCGAAGGGGGTATATTTTCCCCCACAAGAGTCAACACTGGACAGTCGATATGATCCTTGGGAGGCAACATCCAAAGCCACTCGGTCTTGTCAGGATTGAGCCTGAGTCTGTTAACCCCCATCCAGACCCTCATGGCTCCAAGGCAACGGCCCATCACATCGGCCGCTTCACTGAGAGAGCTCGGGGAGGAGATATATAACTGGGTATCATCAGCATACTGATGAAACCTCACCCCGTGCTGTCTGATGATCTCACCCAGCGGCTTCATATAAACGTTAAATAGGAGGGGAGAGAGGACCGACCCCTGTGGCACGCCGCATTCAAGGGGCCTCGGGGTTGACCTCTGCCCTCTGCATCAATACTGATTGCAACCGGCCAGAGAGGTAGGAGGAGAACCACCGTAAAACGGTGCCTCCCACTCCCACCCCTTCGAGTCGTCGCAAAAGGATACCATGATCAATGGTATCAAAAGCCGCTGAGAGGTCAAGTAGCACCAAGACAGAGGAATAACCTCTGTCTCGGGCCCGCCAGAGATCATCCATCGGCACGACCAAAGCAGTTTCTGTGCTGAAGCTGGGCCTGAAGCCAGATTGAAAAGGTTCCCCACAAAGGGGAGATTGGAGACTGGACGGAAGTTATTTAAATCAGCCGGATCCAGGGTAGGCTTCTTGAGCAGGAGCCTCACAACCGCCTCCTTCAGGGATTGTTGAAAAGACCTGTCCCTCAACGGAGCGTTGATCAACACCTGGAGCCAGCTTCATGTCACCTCCTTGGCAGCCGAGACCAACCAGGAAGAACACGGGTCCAATAAACAAGTGGAGGTGCTCATTGCTCCCACCGCTCTGTCAACATCCTGAGCGGTCACAGACTCAAATTCATCCCATAAAACTGAGCTAAGACCTGCCCCAGTCATCTCAAAAGGCCCTGCCCAATCGGAGTCTAGGTCTGTCCGAATCCAAGCGATTTTGTCGGATAAGAATTGCACAAATTCCTCCGCTCTACCCTGTAAGGGCTCCCAGCTTCCTGAACATTAAATAGGGAACGGGTCACCCTAAACAGGGTGGCGGGGCGAGATTCTGCAGACACAATAAGTGTGGAAAAATGCGAACATTTTGCCACTCGTATCACCACTAAATAAGTCCTAATATAGGCTCTTAGAAGTGTCCAGTCTTACTCGGAGTTACTAGCCCTCCAGCATTGCTCTAGACGTCTCTACTGATGCTTCATCTCCCTTAGCTCCTCGCTAAACCAAGGTGCCCTCCGGGATCCACAATCACAGAGAAGTTGCAAAGGCGTGATCCGGTCTAACGCCCCTGATGCCGCCTTATTCCAAGCAGCGACCAAGGACTCAGCCGGTTCGTGGAGGAGGGAATCAGGAAAAACCCCAAGCGCTATTTGGAACCCCTCCGGGTCCATTAAACGCCTGGGGCAGAACCACCTAATCGGTTCTGCCTCTCTGCGGTGGGGGAGTAAGACCGAGAAATCTAACCTCAACAGGAAATGATCCGACCATGACAAGGGAGAAGTGACTATACCCCTTAAATCGAAATCACGTCTCCACTGCCCCGAGAGGAATACCAAGTTGAGCGTGTGTCCTCCCCTATGGGTCAGACCCTGAATTATCTGGGTCAGGTCCATGATTGTCATGGAAGCCATGAACTCCTGAGCCACACCAGAGGATTCGCCAAGTGACGGCAAATTGAAATCACCCAGCACCATAAGCCTGGGGAATTCCACCGCCAAGCCGGCTACCCCCTCCAGCAGCTCAGGCAGGGCTGTTGTCAGATATCTGGGAGGAAGGTATGTCAACAACAAACCCGACTGAACCCTTGAATCCAACCTCAACAGAAGGGACTCACACCCAACAACCTCTGGGGCTGGGATCCTGCGAGGTCTCAGGGATTCTCGGACAAGAATCACCACTCCCCCACCCCTTCCCTGGAGTCGCGGTTGGTGTATTATCTGAAACCCGTCTGGGCACATCTCTGAGAGAGGAACACCTCCCTCTTGGCCCAGCCAGGTCTCAGTAATACATGCCAGGTCGGCCTCCTCATCCAGTATCAAACCCCGGATGAGGGGGGCTTTATTAATAACCGACCTGGCATTAAGAAGCAGCAACCTGAGGCCAGGGTCCTGAACACCCCCCTCTCCAGGTATTGGAGAAGAGTCCAAGGGGTCGGAACAGGTAATCACTCTAATGCAGCGAGTCCTTGTTCCCTGAAGATGGCCCACCCCTTGGCTCCCGCCATATCTACCTCTCCCTACGATAACCAGGATGTTCTGGCCCACCTCCACCCCCGAAACTCCCCACCCACCCCGCAGGTCTCCCTCCCACCATCCCCCCCTCCCGGCAGGCCACATCTCACATTCAAATCGAGCCGGGAAGTACATCCGCCCCCCCCTCCACTTCTGTTTACACACTCAGCAGAGGGGGCACCAGTTCTTGTTCCCAGCTCCATCACTCACACCCATACACACCCTAATACAATAAACTAAAAAAGGTTAAAAAACAATCATACAATCAGCATACACTAGCTAAAAGATTCTGAGAATCAAGGTCAAGAGTCACAAAGGGCCAGCCCCCCTCCCCGGCAGCAGCAGCAGCAATGACAACGGGATGGTGCCAGCCAGCCCCCCCATGGTGCGTGGCGGCCCCACTGGTCTCGCAAGGCCAGACCGACAAACATGGCCACACAATGAAAGGGTGTAGCCCGCCAGAGGCCACGAGGAGAGAAGGGCCTAGTGTTTCTCCTCCTCCCTCTACAGTTGTCCTCTGGAGGCGGTGGTCCTCCCACAAGGTTCCAGCTGGGCGGTGCTGATGCGGCAATGGCGACTGGCTGGCTCCGTCTCTGGGGCTCTCCTTTCCGCTGGTCTTCCAGCTCCGGGATACATTGGAATACATATGGGATACGTTGGGCATTACTCATGTAGCGACAGTTCTGTTACACCATTCGTTTCCTCGCAATGCTTTTAACCCATGGATTTAACAGTGGTCAATCTCTGGCAGCAGCAGCTTGCATGAGGTGATGGTGGTCAGCTTTCATGAGATGATGGTGGTCAATCTCTAGCAACAGCAGCTTGCGTGAGATGATAATGGTCAGTTTCTAGCAATAGCAGCTTGCGTGAGATGGTAGTTAATCTTTGGGAACAGCAGTTCACATTAGATGATGGTGGTCAGTCTCTGATGTGCATGACTATAACTGAACACTTGTTCTTTTGAGTGTGTTCTGATTTCTAAGTAACCTTAACCCTGTCCATATACTGACAGGAGTCTTACATAGTTTTTTAAGTGTTCAGGTGGACCTCTTGCTCTCTCTGACCTTCTTGGAGCGGTTGTGATGTCCTGGCCTGCAAACTCACCTGCCAGGCTCGACAGGCCAGGACTGTGATGCCCTTTCTAAACACTACAAATCTATACCTTTCTTCTCCTGAATTCACACAAAATAAAACTTACTGTTTTACTATATTATAAATCTAACACTCTTCTTTTGAGCACATTCTTATTTCTAAGCAACCTAAAGTCTGTCACCCAGCAGACAGGAATCTTACATAATCCTGTAAATGCTTGGGTGGACCTCTGGTCCACTCAGATCTTCTTGGAGCAGTAGTGATTGCCTGGTCTCCCAGCTAGCCTGCCAGGCTAGGCAGACCAGGACTTTGATGCCCCCTAAACTCAGGTGACTCTCCATCATGCTGACTGGCCAGATCCTGTAAACCCAGACCAGAGTTCCTTGGTGGGGTGGAATTCCCCAAGTCCACAATGGGCCACTCTTTGGAGCACTGTCCCGTGAGCCCAAGACCAGCAGATGGAATGACCTAATCAGCCAGTTGAGAGCAATGTCCCATTGACCTGGTGCCGATACCAGAGTCAAGAGCCGCCTTGTTGGGAAAACCCCCTACTAGTGCATATGAACTTCCACTTTCACAGAGAGACTGTGGTCCACGATCGTAATTGTGGCCCTCCCCTCATCTGAAAGCAGAGTCAGGAGCGGAAATGTGGTTGGGAAGCCTACAGCGCAATTGGTCGATATGTCGACGTAACACATGACCATCATCAAAGGCCACTTTGTATGACAGTGGCCCAGAGACCTTGCATACCATTGCTGTCACCCGGAGATGTCCAGGTCCATATTCCTTGCCCAGACCTGATCACCCACCTGTAGTCTCCTAGGTGCCCATGGCTGTGACACCTGTGAAGCCACCAGGTCTGGGTGCAACCTGTCCAGTTTGGTAATGAGATGACGATCCCAGCGGAGTTCAGCTGGGCTCTTTCCAGTGGTTGTGCAAGGTGTGGTATGGTGGCAAAGAAGAAAGTCAGCGAACCTGTGATGCCAGCTTCCGTGAGTGATCCTCTTTAAAGCATCTTTGGTTGTGCACACCATACCCTCAGCTTGGCCATTGGAAGCTGGATGAAACGGTGCTGATGTGGCATGATGGATCATGTTGGCCTGTAGAAAAGCCTGAAACTCAGAAGAAGTGAATTGGGGTCCGTTGTCGGAGACAAGGACATCTGGAAACCCATGAGAGATCCCTCTCAACACTTGGATGGTCCTGGCAATAGTAGTGGAGGAGACTGGAATGACCTCTAGCCACTTGGAATGGCTGTCCACGAGGAAAAGGAAGAATTGCCTCTGAAAGGGCCCAGCGTAGTCGATATGAACTCTCAACCAAGGGGCATGTGTCTCCTCCCACCTTCATCCAGACTATTCCGAGATGTCCCTCATGCAAAAAGAGCAAGACTCTAGTCCTCAAAGAGGCTGGGATCACTACCCTGCTACCCCATAGGACACATCCCTTGAAGGTGGAAAGCTTGTGCTTCCTCTTCCAGAAATTCTGGTACTCTGTGCCTGGACACGTGTCAGGCCATCCTGACAGCACACATGTCAGCACGCATGTTAGCATGTGATCAGTGGCTGTTTCTGCAGCCAGATCCCTAGCATTGAAGGGAGACTCAGGCAAATCCTGAATGGAAAGTATGTGGTTAGCTGGGGCAGGATCTGACTCCACCAGCTGTAGTGGTAATTTGCTGAGGCCATCTGCATGGCCCATTTCTTTGCCTGGTTTATGAACCAGTGTGTAGTCATATGCAGAAAGAAAAATTGACCATCTCAGCATTCTAGGAGAAATTATATGTGGGGTTTACTTGTTGGTTGTAAACAACCCCAGCAGTGGCTTATGGTCTGTAAAGACCGTGAAACGGCGACCATATAAATAGTCATGGAACATTTTTATGCCAGCCACTATGGCCAAGGCTTCCCTATCTATCTGCGTGTAATTACGTTCAGCAGATGATAGGGTCCTAGAATAGTAGGCTACATGGACTTATGTCCCATCAGCTTTCAAGTGACTTAACAGAGCCCCAATCCCATAAGAGAATGCGTAACAGGCTATGCACACAAGCAGTTGCTCATTGAAATATGGTAGAACCGCATTTGAAGACAGCAAGGCCTTGACCTCTGCAAAGCTCCTTTCGTGGACTTTTGTTCACTGCCATGGAGCCTGTTTATCCAAGAGCTGGTATAATGGCTCAGCCACTGCAGCCTTGTGAGGGAGGAATGAATGGTAAAAGTTTAACAGTTCCAGAAAAGCCTGAAGTTCGCTTTTGGGGTTAGGACTTGGGGCCTGCTGAATTGCTTTGAGCTTGAATTCAGCAGGATGGATGCCTTCAGCATCAATATGGAACCCCAGAAACTCTGTGGAGGAGACTCCAATTTTACATTTGTCTTGCTTTAGCTTCAGTCCCGCTTGGCGGAAACGCAGCAAGATGGCCCTAAGCCTGTCAGCCAGATTTTCAGATGTTTCCCCAGTGATGAGGACATCATCGAAGTAAGGGCAAACACCTGGAATATTGTGGAATGTTCGCTCCATCACACTTTGGAAAATGCCAGGGGCTACGTTAACCCCAAACTGCACCCTTTTGACTTTAAATGCTCCCCGATGTGTTACAATTGTTTGGGCCTCTGCCGTTGTCTCATCAACTAGTAGTTGTTGATAGGCCTGAGCCAGGTCAAGTTTGGCAAAAATGCGGCCTCCTTTGAGGGAGGCCAGAATGTGGCTCACCACAGGCACCGGGTACGAGTGCTGCTGCAATGCTTTGTTAAGTGTACACTTATAGTCCGCACATATTTGGACTTCTCCATTAGGTTTCAGTGGCATTACTATGGGGGTTTCCCATGGACTACTGTCCACAGGTTCTAAGATGCCCTGCTTGAGCAGCTTGTCCAGCTCTACATTAATCTTATTCTTCAACGCGAAGGGTACCAAGCGGGGCTTAATCCTAATGGGGACGAAGGATGGATTTAGCCTTAAAGCAATGGGAGGTCCCTTGTATGATTCAAGTTCTGGACTGAACACATCAGCAAACTCTTTGCAAACTCCAGCAAGGCCTGTCATTTGCAAACTGTGAAGTCCAGTCACTTGAATCCCAAGGGCCTCGAACCACCCAAGTCCAATAAAACTTGTGCGGTCACCCCCAACCACAACTACATCTAGCAACCCTTCAAAGTTCCTACGCTGCACCTTGAGTGTGCCCTCCCTCTTCACGCTGACTTGGGAATTGTGGAAATCACTAAGAATTAAATTTGACGGCCTGAGTTTAACTCACGTGCTGCTTCTACAACAAATTTTCTGGAAAGTATCCTGAGAAATGATCAATAAAGCGGATCCTGTGTCCAACTCCATCAACAGGGGAACCTTCTGCAACTTTACATCAATGTGAAGCTTCTTCCTAAGTGGCCTATGGGCCCCGGTTTTAAAAATGCTTCTATGGGACGCGCAAAAGCCCACTCTGTGCTGGCTGGGAACCCTGGTGCCTTTCTGAAGCAATTCTTCTGAAGACTGGTCTTTCTGGTGACCCAAATAGACAGTGGTAATGTGGCCTTACCTGCCACATGCCTGGCAAATGGCGGAGTGGAAATGGCAATCGGAGCACTTGTGGCATCCTCCACATCCAAAACACTGAGGGAATGAGGTTGCCTTGTTTTTGCGCTCTTGAGGCCTTCTCTCCGCTGACTGCTGTAATCCGTCAACCTTCATCTCTGGATCCTGTTCGGATACCTCTCGAGCAACCTCTTGATGGATGGAGGCTGAAGTTGGAGGGTTCTTGGCGAGCCGCAAGGCCTTCACAGCTCCACTCACTGCTTCTTCGGCTGCAATTTCTCTCAAAGCATCTTGAAAAGAGATGTCTTCTTTGCAAAGGTCTTCTGTTGCAACTCATGACTTCTCAGTCCACAAACTAAATGATCCTGGAGTCTCTCTTCCAGGTCCTTGAATTTGCATGGTATAGCTGCTTGTCGTAATGCAGCAATAAAGTCCACAGCAGATTCACCAGGCCTCTGGTCCCTCTGCTTGAATGCGTGTCACCATGCAATCACCGAAAGCTTCGATTTAAAGTGTTCTCGCAGCATCCTCTTCAGCTCAGCATAAGTGATGGATTCAAGTGGTGCTGGCGTGACCAGATTCTCTGCAATATCGAAAGTCTCCTGCGCACAGACATACAGTAGCATAGCAGCTTTAAGACCGTCCTCCCGAACTTGGTTTACCCGAAAGTAGTTCTCTACCCGGGCCACGTAAGAACTCCAGCATTCCGGATGAGCTGTGTCAAATTCAGGCAGACAGCCTAATTTGGACTTGTCAATGCCTCATGCTGCAAGGTTTGAGAAGGGGTCCCTTTTTGGCGAGCTCTCCTCCAGCATTCTCGTACTCACGATCTTTGGACATCAAACTTCCCAGTGCTTCAGGCCTTCCGTGGTGAATCAGCCTATTTTCTTTTTCTTGTTTCCCTTGTAGCGCATCCCACCTTTGTCGCCAATGTTCTGTTTCGATCGCAAAGGTATTGAGACGAAGCAGGAGTAACAACAGTCTTCTCTTTTATTCAATCTCCAAAAGAACCAAAACAAAATGGCACGGATTCCTTTTATACCCCTTTACAGGGACAGTATCAGCCAATCAATGCAACATATTCTCCCTCTGCGCGCATGCGCGCAAGGCGGGAGACAGCCTGTCTGGTCCCAGACAACCACGTGAACTGCCTGGGGCTTTCTGCAGCTTCCTGCACCTGCTGAGTCACTCAGCAGACCCTGGACATAACAGCTAGGGTACATCAGATTCAGGCATCAAGGTCCTTTCCCCTCCTTGCTTTTGCCTTGATTTTGCTAAAACAGTTTGAATTTCTAATAGCAGAATTCAAACAAAAGCTGGGGTAGCCTTGAAATGGAATGGGGCAGTAACTATGGTTTGGTGAATGGTGAGAAGCCACTGTTTTACCATGTCAGTCACAAGTGAAGCCCTCATACAATTGTTTTCTTTGGGTATCAGATAGTTTGAGAACACAGCATCTGTTTTGTATCTGAGCATAGGCTGCTGTTGAACCTAGCTAATGTGTATAAATCTTCAGTACTTAATACTAAAGTAAGGGGCACAGTGTATCACATGTGGCATGTCATTTTTGTTATTGTTTTCCTCTCTGCAGGCAAGATACCTTTGTTCCTTTAATCATTTTAGGAAAGGTGCTCTTCTGTTATATAAAGTGTCATGAAGTCTCAATTAAAGGGACACAACTAGCAATTTAATGAAAACTTATGCTTCCCATTATTCAATTGAAATATTTTAGGAGCTTTTTAGATACTATCACTTTGGTAGATGCAAGTTTCTTTCCAGCTGCATCTAGATTGAACAAATAAATAAGCAAGATGTTTATTTAGTCATCTGTTCAAGGTTCAGATGTTTAATTATTTATTAATCTGATTATCATACCAACCACACCCACTTTTATTATTTTGAGCCAAAGCCAGCAAGCAGAACTGCAGAATAAAGTATCTGCTTCCAATTTCTTGACATGTGAGCATTTTGAGGCTTTATGTCATATATATCATTTCTGTTCAGTAGGCTAGAATATATATCTAGAACTGATTTGCTAAAATCTAGCTTGTCTGCTGTAAAGTTTAAGGATGAAACCATGTCTCTGGTCTGTTATCAGAAGGTTTTTTAAAACGGAGAGGCATATTAATGTATTAGATTAAAATAGCTGTTGGTCACTGGGAAGGATGCCAAGGCTTTTTTCTATTTAGCAGGAAGGAGTTCCAGACATATTTCTATAGCTAATGTGAGAAGAAGATTTAATTTGTTTCACTGATTGCAGCTAGGAGAATCAGACTGTATCAGGAGTCCTTGACAGGCAACTCAGTTGTTAAACTAAACTGTTACTAAGTCCAATCACAAACGTCCTAGTGTTTTTACTTATCTTCCCTTTGCTTTATAGCAGGGTCTTCAAACTTGGCACTTTTTTGACTTGTGGACTTCAACTCCCAGAATTCCTCAGCCAGGCACATTCTGGGAGTTGAAGTCCACAAGTCATAAAAACAGTGCTTTTTTTGTAAAAAAAAAAATGTGCCGGAACTCACACACGTTATACAATCCGCCTTGCCTACCCTATAAGGTTCCATCCAAAAAAGGTGTCGGAACTCCATTCTGGGCATTCTATGACAAAAAAAGCTCTGCATAAAAGGACCATGTTTGAAGATCCCTGCTTTGTAGTGTCCAAAGAATACTATCCTAAACATCTGGGTGAGGACAAAGGGTGGGAAAGGTTTCCAAAACCTGACTCACAAGGAAGCCAAGTAAAAGGGCAGCTCTTACAGCCCCTTCCCCCATACGAATTAATGTTGGTTTTTACATTCATTATAGAGGAAGGGATTACAAGAGAGTAAGAAGGCATACAATAGGGAGTAGACAATGATTTGTGAGCAGGGTTCTACTTAGAATAAAATATCTAGGGCAATCCTGTATTAAATTCTTTGGGGAATAAAATTGCCATGGGGAAACCTGATCTTTTTCCTAAGGAAATGTCTTCTAATAGTTGACATTTTGAAGCATCAGGATATATCAATTTCCTGATTTCATATCTATTTTCAGAAAATGTCTGAATCCATTAGAAGCAAGATAGAGAACTACAAAACAGCTCCATGTGATAGTAGGTTCCCCAAAGAAAATCAAACATAGTGCTGCTGGCAGAACTACCTTGGTTAGTATAATTGATGCATGTGAATGTTGGCGTCTCTGCATTATGGATCAGAAAGATTGTATTCAAAATATTTCTTGTCCCTCTCTTTCAGGACATAATCGAGAAGCTTAATTGTATGGGAGAGTTATAGTTCTATAGGGATAACTCTTATTGAGAAACAGTGATCAAAGGAAGACTAATGTGTGTACTTGTGAGTCCTTTGAAGCAATTCAGAAGAAACGCCTTGCCCCCCCCCCAATAATAATAATACACCACTTAACTCGGATTGAACTGATGTATCTGAGCCGGTTTTTGCATAGCCTCTTTTGTGGATAACATCTCTCCTCAACTCTCCAAAATTTGCTTAGGTGAATCCATTTTTCCTTACCTATCCACTAGCAGTGAGTAGTAGAGAATTAAAGCATTTTACTTTTTTTTTTTTTTCCAGAGCACTGTCTTGTGTTTTGGAGAGGTTGATCTCCTCAGCACTCCTTTTTTTGTTTTTTTTAGGAGACTTGACTTAGGTCATAGCTGAAATCTCTCTCTCTTTTTTTAATTAAAAGTTTTAAAGATTTTATACAATATATATCCCAAATCCCTCCCCCCTCCCTCCCACTTCCCAGAGCTGATTACTGGGTTACAAATAAACAATCATAATCTAACTAACATTGCCCAACTATACTAACAATCAAATCCATAACATACTTTAACTCCATTTCAAGATAAATATTAACAAATTAAAAACTAAAATAATAATATAATTAAACCATAATACTAAAAAATAATATAAATTCAACCATATTAAACTATTAATAATAATCTAAAATTTACTCATAAGCTAGATAATACTTTTTAGTCTCATATTTATTCTGAATATAATCTATCCATCTTCTCTAAACCGAAATATATCTTTTTTGTGTATTCTGGACCATATAGCTCCATGGACCGTATAGCTCTATGTAACCCTAACTAGAGAGCATGTATCAGTATGTTAGAATATCTGGCAGTTATTGGGTTAAATGCTAGGTATGTTGATGGGTCAGTGGGAGGAGTCTCAAAGGGTCATTGGGAGACTTCCTGGACACAAGCCAGAGGGGAATCCTTTGTTTGCCAACATGTGACGCTTAGCAGGGAGAGAAGAGGGGAAAATCCAATATCAATTTACCTGTGGAATAATCCCGATGTCGCAAAATATGTTTCTGGACGCATCTATACATAACAGTAAGTTATTGTTTAGGATTCCTAGAAATAAAAGCGACACTTTCTGTTTATTCTTCTGAGTTATCTATCTATTTGGATTGGACAGAAAGCAGTCTGTTCAGTTTAGAACAGAATATTGTGAATAGTCCTTTAAATAAGCGGAGATTTTTGCCATTTCTGCTAAATTAGACACCATGATTATCCATTCTTCCATAGTAGGCAAAGAATCTTTCTTCCAATACTGCCCCACCAATAATCTTGAAGCTGTTATAAGATTCAACATCAAAGTAATTTCTTCAACATCAAAATCTACAATAACTCCTAACAAAAATAATTGTGGCGTAAACTTTATCTTTCTCTTAAAAATCTTTTGAATGTTCCACCAAATCTTAATCCAAAAAGCTTTTATATTTCTACAAGTCCACCAAATATGAAAATAAGTTGCATCTAAGCTTCCACACCTCCAACATTTGGGCTGTAAATTAAGATACATACAGGACAGCTTTTGAGGATCCAAATGCCACCTATAAAACATTTTATAAAAATTTTCTCTCAAATTTTGAGCTTGAGTAAATTTTACATTTCTAATCCAAATTGTCTCCCATGTGTCCAATAGAATCGGATCTTGAATATTTTAAGCCCATTTTACCATACAATCTTTAACTAACTCCATTTCAGAATCCAATTCTATTAAAACATTATAAATTCTCTTTATATGGGCTCGAATTTGAACTTTAATCTGTTTTACCAAATTCATGTCCCCTAAAGTAATACCAACCTTTTGATCTAAACTCCACCTGACTAACAATTGATTATACTGAAACCAAGAGTGTATAATATTTTCTTGCTTCAACTCAGCTAAAGATTTTAATTGCCAATCCTTCCCTACCAAACTAAGTAATTCCTTATAAGAAATCCTATCCAGATTCACACCCCTAGATACCATCTCTATCGCGTGTCCAGGAATCCCCCATATTGGAATTTTATAGTTTAACCTATAATAATACTTCTTCCAGACACATAGTAAAGCATTTCTTAAAATATAAGATTTAAAAACCTGATCTACTTTTTTATTATAAATTAAATACGCATGCCATCCATATAATAAATCCCATCCCTCAAGAAGAAGTATATTTTTATTTGTTAAGTTAAGCCGTTCACTAATCAATGTTAAAGCCACCGCATCATAATACAATTTTAAATTAGGTGCCTTAAGTCCTCCTCTTTCCCGTACATCTTGTATAATCTTAAACTTAACTCTTGGTTTTTTCCCTGCCCAAATAAACTTGTTAATACCCTTCTGCCATTCCTCCAAGTTAGCATCTTTTTTCAAAATAGGTATCATTTGAAACAAAAAAAGAAACTTTGGGAGAACATTCATTTTAACTGCTGAGATTCTCCCCAGCAAAGATAACTGTAGTTTTTTCCAATCATTTAAATCCTTTTGCACTTTTCCCCATAATGTCTCATAATTATTTTTGTACAATTTAACATTAGAAGCTATAATATGTACTCCCAAATATTTAACTCTTTTCATTATTTCAAAACCTGGTAATTTAGCTAACATATCCTTTTCCTTCATAGACATATTTTTGGTAGTATTTTAGTCTTATTGTTATTTACCTTAAAACCAGAGACTTTCCCATACTGAGTTATGATTTCCACCAAATCCCTTACCGAATCTGTCGGTTGAGATAATGTCACAACCAAATCATCAGCAAAAGCTCTCAGCCTATAATCATTCTTATTTATTTTTATTCCCTTTATTGTTGGTGATTCACGGATTTTAATAAGTAAAATCTCCATTGTTAAAACAAATAACAATGGGGATAATGGACATCCCTGTCTTGTATCCTTTTCAATTTTAAATGCTTCTGTTGTTGTTGTTGTTAATTGCGAAGTCGTGTCCGACCCATCGCGACCCCATGAACAATGTTCCTCCAGGTCTTCCTGTCCTCTACCATCTTCTGGAGTCCATTTAAGTTCACACCTACTGCTTCAGTGACTCCATCCAGCCATCTCATTCTCTGTCGTCCCCTTCTTCTATTGCCCTCAATCTTTCCCAGCATTAGGCCCTTCTCCAGTGAGTCCTTCCTCCTCATTAGGTGGCCAAAGTATTTGAGTTTCAACTTCAGGATCTGGCCTTCTAAAGAGCAGTCGGGGTTGATCTCTTCTAGGACTGACCGGTTTGAACGCCTTGCAATCCAAGGGACTCGCAGGAGTCTTCTCCAGCACCATAGTTCAAAGGCCTCAATTCTTTGGCGTTCAGCCTTTCTTATGGTCCAACTTTCACAGCCATACATTGCAACTGGGAAAACCATGGCCTGGACTATACGCACTTTTGTTGGCAGGGTGATGTCTCTGCTTTTTAGTATGCTGTCTAGATTGGCCATAGCTTTCCTCCCCAGGAGCAAGCGTCTTTTAATTTCTTGGCTGCAGTCCCCATCTGAGGTGATCTTGGAGCCCAGAAAAATAAAATCTGTCACTACCTCCATTTCTTCCCCATCTATTTGCCAGGAATTGAGAGGGCCGGATGCCATGATTTGGTTTTCTTAATGTTGAGTTTCAAGCCAACTTTTGCACTCTCCTTCTTCACCCGCATCAAGAGGCTCTTTAGTTCCTCTTCACTTTATGCCATTAGAGTGGTATCATCTGCATATCTTAGGTTGTTGATATTTCTCCCGGCAATCTTAATTCCAACTTTTGATTCATCTAGCCCTGCCTTTCTCATGATGTGCTCTGCATATAAGTTAAATAGGCAGGGCGACAATATACAGCCTTGCCGGACTCCTTTTCCAATTTTGAACCAATCAGTGGTTCCATGTCCAGTTCTCACTGTTGCTTCTTGACCCGCATATAGGTTTCTCAAGAGACAAATGAGATGGTCTGGTACTCCCATCTCTTTAAGAACTTGCCACAATTTGTGGTGATCCACACAATCAAAGGCTTTTGCATAGTCAATGAAGCAGAAGTAGATGTTTTTCTGGAACTCCCTAGCTTTCTCCATGATCCAGCGTATGTTGGCAATTTGATCTCTAGTTCCTCTGCCTCTTCAAAATCCTGCCTGTACTTCTGGTAGTTCTCGATCCACATATTGCTGGAGTCTAGCTTGTAGGATTTTAAGCATAACTTTACTAGCATGTGAAATGAATGCAATGGTGTGATAGTTTGAACATTCTTTGACATTGCCTTTCTTTGGAATTGGAATGTAAACTGACCTTTTCCAATCCTGTGGCCACTGTTGAGTTTTCCAAATTTGCTGGCAAATTGAGTGTAGCACTTTTACTGCATTGTCTTTTAAGATTTTGAATAGCTCAGCTGGAATACTGTCACCTCCACTAGCTTTGTTGTTGCTCAGATTTTCTAAGGCCCATTTCACTTCACATTCTAGGATGTCTGGTTCGAGGTCAATGACCATTTCATTGTGGTTATCTGGGATGTTAAGCTCATTCTTGTATAGTTCTTCTGTGTAGTTTTGCCATCTCTTCTTAATCTCTTCTGCCTCTGTTAGGTCCCTGCCATTTTGGTCCTTTATCATGCCCATCTTTGCATGAAACTTTCCCTTCATATCTCCAATTTTCTTGAAGAGATCTCTGGTCCTCCCTATTCTGTTGTTTTCTTCTATTTCTTTGCACTGTTCATTTAAGAAGGCATTCTTATCTCTTCTAGCTATTCTCTGGAATTCTGCATTCAATTGGGTGTATCTTTCTTCTTTCTCCTTTGCCTTTCGCTTCCCTTCTTTCCTCAGCTATTTGCAAAGCTTCCTCAGACAGCCATTTTGCTTTCTTGCATTTCTTTTTCTTTAGGATGGTTTTAGTTGCTACCTCTTGTACAATGTTGCGAACTTCCATCCATAGATCTGTCTATCAGATCTAATTCCTTAAATCTATTTGTCACCTCTACTGTATATTCATCAGGAATATGATTTAGTTCATACCTGAGTGGCCTAGTGCTTTTCTGTTAATCCCCCATTAATTATAATTTGTGCCGATTGTTGTTGATATATAGCCTTAAGAGCATATAAAAATTTATCACCAAATAAGTTTCTCTACAACTCTCAATAAAAATTGCCAATTTAACTGATCAAAAGCTTTCTCAGCATCCAAAAATATCAAAGCAGCAGGGATTTGATTGTTCTTATCCAGATATTCAATTAGGTTAACAATTTGTCTTACATTATATTTCATGTATCTTCCAATTATAAATCCAGATTGATCACTATGGATCAATTGCTTCAAAACATGCATTAATCTATTTGCCAATATTTTCAAAAAAATCTTATAATCTTTATTCAAAAGAGATATAGGTCTATAATTCTTAGGCTGGGTAAGATCTTGATCCTCCTTTGGGATCAACGATATAAAAGCCCTTTTCCAAGACGGAGGTACCTCTTCTCCCAGCAAAATACTATTAAAAAGTTCCTTTAAAGGTTCTATCATTTCTTCAAATAACATTTTATAATAGATTGCTGTTAATCCGTCTGTACCAGGGGCCTTACCAACCTTTAACTGTTTAATCACCCAAATAATTTCCTCAGAAGTAATTAAACAATTCATCTCATCTCGTTGATCATTTGTAAGTCTAGGAAAATGTGCTGCCTGTAAATACTTTTCTATATCTGAAACGTGTATGCTTTCGCTAGAGTATAACTTTGAATAAAAATCTAAAAAACTCCTTTTAATCAAATTTTGTTGATAAACCTCTTTACCTTTATAATCTATTTTCTCTATAATCCATGACTTCTGTTTCTTCCGTAATTGATAGCTGAAATCTCTTGAGCATCATTTGACTGCTGCTCCAGAACCTTTCAGTTGGAGAAGCATCTCAATGTAGAAGATGGTTATGTAATGTTGGGTTCCTGCCTAATGCTTATCACTTTCCCCTTGTCAATTTGTCTGCTGTGGGTATAGAGTTGCCATTGCTAGCAAAACTTCCACATTGCAAAGCCCACATTGCTGTGCATATTTTCCTGGACTGTTTCAGGTCTGCTTTGATTAGATCCTATGGGAAGTCCCCTCGGAGATTTGCCGTGAGACTGGGCAGACTCATCCAAGAAACCAGTGCTGGCATTTTTAGCAGCAGCCACACGATGAAATATCCATCTAGGAATCTCTTCTTAGAGATTCCAAAAAAGATTGGTTCTTTGCTAGAAAAAAAGTAATGTTCTAATTGGCACACCAACCTCTCTCTCTTGAGGTTTGTGTAATGTTGTTGTCAATGGCTTAGCCTTAGAATTTAAAGCAGCCATTCTGATGTACAAATCAGAACTCACCTGATGGGCCAGCTGTGGATTGCATGTCACACACCCTTTGAACACATCAGACTGTTTTCTCTTTAGCAGCAGATTGGAGGATATTGGTAGAAAACAAATTTGTAGCTAGCTTTCCCTCCCTTTTCCTCTGATCTCATAAATATTGCACCAGAACACCTGTTGGTAGGGAACTCTGTTTTTGAACCTCTTTGGAGTCCTAACACAGTGTTATTCTTGCCTTGTAAAAATGATCATATTTTTAGCCATGCTTTTCTTTGCATAAACAAACAGGGGTATTTTTGGATGGTTGCAAGGAAGAAAGAGACTTTCTTATACATTGACTGAAAATATCATCTATTCATATTCTTAAGAGTTTCTTTTCCATTTTTTTATATCAGACTTACTACATTCAAAGAATGTAGTTTCTTTAACCATATTCAAACAAATGTTTCTTTTTTAAGTATTCTCTCTGGTAAGTCCCATCATCTATTTTTTTTTATTCCCACTTTGGCCTTTTTCCTTTGCTCGATGTCTTTCTTAATCAATGTATTTTGCTGAGTCAGAAGGTTTTTCCATCTGTTCATAAATGTTAGTGTAGATATAAAAAGTAAATCAGATGAAGTGTCTTTGTACAGGGCTTCTGCCTTTCCATGTTTGTTGAAAATCTTTTTCTTTTTCTTTCCACTACTCTTATCATCCCCAATGTTTTTGACATCTCTATAGTCCATTTTATCCAATCTGTTTTCTTGTCCTCCGATTTATTTTGCAGTCTTTATTTATTTATTTATAAAAAAGTTTTTTTATTAATAAAACAGTTAAAACAAAAAAGGACATAACATGTCGTTCCAGTATATACCATCCTAACAATTTGTTCCTTGTCATACATATAATTCCTAATCTCTATATATACATATTTTCCTATATAATGCAGTCAAATTGTTTCTCTATATACTAGCATACAGTTTTATATACCACCATCTTAACACTAACTTAAAGGCCGAACAGTTCTTCTTGACTCGTACCAGCAATAAAATTTGTCCCAGATTTCAAAATAGTCCATTTCTGTCTTGTCCTTTAATTCCATAGTAAGCCTATCCATATCAGCATACAATAAGATTTTATGTAGAATCTCTTCTTCTGTTGGAATTTCTTTGTTTCTCCAGTTTTGTGTTTAGGCTAATCTGGCAGCCGTGAAAATATGTAACATTAAATAAAGTACCCCTTTATCATATTTCTGCATGGTAATACCTAGTAAGAGGAGTTCTGGTTTTAGCTCTACCTCTGTCATTAGTATTTCTTCTAGCCATTTTTAAACCTTGTTTCAAAAGTCACGGGCTTTTGGGCACTCCCACCACATATGATAATATGTCCCTTTTGCCAAATTACATTTCCAGCAAATAGGGGAGATGTTTGGGCCTATTTTAGCTAGTCTTGCGGGTGGGAAGTGCCATCTATAAAACATTCTGTAAAGGTTTTCTTTGTAGGATGTGGCCAGGGTGAGCTTCCTATTTCGTGCCCATAGTTCTTGCCAGATATGCAGATCAAAGTTGAGATCAAAGTCTCTGCTTCACGTTAACATGGTTTCTTTTGCCTGTTCTTCATACATTGCCTGATCTAACAAATAATGATATAACTTTTTAATCATTTTATCCTCAGTACCTAATAGTATTTTATCCAACCCTATCAATTCTATTTTTATGCCTAATTCTTTTTTGTCTTTCCAACATCTCACCTGTAATTGAAGATATGCCCACTATTCTAATTCTATCCCTTCATCTTGAAGAGTTTTCCTGGATTTCAATTCCCCTTTCTCATCTAGTACGTTTTTATATGTTATAATCTTCCCTAATTGAATAAACTTTGGATGTACATATATTTCTAATGGTGAGATCCAGCCAGGGACTTGAGTATAGTTTGGTTGCCAGGTTTTGACCCATACATCAATTAAAGCCTGTCTAATATAGTACCTGTGAAAATATTTATATGACCTATATTTCTTGTCCTATAGGGTAGCATGCCATCCTCTTTGTAGATCATGACCTTCCAAACATAGTAATCTCCTGTTCTTCAAAAGTATCAAATCCCGCACCCATAGTAAAACTATGGCCTGATAGTATTTTTCCATGTCAGGGAGGCCAGGTCCTCCCCTCTCTTTCGAATCCTGCAATAATTTTAATTTGATCCTCGCTTTTTTTCCTTGCCAAATAAATTTGAGAATAATTTTGTTAAGGTTTTGAAAAAAATTCTTATCCAATTTCATGGGTATACATTGAAACAGAAATAAGATTTTCGGTAACACATTCATTTTAATTACAGCTATTCTGCCCATGAAGGAGAGCTGTAAGTTGGTCCATGTATCTAAATCAGCTTTAATGTGTTCAATTAGTTTATCATAATTGTCTCTCTTAAGTATAACACATCTAGCGGTTAGTTGTATCTCTAAATATCTTATTTTATTCATAATTTGAATATCCATTCTATCAGCGAATTCATTTTTCTGTATTTTAATCATGTTTTTGATGAGCATTTTAGTTTTTTTATTTAGCTTCAGACCTGCTATTTCCCCATATTTACTCAACACTTCCATCAATCTTATCCCTGATTGCAATGGCTCTTCAATTATAAAAACTAAATCATCTGCAAAAGCTTGCATTTTAAACGTTTCTTTCTTGATCTCTAAACCTTTGATCTGTCTATCTTTTCGAATTACTCTGATCAATACCTCTAGGGATAATATAAACAACAATGGCGATAATGGACAACCTTGCCTTGTACCTTTTTGAATTGGAAAGCTATCAGTTGTTTCTCCATTAATTATTACTTTCGCTGCCTGATTAAAATAGACTGATTTAAACATATTTATAAAATTTTCCCTGAAATCCATATATGACAATTGATTAAACATAAAATCCCATTTCACATTATCGAAAGCTTTTTGTGCATCAAGAAAGATTAAACTCATTTGCTTTTCATTGTGCACCTCATAATATTCTAGTATATCCAAAACAATCCTAACATTATTTCTTATGTATCTTTTTGATAAAAAGCCATTTTGATCAGAGTGTATAAAATCTGCTAGAAATCTTTCAAGTCTTTATGCCATAAAGATTTTATAGTCTGAGTTTAATAATGAAATGCATCTATAGTTTTTAATATCCTCCAGGTCTGCGTTTTCCTTAGAAATCAGAGTAAGGAGAGCTTCTTCCAATGAAACCGGTATTTTAGCTTTGGTTAAAACCTCATTAAATAGTTCCAACATTATTGGGCTTAAAAGTTCTTCTATGATTTTATACACTTCTACAGGTAGACCATCTGGCCTAGGTGCTTTATTATTTTTTTGTTTCTTAATTGCTTCTGAAAGTTCCAAAGGTGTTATCTCTTTGTTCAACAAAGTTTTAAATTCTTTTGGAAATTTCGGTAGGTCAGCTATTTGCAAATTCTGATTTATTTTGCAGTCTTAAGGGATGAGTTGTTTTTTCAAATTCTTGTGATTTTTTTTCCCACTGGGATTAAATCATGGTTTCCTTGTTTGGTTAAGTTCCATCTTTAAGACTCTATTCTCAATTTTGTATCTATTTATCTGTTTTATCTGCTCCTTCTCTGTTGTTGTTTTCTGGGATTTTTTTGTTGTAGTGTTAACTTGGAAATAGATTGATTTATATTTTCAAAATTATTTCAGATTTCTTTGTGGTTTAAAATCATTGTTGTTTGAATTAGTTGCAGTATACTATATACATACATACATACATACATACATACATACATACATACATAATCCTGTGGAGTATTTATGTTTTCTTGATATGTTTTTTCTACATGTCTCTGATCCATGATGGCCAAGAATTTGAGTTTTCTCTTTTTTTCTTTTCTCTGAAAATAGCTTTAGAGTCCTGATTAAATAGATTTTTGTAATCCAAATAGTTCAAAAAATATTTTTTTTCTGAAATGTATAATTCTCTTTGTCTACAGCCCAGATTATTGTCTCTTTTTTGTCACAGCTTTGAAGGTCACAAACACAAATTAGTTTTTCCCAGGTTTTGCCAAATCTTAAAGTCATAGCTGTCATAGTCTTCATCCACCACTAAGTGTCAGCATCTATTTGTTTTTCAATTTTCAAAATGAACAATTATTTATAGAATGAGAATCTTAACCATTCAACAATTTTACATTTATTCAGATTTGAGTTTTAAATTTCAGGTTTATATTGGTTTGACTTCCGTATATTTTCATCCTCCATAAAAAGATTAATTTGCCACTTCCATTATTATAAGGGTGGGGTGGAAATCCCCCTCCTTCCCTTTCAGGGATATTTTGCTTTTTGGGAATCTTTTCGAGGAAATTAAATATAGAATAGAAAAGAGAAGATCAAATTCCTCACTCAGTTTCAAGCATGCAAAATCGGAAGTCCAGGTCAGACCTTCTTCGGCTTTTAAGCCCAGTTGGTCAAATGCTGCCATTTAACAAGCAATTCCTTTGAAAAACCAAAGGATCAGAAAACAAGTGACGATTTATATGATTTTATTGCTGTGGACACTTGAGAATTTACATGAAAACATGATTCTCAAAAGATTCTATTTAGTGATTGGGAAGTGGGGGTTAATCAAGGATCCTTTTTAGGCAACAGTGGGACCCGGGTGTATGGATATATTTATGGGGTGACTGCATGACTCCATATGATTGTATTGTAAATGCCACAGAAGTACCAATATAAGAGAATATTCTAGTACTGATTATGTTACCTAGCTGGGTAATAAAACATCTGCAAGAAGAGAAGCTCAGAGAGCATGAAGGACCCCACTGTCCCAGAAGTGGACAGAAATGGAAAGATATTCAGAGGTTAAAATATTTGGAATGGACCATTTTAGAATCAGAAAATTTTGCACACCAATTTATATTCCAATGTAATTGGATATAGTTAGGGATATAGAAGAGATGTACTAATATGTTACATTTTCTCCTCCTAACTTTTTCAAAAGTTTTCACTGGGGGCAAGTCACAGTTGTATTTCCTGCAGTAATGCTTTGGATCCAGTCAATGTAATCAAAGACCTTGGTGTAGAAGCCAGGATTAAGACGTCGGCCACAAGGATGCGCCCCCCAAGATACAATGCCCTGGATTTCTCCATTACAGATGAGGGGTCCCCCAGAGTCACCCTGTTGAGAAAAATCAAACATGAAACATTACTACCATATCTATGAATGGGAAGTGGAGCAAACAATTCCCTCCCATCGTCCATTCACATATAGCCCCCAATGTTTCACTTCCATATTCCCCAATCCAGTATACATGTAGAAGAATTTAACTCCTTGAGTTTCCCCCACCAGAATCACCAGTATTGGGAGGTCTGGAAATCTAGACACTTAAAAGGCACTTGAGTTAGAAAAAGCCATAACTTTGTATGTTTCTACAAGATGCCTTCAAGGCTAGATCTCTGTCATAGCTTTGAAATTTGGCATCATTTCTTTAGGAGTCTGTGTTAAAATGAATCATCTTACCTGACATGAATCTTTGCCTCCTTCCAGAATACCTGCACACAATATTCTGGTTGTCACCGGCCACCATGGGTATGCTGCTCGACACACTGCATAATCGAGTATGTTAATGTTAGCACAACGAGGGACATTGGGATAAATTTCTGAAAAAAATAAAAAATAGGCAAAATTCTACCTTTCACAATTTACCATCTAGATACATAGAGCTATAATTTCCATTGTCTCCAACCAACAGAGCTAATCTCATTGCCTGGAATAGGAAGTATTGTCTTTCAAAGACATTCAAAGGGATTCCTAGGAAAAATAAATTTAGCTAAATGTTTGCACAGGATGTTTTTGTCAATATATTAATAGGTCTTAAATCAGCTGATGGGCTTATCAAGGCTTCTCAAATTTCTCCGGCACTCTAGGCAAAGATTGCCTTGTTGGAAAAGTGGGCTTTTGCTAGTTCAGTGGTTCTCAACCTTTTTATAATGCGACCCCCGGTCATAAGGACGTGCCGCGCATGCACGACACGCCACGTATGCACGACACGCATGCGTGGCACCACCCCATGTGCAGCGCGCATGCTCGGCACCGCCCCCATGTGCGGCGTGCATGCTCGGCACCACCCATGCGCAGAGCACATGCGCGGCACCGCCTCCTGAAGGGAAAAAATGGCGGATCGCGTTGTTTGGCGACCCCCATAAAATGGTCATTCGACCCCAAATGGGGTCGCGACCCATAGGTTGAGAACCGCTGTGCTAGTTCAAAAGTTATAGAACTGATCTCATATCCCCTGGCGATGACCTAGAATAGGGGTCTCCAAACTTGGCCACTTTAAGACTTGTAAACTTCCACTCCCAAAATTCCTCAGCCAGCATACTGAAACTTCCATATCTCAAGATGAAGCAGACCCATACGTTTGAATTGTATACAAGAACAAAAAGCGAGGAATCTTGTCCAAAATATCCCTTGGGGAGGACAGATGAGATGGAAATAAGTGTAAAGGAACAAAGGAAAAATGTCATCTGAATCAGACAAAGTTGAGCCTGAGAATATGGAATAAACCCCAATCCCAGCTAATCAATAAATCAAGAACTTTTCAGGATAAAAAGGGGTCCTAAAGCTCACCCACTTCTTGAGTTATCTTTGGATCCACAACTTAGGAGTTTCTGTCCCTCTAGCTGATGCCTCTGCAACCATCCACAGAGATTTTATATCCATCGAAGGATAGACCATGTTTTTGAGTTCATATTCGCTATTTTGAGAGCAAGTGGTAAATATATTCTGAAAACATCCTCCGTGGGAGACTTCTCCATTTCAAAAATGGCCATGACAATTCACAAAACACCCCATTATTAAAGGTAATGAAGCCTGGCAAGACTGCCATGCTAATGGGACTTTTGTGATTCCCAACAGCACTACTATAAAAAAAAAACCTGACCCTAAAAGATTTTTTGTAGCTATACAGCATGCCAATTCCTTACTTATTTCTTTTATTCCAAGGACGTTGTGGGCATGGAACTGATGAAGAAATGGAATCTTAGGGCAGGGCTTTTCAACCTTTTCATCCATTGTACCACTTTTAGGATATGGCAATACCCAAGTACCACCAGTTGCCTAGCACTGTGTCAAAAACGTGATGACCAAAAAAAAAAAAAAAAAAACGGAAAAAAGTGGTAAAGTACAGGTAGTCATCGACTTACAACAGTTCACTTAGTGACTGTTTGAAGTTACAATGGCACTGAAAAAAGTGCCCCTGGAAGCCACGGCTGAGGAAGACACCTGTCTGCATGCCTGGTGGTGCCCATCCTCTCTGTTTATACTCTCAGACCCAATGGTTTTCATTGTTTTGAGCATTTCAGTTGAGGATTGGCAGTGGGGGTGGGATGGGTGGGTAATTGGTTTTTATTCCCCCCATCTGCTGGGTGGTTGTAACAGATTTTGGTCACTCCCATTGACCCTGGGACACTGACCGTCATAAATATGAATCAGTTGCCAAGCATCTGAATGTAAATCACAACATTTGAGCTGATCGGCACTTCTTCTGGGCTCAGCAGAAGCACCAAGATCACCGCTGATCTCCAGCTGGAGCCTGGCACTGATCCTGGAACTTCTGCTGAGCCCTGACAGCCCTGAAGAAGCACTGATCCTGGTGCTTCCGCTGAGCCCTGACAGCCCTGCATT
This sequence comes from Crotalus tigris, assembly GCF_016545835.1. Taxonomy (NCBI): domain Eukaryota; kingdom Metazoa; phylum Chordata; class Lepidosauria; order Squamata; family Viperidae; genus Crotalus; species Crotalus tigris. The sequence goes on from NW_024100508.1 coordinate 3,107,794, forward strand.
TCCAGCCATCTCTCATTCAGGCTTGTGAGGTGCTGCCACCGGTTCAGCTGATTCCCTTCCCCCACTACCAATTTTCTAGGATGGTCGCGTACCACCTGCCAGGTGCCAATGTACCACCGGTGGTACCCGTATCACTGGTTGAAAAGCCTTGTCTTAGGGCAGTGTTTCCCAAACTTGACAATTTTAAGGCATGTGGACTTCAACTCCCAGAATTCCACAGCTAGCATTGCTGGCTGTGGAATTCTGGGAGTTGAAGTCCACATGCCTTAAAATTGTCAAGTTTGGGAAACACTGTCTTAGGGAATTCCATTGTCCATCTACATTCCAATATTCACGGGTCACATAGTGGGACCCTAGACCTAGTTGATGTTACATCAAAAGTTGGGTCTGAGAGTATAGACAGAGATCCCTACCTTTAGTAGATGAGATTGTGCCCCATCCCATAATACGGCAAAGTGAGCCCACACTGGGAGGGCTGGAAGGCAAGCTGAGAGGCGCAATGTGTGCACTGTTGCTAACAGGATTGTTCAGCCTGATCAACATGATGTCCTTCTCCCATTCGTTATTGGTTTTGCTACCGAGACAAAAGAACTTCTCCTTTGGGTCTCTTGTCTGCTCATCCTCATTTCGTACCTTTTTGCTATGCACACCAAGCTGTATCTGGAAATTTTTACTACAAGAAAAACAAAAAGAAGTTAGCAACAACAACTTAAAGTAAACTCTATATTACTATGGATGTTCCTTGACCTCATTTTGGCCCTCAAGCAGGATCATTAGCACCAAACAAGAAAGGGCCATAACTTACCTTCTCCAACTATGTTTGGGAAGAAAACCTGCCAGAAACCTGCTTTATGACTGCTTTATTTTATTGTTTTATCATTGTTTTAACTTTGTACGCCGCCCTGAGTCCTTTGGGATTGGGCGGCATATAAACACTGAAAATAAAATAAAATAAATAGTTACAGTCAATGTCCTAGAGATCTGGGTTCACTCAAGAAATTTATTCAAGGTGATTGAATAAGCTATTTCTATTGTTTACACAAAATCCTGAAGTGTGAATTCACCTGTGTGCTGTTTAGCACTCAGAAACCTCAGCATATAGTATGAATCCATCTCTTTCTTGACTTGTATGTCTATTGTGTGAATGTTGCATTTATAAATTGTAGATGACTGTGTTAAAGATAGAACCCATGTGCTCACAGTACTAATGTTATGACTTTGTATTGCACTCATCCTCTCTCAACCCAGCCTATCTCAAAGGATGGTGGGATAGATAAATACGAAAACAAAATCTGGATGGTTCCCACTCTGCTCTTGTTTAGAAGAGGTATTAAGGTGTAGTGCCTCACCCAGGCCTTTGATAAGGGAGAAAGAAGCCTCTCACTTCATCATCTTTTTATGTTTTATGTTTTACTGATTTTTTTTTAAATTTATTTTCTTATGGCAAACCTTCAGAGTCAGGCAGCATATGGTTAATATTTTCTGGTTAGTTGTGCAGTCAGTCAGATATTTAGACTGGATTTGGCATTTTTATCCACCTATCAAGTCCTTCCCAAGGACCTGGGTTAGGTAAATTTTGTGGTTCCATGGTATTAAAGGGATTGTCACAGGATGTTCCAAGTAAGGCTGCCTTTTGCAATTGACTGTGGTGATTTTGTCAAAGCTGATGGTATTCAGGTAATGTTCCAGATTTTGTTATTCTTGTTATTATTATATCCCAGAAAAAAGGAAAGATGAATATTATGGTGAAGCAGATGGAAATTCAACCATAAATATAAACAGCATTGGCCAAGATTTGATTGTGAGGAGCAATAGCAGTAACACTCATTCAAAATGCACAGAGAAGTCATTAAAAACTAGCAGAAACATTATAAAAAAATCTAGATATCTAAACATGATCTCCCTCAACCCTTCCACATTCTGTAATGTCCTCACATGTCGCAGTGTGCAGCAGTGAGCACCCATTCCTGGTTGATCAAAGTCCCAGCGCAGAGAAAACCGCTAGAGTTAAATAAGACAACAAGGGAACGATGTTCATTTATGTTACATGGACGACCTCCAACGACCAGTTCAGAAGACTTTTGTGCTGCAAAGAAACGAAAAAAGTACAGTGTTTGGCTGCGGAGTAGAACAGAATCACTTTTATTGGCAGTGTTTCTATCAGTACACTAATTTTGATGGGTAACAGATGACTGTGGGACACACAGCATCAAACCAGTTGAATAAAATGAATTATTTGCAAATCATATATATGCCTACGTCCATGTAGATAAACTACCTCTGAATCTTAAGTGATTAATATGTTTTTGTGTATGTATACAAATACACTTTTGAGAAAGGGCATCAGAATTTCATTTTTAATGTGTGCCTGTGTGTTCACAGAAAAGTGACAATAAAGGTTATCTTATCAGTTTGAGATCTTCTTGTTTAAAATAACAACATAGGAAAATTTAATTCCCATTCCTTCAAATATGGTTTATGAAAGCAAAAATTCATTAAATATTACACAGCTAACTCATCATGCTCTGAAATAAGATGACCAGGGTATGACCACTTAACACTTTAGTGAAGAAAGCTTTGCTTTGTTAGTGGTGATAGGACTTGGGTGTAGAAAGATTTCCCAAACAGGAGTGTTAATTATTCAATAGGGAAGTGAAACAGACACTTTTATCATCCCCTGAATTCTCACTCCAGGATGCTAGTTATTTAAAGCACAATATCAATGATTGTACTTTCAACCAATTAAACCAGCGTTTCTCAACCTTGGCAACTTGAAGATGTATGGATTTCAGTTCCCACAAGTTCCGGGTCAGCATGGCGAATTCAGGGAATTGAACTCCACACATCTTCAAGCTGCAAGACAAAGGCCATAATCCGAAAGCTTGTACAGCTGTTTAGTACTTTCCACTCAGCCCCCCTGCACAATGAGGATCTAGTTATTAATACAGGTAGTTCTTGGCTTACAACAATTCATTTAGTGACCATTCAAATTTACAATGGCCCTGAGGAAAGTTGCTGAGCAGTGGAGAATTGAAGCAAAATATGCCACAGCTTCTCATAAGACCAGATGCCTTAGATCTCAGCCATCAAAATGGCTGATGCTATTCAGTTTTTCACATGACCATTGCAGCATTCCCACGGTGACATGAAAAAAGTTCAGATGCTTAGCATGTGACTCATATTTATGACAGTTGCAGTGTCCCTGGGTTGTGTGATCACTTCTGACAAGCAAAGTCAATGAAGAAGCCAGATTAATTTAACAACAGTGTACTAACTTAACAATAGTAGTGATTGACTTAGCCACTGTAGTAAGAAAGGTCGTAAAATGGGACAAAACTCACTAAACAGATTTTTCACTTAAGCAACAAAAAATTTGAGACTTCTAGTCTCTTGAAGGATGTAGCCAGAAAGATCAAAGACCTCTAGAAGCACATTTCAAAACAAAACAAATACTTTCCAAGAAGAAATTTATGCAATGCTACAACAGATACAAATCACAATAACTCTAAACCATGAGGAGATTAAACACAACTTTGGCAACATAAATAAATACACTTCTAACTTAAACTTACAATCAAAACACATTCAAATAATGATGGTAAAGAATGAACAAACAAATCAGATAACAGTATGTGAATTAGAAAAAAAATGACTGAATTTGCAAAGTCACAAATGAAGGGAATTATAACTTAATACAAATAAGGAAAAAACACACAATATGGAAATACGGAATAAATAAATATGGAAAAGATACCTTATGCATTAGAACATTAGAATGTCAAAATAAACCTGAGAAGAAAGAAGACTTAACAAAATGGACACTGTTTGGGAGACAGAAAGCATACATCTTGCGTATTATGTATCCTCTATGCCTAACAGCAACTACAAAAATACAAGAACTATTTGACAAGTCGAAAATATTAGTCTGGAAAACAATTTGGCAAAGGAAGAAGATTAGAGATGGGCTCAAGAGATTTGACTTGCCCTACGAGATGGAATATTATACAAGCAAACACTTGTTTAAATATAGCTAAATAAATAAATAACTTAGGCTGTAAAGGTGCTTTAGAATAAGTGGGATAAGAGATATAGGTAATATAGTATTTTTTGATAAGATACAATATATAAAAATATTGGGATGAAAAAAGTGAAAGAAAGGTTTGAACTTTAAAGACAAATTAAGTTTGAAAAGATTTTGGATTAAGGAATGATTGAAATACTGAGGGAAATTAGGCTTAATAAGAACTTTGAAAAAAGGATATATAGTGATTCAATCAATTTTTATAAATAGAAGTGAAATATAAATTGATTAGAAAAGATATAGGTAGATGTTATGATAGATAAGTAGTATAGTATTTCTATAATATATGTAATATGAAAATACTGGGATGATATATTTAAGTGGAAAATTTGGATATTTAGATGTTAATTATTGAGAATATTATGACTGATAAGAATTGTTTGAATATTATGGAGAAATTGAGCTTAAACAAGATTTATGAAAATAAGATATATGGTGAATCAGTAAGATGATTGTTATGAAAATAACAGAAGCTGATAAGAAAAGATATTGCTATATATGGACACTATTATTGTTGGTATAAATATAGAAGACTGCTCAGTAACTTAATGCTTAATCTGCCAGTCAGATTACACTAATCAGTTGAAGTAAGAAGAATAATTCAGATGAGCTTCTAAAAAGGATGGACATTTGCAAATCATTTATATAGGGCTATGCCCATGTAGGTAAACTACTTGTGAATCTTAAGTGATTAATGTGTGTGTGTGTGTGTGTATATACACACACACATACACTTGAGAAAGGGCATCAGAATTTCATTTTCAACATGTGCCAGTGTGTTCACATGAGCTTCTAAAAAGGATGGACATTTAGAAGCATTTGGTCCAGAGTCTGATCTTGCTGTACTGTATTGCTAAGCAAAATATATGGCATCGTGATGGGGAGAATAGGGGGCAGAAGGAGTGAAAGTGGGGAAGAGATTGATGAAAATGGAATTTACTCTATGGGAAGTTGATAACATTAGTATTTAGTTCACTAAAAACAGTTTGAGCCAACACTGATGGCAGTAAAATCCCTACATACCGGTTTTGATATTTGTTTCAGAAGCAATGACCCAGATATTGCATGCTGTATAATGCAGCAAATCTAAATGAATGGGAGCTAGGTTAAATCCAACAGATTTATTGTATCAGTTTGGACAAAAATCAATGGCCATCTCATACACCATTTTTTAAAGACCACCTTAACACTGAAAACCCCTCCCAATTATTTTCTCAATGCATCTTATATTAATTAATAAGTTATAATAATAATAATAGTAGTAAAGTTGGAAGGGACCTTGGAGGTCATCTAGTCCAACCCCCTGCTCGGGCAGAAAACCCTACACCATTTCGGACAAATGGCTGTCCAGTCTCTTCTTAAAAACTTCCAGTGTTGGAGCATTTACTGCTTCTGGAGGCAAGCTGTTCCACTGATTAATTGTTCTCACTGTCAGGAAGTTTCTCCTTAGTTCTAGGATGCTTCTCTCCTTGATTAGTTTCCACCCCTTGCTTCTTGTCCTGCCTTCAGGTGCTTTGGAAAATAGCTTAATTCCCTCTTCTTTATGGCAGCCCCTGAGATATTGGAATACTGCTATCATGTCCCCCCTTGTCCTTCTCTTCGTTAAACTAGACATACCCAATTCTAGCAACCGTTCCTTATATGTTTTAGCCTCCAGTCCCCTAATCATCTTTGTTGCTCTTCTCTGTACTCTTTCTAGAGTCTCAACATCTTTTTTACATCGTGGTGACCAAAACTGGATGCAGTATTCCAAGTGTGGCCTTACCAAGGCATTGAAGAGTGGTATTAATACTTCACGTGATCTTGATTCTATCCCTCTGTTAATGCAGCCTAGCACTGTGTTGGCCTTTTTGGCAGCTGCAGCACACTGCTGGCTCATATTTAAGTGATTGTCTACTAGGACTCCGAGGTCCCTCTCACAGTTACTACTATTGAGCATGGTGCCACCTATGCTGTACTTGTGCATTTGGTTTTTCTTGCCCAAATGTAGAACCTTGCTTTTTTCACCATTCCTCTATCTTCCTCTATTGAAGTCAGTTGCAAATAAATAGAAACATAAAAGGAAGCTGACTAAATTTGGGATTATATATTTTTAACTGGCTAGTTTTGCTGATATAAATAAATGTATCAATTCATACTATCATTACAAATACAGCAATGGTCTTGCCCGTTTGCACCAACCGAGCCTTCTTCGCCCATTCTCTACTTGTGACCTGCTTGTACATCTACAGTTAATAATTACATGCAAGTTTATTCATGTAACTGGAGATTTCAACCAAAAAAGACACTTAAAGCTCTGTTCACCCCTTGCTCCATTGTCCAGGTTCTTACCGTAAGAAAGCTGTAGTATCAGAAGGGTTGCTAGCACTCTGATCAGCACCATAGCTTCAACTCTGCACGGCAAGCTATTTGCCTGGAATTTAGAAATGGGGAACAATTTAGGCAAGAATGCACAGTTCAAAATATTTGATTAATTACTTTCTTCTCTTCCACTCTGAGGCAGAAGGACAGATGGGGAAAAAACACCAGTTTCTCTGCTGTAAGATCCCAGTCCCAAACTTAAACTGGAGATACCATATCAACCTAATCAGATAACCCAAGCAGAGACTTCTTGATCAAGCAGCACTTTATTTGATCAAATTAAGCAGCTGGGTGGCCAACAATCTGGAACGCTGGCAGAGTTACGTCCAGAAGTGTAACGTCTTAGAAGGTTGGTAGCATTGCTTTATACATTTTGTTAGCCAATGAAAATCAGACAACAGAGCCACTGCATCATAAGAAAGACATCAATCATTCCTGTATACTTCCTTATTTCCTACTTCAGTATATCCCATCCATGTACACGTTTCCCAAGCTTGCATGAAATTTCTCTGGTGCTAAAGCTGATTACAACAAGCAAGAAAGCAACAAATAGACTAAGCAATTTCCCTTTGTTCACATCCTTATATAACTTGGCTCTATATCATGCAGCCTGAACAGTGGTGGGATTCAAATATGTGAACAACCGGTTCTCTCTGTGGATGCCAGTTCTGGAAGTCCATTTCTGGACCTGGGAAACAAAAAATTAGCTACCGGTTCTGCCAAAGTGGTAGAAACCAGCTGAATCCCAACATGAGCCTGAAGCATGAAAGAACACAGATAACAAGACTGGATATGTACCTCAATAAAAACAGACTCTTCCGGAAAGTAAAAAAACCTAATAGGGGAGGCGCGCCTGTTTTCAGTTTGTTTGCAATTGATGGTGACAATTAACAAGCTCTTTATTTTCTCTCTCCTACTACCAAGCAAACAGCAAAAGGCACGTAGGCTTTTTATAGGGCCAGAGACCCAGACAGTGTGACCCAATAATAATTGAGCACTTTCGCACCTTGAGCAGGCGCACATGGCTGTTGCCACCCTGTCTGGTCCCGGGCAGCTTTTGGAATGCCCGGGACCATTTGCAACATTCTGAGCGTGCTATCAGCTCTTGCAGGCTCAGGACACAACACCCCTTCCCCCTAGATGGAACACACTTAGCTTACGCACAGGTGCATTGTGTAATGCAGGGAAAGTGGTATACAGATGCATTATTGAAATGCAAGGAGGGTGGAAATGCTTGGGTCTGCACGCAGGCAAATCTCTTTCAAAAAGTCATTAACTCAAATAAATATATCCAAAATCAAAATAGTATATGAAACTCTTCTTAAGTGTTAATTCCCTCATTCAGGGACCCCATAACAAGGTTCCTCATATGTTGACAGCAACCTCACATAATCTTGTAGATGTTTAGGTAGGCACTTGGCCTGCTGCGACCTCCTAAGGGCTGGTGAGGTTCCCTGGCCTACCTGCTCGCCTACCAGGCTAGGCAGGTCAATTCTTCGATGCCCTGAAAACCCAAGTGACCCTGGTGAGGGTGCCTGGCCTACCTGCTCGCCTACCAGACTAGGCAGGCCAGGACTTTGATGCCCCAAATACTGTACCTGGTTGACCCACCCAGCTGCTGATTGGCTGGACCCTCTGAGTCCTAGTCAGTATACCTTGGAGGGTTGGAAATCCCCGAGTCCACAATGGACTCCTCTTGGGAACACTGTCCCTCGAGCCCAAGGCCAGCAGTTGGAGAGGCCTGAGTAGCGGAAGTGCCCCAGTACTCCATAGCCCCCGAGCACGTGCCAGAGGTGCCAGAGGTGCCAGAGTCAGGAGCCACCTCCATGGCAACCCCCCTTGTTGGTGACTTCCTTTTTGGAGCCATTGCTGAATTATGCGAGTGCCCCTGTTGAAATTCCCTTTCTATGGCTGTGTGTGATTTATGTGGATACCCCCTGTCTTTCTCCCTGTCTGGAGCACTATCTGACATGTTTGAATAATGTGGATACCCCCGGTATAACTCCCTGTCTGGAGCAATGACGGATGTGCAGGATGACCCCCTATCCTGGGAATTCCTGCTTGAAGCACTTGCGGAATCTTGGGATGACCCCCAAACAGCCTCAGCATCTTGTGAGGCCCTGTTACCAGAATGTGACCCAGAATGCATATTATGGTCCTCCCCCCCAGAGCAGAGCCAGGAGCAGAAACATGGCTGTCCAATATCCAACGCAGTTGGTCTATGTATCTGCAAAGAACATGGCCATCATCCAAGGCAACTTTGTATGACAACAGCCCAGAGACCTTGCAGACCACAGCTGAGACCCAGAGATGTCCAGGCCCATAGTTCCTAGCCCAAACCGGATCACCCACCTGAAGTCTCCTAGATGCCCGTGGTTGTGACACCTGTGAAGCCACCCGGTCTGGGTTCAACCTGTCCAGTTTGGTGATGAGGCGGCGACCCCAGTGGAGTTCTGCAGGGCTCTTCCCTGTAGCTGTGCAAGGTGTGGTGTGGTGTGCAAGAAGGAAATCTGCTAACCTGTGATGCCAGTTACCGTAAGTCAGTTTCCTGAGGGCATTTTGGGTAGTACGCACCATCCTCTCTGCCTGGCCGTTGGAAGATGGGTGGAATGGAGCAGAATGGAGCATAGTAGACCACATTGACCTGAAGAAAAGCCTGGAACTCAAAAGAGGTAAATTGGGGGCCATTATCAGAGACCGGGACATCTGGAAGCTCATGTGAGGCAAAAACTCCTCTCAGCACCTGGATGGTCCTGGCAGTAGTAGTGGAGGAAACAGGAACAACCTCTAGCCACTTAGAATGGCTGTCAACGATGAGAAGGAAGAATTGCCCCTGAAAGGGCCCAGCATGCTCTATATGCACCTGTGACCCTGGGGTTTGCGTTTCCTCCCACCTGTGTACTGGGCCCTGAGGCATTTCAGGCCGTGTTTGTTGGCACAGTTGGCACCCATGCACCTGAGCCTCGATGGCTTTATCGAGCCCAGGCTACCAAAGATGGCTGCGTGTAAGCGCTTTCAACCTTGACTATACCAGGATGTCCCTCATGCAGAGAGAGCAAGATTCTACACCTCAATGAGGCTGGGATTACTACCCTGCTACCCCATAACAGGCAACCTTTGAAAGTGGAAAAACTGATGCTTCTTGTGCCAGAAGCTTTGGAAGTCAGTATCTGGGCACTTGTCAGGCCATCCTGACAACACCCAAGTCAGCACGCATGTAAGCATGTGATTAGTGGCAGTTTCTGCAGCCACGTCCCTAGCATTGATGGGAGATTCAGGCAACTCTTGAATGGAAAGAATATTAATGGCAGGAGCAGGGTCTGCCTCTACCTGTTTCAGAGGTAATCTGCATAGGCCATCTCCATGACCCATCTCTTTTCCAGGTTTGTGAACTAGAGTGTAGTCATATGCTGACATGAAAATGGACCATCTCAGCATACAAGGAGAAATGATATGTGGTTTCTGTTTGTTGGTGGTAAACAAACCCAGCAGAGGCTTATGGTCTGTATAGACCGTGAAGTGGCGGCCATATAAGAAATCATGGAATTTCTTTATGCCAGCCACTATGGCCAAGGCTTCTCTGTCAATCTGAGCGTAATTCCACTCTGCAGATGACAGAGTCCTTGAGTAGTAGGCCACAGGGACTTGTGTCTCATCAGCCTTCAGGTGACTAAGTACTGCTCCCACCCCATAAGGAGATGCATCGCATGTGATGCAAACAGGCAGTTGCTCATTGAAATGTGCTAAAACAGCATTTGAAGTGAGCAAGGCCTTAACTTTAGTCCACTGCCATGGAGGCTGCTTATCTAAGAGCCTGTGTAATGGCTCTGCCACTGCAGCCTTATGTGGGAGAAATCCATGGTAAAAATTTAAGAGTCCCAAGAAGGCTTGAAGCTCACTTTTGGACTTGGGGCTTGGGGCCTGCTGAATAGCTTGCAGCTTTGATTCAGCAGGTTGAATGCCTTGGGCATCAATCCTGAACTCTAAGAAGTCAGTAGAAGTGACTCCTATCTTGCATTTATTCTGCTTTAATTTAAGGCCTGCTTTTTGAAAACGAAGCAAGACAGCCCTTAACCTTTCTGCTAAATTTTGAGATGACTCCCCAGCAATGAGGACATCATTAAAGTAGGGACAGACTCCAGGAATACCTCGAAGTGTGCTCTCCATAACACTTTGGAATATGCCAGGGGCTACATTTACCCCAAATTGCAGTCTTTTGACCTTGAAGGCCCCCCTGTGAGTTACAATAGTCTGGGCCTCAGCAGATACCTCATCAACAGGTAGGCATTTTTATCCACCTATCAAGTCCTTCTCAAGGACCTGGGTTAGATAAATTTTGTGGTTCCATGGTATTAAAGGGGGTGTCACAGGATGTTCCAGGTAAGGCTGCCTTTTGCAATTGACTGTGGTGATTTTGTCAGTGCTGATGGTATTCAGGTAATGTTCCAGATTTTGTTATTCTTGTTATTATTATATCCCAGAAAAAAGGAAAGATGAATATTATGGTGAAGAAGATGGAAATTCAACCATAAATATAAACAGCATTGGCCAAGATTTGATTGTGAGGAGCAATAGCAGTAACAGCAGAACACTCATTCAAAATGCACAGAGAAGTCTCTAAAAACTAGCAGAAACATTATAAAAAAAATCTGGATATCTAAACATGATCTCCCTCAACCCTTCCACATTCTGTAATGTCCTCACATGTTGCAGTGTGCAGCAGTGAGCACTCATGTAAAGTTTACGACCTTCACCAATCACCTCCTCTGCAAGCTGATGTTTGGGAAAAGGTCCTTTTGCCGAGCTCACCCTCCAGTGACACTGTACTGGCAGGCTGAGTCGCGATTGCAGACGCCGTCTTCCCCCTCGTCAGGACTTCCTGGGTGAGTCCTTAATTCTTCTTTTTATTGCTTGCAGGGACCCCACCTTCATCGCCAGTGTTGAGTTTTCAGTTTGTTTGCAATTGATGAAGACACATGGTGACAATTAACAAGCTTTTTATTTTCTCTCTCCTACTACCAAGCAAACAGCAAAAGGCACGTAGGCCTTTTATAGGGCTAGAGACCCAGACAGTGTGAACCAATAATAATTGAGCACTTTCGTGCCTTGTGCATGCGCACAAGGATGGCACAACCCTGTCTGGTCCCGGGCAGCTTTTGGAATGCCCGGGACCATTTGCAACATTCTGAGCCTGCTTTCAGCTCTTGCAGGCTCAGGACACAACAACGCCCATCCGGGTCTTTGGGTCACAGGCTACATCCTCCTGGCCATTGGCATATCAGTTTCGGAGATGGGTAGAGATGGGAAAACCTGGGGAAAAAAACCCTGGAAAAATGAGGAAAAAACAATTCTCCTCCCCCCCTTTTTTTTCAAAACCATTTTGAAAAATATGGGGGGCAAAACCCTCTCCCCCCCAATTTTTCCCATTTTTTTTCCAGGCTTTCCCATCTTCAGGGGTGAGGAAGATTGGAGTCCCGTGGATGCGGTGGCAGCAAGAGGATGAGGCCAGGGTCCTTCAGGAGGTTTAGACCCCAAACAGCCACAGTTCTGGTTCTGTTGATGGGGAACCTGCTTTGCCTTCCTTGGGCATCCGTCGAGGAAGGGGCTCATGCAGACAGTCCTCCTTTCCTTGGTCACCTCCCCCTTTTATTCTTGGCATCCCCAGCCCTCAACTACTACAAAAAGGGGGCTCAGGAAGGGAGGGGGTGGAGGAGGTCGGTTTGGGTGAAATCTGCCCTCTCAATTTGTCCTGGGCAGAAGAAGTTCTCTCAATTCAGACCAAGCCCTTTGTGGCCTCACCCAAAAACAGTCTTCTCTGTAATACAGGTAGTCCTTGACTTAATGACCACAGCTGAGCCCAAAATTTGTGTTGCACAAGTGAGAAATTTGTTAAGTGAATTTTGCCCCATTATGACTTTTCTTCTCACATTTGTTAGTGAATCACTGCAGTTGTGAAATTAGTAAAATTAGTTAAGTTGGTAACACCTTTGTTAAGCGAATCTGGCTTCCCCCATTGACTTGGCTTAGCAGAAGGTCATGAAAGATGATCATGTGACCCTGGGACATTATAGCCAGCATAAATAGGGACCAGTTGTCAAGCACTGGTATGTACATTGCATGACTGGAGAAGCTGCAACGGTCATAAGTATGAAAAATGCTGTTGTAACTTTGAACATTCACTAAATGAACTGTTGTAAGTCGAGGGCTTCCGGTAGCAAAAGAAAACTGTTTGGAAAGAATGTGCACTCAAGCAGATTTAATGCAAAAGGTAACCTTGCAGCCAAATGACACTATTGCACAAGTTTAATAAACCATCATCATCATTGGTTGGGTGACAGTATTGGCCCAGATAGCTTGTGTTGTCTTTTCATCATAGATTAGCACTTATATGAAGATTAGGAGCATTGGCAAGAAGGTTGGGGTACATCAGATTCGGGCATCAAGGTCCTTTCCCCCCCCCTGCTTTTGTCTTAATTTTGTTAAACCAGCTTGAATTTCTAATAGCAGAATTTACACAAAAGCTGGGGTTGCCTTGAAATGGAATGGGGCAATAACTATGGTTTGGTGAATGGTGGGTAGCCACTGTTTTATCATGTCAGTCACAAATGAAGCCCTCACACAATGTTATTCTTGCCTTGTAAAAAATGACCATATTTTTAGCCATGTTTTTATTTGCATAAACAAATGGGGGTATTTGGGGATGGGTGCAAGGAAGAAATTGACATTCTTACACATTGACTGAAAATGTCATCTATTCATATTCTTAAGAGTTTCTTTTCCATTTTTTTCATATCAGTCTTACTAAATTCAAAGAAACTGGGGGGGGGGGGGACTTCTTTCAAGGCTACTGTTGCTTGGCCTGTCCATGTTTGATTTCGTTAAGCCATTCCTAAAAATACAACCTATGCTTGTAGTCTTGGGCCATAAGCATTTTTTCTGGTTCAACAGATTTGCTTAGTTTTTGAATGGGCTACTGGGATGCAGCTATAATAATAATAAAGTTGAAAGGGATCTTGGAGGTCATCTAGTCCAACCCCCTGCTCAGGCAGGAAACCCTATACCAGTGGTAGTCAACCTGGTCCCTACCGCCCACTAGTGGGCGTTCCAGCTTTTTTGGTGGGCGGTAGGGGTTCAATCGAGCCGTTTAAATTTTCAGATCCATCGAGCCCTCCGATCGGCTCACAGAGCTTTCCAGCAGACGTGGGGTGTTAGCCTCAGCTGTGTGACCACCCACGGAGCTCTCGGAGACCAGAGAGCCTCACCGAAGCGTGCCATCATCGCGAGGCTCCCGTCGACTTTCTTGACAATCCGGATCGCAGCAGAGGCTGCGCAATGAGATAAAACTGCAAGTGCCTCATTTTCGGCTCTGGGGGGTGGAAATTAAAGGCACAACAAACAACAAGCTTCCCCTTAGGGCCCCTCAAGGCTGGGAAGGCCCAGCCCAAATACAAGCGGCCGCTAATTTTGGCGCGGCCGCCATTTTGAGAGCCGCACAGAGCCCTCAGTCATAGAGGTTTCATCTCTGGCAAGAACCAGGCTCTCTCTTCATCCTGCTGTGACAGGCACGGATCGGGGGCAAACCAGACTCCACTGGGCATTCCCTCAAGACCAAGGTAGAGGCCATGTCTCAAAAAAAGAAATACGCTCCTGGCTATTTGCCAGAGTATCTGAAGATGGGTTTCATAGAATCTGTTGTAAATAAACAACACCCAATGTGTCATAAAACATTATCCAATGAGGCAATGAAGCCAAGTCGATTGCGAGAACATCTTTCTACAAAGCATCCAAATGATAAGGACAAGCCCATTGAATATTTTCAGGAAATATATAAAAAATTTCAAAATCATTCAACAATCGTTGCATCATTTAAGAAACAACATGCAGCGAACGAAGATGGATTAATTTGCGCTTATCGCATTTCACAATTAATTGCAAAAAGTGGTAAAAGCTATAATATTGGAGAAACAGTAATAATACCCTCTATAAAAGAATTTATTTCAACAGTAATGCATCAGGATATACCTGAAAATTTAAAAACGTTGCCCCTAAGCGATAGCACAGTAAAGCGATGAATTGATGAAATGGCAGTTAATGTTGAAAAAAAAACTGATAAGTATTCTCCAAAACACTTCATTTTCTATGCAATTGGACGAGTCTACCACTGCAGATAATAATGCTTTATTGATGGCATATGTACGTTATTTTGATGAAAACAATACATTATAAGAAGAAATGCTATTCGCAATAAATCTCATTACAGATACAAGAGGATTATCTATATTTAATAGTGTGAAATCATACTTTACAAAAAATAATATTCCTTTGAATAATATTGTTGCATGTGCTACTGATGGAGCACCATCAATGGTAGGTTGCTATCGTGGATTTGTTGCTTATTTGAAGGAAGAAGTGCCAAATGTTTTATGTATTCATTGTGTGGTGCATAGACAACATCTTGTAGGAAAACATCTAAGTACAACTCTCCATTCATCATTAAATATAATAATTCAAGCCATAAACAAGATCAAATCCAAACCAAAAAATGATAGAATGTTTTGACAGCTTTGCCAGGACAATAATGAAGATTTTATTACGTTACTTTTGCACACAGAAGTTCGGTGGCTGTCAAAGGGTACATCTTTGGCTCGTTTTGTAGCATTATATGATAGTGTCATACAATTTTTTGAAAGTAATAATGAGACCAATCTGTGTCAACAGTTAAAAACAGTAAAGAATGATGCCTTTTATTTGGCAGATATTTTCAAGAGATTTCATGATGTCAATTTGCAGCTTCAGGGAGCTAATAAGATTCTTTTTTTTTTTTTTATTGAAAATTTTTACATTTTACAAAAACAAATCCCCTTCCCATACCCCCCCCTACCTCACCCCCCCCCTTCCCAACCTCCCAAACCCTCCCCTGGACTTCCCAGAGCTGAGTACAGGCTTAATTAAAAAAAAAACTTAAAACACTTTTAAAACCTAAACAAATTTAAATACAATCATCATTCTATATAAACTCCCTCCAAAAACACAAATTTAAACATTACTTTCTTTGAATATCTATATCTATAGTATAAAATCTAATTTCTCCCTCTTTCTTTATCCTAAAACGAAAAAATAAACATACAAATCTTTGTTATACCATTAAAGCTAAATACTCCTTTCCTAAACAAATCTAAACATTTAATTAAACAAATTATTTTCTCTTAAAAATATTAATAATATTTAAAAACCAAATTTAAGCATACTTAAAACTTGAACAAGTTATACTCCCTTCAAAACACAAATTTAAACATTACTTAAAATTTAAAACATTAGAATCCCCTCACTAAAATAAGCAAATTATAATCCCTTCAAAACACAAATTTAAACAATATTATCATTAAAGGTTCAAAACTTAAAACAACAAAATTAATAAACACATTAAACATTTCAATCTTCACCAATAACAAATTCCATCCATAAGAAACTGCATCCTTATCAGTCTCAATTATGTTAGTATTATTAATTATTCACATTCCAGTTTTTTCCATTCTCCATTCTTCCATTCTTCCATTTCCCTTCTCCATTCTTGTATCAAACTCGTAAGAAATGCTGCAAGTTCTGCCTTAGGAGACTGCTCCAAAATTCCTGAATCTCCCATCGACTCCGAAGCCAATAAGGGTTCCTTGAATTCCTCCTTGTATTGGTCTTTACAATTGTAAGTTGTACAAGTTATCCTCTGCCCGTTCCTCTCTTGTTGATGCCCCTCAAACTGAGATTTCCCAATTTCCATTTCAGGCAGCAATTCCACCCTTAAAGATTGCTCCAAAGACTTTGTAGGTCTAACATCTCCCAGAGATTCAGAAACCACTGAGTATGAAACTTCCTTAACCTTCTTCTGTTGCTGCTTTTCTTTGGAATTGTATACTGCACAAGTTGTCTTCTGCTCCTCAACCTGGACTTGTTGAGGCCTCTCACACAAAGATTCTCCAGTTTTCATAAATATAGGCTCTTCAAACTGTGATTCTACATTCTTTTCTTCCAAAGCTTTAAACTTAATAGATGGCGATGCACATACCCCCAGGACCGAAGTATAAAAGTCTTTTGCTTGAGAAACAGTATTAAGTCTATAACATGTCCCCAGGTAATTCACCACCATTCCAGTCGGAACATCCCATCTGAATAAAATTTTTCTCTTTTTAAGTTCATTTGCTAAAAAAGCAAACTCCTTTCTTCTTCTTAAAATTTTAGATGGGATCTCCTTAAAAATTATAACATCTTGTGAAGCAATTTGAAATCTCTTCTTATAATAGGCTTGCACAATTTCATTGCGTAAAGATCTTTTACCAAAGTAAATTACCACATCTCTTGGCAGATTCTTCTGTGCTGCCACCACAGAGTTAACCCTAAATAATTTTTCAATTTCACTAAGTATTCCCTCTTTTTCTTTATTCAAAATCAATGCAAAGTCCTTTGCAACCATCTCCTTCAGATCTCCTTGCAAAGACTCTCCCAGGCCTCTAATTCTTAAGGCATATTCCATTTGTCCATATTGAAGCATAAGAATCTCATTTTCCATTTCTTTTTCCATACTTTCAATTTTCCCCTCCATTATGTCCACTTTTTCAGCTACCTCTTCCACATGGGAGTTCACCTTTTCAAGAACAGAAGCAACACCTTCTAAAGCCAAAACAAAATCTTGTCTCAAGATCTTATTGTTTTCCTCTAAAATCTTTTTCATTTCTGCCCTAATTTGAATTATAACATCTCCCATCATGTCTTGCAAATCCTTCATAGTTATTAGCTGACCCCCAGAAGAGGGTGAAACTGTTGATTTAGAAGCTGTAGAAATCCCTGGATGCTTTGGAGCCATCTTAAAGAAAAACCTTTAGTCCTTCTTAAAAAATTATAAAAATTCCTTCAAAAATCATAACTCCCTCCAAAGAGTTATAATAAAAAGAAAAAAAGGGAAGAAAAAAAAAAGAGAAAAGGAATTAAAAAAAAGCTTTACTCCTTCTTAAAAATTACAAAAATTAAACAGAAAAAAGTCCTTCAAAAAAGGATCATTACAATAAAAAGAAGAGAGTTCAAAGAGAAAAAAAAAAAGGGAGAAGAGAAAAAAAAATAATTAAATAGAAAAAGTCCGTTCCAAGAAAAATACTTAGAGATACCAAAAACAACCATTCCAATCATAAGGAAATAAAAAGAGAAAGGGAAAGGAAAGAAAGAGAAACACCAAAAAGCCTGCCGGTCAGCATTCTAACTTCCAGAAAAAAAAACACCGAGGGATTTGCCGATCGCCATTTTACTTTCCCTTTCAACAAAGAAAGAAAAATAAAAAGAGAGAATAAAAATAGAAACAAGTCTTAAAACTTAAAATCCAAATAAGTCAAAGAAAGCAAAAACTAAATCCTCTACTCAGCTCTGTCCGTTTAAAAAAAAAAAAAAAAAAAAAACTCACCAGTTCTCTTTAAGCACGGAGGTGTTTGCAGCCGCTCGTTTTGTCCCTGAGGACAAAAACAGCTGGGAAGCGGAGACAAGTCTGAACTCCGTGGGAGCACTCCTTTCACCCCCCCAAAAAAAAAACTTGGGGGGTGCAAAAGAGGCTCTACCACTATTCAGACACTCTCTACCCCCCCCCTTTGCCCGGGAGGGGGATTTTGAACCGCTGAACAGCTGATGTCTGCTGTTCATAGCGGTTCTTACACTTACCCAGGAGGACGGCTACAAAGTAGCCGCCATCACGCGCGCAAAATCCACCGGAAGTCCGGAGCTAATAAGATTCTTATAGGTTGCCAAAGTATTGTGTCATTATTTATTGACAAACTTGAACTACTTCGTTATAATCTATTGAAGAGAGAATTTCATCAGTTTCCTGAATTATCATCTATAAAAGATGATGTAGCTCCAGAGGATATTGACAGATTTAGTAGCCACCTCAACAAACTTAAATTGGACATGGAAAAACGATCTGAAGATATTTTGAAATTGAAGGTGTATGACTGGATGAAAAATCCTTTTACCGCAAATATTGAAGAGGCTGATATAACTTGCCAAGAAGAACTGTTAGAAATTAGATATGATGAAGAAAGTAAACATAAATTTGATAGTGGTGGATATGAAAACCTATGGCAAAGTAAAAAAAATGCCTGCCTTATATCCAAATATGTGGAAAATGATATTCAGTTTATTGATACCTTTCCCTACCTCATATCTTGTGGAATCAGGCTTTAGTGCTGTTAATCATATTATGACCAAAGAAAGAAACCGCCTGAATATTTCCGAAAGAGGAGACCTTCGTTTGTTCCTTACAAAAATTGAGCCAGATATCCAGTATTTAGTTTCGCAGCATCAGCCTCAGGGATCTCATTAATAATTTAATTAATTAAATGTAATTTCATCAGACTTCCTGTTTCTACAGTGGGGCAAAAAAGTATTTAGTCAGCTACCAATTGTGCAAGTTCTCCCACTTAAAAAGATGAGAGAGGCCTGTAATTGTCATCATAGGTAGACCTCAACTATGAGAGACAAAACGAGAAAACAAATCCAGACAATCACATTGTCTGATTTGGAAAGAATTTATTTGCAAATTATGGTGGAAAATAAGTATTTGGTCACCTACAAACAAGCAAGATTTCTGGCTCTCACAGACCTGTAACTTCTTCTTTAAGAGGCTCCTCTGTCCTCCACTCATTACCTGTATTAATGGCACCTGTTTGAACTTGTTATCAGTATAAAAGACACCTGTCCACAACCTCAGTCACACTCCAAACTCCACTATGGTGAAGACCAAAGAGCTGTCAAAGGACACCAGAAACAAAATTGTAGACCTGCACCAGGCTGGGAAGACTGAATCTGCAATAGGCAAGCAGCTTGGTGTGAAGAAATCAACTGTGGGAGGAATAATTAGAAAATGGAAGACATACAAGACCACTGATAATCTCCCTCAATCTGGGGCTCCATGCAAGATCTCACCCCATGGGGTCAACATGATCACAAGAACGGTGAGCAAAAATCCCAGAACCACACAGGGGGACCTAGTGAATGACCTGCAGAGAGCTGGGACCAACGTAACAAAGGCAACCATCAGTAACACACTACACTGCCAGGGACTCAGATCCTGCAGTGCCAGAAGTGTCCCCCTGCTTAAGCCAGTACATGTCCGGGCCCGTCTGAAGTTTGCTAGAGAGCATTTGGATGATCCAGAAGAGGATTGGGAGAATGTCATATGGTCAGATGAAACCAAAGTATAACTGTTTGGTAGAAACACAACTCGTCATGTTTGGTAAGTAATTATTATTATATGCTTTAACTTGCTATAACTCTGCTTTATAAATTTTATAAAGTAAAGTTACTTCCCTACTTTATAAATCACCATTACTGTGGAATCGGTGGGCGGTTAGAAAATTTTACTACTAACAGAGATACAAAAGTGGGCGGTAGGTATAAAAAGGTTGACTACCCCTGCCCTATACCATTGCAGACAAATGGCTATCCAGTCTTCTTAAAAACTTCCATTGTTGGAGCATTCACAGCTTCTGGAGGCAGATTGTTCCACTGGTTAATTCCTGGAGCTGGGCCAGACACTCATTTTGACTTAATTTTATTTACATGAAATGTTAATAAAAGTTAAACATACAGTTCTTTTCCAGTCATGTATTTGATGGCTTCTCACCCCTGCTTTAGATAACAGGGCATAAATAGCTCAGCTAGATTGACCAAAGCCTATCTCGGTCCAAGATTTTTTTTCTCACAGTGCCCACTAGATACTGCTGGGGTACTCACAAGCAAGAAATGAGGGTATCCCCTGCACCTGATAGTTGGATCATACTTCCCCCAGCTTGGAAGCATTTACAATTAATAGCCCTTATTGCATCTGTCCTCATTGGGTCAAAAATCTATCGAAGATGATTATCACTACGTTACATACTATTGAATTAAACAGGTCAAGAACAATGTATTTTGTTTGTAGATGAAAGGAAGGGCCAAGGTAGACTTATCCGAGAATGAGTCCTGTTAAAGGACTGCCTAGGGGATCTTTTCCAGGAAATTAAATATAGAATAGAAAAGAGAAGATCAAATTCCTCACTTTCAAGCACGCAAAACCAGAAGTCCAGGTCAGACCTTTTTCAGCTTTTAAGCCCAGTTGGTCAAATGCTGCCATTTAATAGGGCATTTCTTTGCAAAACCAAAGGGTCAGAAAACGAGTGACGATTTATACAATTTTATTGCTGTGGATACCTGAGAATTTACATGAAAACATGATTCTCAAAAGATTCTATTTAGTGATTTGGAATGGGGATTAACCTAGGATCCTTTTTAGCCAACAGTGGTGAC
The DNA here is from genome assembly GCF_016545835.1 of Crotalus tigris. Lineage (NCBI taxonomy): Eukaryota > Metazoa > Chordata > Lepidosauria > Squamata > Viperidae > Crotalus > Crotalus tigris. Next base: position 3,128,555 of record NW_024100508.1, read on the forward strand.
TGCATATGAGCGTATTGTAAATGCCACACAAGTACCAATAGAAGAGAATATTCTAGCACTGATGATGTTACCTAGCTGGGTAATGAAACGTCTGCAAGAAGACAAGCTCAGAGAGCATCAAGGACCCCACTGTCCCAGAAGTAGACAGAAATTGAAAGATATTCAGAGGTTAAAATATTTGGAATGGTCCATTTTAGAAAATTTTGCACCTCACCCTAAAACAGGCCTCCATTTTACTGAGATTGTTTTATACTGAAATTAAACGGGACATGATCTCTGCAGCACTATTTTGAGCATTTCTTACTCCAAAGGCAGTCCTATTTGAGTCTTAAAAAAACTTACTGCCTGGGAATATATTCCAATGTAGTTGGATATGGTCAGGGATATAGAAGAGATGTACTAATATGTTACATTTTCTCCTCTTAATTTTTTCAAAAGTTTTCACGGGGGACAGGTCGCATCTGTATTTCCTGCAATAATGCTCTGGATCCACTCAGTATAATCGAAGACCTTGGTGTAGACACCAGGCTTCAGACTTTGGCCACAAGGATGCGCCCCCCAAGATACAATGCCCTGGATTTCTCCATTACAGATGAGGGGTCCCCCAGAGTCACCCTGTTGAGAAAAATCAAACATGAAACATTACTACCGTATCTATGAATGGGAAGTGGAGCAAACAATTCCCTCCCATCGTCCATTCACATATAGCCCCCAATGTTTCACTTCCATGTTCCCCAATCCAGGTTCCTTGTAGAAGAATTTAAATCCTTGAGTTTTCTCCACCAGAATCACCATTATTGGGAAGTCTGGAAATCTAGACACCTAGAAGGCACTTGAGTTAGCAAAAGCCGTAACTTTGTATGTTTCTAAAGATGCCTTCAAGGCTAGATCTCTGTCATAGCTTTGAAAATTAGCATGATTTCTTTAGGAGTCCATCTTAAAACGGGTCATCTTACCTTACATGAATCTTTGCCTCCTTTCAGGATACCTGCACACAATGTTCTGCTTGTTGCTGGCAACCCTCCGTGAGCTGCTCGACACACCTCATAATCGAGTATGTTAATGTTAGCACAATGAGGGACATCGGGATAAGTCTCTGAAAAAAAATTAAAAATAGGCAAAATTCTACCTTTCACAATTTACCTATAATTTCCATTGTCTCCACCAGTGGAGCTGATCTCACTGCCTAGAATAGGAAGAATTGTCTTTCAAAGCTGTTCAAAGGGACTCCTGGGAAAAACATTTAGTTAAATATTTTTGTCAAGATATTAATAGGTCTTAAATCAGCTGAACGGCATTTGAAGGCTTCTCAAATTTCTCCGGCACTCTACGCAAAGATTGCCTTGTTGGAAAAGTGGGGCTTTTGCTAGTTCAAAAGTCATAGAATTGATCTCGCCTCCCCTGGAGATGACCTAGAACAGGGGTCTCCAAACTTGGCCACTTTAAGACTTGTGAACTTCCACTCCCAAAATTCCTCAGCCAGCATACTGAAACTTCCATATGTGAAGATGAAGTAGACCCATAAGTTTGTATTGTGTACAAGAACAAAAAGCCAGGAATCTTGTCCAAAAGATCCCTTGGGGAGGACAGATGAGGTGGAAATAGGTCTAAGGGAACAAAGGAAAAAAGTCATCTGAATCAGACAAAGTTGAGCCTGAGAATATGGAATAAACCCCAATCCCAGCTAATCAACAAATCAAGAACTTTTCAGGATAAAATGGGGTCCTAAAGCTCACGCACTCCTTGAGTCATCTTTGGATCCACAAGGTAGGAGTTTCTGTCCCTCTAGCTGGAGCGTGGCAGCCTAATTGAGAAGGATGTGTCTAAAGATGGATGGGTACATGTGTGCGTATGAGAAAGAATAAATTTACATTGCCAGCAGTAATGTTTTGCTGTTACTTTAAATTCACTGGGTTTCCATGTATTCCAAAAATGGTGCTTCAATGGTTAGTTGAAAATTATTTCTGTGAGTCCTTAAATATTTTCCAGCTCTTGACCAAGACTGTGTGACTTGTCTGCTCTAGCTACACGTATTTGGTAGAAACATAGGTAGAAAAGAAGGTGGGCTTACATGATCTACTACCTTGACAGGCTTGAATGTGTGGATGACCATAAGCTAAAGCTGAGAGTGCATGTAACACTTCCATGGCCTTACTAGCAATAGCACTTGGACCTCTTTACTGTACTCTCTGGGTGATTTACAGCATCCGCATATTGCCCCCAACAATCTGAGGCCTCCTTTTATCAACCTCAAAAGGAGGAAGGCTGAGTCAACCTTGAGCCCGGTCAGGATCGAATTCCAGGTTGGGAGCAGAGATAGCCTGCAATACTGCATTCTAACCCCTGCACCACTAGGACTTAAAAGGAAGAAGTCCTCTGCAACCATCCACAGAGAGTTTATATCCATCCAAGGATAGGCCAGGTTTTTGAGTTCATATTTGGCATTTTGAGAGCGAGTGGTAAATATACTGTGAAAATATCCTTCCCGGGATACTTCTGCATTTACAAAACTGCCATGGCCATTCACAAAACACCCCATTATTAAATGTAATGAAGCCACACAACACTGCCATGCTATTGGTCCTTTTCTGATTCCCAACAGAACTTCTATAAATAAACCTAATCCTATGGGGTTTGTTTTTTTTAGCTATACAGCATGCCAGTTCCTTACTGATTTCTTTTATTCCAAAGACCTTGTGGATGTAAAACTGATGAAGAAATGGAATCTTAGGGAATTCCATTGTCCATCCACATTCCAATATTCATGAGTGACATAGTGGGACCCTAGACCTAGTTGATGTTACATCAAAAGCTGGGTCTGAGAGTATAGACAGAGATCCCTACCTTTAGTAGCTGAGATTGTGCCCCATCCCATAATACGGCAAACTGAGCCCAGACTGGGAGGGTTGGAAGGCAAGTTCACAGGCACGATGTGTTCACTGTTGTTAACAGGTCTTTTCAGCCTGATCAACATGATGTCCTTGTCCCATTTGGTGTAGGTTTTGCTACTGAGACAAAAGAACTTCTCCTTTGGGACTCTTGTCTGCACATCCTCATTTGTTACATTTGTGCTATGCGTACCAAGCTTTATCCGGATATTTTTCCTACAAGAAAAACAACGTTAACAATAACAACTTAAAGTAAACTCTATATTACTTGGGATGGTCCTTGACCTCATTTTGGCCCTCAAGCAGGATGGTTAACCCAAACAAGAAAGGGCCATAACCTACCTTCTCCAACGGTGTTTGGGAGGAAAACTTGCCAGAAACCTGGAAGACTTACATTGATTGTAAGTCTTCTTATGTATCATCAGGTGCTGGGTGGGCATGGCACATTGGGTGGGTGTGGCCTGTTGGGTGGGCTTGGCTGTGGTGGTAACAGCAGACTGGGTGGGATTAAAAAGTTTAATCAATCAATTCCAACTTTGCGAGATCTTTTTTCCCCGCGAGAAGTTGAAATTGATTGATTTTTTTTTTTTTTTGCACCCAGCGGCAGAGGCCTAAAGCAAAAATGTTTTATACAATCCAGCTGAAGGCCTAGGACTGGAGTGATAGCGTGCATGCCCACAGAGAGGGCTCTGCATGCCACCTGTGGCATGTGTGCCATATGTTCGCCACCACAGTCCTAGAGGTCTGGGTTCACTCAAGAAATTTATTCAAGGTGATTGAATAAACTATTTCCATTGTTTATGCAAGCGTGAATTCACCTGTATGCTGCTTAGCATTCAGAAAGCTCAGCATATAGTATGAATCCATCTCTTTCTTGACTTGGATGTGTATTGTGTGAATGTTGCACTTATAAATTATAGATGACTGTGTTAAAGATAGAACCCATGTGGTTACAGCACTAATGTTATGACTTTGTATTGCACACATCCTCTCTCAACCCAGCCTATCTCAAAGGATGGTGGGATAGATAAATACGAAAACAAAATCTGGATGGTTCCCACTCTGCTCTTGTTTAGAAGAGGTATTAAGGTGTAGTGCCTCACCCAGGCCTTTGATAAGGGAGAGAGAAGTCTCTCACTTCATCATCTTTTTATCTTTTACTGATTTTTTAAAAAAAATATTAAAAAAACCCCCACAGAGTCAGGCAGCATATGATTAATATTTTCTGGTTAATTGTGCAGTCAGTCAGATATTTAGACTGGATTTGGTATTTTTATCCACCTACCAAATCCTTCCGAAGGACCTGGGGTAGGTAAATTTTGTGGTTCCATGGTATTAAAGGGATTGTCACAGGGTGTTCCAGGTAAGGCTGCCTTTTGCAATTGACTGTGTTGATTTTGTCAGTGCTGATGGTATTCAGGTAATGTTCCAGATTTTGTTATTCTTGTTATTATTATATCCCAGAAAAAAGCAAAGATATGAATACTATGATGAAGAACATGGAAATTTGACCATAAATATAAACAGCATTGCTCAAGATATGATTATGAGGAGCAATAGCAGTAGCAATAGAACACTCATTCAAAATGCACAGAGAAGTCAGTAAAAACCAGCAGAAACATTATTAAAAAATCTGGATATCTAAACACAATCTACCTCAATCCTTCCACATTCTGTAATGCCCTCACCTGTCGCAGTATGCAGCAGTGAGCACCCATTCCTGGTTGATCAAAGTCCCACTGCAGTGAAACCTCTTAGATTTAAAGGTGTACAAGGCTACAAGGAAACGATGTTCATTTATGTTACATTCTTCACCTCCAATGACCAGTTCAGAAGACTTTTGTGCTGAAAAGAAACCAAAAATGTTCAGTGTTTGGCTGTGGAGTAGAACAGAATCACTTTTATTGGTAGTGTTTCTATCAGTACACTAATTTTGATGTGTAACAGATGACTGTGGGACACACAGTATCAAACTAGTTGAATAAAATGGATTATTTGCAAATCATATATATGTCTTGCCCATGTAGGTAAACTACCTATGAATCTTAAGTGATTAATGTGTGTGTGTATGTGTGTGTGTGTGTGTGTGTATATATATATATATATATATATATATATATATATATATATATATATATATATATATATAAAGATAAGAACTATATAAAATTGGACTGTTTGGATTTTGAGTTTTGGCCAGCTTGACAAGGCTAATTACAGAGACTATGGCACTTACAATGGTTTACTCGAAAGGGGGAGATAACATGGATATGACATATTCATGAAAAAATGACAGAAAACCACACTTAATATCTACTCTTGAAGGATTTAGCCAAAAAGATCAAAGACCTCTAGAAGCAACGTTTCAAGATAAGACAAAAACTTTCCAAAAAGAAATTTATGCAACGCTACAACAGATACAAATCACAATAGCTTTAAACCACGAGGAGCTTAAACATAACTTTGACAACATAAATAAATACACTTCTAACTTAAATTTACAATAAAAACATTCAAAGAATGATGGTAAAGAATGAACAAACAAATCAGATAACAGAATGTGAACTAGAAAAAAATGACTTAATTGGCAAAGTCACAAAAGAAGGGAATTATTACTTAATACAAATAAGAAAAAACTCACAAGAGTTGGATAAAACAATAAATATGGGAAAGATACCTTATGCATTAGAATGTCAAAATAAACCTGAGAAGAAAAAAGACTTAACAAAATGGACACCGTTAGAAAAATCATAGTTTGGGAGACAAAAAGCACACATCTTGTGTATTATGTATCCTCTACACCTAACAACAACTACAAAAATACAAGAAATATTTAACATCAAAAATATTAATCCGGAAAACAATTTGGCAAAGAAAGAAGATTAGAGATGGACTTAAGAGACTTGACTCGCCCTACCAGATGGAATATTATACAAGCAAACACTTGTTTGAATATGGCTAAATATATAAGTAACTTAGGCTATAAAGGGGTTTTAGAATAAGTGAGATAAGAGATATAAGTAATATAGTATTTTTCGTAAGATACAAAATGTAAAAATATTGGGATGATGAAAGTGAAAGAAAAGTTTGAACTTTAAAGACAAATTAAGTTTGAAAAGATTTAGGATTAAGGAATGATTGAAATACTGAGGGGGAATTAGGCTTAATAAGAACTTTGAAAAAAGGATATATAATGATTCAATTAATTTTTATCAATAGAAGTGAAATATGAATTGATTAGAAAAGTTGTTATAGGTAGTTGTTATGATAGATAAGTAGTATAGTATTTCTATAATATATGAAATATGAAAATACTGGGATGATATATTTAAGTGGAAAATTTGGATATTTAGATGTTAATTATTGAGAAAATTATGATTGATAAGAATTGTTTGAATATTATGGAGAAACTGAACTTAAACAAGATTTATGAAAATAAGGTATATGGTGAATCAATAATATGACTTTTATGAAAACAACATAAGCTGATAAGAAAAAGTGCTATGTACGGACGCTATTATTGTTGGTATAAATATAGAAGACAATGTTTTTATTTAATCATTTATATATGGAAAATATCAAATATCAAAAAGTATATTTGTTTAATGCTGAAGAAGGAGAATACTATTGGGAGAATACTATTGGGAGAAGAGAGGCTCAAGGAAATGTATTATCAATTGATTTACTAATTATGGAAATATAAAAATTAATTATTATTGACTGTTAATTAACTAATATTGATTGTATATATTTTTTTTAAAAAATCATGAACCAAGAAAACATGCTGTACACCAGGCACTAAGGTTGTTATTGTAAAAAATCAATAAAACTCTTACCCAAAAGAAAAAAACAAATTGAGCTCAATTGTGGTCGTAAGGTTGAGGACTACCTGTAGATGGCTAAATCTGACTTTGCATGTCTGTATAGTTATACTTTCCAGTACGTTTTTGGACACCAGTTAGGATGCTTGCACTGGAGCCAAAAACTGGGATCATCTTAGTCAAATCTATTGCAAACATAAACAGTAATTCCTAATTTCAGGTTTACCATCCAAGAGAAATTAAGTACAAAACAAAAAGCTTCAGATTTAAAAATTAATATTCTTCACATCTCCAGAAATGCTGCAAATAGGTTAAACAGCATGATTCTGAATAGCAGCAGCCATTCTGAGGGCTGAGATCTAAGGCATTTGGCCTTATGAAAAACTATGGCATATTTTGCTTACATTCTCCACTGCTCAGTAACTTAATAGTATCACTGCCAGTCAGATTAAGCTAATCAGTTGAAGTACGAAGAATAGTTCAGATGGGCTTCTAAAAAGGAAGGACATTTAGAAGCATTTGGTCCAGAGTCTGATCTTGCTGTACTGCATTGCTAAGCAAAATACATGGCCTTGTGATGGGGAGAATAGGGGGCAGAAGGAGTGAAAGTGGGGAAGAGATTGATGAAAATGGAATTTAATCTATGAGTTTGGATGGGAAGTTGATAACATTAGTATTTAGTTCACTAAAAACAGTTTGAGTCAACATTTATGGCAGTAAAATCCCTACATACCGGTTTTGATATTTGTTTCAGAAGCAATGACCCAGATATTGCACAATGTATATTGCAGCAAATCTAACAGAATGGGAGCTAGATTAAATCCAACAGATTTATTTTACCTATTTGGACAAAAATCAATGGCCACCATTTTTAAAGACCACCTTAACAGTGAAAACCCCTCCCCAACTTTTTCTCAATACATCTTATATTAATAAGTTATCTTCCTCTATTGAAGTCAGTTGCCAAATAGAAACACGAAAGGAAGCTGACCATATTTTGGACTATATATTTTTAACTGGTTAGTTTTGCTGATATGAATAAATGTATCAATTCATACTATCATTACAAATACAGCAATGGTTTTCCCCATTTGCACCAACTGGACCTTCTTTGCCCACTCTTTACTTTGACCTGCTTACACATCTACAATTAATAATTACATGCAAGTTGACTCTTATAACTGGAGGTTTAAACCGAAAAAGACACCTAAAGCTCCATCCACCCTTGGCTCCATTGTCCAGGATCTTACCGTAAGAAAGCTGTAGTATCAGAAGGTTTGCCAGCACTCTGATTAGCACCATAGCTTCAACTCTGCGCGACAAGCTTTTTGGCTGGAATTTAGAAATGGAAACCATTTTGGCAAGAATGCAAGTTCAAAATATTTGATTAATCACTTTATTCTCTTCCACTCCGAGGCAGAAGGACAGATGTGGAAAAAACACCAGTTTCTCACCTGTAAGATTCCAATACCTTGCTTAAACTTGAGATACCGTATCAACCTAATCAGATAACCCAAGCGGAGACTTCTTGATCAAGCACCACTTTATTTGACCAAATTAAGCAGCTGGGTGGCCAACAATCTGGAATGCTGGCAGAGTTACGTCCAGAAGTGTCACGTCTTAGAAAGTTGGTAGCATTGCTTTATACACTTTGTTAGCCAATGAAAATCAGACAACAGAGCCATTACATCATAAGAAAGACATTCCTGTACACTCCCTTATTTATTTATTTATTTATGAGACTTATATACCACTTTAAGTGCAAGCACTCTCTAAGCGGTGTACACCAGTAAGCAATGTGTGTGTATATATATATATATATATATATATATATATATATATATATATATATATATATATATATATATATAGGTTTTTAGGTTTTGCTAACAAAGAATAAAGAGAGAATGGTATAGCTATTTCGGGTTCCTTTAACCCTCATCAGCCAAAACTTACTCTTCTGAGATTCGAACCTGGGCTATCTGCATGTTAGGCAGATGTTATAACCTCTAAGCCACGGGTTCTCTCCCACTTTGTTAGCTACCAGGAGAGATATATATTTACATTTCCCCCAACAATCTGGGTCCTCATTTTACCTACCTTGGAAGGATGGAAGGTTGAGTCAACCTTGAGCCGGTGAGATTTCCCTCCTTCAGTATATCCCATCCATGTACATGTTTCCCAAGCTTGCATGAAATTTCTCTGGTGCAAAAGCTGATTACGAAAAGCAAGAAACCAACAGTTAGACTAAACAATTTCCCTTTGTTCCAGAACCCTTCACATCCTTATGTAACTTGGCTCTATATCATGCAGCCTGAACAGTAGTGGGATTCAAATATGTGAAAAACCAGTTCTCTGTATGGATGCCGCTTCTGGAAGTCCATTCTGGGCCTGGGCAACAAAAAAATAGCTACCGGTTCTGCCGAAGTGGTGCGAACCAGCTGAATCCCACCACTGAGCCTGAAGCATGAAAGAACACTGATAACAAGACCGGATATGTATCTCAATAAAAACAGACCACTCCTTAGGTTCATATAGTTCAGGAAGCCATCACCAAACCAACAGACCCTTCCAGAAAGCAAAAAACCCTAATAGCAGAAAAGAGCCCATCCGGGTCTTTGAGTCGCAGACTGTATCCTCCTGGCCATTGGCACATTGGTTTTGGGGACTGGCAGAGATAGGAAAGCCTGCGGGTGAAGAAACTGTTGTGTTTGGCACCATACAAATGAAATACATGCATGGTGCTGTAAGGTCCCAGTCCATTACTTAAACTTGAGATACCATATTAAATTAATTAGATAACCCAAGCGGAGACTACTTGATTAAGCACCACTTTATTTGATCAAATTTAGCAGCTGGGTGGCCAACAATCTGGAACGCTGGTAAAGTCACGTCCAGAAGTGCCACATCTTAAAAGTTGGTAGCATGGCTTTATAAACTTTGTTAGCCAATTAAAATCAGACAACAGAGCCATTACATCATAAGAAAGGCACTCCCTTATTCTCTCCTTCCATGTACATCTATATCCCATCCCTGTACATGTTTCCCAAGATTGCATGAAATTTCTCTGGTGCAAAAGCTGATTACAAATAGCAAGAAAGCAACAGTTAGACTAAACAATATCCCTTTGTTCCAGAACCCTTCACATCCTTATGTAACTTGGCTCTATATCATGCAGCTGGAACAGTGGTGGGATTCAAATATGTGAACAACCGGTTCTCTCTGTGGATGCCACTTCCGGAAGTCTATTCTGGGCCTGGGCAACAAGAAATTAGCTACCAGTTCTGCCGAAGTGGTGCAAACCGGCAGAATCCCACCACTGAGCCTGAAGCATGAAAGAACACTGATAACAAGACTGGATATGTATCTCAATAAAAACAGACCATTCCGGAAAGCAAAAAACCCTAATATGTGAATAATGCAGTCTATGTGAGATGTTGGTGCAGAATTCACTTCAGCTTTAGGATGGAAGGAAAACAGTTTTTTTTTCCTTTTAACTGGAAATATTTTTAAACCTAAAAAAGCCAGGACATTTAGACCATATAAAGGCAACCACACACTCAGTTGACCCTAGAGTGTCCTTGCGCCCATTGTTCCAGTGCTGCATCTTGGTGGCCTGTTCTGCAGGGGAAAGTCACTTTGAGGAAGCTGCTGCTTCATCAGCCTCATTGCTGTGAGAAGCCGGGACCTTGGTCGTAGTCGGCTGGGGAGGGGAGCCTGGCTGCTCCGGGCCTTGCTTCCACCCTTGGAGGAGGTTCCCCGGCCCTGCTGACCCTTGGGAAAAGCGCGGGAAGGCCCAGTGCCACATTTGTTAGTGGATCACTGCAATTATTAAATTAGTAAAATTAGTTAAGTTGGTAACACCGTTATTTAGCGAATCTGGCTTCCCCCATTGACTCGGCTTATCAGAAGGTCACGAAAGATGATCATGTGACCCCGGGAATCTGCAGCCGGCATAAATAGGAACCAGTTGTCAAGCATTGGCAGGTAAATTGCATGACTGTGGGGAAGCTACAATGGTCATAAGTGTGAAAAATGCTGTTGTAATATTGAACATTCACTAAATGAACTGTTGTAAGTTGAGGGCTTCCAATAGCAAAAGAAAACTGTTTGGAAAGAATATGCACCCAAGCAGACTTAATACAAAAGGTGACCTTCCAACCGAATGACACTATTGCACAAGTTTAATAAACTCATCATCGTTAGTTGGGGATTGTGTGACAGTATTGGCCCAGATAGCTTGTCTTGTCTTTTCAGCATAGATTAGCACTTATATGAAGATTAGGAACATTGGCAAGAAGGTTGGGGTACATCAGATTCGGGCATCAAGGTCCCTCCACCCCTCCTTGCTTTTGCCTTGCTTTTGCTGAAACCGCTTGAATTTCTAATAGCAGAATTCTCACAAAAGCTGGGGTAGCCTTGAAATGGAATGGGGCAATAACTATGGTTTGGTGAATGGTGGGAAGCCACTGTTTTATCATGTCAGTCACAAGTGAAGCCCTCATACAATTCTTTTCTCTGGGTATCAGATATTGTGAGAACACAGCATCTGTTTTTTAGTCGGAGCATAAGCTACTGTTGAACCCAGCTAATGTGTATAAATCTTCAGTACTTAATACTAAAGTAAGTGGCACACTTTATCACATGTGGCATGTCATTTTTGTTATTGTTTTTCTGTCTGCCGGCAAGATACCTTTGTTCTTTTCATTCTCCTCCCTAATCATTTTAGGAAAGGTGCCCTTCTGTTCTGTAAAGTGTCATGAAGTCTCAATTAAAGGGACACAACTAGCAATTTAATGAAAACTTATGCTTTCTTCCCATTATTCAATTGAAATATTTTAGGAGCTGTTTAGAAACTTGGGTAGATGCAAGTTTCTTTCCAACTGCATCTAGATTGAACTAAGAAATAGGCAAGTTGTTTATTTAGTCATCTGTTCATGGTTCAGATGTTTAATTTTTTATTAATCTGATTATCCTACCAACCACACCCATTTTTATTATTTTGAGTCAAAGCCAGAAAACAGGACTGCAGAATAAAGTATCTTCTTCCAATTTCTTGACATGTGAGCATTTTGAGGCCTTATGTTCATATATATCATTTCTGTTCAGTAGGCTAGAATATATGTCTAGAACTGATTTGCTAAAATCTAGCTTGTCTGCTGTAAAGTTTAAGGATGAAACCATATTTCCAGTCTGTTATCAGAAAGTTTTTTAAAAAGGAGAGGCATATTAATGTATTAGATTAAAGTAGCTGTTGGTCACTGGTAAGGATGCCAAGTCTTTTTTCTATTTAGCAGGAAGGACTTCCAGACATATTTCTACAGCTGATGTGAGCAGAAGATTTAATTTGTTTCACTGATTGCAGCTAGGAGAATCTGACTGTACCAGGAGTCCTTAACAGGCAACTCAGTTGTTAAACAAAACTGTTACTAGGTCCAATCACATGATCACAAATGTGCTAGTGATTTTACTTAGCTTTCCTTTGCTTTATAGCAGGGATCTGCTATTCAAGATCCCTGCTTTATAGTGTCCAAAGAATACTATCGCAAACATCTGGGTGAGGACAAAGGGTGGGAAAGGTTTCCAAAACCTGACTCACAAGGAAGCCAAGTAAAAGGGTAGCTCTTACAGCCCCTTCCCCCATTCCTCTGTCCTTTGGAATGCTCACTCCAGCACTGAGATAATTGGAAAAGAATTCATGTTGGTATTTACATTCATTATAGAGGAAGGGATTACAAGAGTGTAAGAAGGCATACAATAGGGAGTATACAATGATTTGTGAGCAGGGTTCTACTTAGAATAAAATATCTAGTGCAATCCTGTATTAAATTCTTTGGGGAATAAAATTGCCATGGGGAAACCTGATCTTTTTCCTAAGGAAATGTTTTCTAATAGTTGACATTCTGAAGCACCAGGATATATCAATTTCCTGCTTTCATATCTACCGCATATTCCAGCGTATAAGACGACTTTCGCAAGTGTTAAAATCGGCAACGTAGTCAGGGGTCATCTTATATGTCGAGTCGTCTTATACGCTGGAAATACTGGTAGTTTCTGGCGTATAAGATGACTTTCTAGACATGTGACTCGGCGCTGAAGACAGGGGTCGTCTTATATGCTGGGTTGCCTTATACGCCGGCATATACAGTATTTTGAGAAAATGTCTGAATCCATAAGAAGCAAGATAGAGAACTACAAAACAGCTCCATTTGAGTGTATGGTACACACAACCAAAGATGCTCTCAAGAGGATCAAGCATGGCAATTGGCATCACAGGGTGGCTGACTTTCTTTTGCGCCAGCTCAAAACACCTTGCACAGCTATTGGCAAAAGCCCAGGTGAACTCCGCTGGGGTTGCAGACTCATTACTAAACTGGACAGGTTTCACGCAGACTGGGTGGCTTCACAGGTGTCACAGCCGTGGGCACCTAGGAGACTTCAGGTGGACGATCCATTCTGGGCAAGGAATTATGGGCCTGGACATCTCTGGGTGACAGCTGTGGTATGCAAGGTCTCTGGATCACTGTCATACGAAGTGGCCTGAGACGATGGTTGGATGATCCGTCGCCACATCAACCAACTGCGCTGGAGACGTCCCAGCCACACTTCTGTTCCTGGTTCTGCTCTTAGGGTGGAGGAGGACCACAATTATGATCATGGACCACAGTCTCTCTGCGAAAGAGGAACTTCCCAGGCACCAGAAGGTGGTCTTGCTATGGAGGCGGCTCTTGACTCTGACACTCCTGACTCTTGCACCGGGTCAATGGGACATTGTTCATAACCGGTCTTTCAGGCCAATCCATCTGCTGGTCTTGGGCTCAAGGGACAGTGCTCCCAAGAGGGGTCCATTGTGGACTTGGGGAATTCCACCCCACCAAGGAACTCTGGTCTGGGTTCAGAAGATCCAGCCAGTCAGCAGCATGGGAGGTCGCCTGAGTTCAGAGGGCTTCACAGTCCTGGCCTGTTGAGCCTGGCAGGCGAGTTTGCTAGCCAGGACATCACAACCACTCCAAGAAAGTCAGAGCGAGCAAGAGGTCCATCCAAACACTTACAGGACTATGTAAGACTCCTGTCAGTATGTGGACAGGGTTAAGGTTACTTAGAAATCAGAACACGCTCAAAAGAACAAGTGTTCAGTTATAGTCATGCACAATAGTAACTATCCATGTGGGAGAGATAAAGGAGTGACAGGGTATTATCTGTGTAATATTAAATTATTATGTTTTGAAATAAGAGGGGAGGGGTATTATGTCACGGGCCTGCTGAGTCATTCAGCAGGTGCAGGAGGCTGCAGAAGGCCTGGGCAGACCATGTGGATGCCTGGGACCAGACAGGCTGTCTCTAGCCTTGCATGCATGTGCAACGCGGGAGAAATATGTTGCATTTATTGGTTGACACTGGCCCTGCAAATGGGGGAATAAAAGGCATGCTCGCCAATTTGTTTTGGTTCTGTTGTAACATGAATAAAGACAGGACTGTTTGTTACTCCTGCTTTGTCTCAAAGCCTTTTACTGGAAAACAGACCACTTGCCTTGGAAAAATGTTTTTAGACATGCTTTTACTTGCATGAAGAAACGGGAGTATTTTTGGATGGGTGCAAGGAAGAAAGATACTTTCTTACACGTTGATTGAAAATATCATATATTCATATTCTTAACAGTTTCTTTTCCGTTTTTCATAACTTACTACATTCAAAGAAACTGCTGGGGGGGCACTTCTTGCAAGACTACTGTTTGCATCTTAAGAAGACAGAACTCTTGGAATAATTCTTCCAACAGGCATCCTTTATTAAGAGAAAATGGTTGCAGGCATACTAGACAGGACTTGGGGTCCAAGCTTTCCCATTCAAGGTTTTAAGGGGTTCCCCAGTAGTCTCACCCAATCACCCCCCCTCTTCCAGCGACAGTTTCAGGCATTACAATCCCACCCCCTTTTCCTTCAAAGAAAACTACATGAAAGGTAACAGCTCCATTCTTATGGTTAGCTCTTTTGGCAATACACACAATCAGCTGCTTTGAAATGTACCGAAGGAAGTGAGGGCCATAAAGCCCCTTTGTTCACCCCTTCCCCTTCATCGTATGGCAGAATCCATAAAAGGCAGAAATGGGATTTTTTTATAATTGATAACTAGAGATGAAATATAATTAATATAATTGGATTCTGACATCGTGCCCCTCAAAGATACGACAGATCCACCTGAAAGAAAACAAAACAGGTATAAAAGTTAGTCAGGCTTGTTAGGGTATTCTGTGTGAAACTTCTTCAATAGCTTTGGGGCTATGACATGACGTTTATGGACCCACTCGTTTTGTGAGGCAGGGAGGTGTTTCCAGGCAATTAGATACTGAGTCGCTCCATGATATCTCCTAGAGTCAGGGATTTCCTTTATTTCAAAGTGTTGTTTGCCATCTACCATGATTGGAGGTGGGGGGGGGGGACTTTTGGCCATAGAGGTGACTGCCGCTCTCTTTTCAGCAAGCTTCAATGAAAAATTGGGTGTATTTGCCTGAGATTTTTGGGTAATTCTAATTCTACCATTACTGGGTTTATGATTCTTTTAACTGGAAAAGGCCCTATATATTTTGGTCCAAGTTTTTTACAGGGCTGTAGGGACTTTAGGTGTTTTGTAGATAACTACACCATTTCTCCTATAATGAATGGTGTAGGCTCAACTCTTTTTTTATTGGCTTGTGCTTTGTATGCCTGCCTAGCTTCATCTAGTGCTATTCTAACTATTGGCCAGGTGTTTTGTAGTTTTTCCATCCATTCTTTCAGTGATGGGATTGTTGGTTCATTTGGGGTTAATTCTGGCATGGGATTGAAACTTTGACCGGTGGCTATTTGAAAAGGAGTGTAACCTGTGCTGGAGTGGACTGCATTATTGTAGGCAACTTCTGCAAAAGGGAGTAAGTCCGCCCACTCGGTCTGCTGGAAACTAAGGAAACATCTTAAATATTGCTTAAGTACGGAGTTCATTTTTTCAGCCTCCCCCCCATTTGATTGTGGATGATGGCTAGATGTCAGTCCCTGAGTGGTTCCTAAGAGGGATAAAAATTCCTTCCAAAATGTAAATTGCACCCCCCTGTCAGAGATGATGCGTTGGGGTGCCCCATGCAATCTGTAAATGTGTTGGATGAAAAGTTTTGCTAAGGCTTTTGCAGTGGGAATCTTTTGGCAAGGGATAAAGTGCACCTGTTTGGAAAACAAGTCCGTGACCGTCCAGACAACAATATTCCCATTGCTTTCTGGCAATTTCACTATAAAATCCATGGCTATTTCCCTCCAGGGGGCTGAGGGATTTGCCATTGCTTGTAATAGTCCTGGCGATTTCCCTTGCAACCTTACAAATCCAAAATGCCCTGCTGATTTTGTGTCATGGCAAAGCTGCGTGAGTTTATTGGATGTATATGCACAGGGTTGCAATACTCCATCATCCTTTTTTTTGTAACAGAACAGCCCCCACTGCCACATCACTTGCATCTGCCTGTATTATGAAGGACTTGTCCATGTCTGGGTGCCTTAGCACTCGTTCGGCAGAAAAAAGTCTTGTTAGTCTCTCAAACGCTGCTTGGCATTCCCTTGTCCATGTTAGTGGCTGGCTAGATTTTACTGAGGATGTTCCCTTCATTTTTAATAAGTTAGTGAGGGGCAAGGCTATCTGGGCAAATGAGGGGATGAATTGGCAGAAATGTATGCAAAGCCCAGGAAACTTTGTAGTTGCTTTCTTGTGCGGGGTGGTGCCCAATCTAATACTGCTCTGACCTTCTCTGGGTCCATTTCAATGCCCTGGGGGGATATGCGATAACCTAGGTAGTCTATCCTTTCCTGGTGGAATTCGCATTTTGAGAGTTTGGCATATAGGTGGGCGGCTCGCAGTTTCTTTAACACCGCTCTGACAAGGTTGACATGTTCCTCTTTTGTTTCGGTGAAGATAAGAATGTCGTCCAAGTAAACAAGGACCCCCTTAAACAGGTGCTCCCTTAGAACGTCATTGATTAATTGCATAAAGACTGCAGGGCCCCCTTGTAATCCAAATGGCAAGACTTTGAATTGATAGCATCCCATGGGGCAGTTAAATGCAGTCTTCCATTTGTCCCCTTCCTTAATTCTCACGCGATAGTACGCTTCCCTTAGGTCTACTTGAGAAAAAAATTTCCCTTTCGAGAGGTGTGACAGCATGTCTTTCATGAGGGGCAGAGGGTATAGGTTGCTTTCACTGATTGTATTCAGGGCCCTATAATCCATGCATAAGCGTAAAGAGCCATCCTTCTTCTCTCTAAAAAGGACCGGGGAAGCCACTTTAGGCTTGGCTGGCTCAATGAAACCCCTCTCTAGGGTTTTTTTAATGAATCTTTCCATTTCCTCCTTTGGGCTCATGGAGTATAATCTAGGCTTCGGGAGTTTTGCCCCAGGCTTGAATTCAATGGCACAGTCTGTGGGTCGGTGGGGGGGGGAGCTCATTCGCCCTCTCCTCACTGAAAATTTCAGTAAGGTCTCTGTATTCCTCTGGTATTTCTGTTAGTCCCTTTTCCTCTCCCATGGATGCTTTTTCTATTCTTGATTCTGGTAGCCCCTCTTGGAGTTTTAAGTCCATAGGGTCCCCCTTTGGGAATTTGATTTCTGTCGTCCTCCAATTTACCCAGGGGTTCCATTTTTTCAACCATTCCATCCCTAGAATCATTGGGCATTCCATGCCTGGGGTCACCACAAACGTTATGTCCTCCTCATGTTTGCCCAGGGAGACGTGTATTGGTAGAATGGCTAGGGTAGCTGGCACCCCCCCTGGTATGGATCCATCTAACTGGCCAAATGAGATTGGTTGTTCCAGTCTCCTCGATGGAATGCCCAGATTCCCCACTAGTGTTGGGCTAATGAGGCAGCAGGTGCAGCCAGAGTCTATTAAGGCTTTCACCTTCACAGCTTCGGGCATGGGGGGAATTAATATAGTCACTGTCTTGAGGATTGGTGCGATGTGTCCACTTACCAGGGGTTAGCTCTCCGAGCTGTCATTTGAGGTGTCCACCGGCCTTGCAGTGTAGGCTGGAGTTTTTTCCCCCTGATGAGCAGAAGTGGGGGGTTCCGCAATTTCCATCATTCTCATGGCACTTTCTTTTGGTTTAGCTGAAGACTTTCCAGATTTGCTGATTGGGGATCTGTCTGGGTTGTGCTGGGGGGCTTTGGAGCGGCATTCTACAGCTCGATGCCCTTCTCTTCCGCACTTGAAACACCCCATTTGCTTCTTGGCTGTAGCCGATGATTTCACTGGTTCGTGTGTCAACTCAGGCGGGGAGCGGCTCCATTGTTTTCCTCGGCGGTGTCTCTTCAATATGTCGATCTCTGCTTCCTCTGCCAATATGTACCATTTCTCAAGTTGGTGTGGGTCCCCTCAGGGCAGGCAAGCGTCATATAGGTCATAATTTAGTCCGTCTTTGAAATGGCTAAGGAGGATGTCTTCTGGCCAGTTCAGTTTGCTGGCAATGGCCCAGAATTCTTGTGTATATTCAGCCACCGGGAGTTTGCTTTGCCTCATTGTTTTTATCCTTTCGTGGGCTTTGCGATCAGCCAGGGGGTCTTCAAATCGTCTTCTCAGAGAGGACATGAAACGGTTGAAGTCGCTGAGTTCTGGGGCACTGGAGTCATGCAAGTTCACCACCCAGTCTGCCGCCGGTCCATCCAGGGCGGATTGCACGATCCGGATGCGGGCTTTGTCGCTGGGGATGTCCCGCCCGTATTCCTCCATGTAGCTGAGTTAGGAAAAAACCCCAAGCGTGTTGGCTCTCCTTTGAATTTCACCTCCAACGGCGGACATCTTGGAATGGATTGGTGCCTCCGTTGTTGGTGGTAGTGTCTTCCGTCCAGATCGCATCTGTGGTTCGGTAGGGGGTGTGGACTACTGGATCAGCAGATGTCCCCGGGGTTGCAGGTTCCACTTCCCCCTCTGTGTCTCTCCTTTTGCGGCACCAGGAGCTGAGGCAGCCGTAGGGCTCAGGATTCTCCTCTCCTAGGGAGCTGAGAGTTCTCTTCATCAGGTCAATAGCTTTCTCTAGGATCCAGTCTGAGTACGGTGCCCAGCTTTCCCCCTCTTCACTTGCGTGCAGGGATTTCTCCATCTCCTGCTTCCATTCTGGTTGCTTGGCCCCGTGTCTCAGGGTCACCTTTCTTGATTCCTTTCCCCACTCACTTTTCTTTCCAACGCCCATTGACCAGTGAGGCTTGCGTTCCCGTGTCTCCACCACTTCTTCTCCTGAGGAATCTGACCTCTTGGATCCCAACATCTGGCAAGGTTGCAGTTGGGGCAGCGGCTCTCTTTCCAGGGAGTTTTCCCCCTCTCTTGCTTCATTGTCTGACATGGTAAATTTTTGCAAAATCCCCCGGCAAGGGTCTCCCTTCCAGGTGGATTAATTTTGCAAGTCCTGTCTAATGTAAGGACTCACCCCACTTTGCATCTTAAGAAGACAGAACTCTTGGAATAATTCTTCCAACAGGCATCCTTTATTAAGAGAAAATGATTGCAGGCATTCTAGACAGGACTTGGGGTCCAAGCTCTCCCATTCAAGGTTTTAAGGGGTTCCCCAGTAGTCACACCCAATCACCCCCCTCTTCCAGCGACAGTTTCAGGCATTACAATCCCACCCCCTTTTCCTTTCTGCCGGCTGGATGGAGACTTCAGAGAAAACTACATGAAAGGTAACAGCTCCATTCTTATGGTTAGCTCTTTTGGCAATATACACAATCTGCTGCTTTGAAGTGTACCGAAGGAAGTGAGGGCCATAAAGCCCCTTTGTTCACCCCTCCCCTTCATCATATGGCAGAATCCATAGAAGGCAGAAATGGGGTTTTTTATAATTGATAACTAGAGATGAAATATAATTAATATAATTGGATTCTGACAGCCTGCCCATGTTTGATTTCGTTAAGCCATTGCTAAAAATACAACCTATGCTTGTAGTCTTGGGCCATAAGCATAATTGGCTGGGTTCACACAATGCAAAGATCCAGGAGCTTAACTTTTTTTTTCTGGTTCAACAGATTTGCTTAGTTTTTGAATGGCCTACTGGGATGCAGCTATAATAATAATAAAGTTGGAAGGGACCTTGAAAGTCATCTAGTCCAACACCCTACTCAGGCAGGAAACCCTATACCATTTCAGACAAATGGCTGTCCAGTCTCTTCTTAAAAACTTCCATTGTTGGAGCATTCACAGCTTCTGGAGACAGGTTGTTCCACTGGCTAATTCTTGGAGCTGGGCCAGACACTCAGTTTGACTTAATTTTATTTACCTAAAATGTTAATAAAAGTTAAATATACAGTTCTTTTCCAGTCATGTATTTGATGGCTTCTCACCCCTCCTTTAAATAACAGTGAATAAAAGCTCTGCTAGATTGACCGAAGCTTATCTTGGTCCAAGATTTTGTTTCTCGCAGTGCCCCCAGCTTGGAAGCGTTCACGATTAATAGCCCTTACTGCATCTGTCCTCACTGAATCAAAAATCTATCCAAGATGATTATTGCTGTGTTACATACTATTGAGTTAAACAGGTTAAGAACAATGTATTTGGTTTGTAGATGAAAGGAAGGGCCAAGGTAGACTTATCCGAGAATGAGTCCTGTTAAAGGACTGCCGAGGGAGGACTATCTAAGATGGAAGCCGAGTTCTCAATAATAGCAAAATCAAACCTAGCTCAGTTTAGGTTATGTAATGATCTGATCTCTGCTAGCAATCCATAAATGGTAGGAACAAACGTCAGTTGGTTTTACACATTGCATTAGGTGAACAAACAAGTTGGTTTGGTGATGGCTTCCTGACCTATATGAACCTAAGCAATTGTGAGCTTCATTGCCGTCCTTCAGAATTTTTTTTTCCAATTTCCCATTGTAGTAGTATCCTTTCCACCAAGTCAGACCTTTTTCTTTTCCTTTTTTTTTTAATTTATTGACTTTTTAATAATTGGTGAACAGTATGTTGTCTGGGTTTATATTTGTAAAACATTCACTAACAATTGATTTCTATAATCCATAATCCACTTAATAGTTTTAATTGATTTCCTCTTTTTCCCCAAATATCCTCTTTTGCAAATATTGAGCTAATGCAATTCTTAATGTTTTGATAGATAACAATTGAATATATAATTTTTCCCAATATTCCTAAAAAGAATAATCACATCAATACAATATTTCTTTTCTATCCAATCATTCTGGTTGCCTTATCATAGATCCTGTTACAGTCCTTATTTAAATTTGTTTCTCCCACAAGATTCTCAGTATTTTTACTGGTTAAGATTTTCTCAAAAATTAATTACATTTAAAAATTTAACTCTATTTTTTCCATATCTCACACTTTTACATTTCTTAAGGAATAGATAAAAGAGTGAAAAAAGGAGAGCAAGAGTAAAGAAATATAAAAATAACATACTACTTAAAATAAATATCCCTCCTAAGCTAATATTTATTTGTTTCCAAGATTTCTTATTCTTTTTAACCATAATTAAAAATATGTTTAATCTTTAAATATTTTATTTAATACATCTAGTCATTTAGTCCTTTAATTCATATTCAAAACATTTTTATCCATTATAATTTTCTTCAATTCAATCACATTTAAATATCTAAAACAAAAAAGCATACTATATTGTTTAGGTGATTCATCCCTCTTAGAGTGACATATATTCCAAATCTTTTTTATTTTTTTAACCATATTCAAATAAATGTTTCTTTTTAAGTATTCTCTCTGGTAGGTCCCATCATCTATTTTTTTTATACCCACTTTGGTCTTTCTTAATCAATGTATTTTGCTGAGTCAAAAGGTTTTTCCATATGTTCATAAATGTTAATGTAGATATAAAAAGTAAATCAGATGAAGTGCCTTTGTACGCGGCTTCTGCCTTTCCATGTTTGTGGAAAATCTTTTTTTTTTTCTCTGCTTCTCTTATCATTTCCTTCTCTCCGATCCATTTTATCCATTCTGTTTTCTTGTCTTCAGATTTATTTTGCAGTCTTAAAGGATAAGTTTTTTTTCTAATTCTTGTGATTTTTTTCCCCACCAAGATTAAATCATGTTTCCTTGTTTTGTTAAGTTCCATCTTTAATTCTCTATTCTCAATTTTGTATCCATTTATCTGTTTTATCTGCTTCTTCTCTGTTGTTGTTTTCTGGGAATTATTTTTGTTGTTGTACAGTTAACTTAGAAATAGATTGGTTTATATTTTCAAAGTTATTTTGGAATTCTTTGAGTTTTAAAATCATTGTTATTTGAATTAGTTGCAGTATACTATATATCTCCTCCTGTGGAGTATTTATGTTTTCTTGATATATTTTTTCTACTTGTCTCTGATCCATGATGGCCAAGAATTTGAGTTTTTCACTTCTTTTATTTTCTCTGCAAATAACTTTAGAGTCCTGATTAAATAGATATTTGTATTCCAAATAGTTCAAACAAGATTTTTTTTTTGAAATTTATACTTTTCTCAATAGGTGTCAGCATCTATTTGTTTTTCAATTTTCAGAATGAACAATTATCTTTAGAATGAGAGTCTTAATCATTCAACAATTTTAAATTTATTCAGATTTGAGTTTTAAATTTCAGGTTTTATATTTGTTTCACTTCCATATATTTTGATCCTCCATAAAAAGATTAATTAGCCACTTCCCTTAGTATAAGGGTGGGGCAGAAATCCCCCTCCTTTCCTTTCGGAGGAATTTTGTTTCTTGGGGATCTTCTCCAGGAATTTAAATATAGAATAGAAAAGAGAAGATCAAATTCTTCACTCAGTTTCAAGCACACAAAACCAGAAGTCCAGATCAGAGCTTTTTCAACTTTTAAGCCCAATTGTTCAAATGCTGCCATTTAACAGGCCATTCGTTTGCAAAATCAAAGGATCAGAAAACGAGCAATGATTTATACGATTTTATTGCTGTGGATATCTGAGAATTTACATGAAAACATGATTCTCAAAAGATTTTATTTAGTGATTGGGAAGTGGGGATTAATCTGCGATCCTTTTTAGGCAACAGTGGGACCCGGGTGTATGGATATGTTTATGGGGTGAGTGCATGACTTCATATGAGCATATTGTAAATGCCACAGAACTAACAATAGAAGAGAATATTCTAGCACTGATGATGTTACCTAGCTGGGTAATGAAACTGTAAGGACCCACCCCACTTTGCATCTTAAGAAGACAGAACTCTTGGAATAATTCTTCCAACAGGAATCCTTTATTAAGAGAAAATGGTTGCAGGCATGCTAGACAGGACTTGGGGTTCAAGCTATCCCATTCAAGGTTTTAAGGGGTTCCCCAGTAGTCCCACCCAATCAACCCCCCTTCCAGTGATAGTTTCAA